>NC_045596.1:39011599-39675171 GCF_009762305.2 Zalophus californianus | reverse complement strand
TTGTTGGAACAAAGTAAGATACAAACAAATGTCTTAGGAAATTCAGCTTTATTTTTGGTAAAGTCCTTTATATGAAAGACTTTTAAAACTTTTCCTTCTTCATTCTTTACTAATTAATAGAGATTGCAATGTGGGGAGAAAATGTCAACAAAAGTTAGTTTTAATAACATTCATTCGATTCTTCCAGGAAGTGGAAAAGCATTGTCGCTGTGGAAAGCATACAAAACGAATGCCATGTCATAAACCTTATCTATGTGAGACTAAGTGTGTTAAGATGCGGGACTGTCAGAAGCATCAGTGTAGGAGAAAGGTATGTGTAGTAAGCCTGGGAAACGGATTTAAAAATTGTCTTGAATTTGTACTTTTTGAGCCTGTGATAAGTGCCATCATGGTTTATTCTTCAGATGTTAAAGCATGTTCTTTGCTTTCCATATGAAATACTAATAAATATTCTAGATTAATCTTAATTGTTTATATTAGTGGGAAATCTTACCAAGGTTTTTAAATGACAGGGTCTCTTTTTGGTCCTGGGCATAAACCTTTTAACTTGGTTCTTGGGCTGTTTCTGTTCCCTGGATTTTAAAACATCATAGTAGTGTTAGAGTGATAGTTCATTTGGTGGTAGAGGCTTAACTTCTAGTGTTCAAATCGTATTTATAGACACTTGGTTCCATTTAAGATGGACTGGAGTATTTTATTGAGTCTGTAGATTTGTAGTTTTTTTGAGTTCCATTTATCATTATGAATTATTCCTCTATTTCTGGTAAGGTTTCCTTGTTCTTAAATCTATTGAAATATTGTGATGCTGTTTTGTTTAATGTTAATACAGATATCTTTTTCTATTCTTTTACTTTCAACTTATTTTATATTTAAAGTAGATTTCTTATAGACCACATTTAGATATTTTATAATATCTTCCACTTTAAATGTTGACAATCTTTGTCATTTAATTTGGGCGTAGATCATTTACATTTAATGTGATCTTTAATATGGTAGGATTTAAATCTGTCATTTTGCTATTTATTTTCTATTTGCCCATCTGTTGTTTGTTCCTTTTCCCTCTTTTGTGTTTTCTATTTGATCAAGTATTGTTTTTCAATGATTCATTTTAACTCCTTTATTGGATTCTCACACATTTTATATCCATGTATTTTATAAACCCCAAATACATTGTTTTTACTTTTGCTTTAAATAGACAGATATCTTTTAAAGAGTTTGAAAAAAATAAGAAAAGTAGTCTTATATATTTATCATCAAATTCACTATTTTTGGTGCTTTTCATCCCTTTACATAGATTTGGGTTTCTATTTTCATTTTCTTTTTGTTGGAAGGACTTCTTTTAATATTTTTTATAATGCTGTTCATGACGTCTTTTACCTTTAATGACTTCAGCCATTGTGAAAAATATTTCTACAGTAGAATTCTAGTTTGACAACATTTCCCCCATACTTTAAAGATGTTGCTCCATTATCCCTTAGCTTGCATTTTTTTTCCAAAAAAGTGTATGCTGTGATTGTTATCTTTGTTCCTCTGTACTGTATATAATGTCTCTTTTCTCTTTGGCTATTTTTAGAGATTTTTCCCTATACTGTTGGTTTTCAGCAGTTTATTTGTGGTGTTCTTGTGTATAGCTTTCTTCTTGTTTCTTTAGCCTAGTTTTTGTTGAGTTTCTCTGATCTGTTTATAATTTTCATCAAATTTGTGAAATTTTCATTCTTTGTTGCTTCAGATATTTTTCCCCCATGCATCACCTTCTGAGACTCCAATGATGTGTATGTTATGTTGCTTGAAGTCCCACAGCTCACTGATGCTCCATTTATTATTTAGTCCTTTTAATTTCTGTGTTTTATTTTAGCCTGTGTAGCTTTGTCTTCAGTTCACTAATTTTCTTCTGCATTGTCTAATTTGATGTTTATCCCTTCCTATGTTTTTTTATCTCAGACATAGTACTTTTTTATCTCTGGGAATTGGAGTTGAGTCTTTTTTATGTCTCCCGTGTCTGTCCTTAGCAGGCTCATGCTTTTTTCTATCTTCTTGAATATGTGGGTGGGCTATACTTTTATAATGCCCATTTTAATGTTTTTGCCTACTGATTCTGTCCTCTATCATTTTTGGGTCTATTGCTATTGATTGATTTTTCTTCTCCTTTTGGATGATATTTTCCTGATTGGTAATTTTTTACTGGTTTCCAGACATTGTGAACTTTACATTTTTGGATGCTGGAGATTTGTTTTGTTTTGTTTTGTATTTCTTCCTTTTTTTTTTTTTTTTTAAGATTTTATTCCTTTATTTGATAGAGACACAGCGAGAGAGGGAACACAAGCAGGGGGAGTGGGAGAGGGAGAAGCAGGCTTCCCGCGGAGCAGGGAGCCCGATATGGGGCTCGATCCCAGGACCCTGGGATCATGACCCAAGCCAAAGGCAGACGCTTAACGACTGAGCCACCCAGGCGCCCCTTGTTTTGTATTTCTTTAAATATTTTTAAGCTTCATTCTGGGTTGAAGTCAAGTTATTTAGAGATCATTTGGTTCTTTTGAGGCTTAATTTTGTTAGGTGGGATGAGGCCACCCTTTTATCTAGGGCTAATTTGGTGTCATTACTGAGGTAATAATTCTTCTAAGTACTCTACTTAATGCCTGTATATTAGGAGGTTCTTCCAGTCTGTCCATAGGGAACACAAACTATTCCTAGCCTTGAATAATTTCTGGAAATGGTTGTACCTTCTCTTTCCAGTGGTTCTTTCTCAGATTTGGGTAGTTTCCTGTGTAAAGACCAGTACTCAGCCGAAGACTCAAGGGGTCCTTTCTTGAGTTCTCCAGAACTTTGTCTGTACTGCTACCACTTCTCCACAAATTCTAGCCACACTGACCTCTCTGAACTATGAATTTTGTCTGCTCAACTTGGTGAGACCACCAGACTCTGCTTGTGGTCTTCTTTCCTGGGAACCGCCAGGTCTAAGCAAGTACTATCATAGAACTCACCTTGTTTATTTCTCTTAGAGATTCTTGTCCTGTGCTGCCTGATCGTCTAATGTCTAAAAACTGTTGCTTCATATATTTTGCCTGATATTCTGGTTGTTTAAAAGCGAAGAGTAAATCTGATCATTATTACTCCATCATGGTCAAAACCAGAAATATGTCGAAAGGCATGGACCACATAACTTTCTTTTTTTCTTTTCTCCCATTGTTACTGGCAGAGTGATAGGCACATAGTACTACTTGGTAAATATTTGCTTAATTGAATGAACTATTTTGACTTTTAGTTGCTTTTCAATAGTGTGTATTCTGTTTTGAGCCATTTTTATACACTGAAACTTGTTCTTAAGCTGGTTACAACTCTAAGTTTCTTTAAGACAATTGTAGTCTGTATTTTTTCCCCAAAGTTTGGATGTATGAGAGGTCAAGGAAGGAGTTAGGATGGCAAGATGGGCTTTAAGCAGTTGCTGTGTGTTCATGAATGAAATTGGGGGAGGTCTGCACAAATGGATTGGAAGGCAGGGAGGTGAGAAAATAAAGTTAGAAGCAATTAGTCTTTCTCTGTTTCTCTCTTTTAGTTAGTCTTTGATGCCAGGGTTTGAAAATTACTGCCAAACTAATCTATACATTGAACCATACATTGATTTATTTTCATTAAATAATTTAAAAGATAGACTTAATTGTTTGCCTGAATTGACTGTGAGATTTGACCAAATCCATTCCTTTCATTAATATTGGCCATCTCTGCATAGATAAGTAGGGATGAAATTATCTAATGGGACTGTTTTAAGTTACAGAATAATTAAAGGGCAAGGAAATTTAGCTTGATTTCATTAAATTAGGTCATGGTCTCTTTAAATTTATAAGTTCTTAATACAGTCTGTCTATTTAGAATAATATTGATCCTCTTGAGTACTTTTATTCTTATGGTGAAAAGAAGTATCTTTTGCTTTTCATGAGTTCTGAGAATAACTAGTAATGACATTCATATTATGTGTGGTTTTCAAATGACCTGTTCTTTATATATTGCTTTCCCTTCAGTGTTGCCCTGGAAACTGTCCACCTTGTGATCAAAACTGTGGACGGACTTTAGGATGTAGAAACCATAAATGTCCATCTGTCTGCCACAGAGGTAAAATTTAACAATAGCTGTAATTTAATGTTTCTATTGATACCGTGCTTTATAGTTGATAAAGAAAGTTTTACATTCATTATCTTACTCTTAACAACCTTGAGAAGGTAGGGCAGTCACCAGTCTCCCCATTTTATGGACAAAGAGATTGAACTGAAGATACTTCAGTGACTTACTCTGAGAAATACCTAGTAAAGCAGGATAGCTAAGATTTGAACCAGGCCTTCTGAATATAAAAGTTTTGTTCTGTCTATAACACCATGTTGTTTCCTTACTTCTTCCTAACCTTCTCACATAGTTTTTATATTAATTAATATGTTCTTAGGTTTTTCAGTGTTATTTTGAATTTTAGACATTTATATGGAATCAAGTCTAGTAAGGGATTGGATGTATCCTAAGCCAGTGGTTCTCAGCCTTTTTGGTTTCAGGATCCTCTTACATTCTTTTTGTAACCAATGACCTTTTGGTAATGTTGGTTTTATCTATTGGTATTTATTGTATTTGAAGTTAAAATAAAATGTAATAATGTTTATGATTTTATTTAAAAAAAGCAATAATAAACCCATTACATCTTAATATAGTAACATTTTTTGTGACTAAAATTACACTATTTTCTGAATAAGTGTAGTGAGAAGAATGATATTGTTTTACATTTCTGCAAATGTCTTTAATGTCTCCTTATTGGAGAATAGGCAAAATTCACATGTGTGCTTCTGCATGCAATTTGTTATTATACCACTTGACCCATGGCATCTGGAAAACTACGCTATGCATGTGAGACCTTTAGACCTCCTGAAAGGGTGTCAGGGTTGCTGAAGTTATTAGACACTGAAAACTGAGTTAACGGGGCATGTGAGTGGCTCAGTTGGTTGTGTCTGCCTTCAGCTGAGGTCATGATCATGGTCCTGGGCTGGAGCCTCCTGCATCCTCAGCTCCCTGCGCAGCAGGGAGACTGCTTCTCCCTCTACCCTAGCCCTGCCCTGCTCGTGCTCACTGTCTCTCTTTAAAAAAGAAAACTGAGTTAACTTTACCTGTTTGGAGTTGGTTGATATGAAAAGGAATACTGATTTTATAGGGCAGTAGAAAGGGCATGGACTTTAGGATTGAAGTCTGGACTCTGCAGCTTGGTTAGTGGCATTATGACCTGGGACAAACTATACTGTTTTTATTATCTTCCTTTGGGATTAGGTGGATGCTAGATACCTCCCTTAATCTCTAAATCCTCTCAAAAGTTCAAAAAGTATATTGTGCTACTGTTGTTTTGTACAGTAAGGAAACAGGCAAAGAGACTTTTGGCTGAAGGTCATAGAACTAGTTGCAGGGTCAGATGTGAACTCACACCTTAATGATCTTTCCATCCTATCTCATTGCCTCCCTGTTAGGAGAAGTGGCAGATTGAATTAACCCCATAGACTTTTTCCTGTGAGTGTTCTCTGATTTGTTGGTGTCTTTAAATTGTGAAAGAATTTTATTTTTTTAAGGTCATATTATATCATCGATTCATTAGATTTTATTAGACTCTAAATTTAGTCATTAATTCAATTAAAAAAGTATTTTTGTGTGTCTACTAAGTACCAGGCACTGGGAATATGTAATTGAACAGTACTGACAAAGTCCCTGCTCTTATGGAACTTATTTTTTTACTACCCCAGTTAGAATATAAGTAAGTAATCAAATTAATATGGAATATTAAGTAGTGACAATTATAGAAAGAAACTCTAGTGTGATCAGGAGAGGACTCTAGAAAGATGACATTTGAGAGGAATCCCGAAAGAAGTAAGGGATTACAAGCCATGTGAAAGAGGGTGTGGGATAGTGTTTTGGGCAAGAAAGCAGTAATTGCAAAGGCCTTGAGACAGGAGCATTTGAAAGAATTCACAGAGAGGACTGAAGTAAGTGTCCCCCTTGAGAGGGGACAGATGATGGGAGATGAGGTCAAAGAGATGGTGGGATAAAGGATTGCTGGAGAAAGAATACGTGTAGGATCTTGTTGACTGTTGTTAAAACACTGGCCTTTACTTTCATTAGAAAACCTAACTAGTTGTATTGCCATTAAAGAAATTGGATCCAATAGTTTAGAATTCTCTCACCAAGGAAACACCAGGCCTAGCTGATTTTTACACATGATTTTTAACATTTAAGATGTGTGTGTGTGTGTGTGTGTATGTATGTATGTAGGTTCAGTCTCCCCATAAACTATTTGAGAGTATATGTAAAAAAGGAACATGTCCCAACTCATTATATCATCTGACAAGGAAAGTAAGAAAATTATAGGCCAATCTAACTCAAAACATATTTGTAAAATATTAAAGGTACTGCTACTCAAATCCAGCTACCCAGTATGATAGTTTTAGCTATCTAAAACCTTAATCTTTCTTAATCAAGTTGGGTTTATTCCAATAATGTAGGATTGGTTTAACTTTAGTAAATCTAATGATGTGATTCACTGCATTAATAGTCTAAGGGAAAAGTGAAACTGTTTTAGTAAATGTCTAAAAACAGTTGATGAAATTCAACATTCATATTTGATGTAAACTTAATTCGAAATTGAAGGGCGCGTCGTTAACCTGATAACAGAGTACCTGCAGAAAGGGTAGAGCAAGCATCGTACTCAGTGGAGGAGTGTCAAAAGACATCTCACGCTTGTGTTGTTCTGAAGCAAGTCCCACAAATCCTTCAGTGTTCATTTCTAAAAGGTGGATTCTTAACCTAAAAATAGTTAAAATATTTCTTAATATCAGCAAATATCTGCTGTTCAAATTATCTTGTGTCATAAATATCTTCATTTTTTAATTTAGTTTGTATGACTCAAAAACCTGGTAAGACTGACATATTGCAATTGGTTGATGTCTCTAAAGTCCGTGAATCTCTACTTTCCCTCCTCTGTCTCCTTTTCTTTTTCCTTGTCTCTTATTTGAGAAACGAGGTTGCTTTATTTAGTCACAGAGTCTGCATTTTACAGATTGCTGTCTGTGGTATCATTTGACATTTTCTCCTGTATTTCCTATAAATTATTAGTGGGATGTAGAGGTTTGATCAGATCCAGGTTCAGTTTTTTTTTTTTTGGCAGAGCGTTTATTTTTTTAAAAAAGAAGCTTACTAGCCCCTAACAATTTACCTTAATGGAAAGTATGTGGAAGATGTGTTGTGCAGCTTTCACCATTTGTCTGATCCACGTAAGATACATAGAACCATTATTTCATACCGTTTTCCATCATTCGAGACACCATGATCAAGGTTATACTGTAACTCACAGGAAAAGGATGCACACTGCGTGTTCTCACTGTGAATATGAAAGTTTGACTTACAGTTCTTTAAGTTCAGGGTCATCTGTTTCTGTGGTTCTGGAATTACTGGATGAGTACCCATTTTGGCTG
Source organism: Zalophus californianus (assembly GCF_009762305.2). Lineage (NCBI taxonomy): Eukaryota > Metazoa > Chordata > Mammalia > Carnivora > Otariidae > Zalophus > Zalophus californianus. The sequence continues at coordinate 39,667,687 of NC_045596.1, read as the reverse complement.
TTGACCCACTGGTCACTGGAGTTGTACTCTGTATGCTGCTTTTTCATTTTAAAACTATCATTGAAGCTACTTTATCTGTCATGTTGTACAGGAATCTGTAACAAATTCTGTTAATCGGTAGGAAGACTTCAAAGAAATTATCCCTTATTTTTCTCAAGATTTAATTTTCAAAAAAGGAAAAGTGATGCTGTAGTTTAGAGTGGCAGAAAGGTGTTATGTTTGGTAAGTTCCTGTTTGAATTGCTGAAGGTGAATGAAAATTATTAAGGGGAAAATGATATGCTGAATGAGAACAGACTTAAAGGTCATTATTAACTTTTAGAAAATATGACACCTGGTCATTCTTTTGGAAAGATAAAATAAAAATTTGATCCTGTGGATAACTTGGCTTGCATTACCATCAAGAAAAGACTTCACTGGATTATACTTACCAAAACACTGAAGTAAAAATTTGGTAACTTGTACAGTAGTACAGTACGTATCTATTTTTTTCCCTTTGTTGTTTTTTACTCTCATTTCCTTATTCTGTGTTCATTATTTGAATCAGAATCCTTCTGTTCCTTTTAGGAACTATTATAAGAGGCTTTAACTAGGGTACTTTTCATCATTAGTCTGTTTCTTGTCAGGTTAACTGCTCTTCAGTATTTTGCTTGGTCCTGACACATAGGCAGCAGTCTTTTACGATCCTCACTCCTTAGTTGAAGACTTTTATTCCCTTCTTGCTATTTCATTTCTAGTGGGGAACCTTACTTAGTGGGGACACTAGAGTGGGAAGAAAACCCTGAAGATGATGTCAGAGCCTTGGGGAGAATTTTATAGCCAGTTTAAAAAAATTTCTTTCATTTTGTTTTTGTGTATTCCTACCAGCCTGTAACAAAAGTAGGTAAAAAACTGAAACCCAAATAACTTTTCTTTTTGAAATGTTTAGAACAGAAATACTTGGGAATTATAACCTAAAATGAGCGTTTAGAATTAGTCCTTCACAAAGCATGAGTAATAGTAAATTGACTGTGCTTGTTAATAACCTGATGAGAGAAATTACTCTTATTGGGGAATTTATCTAAAAATAATGTACTTGAATAGAAGTATGTATGAATGTATGGTGATTAACATAACAATAAAAAATTTAAAAAATTAGTATGTATGAAAATAAGCCAAAAGTTTATTGATAACATTAGATTTTCCAAGAGATAAATCTATTCTGCTTGTGTAGTGATGACTGAGTAATGTGTTAAATGTTATTTAGACTAGAATTTTAGCAAATTTTAAAGAAAATTCTAAAACTTTTTAATTGAATTACCAGTGTGGATATAGAAAAGTATACAGATAACTAGTGTATAGCTTGATGAAGTTTTACAAACTGAACATAACCAGGTAACCAAAACTCTGATGATTAAACGGAACATTACCAGTATTTCCAAAACCCTCCTTGTATCCTTTATAACCATCATCCTGCTTTCAAACAGTATAGATTAGTTTTTCCTATTTGTTACATGTAAACGGACTCATATACTACATACTCTTTGTGTTTGGCTTCCTTTGTTCGGTGTTGTGTGTGTGAGGTTCATTCACATAGCTTCTTTATTCTCATTGTAGAGTATCCAGTTGTGTGAATACCAAATTCATTGATCCTGTTGTTGATTGTCATTTGAATAGTTAAGGACATTTCTTTTTAAGTTTCAGACCTTTTTTTCAGGCAGTTGTTATCCCTGCCCAGAAACTGTAGACGTGAAGTGCAATTGTGGTAATACAAAGGTGACGGTGCCCTGTGGCCGGGAACGTACCACAAGACCACCCAAGTGCAAAGAGCAATGTAGGTTAGTATGAGGTTCTGCACAGACTTACACCTGGTGTCTTAGCAAATTTAAATTCATATTGATTTTTAAATATTGTTAGTCTTTTAAATTTTGCATTAATATTCTAAAATACTAACATTCACAGTATTCTTGTTCTGTATGGAATCAGAAGATACTTAAATAGATAATTGCACTTTAGATATAATTGTTCATTAATCAAAAGTAATTTAAAAAATTGTATTTTATGATTTAGTCGACCACCAACTTGCCATCATACAAGTCAAGAAAAACATCGCTGTCACTTTGGCTCTTGTCCTCCATGTCATCAACCTTGCCAAAAAGTTTTGGAGAAATGTGGTCACTTGTGTCCTGCTCCATGTCATGATCAAGCATTAATAAAGCAAATTGGCAGGGTAAGGGAATATATTATTAAGAGGTAGTGCATTTCTGTGGGTCATATTTTCTTAATTTTACTTAGTCCTTCAACAAGCAATGATTAAGTACCTGCTGGGTGTTAAGCACTGTGATAGGAGCTGGGGTACAAGGTAAATATGACTTGATCTTTTGTCCTAAGAAGCTCATGGCATAGAAAAGGCGAGAAACCAGTAAATGGATATTTGCTAAGAACGTGTGATAATCATGTTATCATCCTGATACACATGAGTTCGGCAGTCTTCCTTCATATATTGTGGTTCAGGGTTACAGATATCTTCTGGTTTCCTCAAAGATTCATTCACTTAGTGAATATTTATTGAGTCCTTACTGTGTGTTAAGCAGTCTCCTACCTGCTAGGGAGACAACAGTGAACAAATAATGGAGATTACATTCTAGTGGTGGAAGTTGGATTTTATAGTGCTGTTTCTCATTCCCCTTTTGGCTAATAAGAAGTAAAGGAAACTACTTTGTCTTTGTTCTGCCATTTAAAAACTGGAATCTGCCTTCATTTGTAGCATCAGATGTGTGTGGAGGGGAACATCTGATAGAGTACAGATGGAATAAAATATTTCAGTAAGCACAATTTGTTGGTTACTTGAAAAAATTTCAGCCTGCTTGAATAGAGGATATGTGGGACTATTTTCTTAGATTCTTATATTGGCCATATGATTTAATTCCTCTGCCTTTAAATTGTTACGTATTTTACTTGTAGCACCAGCCTACAGGCCCTTGGGAACAGCCTTTGGAGCCAGAATTTATTCAGACTGCATTACCGTGTCCTCCATGTCAAGTTCCTATTCCTATGTAAGTATTTTAGTATTTTAACTTAAAAAATAAATTTTTTTTTACATAGTTCTAAGTTTATCTTAAATTACCTTCTCCCCTTTTTCTGTGTTCAGTTCATCATTTTTTTCAGGCCTAGTCCATAAACCAGTCTCTCTGTCTTCAGCCTCATTCTTTTCTAAGTACATTTTACATACTGCTTGAAAACCTCTAGATATCTTTTTTTGAGTCTTTTCCCCAGCTGGAGTTTAATGTCCTTCTGAATTTCCATAGCAACTCACACTTAGAATAATTCATCCAAGAGATCATCATCTGTTGTTAGTTTTCCTGATACCCATGCTAGTCTGTGAGCTCCTTGAGGACAGAGGAGAGCCAGGTTGTAGGTAAGGCAAACTTGAAGGAAACATTGAAAATCAAAGAAAGTAGTGTTCTGGAATGTAGTGTTCCCAGGAAATGACCTGGACTGGGTTGTAAGGAGTCAAACCCTAGGGTAATATGAATCATGGAGTGGTTCATACTTTTGAGTAGAGGTTATAGAATACAGGAGTAAAAGAAGCACAGAATTCTGGGAACTAACGTAAAATTAGAAAACAGGTTGTTTTCTACCATTAAGGTTCCAAACTGAATATTGGTATGTCTTAGGTATCTTTTTAAAGAGACAGTTCTTATTTCCTTTTAAAAGCTCTCCCATTATGTCCTTCCACATCTTTCCTCTGAGTTTAAGTAGAATGTATATTTTTATATATTGGTTGTGCAGTCAGGTTGGGAGGCAAAGTGTTATTGGGAGCTGTATCTACAAACATAGTGATTTTAGTCTAGATTAGTGGGGGGCGGAACTCATAGTCACTTAAATTGTTTGTGTAAGTGTAGTCAATTGTCTTTGAATTCCCTAGTCTGTCTTACAGGAGGATTATTTAACAGATATGCCTATCTTATTTCATTCAATTAATTTCCTCAAAATCTTAGGTTGGATTAAATATTTTATGACAGTAGAAAAACTGCCTGGAATTACTAAGTCATGTTTACTAGAAGTTTAAAGAATTAATTTTAAAAGTCTTTCCTTTGCACTTGACTGGAATGTGCTGCTGAAAGGTTTTTTTGGGAGTATATATATGTATCAAGACATTGTGTTTTAGAGTAAGGACTCTTGAGTCCAGTGTTGTGCTTCCTGATAACTACCATGAATAAGTCATATATCCTCTCTGTTTGTAAAATAAGGATATTCAAGATATTTACAAAGATGTCAGTGGGGAAGAGAAAATTTTTGGAGGGAGGTTTTTATCATCAAAAAATATTTGTTGTGTCTAGTAAACAATTTTTTTCTTAGTCTATTTTTTCTGATGTTAGTATAGCCACATTTACCCTCTTTTGGTTACAATTTACATGAAGGAATGGACAGATTCTTAGAAACACAAAAACTTCTGAAACTGACTCAAAGAGAAGTAGAAAATCTAAATAAACTTATACCTAATAAAGATATTAAACTAGTAACCAAAACCTACCACAAAGAAAAGCTGAGGATGAGTGACTTTACTGGTGAATTCTACCAAACATTTAAGAAATTAACACCAGTGTTTCACCATGGGGAGACACTTCCTGACTTACTCAATGAAGCTTGTATTTACCTGATACTAAGAGCAGAAAAAGACATCACAAGAAAAGACAACTATAGATCAATATCCCTTTTATATATAGATACAGAAATTCTCAACCAAATACTAACAAACTGAATCTAGCAACATGTAAAAAGAATTGTACATCAGGACCAAAAGGGATATATCCCAGAAATATGAGGTTGATTCAACATATGAAAACCAAAATATTAAAGTACTATTTTATCATAAGAATAAAGGACAATCAGTAGATGCAGAAAAACATTTGACAAAATCCTACATACTTTCTAGATAAAAACACTCAACAAACTTAGGTAAACAAACTCCCTCAACCTGATAAAGGGCGTCAGTGAAAAACCCTTAATCGTACTTAATGGTGAAAGACCAAAAGCTTTCCTGTTAAGAACAGGAAAAAGAGTAGGATGTCTGCCCTTGCCCCTTCTATTTAGATTTACATTGTATTAGAGGTGGCTAGCCAGAGCAATTAGACTAGAAAAAGAAAGAATGTATTCACACTGGGAATAAAGAAGTAAAACTTTTGTATTTTTAAATGATATAATCTTTTATATGAAAAATCCTTACACAGACTGTTAGAGATGATAGGATTTTTCATATACAAGATCATGTAGTATACAGAAGTCGGTGGCTTTGGTAAGGCTATAAGAAACATTAGTATACAAAAGTCAGTTCTATACCCTAGCAATGAACCATCTGAAAATGAAATTAAGAAAACAGTTCTACTTCCAGTAGCATTAAAAAAGCAACTTGTTTATTCAACAAATTTAATTAAAAAATCTAAGATTTTATACACTGAAAACTATAAAACATTTTTGAAAGAAATTAAAGAAGACCAAAGGCTGTGGTACTGGCATACAGATAGACATATGGATCAAGGGAATAGAATTGAGAGTCTGGCCATAAATGTAGGAATTTATTTCTAATTAGTTTTTGATAACAGTTATTTAAAAAATGGACAGACATCCCATGTTTGTGGATGGGAAGACTTAATATTGTTAAGGGCACTACTACCCAAAATGATATACAAATTTAACATACGCTCTGTCAAAATCACAGCAGGCTTTTATGCAGAAATTGTCCCCAAAATTCATATGGAAATATGAAGGAACCAGAATAGCCAAAATCTTCTTAAAAGTGAAAACAAAGTTAGAGGACTCACACTTCCTGATTTTAAACTTATATAACTATAGCAGTTAAGAATCTCTGGTATTGGTGTAGGGATAGACACATTGATCAATGGAATAGAATTGAGAGACCAGAAGGAAACCCATATGTTTATGGTCAATTGATTTTTGATAAGAGTGTCAGAACAGTTCAGTGGGAGGAAGAATGTTTTATGTCAACACATGGTGCTGAGAGAATAGATATTCACAGGGGAAAAAAATGAAATTGGGACCTCTACATCACAACATATATAAATATTAACTCAAAATGGATCAAAGATCTAAAAGTAAGAGCTATTAAACTCTTAGAAGAAAACATAGGTGTAACCCTTTGTGTCCTTGGGTGAGGCAGTGATTTGTTACATAGGATACCTAAAGCATAAGCAACAAAAGAAAAAATAAAGTCAGGACATTATTAAGCACAATTTCTTAATTGTGCTTCAAGAACACAATAAAAAAATTGAAAAGACAACCCACAGAATGGGAGAAAAAGTTTGCAAGTCATATATTCTGTAAGAATATTATCCAGAATATATAAAGAATTCTTAAACTGAGAAATGAAAAGACAAATAATCCAATTTAAAAATGGGCAAAATCTTTGAATAGATGTTCCTCTGGAGATCTTACAAGTGGCCAGTAAACATGTGAAAAGATGCTCAAGTAATTGTTAGGGAAATGCAAGTCAAAACCATGTTAAGGTGTCATTTTACACTCACTAGGAAGGCTAAAATAAAGAAGGCATAAGTGTTGGTGAAGATAGGGAGTAGTTGGAACCATCATACATTGCTGATGGGAATGTAAAATGGTGCAACTACTTGGGAAAGCAGTTTGGTAGTTTCTCAGGAAACTAAACTTGGACTTAACCAATTTTACTCTTAGGTATACACCTGAGAGAATTGAAAATATGTGTTCCCAAAAAAACTTGGACACGAATGTTACAATAATAGGAACATTATTATGAATAGCCAGAAAGTGGAAACAAATATCTATTGACTGATGAATGGATAAACAAAATGTGGTATATCCATGCAATGGAATATCATTCACCTATAAAAATGCATGAATTACTGATACCTGCTATAACATGGATGAACCTTGAAAACAGTATTCGAAGTGAAAGAAGCCAGACATAAAAGGCCACATAATGTTTGATTCCATTTATATGAAATGTTGAAAATAGCCAAATCCATAGAGACAGAAAGTAGATTAGTGGTTGCCAGGGGCTACAGAGTGACTTCTAATAGTTACAGGGTTTCTCTGTTGATTGTGAAAATATGCTCGATACTGGTGAGGGTTCCATAATCTTGTGAATGTACTAAAAACCACTGAATTGTACTTTTTAAAAGTATAAATTTTATGGTATGTGAGTTTTATCTCAATTTTAAAAGGAGACAAACCTACACATAAAGATCCTTCTAATTCTGATAACAATGATTTTCAGTGGATGTGTAATAAAATTATTATAAAGTATGCGTTAAAATTATTACTTGTCACATGAACTATCCAGGTAGTATGATTTCTTTCTTAGAGTAGAATGTTCATGTCTTCTTGTCCCTTAGCATGACTTTTAATCATAATTTGGCTATGTGGTAAAAGAATTCTGAACATATGTGTTAAATCATTTGCAGTGCCTTTGGCTTCAAGTTATAAAGAACCTAAATAAAAAGTGACATAATAATGTTTATGCCTTGCACGGTTAGATTGGAGGTAGAGCAGCTTCGTGGTTGGTTAAGCTGGTTAATGCAATGATACATCATCAAAGGCCCAGATTCTGTCTATTTTATCCTCAGTGTGTCATCTTTGCTGTCAGGCTGTTTGGCTTTCTGATCAACCTCCCATCCAGATAGGAAGTTTCCAAAAAGAAAAACTGTTTATGCCTTCTACCATCATCATTTTTTTTTAAAGAGTGAGAAGCCTTTTCCAGAAGCCCCATAGCAAAACTCCTTCCACATTTCATTGGCCAGAATAGGATCATAAGACAATTTCTAAAGCAGTCCCTGGGAAGGGGAGTGGAATGTTTATTTTTAAATTCTTTTAAATAGACTTTATCTTTTTTAGGTGATTTTCAGGTTTACAGAAAAATTACACAGACAGTACAGAGTTCCCATATGATCCTGCCACACATAGTTTCCCTTGTTATTAACATTTTGCATTAGTGTGGTACAGTTTTTTTTTTACAATTGAGGAACTGATATTGAATAATAATATTATAAACTAAAGTCCATAGTTTACATTAGGGTTCACTTTTTGTGGATCATATCATAAGCCTAGTTTTGCTTTGTAAGACACTGCCAAACCATCCAACAAGGTGACTGTACCATGTTACATTCTCATCAGCAGTGCGAGTGCCTGTGGCCCTGTGTTCTTGTCAGCATATGCTCCTGTCCACGTTTTGGGTTTTAGTCATTCTAATAGGTGTGCAGTGGCATCTCATTGTAATTGGCAGTGTTCTAATAACACATGATGTTCAGCATCTTTTCATACGTTTATTTGCTGCCTGTATGTCTTCTTTGGAAGGTGAGGTGTCCTCTCTTCAAATCTTGACCATTTTTTAATTGGGTTGTTTGCTTTCTTATTGAGTTTTAAGAATTTTGTTTACATTTGGATACAAGTCCTTTACCAGATACATGTTTTCCAAATACTTTCTGCCAGTCTGTGGCTTTTCATTTACGTGTTTTCATTTAGCATTTTCATTTAAGTGTTTTTCACAAGACAGATGTTTTGGTTTAATAAAGTCTAGCTAACCATTTTTCCTTTGGAGATCATGCTTTTGGTATTGGATCTAAAAAATCCTCATTAAATCCATGTCACCTAGATTTTCTCCTATGTTTATAGTTTCACACTCCACATTTAGGTCTGTGATCCATTTTGAGTTACCTGTTGTGAAAGGTGTAAGGCCTGTTGGGATTTATTTTCTCTGTCAGTGTCTTTATTACAGCACCAACCATTTGTTGAAAAGACTATCCCTTCTCTATTCGGTTGCCTTTTTCCTTTGTTAGAGATCATTCGACTATATTTATGTAGGTCTGTTTCTGGGCTTTCTGTTCTGTTCCATTCTGTTAACAGTACTCTACTGTCTTAATCACTATAGCTTTATAGTATGTCTTTAAGTTGGATAGTGTCAGTACTGTGTTGTTCTTCAGTACTGTATTGGCTATCCTGGGTTTTTTGTTTTTCCATACAGACCTTAGAATCAGTTTGCTGGTGTCCACTATTAATAACTTGCTGGGATTTTGATTAGAATTATGTTGAATCTAGATCAAGTTGGGAAAAAAAGCAACATTTCAACAATATTTGCACCTTCCTATCAGTGAACATGGGATATCTCATCATTTATTTAGATTGTCTTTGATTTCTTTCATCAGTGTTTTGTAGTTTTGCTCATATAGATCATGTATATATTTTGTTAGATTTGTATCTATTTCATTTTTTTGTGCTAATATAAATGGTGGTATGTTTTAAATTTCAAATTCCAGTTGTTCATTGCTGGTATATAGAAGAGCAATTGGCTTTTGTGTGTTAACTTTGTATCCTGCAAGTTTTCTATCTTCACTTATTATTTCCATATATGTTTATTTTTTATTCTTAATAAAACTAGTAGACTTAGCACCTTTGCTTTAAATAATCTTTTTGAAGAATTTGTAACGGTTTCATTTTATTTTTTTCTTGCAGAGAATGTCTTGGGAAGCATGAGGTGAGTTACAGGCACAAATTTTAAGTAAAGCTTATAATCTATGCCTCTTCTATTGAGGATTGTTAGAAATGACAAAGTCTAAGTATTATTTTTTTAGTGCTTTAAAAAGTACAAGAGTTTATCTGCACATTTTTTTTTAAAGATGTACTTTATTTTAGAGTGGGAGAGAGAGAGCTTATGTGTGCCAGTGGGGGAAGGGGCAGAGGCAGAGGGAGAGGGAGAGAAGCAGACTCCCCCCTGATCAGGGAACCTGACATGGGGCTTGATCCCAAGAGCCTGAGATCATGACCTGAGCCAAAATCAAGAGTCGGATGCTCAACCAACTGAGCCACCCAGGTGCCCCTCTGCTGATGTTTAAAATATACTGTGCTGGGCGCCTGGGTGGCTCAGTTGGTTAAGCGACTGCCTTCGGCTCAGGTCATGATCCTGGAGTCCTGGGATCGAGTCCCACATTGGGCTCCCTGCTTAGCAGGGAGTCTGCTTCTCCCTCTGACTCTCTTCCCTCTCGTGCTATCTCTCATTCTCTCTCTCTCAAATAAATAAATAAAATCTTTAAAAAAAATAAAATAAAATATACTGTGCTTTTGGGAATTAGCCAGTATATATGTGGTCACTATAGCATCGTTGTATTGAATTTCCCTTTTGGGAATAGAATGTTTTGCTTCTTGGCATTCATTTTTTGGATTTTTTGATCGGTTACTTTGATTTTGAATATAACTGTTAGTAATGAAAATGTGTTAGACCTTTATGAAACTTGTTCTCAAATGATAATAGAGTCATTTCAGAAACATGGGTTCAGAAGGTTTTGTGTGTGTTGCTAATTTTCTCCCTTTTTTTTTTTTTTTTTAAGGTGAGTCCACTACCATGCCATGCTGTAGGACCTTACTCTTGTAAGAGAGTATGTGGACGAACCTTAGGTTGTCAGAATCACACGTGTATGAAAGAATGCCACAAAGTAACTGAAATTGATACCTGCGTTGGCAAAAACAAGGTAATATCCTTAGGTTGAATGTGTATGTGCTTCTAGTATGCTTGAAACATTTTTTTGAATAATTATGCCATAAGTATTTTTACATTTTGTTAGAACTTTTTTATTCCTTCTTGCCCTCATCCCTTCTCCTTCCTTGCCTCTCTTAATACAACCAGCTTTAATAGCTTCGTATATATTTCTCTTTATCTTTGTGCTAACTCATGATAATAAGCCTTTTAATGTTCTCTCAACATACTGTACTGTGTTAATACATAGGCTTTGATTTTATGATAAAAGTACAGAAATTATGTGTCTATTTAGATTGTAGGTAGTAATATCACTTCCACTTCTGTTCATTTATATCTCTGGCTTTAGTCTGGAGCATTTGTTCTCAGCAATTTTTCAAACCTAACATCTGTGATAGGAAATGTTCACAATTTTTTTTTAATTTTATTTTATTACGTTATGTTAGTCACCATACATCATTAGTTTTTGATGTAGTGATCCATGATTTGTTGTTTTCATATAACACCCAGTGCTCCATGCAGTACGTGCCCTCCTTAATACCCATCACCGGGCAAACCCATCACCCCATCCCCCTCCCCTTTGGAACCCTCAGTTTGTTTCTCAAAGTCCATAGTCTCTCATGGTTCATCTTCCCCTCCGATTTTAATAAATTCCCAATTGCTCATTGGAAATAAAGTAAATAGCATCACAGATGTAGGGCATGTGTGTGTGAAATTCACTAAAAGCATATTCTAAAGCATATGAGAAGTCAACCATTGAAATATCTCTAAAATTGCCATTTTACAAGGAAAAATAAAGGTAGCTAATCAAATTTTAAATGATATTAAATTTTATTTTTGAACATTTAAATTCGTCAGCACATAAAAACATAGAACAATAAAAGTATTTTCAATAGCAATAAAATATAAAAGACTCCTATTGAAACAGAGATACAGATAGGGTCCTGTTCTGAATTTCCTAGGCCATACGAAAGTTTCTGACCAAGAAAATATAGGCAGAAATGCTTTTCATCTCCAAAAATAGTCAGGGAAATCTTTATCATTAACCACTCTCCTTTTTTTTTTTTTTTGAACTGACAACATTTTCAGTTTTTATTTATTTATTTATTAATTATTAACATATAATGTATTATTTGTTTCAGGGATACAGGTCTGTGATTCATCAGTCTTACACAGTTTACAGTGCTCACCATAGTACATACCCTCCCCAGTGTCCATCACCCAGCCACCCCATCCCTCCCACCTCCCTCCACTCCAGCAACCCCCAGTTTGTTTCCTGAGATTAAGAGTCTCTTATGGTTTGTCTCCCTATCTGGTTTCATCTTGTTTCATTTTTCCCCTCCCTTCCCCTATGATCCTCTGTCTTGTGTCTCAAATTCCTCATATCATCGAGATCATATGATACTTATCTTTCTCTGATTGACTTCTTTTGCTTAGCATAATACCCTCTAGTTCTATCTACGTTGTTGCAAATGGCAAGATTTCATTTTTTTGATGGCTGCATAATATTCCATTGTGTGTGTGTGTTTGTGTGTGTGTGTGTGTGTGTGTGTGTGTGTGTGTGTGTGTGTGTGTATACACCACATCTTCTTTATCCATTCATCTGTCGATGGACATTTAGGCTCTTTCCATAGTTTGGCTATTGTGGACATTGCTGCTATAAACATCGGGGTGCACATGCCCCTTTGGATCACTACATTTGTATCTTTGGGGTAAATACCCAGTAGTGCAATTGCTGGGTTGTAGGGTAGCTCTATTTTCAACTTTTTGAGGAAGCTCCATACTGTTTTCCAGAGTGACTGCACCAGCTTGCAGTCCCACCAACAGTGTAGGAGGGTTCCCCCTTCTCTGCATCCTCGCCAACATCTGTCGTTTCCTGACTTGATAATTTTAGCCATCTGACTGGTGTGAGGTGGTATCTCATTGAGGTTTTGATTTGGATTTCCCTGATGCCAAGTGATGTTGAGCACTTTTTCTTTTGTCTGTTGGCCATTTGGATGTCTTCTTTGCAGAAATATCTGTTCATTTAACCACTCTACTTTTTTTGTCCCATGTGATACAGTTAAAAACTAAGTCTCCATCCTCCAGTGTCCCAGAATGATTGATTTGCCAGAGTCCCCTGCCAGGCTACATTTGACATGGTGTGTGAATAAAAAATAAACTTTTGTTATATAAAAAATTACATATTTTAAAAATATTTAATTTTTTTTGTAGACTTCCATTCTTCAGGGAATCAATACTATTAGCAAGTGTTTTTAATGAGGAATAAGCAAACATTTTAAGATTCATTTTATTAACTAACATTAAATTTACAAATGTTTAAGTTATTAATATGAATTGTAATTGAAAATTTCACTCGCATTGTTATTTTTTTGGTCTTTGATTTGGTGATTCTAAAGCATGATAACCTAAGCCTCCATAGTATCATTCTCGCTCATGTGCAGACATGTGAATGTATAGCTTATAATTTCTTCATCGATCCATGCTTTAATCCTTAATAAAAATGTACTTACGATAAAATGAAAAAGATATTAGAATTATAAGATCATACTAATATAATAATTCAAAACCACTTTAGTGAGAATATAGCTGCTGTATGGCTTTCCTCCTCTGGATTTCCAGAACATCAAGTGAGTTGGAAAAAAAAACTCACTTCAAGAGCTGATATGACAGTGATTGGTGAATTATCTTGGATTATCCCAGCATTGCGTCATGGGTAATGGCTGTGGTAAAATATGGGTTATAAGTTACGTGCAGTTCTTAATTTAGCTACAAGTCCATCTTTATCTCCCATTCAAGGAAGGCTGATGCAGTGTAAGTGAGTGAAAATTACATTATTTGGGGGATTACTTTGCAGTCATTAAAATTTATATATTAAAAATGAAGTAATTCATAAACTCTTTAAAATGAATTCCTTACTGTAACATCTCAAGTGAGACCCATTGGAGAAGATCTCCTTGTATGTCTCTCTTGACCCAAATGGCTCTGGAATTCTAATGCAGTTTCTACCTTGAATTCTAGCACAGAGCCTACAACATAGCAGGTACTTAAAAGTGTTTATTGAATTGACTGGAATCAAAACTCTTTTGCTTCTTGTCTCTGTTCTGGTCTCTCTCTGGCCTTACTGGCAGATCTCAGTCCAATCAAGGCTATTCTTACAAGCAATTAGCAACAAATATATCCCTGTTGTCTAATTCATTAGCAACAAATATATCCCTATTGTCTAATTCATTGGCTGGAGTGAGTGGAACAGTGCTTAACTGGGGAAAGGTGTGAGACTGATGGCAAATGAAGTGTGTGTATTTCCCAAGCAAACCTGGGTACAAATATTTGTGAGTGACTGAAAGAAGAAATAATGAAGATAGTCTTTTCTCTTTGGGAAAAAAAATGTACCAAAAATAAAAAAATATATATATATGTACATAATCACACATAGGCACATATATAATTATGTATGTGATAGACCCTTGCCATGCAGTGTTGTATGAGTGATGGGCATCACCTGGAATCTTGTTGGAAATGCAAAATCTCAGGTCTTACCTCAGTATTTTAACGATTGCCAAGTGATTGATCATGCACAAAAATGTTTGAGAATCACTGCTAAGGGCAATGTGTGTGATGTGTGATGTTTCATTGATTTAAAAAAAAATTTTGTTATGATCATCAGTCTCACTAAGAGATTGGAACTTAATTATTCCAGTTGTTAAAAATAAGGGATAATTTTGTAATGTGATAGAGGTACTAATTATTGCTACAGTGACAATCTTACTACAATATGTAAATGTTGAACACCTTAAATTTACAAAATGTCAAATGAATGTTAATAAAACGGGAAAAAAAGAATTTTACCTATCAAGATTTATTTTTCAATTTGTAAAGTAACCCAAATGTTTATTCTGCTTTCCTTCTCATCATCTCATTGCTTAAAATTAGGATTGCTGTCTTCCCTGGATTTCGAGCTGTCCCATGAATCAGAAAAAAAACTCATTTTAAAAGCTGATATGACTGATTAGGGAATTATTGTGGATTATCCCAATATTGTTCCCTGGGTTAAAATTTGTTTTCTTTTTCTTTTTTTTAAAGGAGAACTGTGTAAGATATTTGACAGCCAGGCTTGCTGTATTTCTGAATTAAGATAGTTTCTTCTAGAAGATAGAATTTGGTATTGGAAGTGATCCAGGAGGCTAGCTTAGCAAGTACAGATTTAGTGATTTTTTTTTTTCGTAATTGGAAGGAAGGAGTCTCATATCATCAATATAATTCTTCTTTTGCAGATAGGGAAACTGAAGGTTGTCAAGCGACTTGTTCATGATCATGTAACAGGACAGTAGTAATCAGAGAGTAGTAGCATCCCTGTCTTAGCTCCCAGCCCCGTATGTTCTTCTATTCACGTTATTTAAGTGAAAGATTATTGCAGGTGTACCACGTAGCCAGGAAAAAACAAGTGAAACAGACTGTGTGTGTCATCTTTGGTTATATTTGCATATTTTGAGATTCCTTGGCCTACCTTTCTCCTAGTCTTTCCCATTTCAGAAAGTTGTATTACCAGTTTTACCCAGTTCTGCTGATTAAAGGGAGGGACATTTCTTGATTTCTTTCTTCATTGTCCTTGTCTCACAACATCCTTGTCAGGTTTGTCTTCAAAGTACATCCCTGAATCTGCCCATTTCTTATAACGTCCACCACTAACATCCTCGTTCAAGCCATCCTTATCTCTTCGCTGGAGATGTCTGTACTATTCTCCCAGCCAGCTTCTCTACTCCCACTCTTCTCTCACTGCATCAGCTAGATTCATCTTTTAAAAATGTAAGTTAAAAAAAAAATATATAAGTCAGGTGTGTTACCTCCCTGTTCAAAACCCATCAGTAGCTTTCAGTTACTCTTAGGATAAAATCCAAATGGCCTTATGATGGCCTATACGGTTTTACAATGATCTAACTTCTGACTGCCTTTCCGCCCTCTTCCACTCATCACTCATGTGTTCATTTCTACTTCTGTTCTTGCTATTTCTTGAATGTTCCAAATGTGTTCTACGTCAGAGGCTTTGCACTTAGTGTTCTTTTCTCTGGGACTCTACATTCTTATGGCTCTCTCCCTTATTTATTCTGTTCAAACATGAACTTTATCAGATAGGCTTCCTTCTTATTGCTCCTTTTACTCCCTCTTCACCTGCTTTTTCTTTTTTCAGAGTATTTATGAAGACATTCTATTATGTTCTTTACCTCCCCCACTTAAATTTAAGTTTCTTAGGTCAGGGATCTCTCCCACTTTGCATATTCCCAGCATGTGAATAATTCCTGGCATATGATGCTGAAAGAGTGTAGAATAAATTAATATACTTTTAAAAATAAAAAATAGAAATTATAGAAGAATGTCTCATAATTGAAACACTTTTTCTTTTTAATCCTACATGTCAAAAATAGCTCAGATTTTTATTGACATAATCATTCTTTTGTAGTCATGGCTATACTTAGAAATGATAACAAAATTTTTAAACTTTAAGACTTAGTATCCCTGTCTGTAGCTCTCTTACTTTATCTCATGTATGACATGTGAAAATAAATAATACCCTGCAATAATAATTTTTAAACTTCTTTAGTAGGTAGATGATAGTTAAATTCCTAGAGCAGAGATGTGCCTTGTTGAGTTACATTAAAATACATATATTTGTAAATGTAATGTAATTTTGGTTCATTGAAGTACATTAAAACATAAACTGCTGGTCATTCTCCTTTTTCCCTTTTATGCATGTTTCTCTTTGGCAAGGTGGGAGCAGTGTCTCCAGAACGTTGCATGCTTTGGGAATTTTTATTTATGTATTAACAGAGTGTTGATTTCTTTAGTTTGATGGTGATCATATTTGTTGGGTGGAAATGAATTAACAGTGTTTTATTTTGGGGTGCCTGGGTGGCTCAGTTGGTTAAGCGTCTGCCTTTGGCTCAGGTCATGATCCCGGGGTCCTGGGATCAAGCCCCGCATCGGGCTCCCTGCTGAGCAGGGAGCCTGCTTCTCCCTCTGCCTCCGTCACTCCTCCTGCTTGTGCTCTCTCTCTTTCCCTCTCTCTCTCGCTCTCAAATTAATAAAATATAAAAAAAAAAACAATGTTTTAATTTGTTCTGCTACTGACTATTCTTTGGGAACTAGTTTACATTTTTAGTAGGAATACTCACAATCAAGTACAATTTCAAGATGAGGCAGTTTGATTTAATGAGGTTGTAGACATAAAACTCTTTGTGAATAGTGGTCATATTGATAATCTTGCTGTTCTTCATTTTGAATATGTATTTTTTTCATTTGGAATATTTTTAAGAGTGAAAGCATGCACCATTTTATTAACTGTATTCCTAAGAGCTGCAAAAGTATTTTCTTTTAATGGGATACATACATACATTTTATAATTTTAATATATAGAAATGTTAGACTTCTGTACTTAGATGATTTATTTCCTTACTACCTATCAGGCTGGCCCAGAATGCCTTCAGTGTGAAGAAGGGTGCTCTAAATCACGGCCTCTGGGTTGTCCCCATCCATGTGTTTTGCCGTGTCATCCTGGAGAATGTCCTCCTTGTGTTCAGATGCTTAGAATAAAATGTCACTGCAAGATCACAAGCCTGTATGTGGAATGTAGGTAAGTGGACTGAAGAAATATTCTTGTTTTACTATAATTATTTTTAACTAGTATCTTTTTATAATTCAGAACCCTATAAACCAGTACTTCAAGGAACATTATTCGGTGTCGCCCGTAGATGCTAGAAGACTAGATTTTCCAGTAGGGACCTGAAGAAAGAAATGTAGAATATTTCACCTTGTAAATACAATTCAAAGACAATACAATTCAAAGACAATTATGGTTTTTTTTCCATTTGGGGATTCTGTATAAGATTTTTTAAGGAAAAAGGTTGTATCGCTGCTTTAAAAAATATAGAAACATTCCTATAGCAGATTGCTCAAATAATAGGGTCAAACTAGAATTTTGTTGGATGAAAAATTGAAGTGCACATAGTTACTGAGGTATAATTTTTAAATTACAGACCTTTATTACAGATGTGGCTATTGCATTTGTCATAGTAGGCTGTGACTTCTGTATTTCCTTTACTTAAAAAATATGTACACTTAATAAAATGCATGTTTTTGCTTGTGGGTTATGTGGAGGGGAAAAAAATTCCCACTTTTTTCTACTTAATCACAATCTAACATAATTTACTAACTTGTTCAGCTTCATTCACCCAAGTTTGTAAAGTGGGCTCTTTGTAAGTGTATTTTATTGAAGTTAAATTTGGGAATATGACTTTGTTTCTGATTTTTTGAACATAAGTACTTTTTGAAAAATGCCTGTTAATATTAAATTTGCTTAAAGATTTTATTTATTTATTTGACAGAGAGTGAGCGAGAGAGAGAGCACGCGAGGGGCGAGGGTCAGAGGGAGAAGCAGTCTCCCCACTGAGCAGGGAGCCCGATGTGGGACTTGATTCTGGGACTATGATCTGAGTTGAAGGTAGTCACTTAACCAACTGAGCCACCCAGGCACCTTAAATTTGTTTTTGTCACTTATACTCTAGGCTCATGTTTTCTTAAATTGGAAAAGTCAAATTTTATTCTTTTTAAATATGAAAATTGTTTTGTTGAAATTTTAAGAATAAAATATTACTTTAGCTTTAGAAGTTTTATAGGGAAAGTGAAGATGGCAATTTTGCTTTATTAATGAGGGATACTGAGGAAAGAGATTTTCTTTGGTCTTGCAGGGCCTGAATTTCCCTTTCTTACTTCTTTTTCCCTTCGTCATACAGTCTCCAAAGGGTGACTTTACTTTTTTACCTTCTTGTCCAGAGTGTTGCCTTTCCAAGATTGGCTCCTTGATTCTTGTGCACTTTTTAAAGTTTCTTCCCATAGTTAGTGCTGTGATCTACCAAGATTTGTCACATCTGGGTGGACTTTCTCTTTTTGGTGTGATGTTAGCTCAGTTACCCTTTTCTCTTTCCTGCTCAGTTTTTCTGGAACTCTCCTGGTTCTCTGAAATGATTTGCTGAGGGAGCTTGAGAAATAGCTCTGCTATGAATTGGAATTTATTTTTCTACTTATAGGTAATTTTGAAATTTGTAGAAATTTGTATCTTCTAGTTATTTGGAAGTAATGGGATTTGAGTGATTTTATTAATGAGCTGTATGATTTTTAGGGGGGATGTGTGGATATATATGGATTGAGGTGGCTTCCATTACTACAGTTGTCTGGAGTTCCTTTTTCCTTTCCTTGAATACATATTTGAAGTGTGTGTTTTTCAGCAGAATACACATTCTTTTCAAGTGTACATGGAACATTCTCCAGAATAGATCACACATTAGGTTACAAAAGAGGCCTCAACAAATACAAAAAGATTAAAGCCATACCATGCACCTTTTCTGACCACAACACTATGAAACTAGAAGTAAACCACAAGAAAAAATCTGGGGGGGCGCCTGGGCGGCTCAGTGGGTTAGGCGACTGCCTTCGGCTCAGGTCACGATCCTGGAGTTCCAGGATCAAGTCCTGCATCGGGCTCCCTGCTCAGCAGGGAGTCTGCTTCTCCCTCTGACCCTCCCCCCTCTCATGTGCTCTCTCTCTGTCTCATTCTCTCTCAAATAAATGAATAAAATCTTAAAAAAAAAAAAAAAAGAAAAAATCTGGAAAAACCACAAATACATGGAGGTTAAAGAACATGCTACTAAGCAATGAATGGACCAACCAGGAAACCAAAGAAGAAATAAAGAAAAAAATACATGGAAACAAATGAAAATGAAAACACAATGGTCCAAAACCTTTGGGATGCAGCAAAAATGGTCCTAAAAGGGAAGAATAGAGCAATACAGGCCTACCTCAGGAAGCAAGAAATATCTCAAATAAACAACCTAACCTTACACCTAAAGGAATTAGAAAAAGAGCAACACATGAAGCCTAAAGCTAGCAGAAGGAAGGAAATAATAGAAATAAATGATATAGAAAAGAAAACAATAGAACAGATCAATGAAACAAGGAGCTGGTTCCTTGAAAAAAATTAATAAAATTGATAAACCTCTAGCCAGACTTATCAAAAAGAAAAGAGAGAGGACCCAAATAAATAAAATCACAAATGAGAAGAAATAACATCCAGTATCATAGAAATACAAACAATTAGAGTATCATGAAAAACTACGCCAACAAAATGAACAAACTAGGAGAAATGAATACATTCTTAGAAACATATAAACTATGAAAACTGAAACAGGAAGAAATAGAAAACTTGAACATACGGGTAACCAGCAAAGAAATTGAATCAGTAATTGAAAAACTCCCAACAAACAAAAGTACAGGACCAGATGGCTTCACAGGAGAATTCTACCAAACATTTAGAGAAGAGTTAACAACTGTTCTTCTCAAACTATTCCAAAAAATAGAAAAAGGAAGGAAACTTTTAAATTCATTCTATGAGGCCAGCATTACCCTGATGTCAAAACCAGGTAAAGATATCACTAAAAAAGAGAACTACAGGCCAATATTCCTGATGAACATAGATGCAGAAATTCTCAACAAAATACTAGCAAACTGAATCCAGCATTAAAAAAAAAAAATCATTTGCTGTGACCAAGTGGGATTAAATCCTGGGCAGCAAGCGTGGTTCAATATTCACAAATCAGTGTGATATATCACATTAATAGGAGAAAGGATTAAAACCATATGATCCTTTTGATAGATGCAAAAAAAGCATTTGACAAAGTACAACATCCATTCATAATAAAATCCCTCAACGAAGTAGACTTAGAGGGAACATACCTCAATGTGATAAAGGCGATATATGAAAAGCCCACAGCTGATATCATCCTCATTGGGGAGAAACTGAGAACTTTTCCTCTATGATCAGGAACAAGACAGGGATGGCCATTCTCACTTTTATTCAAAATAGTACTGGAACTTCTAGCCACAGCAATCAGACAACAAAAAGAAATAAAAGGCATCCAAACTGGCAAGGAAGAAGTCAGACTTTCACTATTTGCAGATGGCATATGGTACTCTATAGAGAGAGCCCAAAAGGCTCTACTCAAAAGGCTGCTAGAACTGATAAATGAATTCAGTAAAGTCAAGGATACAAAAATATACAGAAATCTGTTAGCATTTCTATATACCAATAATGCAGCAGAAAGAGAAACCAAGGAATCAGTCCCATTTACAACTGTACCAAAACCCATAAGATACCTAGGAATAAACCTAACCAGAGGTGAAAGACCTGTACTCTGAAAACTATAAAACACTGATGAAAGAAATTGAACATGACACAAAGAAACAGACATCCCATGCTCATGTATTAGAAGAACAAATATTATTAAAATGCCTATCTTACCCAAAGCAGTCTGCACATTTAATGCAATCCCTATCAAAATACCACCAGCATTTTTCACAGAGCTAGAACACTCAATCCTAAAATTTGTATGGAACTACAGAAGACCCCCAATAGCCAAAGCAGCCTTGAAAAAGAAAAGTAAAGCTGGAGGCATCACAATTCCAGACTTCGAGTTATATTACAAAGCTGTGGTAATCAAAACAGTATGGTACTAGCACAAAAATAGACACATATATCAGGGGAACAGGATAGAAAACCCAGAAATGAACCTACAAATATATGGGAAGTTAATCTTCTACAAAGCAGGAAAGACTATCTAATGGAAAAAAGACAATCTCTTCAACAAATGGTGTTGGAAAAACTGGACAGCAACATGCAAAAGAATGAAATGGGACCACTTTCTCACACCATACACAAAAATAAATTCAAAATGGATTGAAGATCTAAATATGAGTCAGGAAACTGTTAAAATCTTTGAAGAGAACACAGGTGGTAACTTCTTTGACAGTGGCAGTAGCAACTTCTTACTAGATGTCTCCTGAGGCAAAGGAAACAAAACCAAACAAACTATTGGGACTTCATCAAGGTAAAAAGCTCTGCACAGCAAAGGAAACAATCAATAAAACTAAAAGGCAGCCTATGGAATGGGAGAAAATATTTGCAAATGACATATCTGAAAAAGGGTTACTATCCAAAATATGTAGAGAACTTATAAAACTCAACATCCAAAAAATGGATAATTGAATTACAAAATGGGCCAAAGTCATGAGTAGATATTTTTCCAAAGAATACCTACAGATGGCCAACAGACACATGAAAAGATGCTCAAAATCACTCTCCTCAGGGAGAGGCATACCAAACTATAATACAATAACTATAATGAGATATCACCACACCCTGTCAGAATGGCTAAAGTCAACAACACAAGAAACAACAGTTGTTGGTGAGGATGTAGAGAAAGGGGAACCCTCTTGCACTGTTGGTGGGAATGCAGGCTGGTGCAGCCACTTTGGAACACAGTACAGAGTATCCTCAAAACATTAAAAATAGAACTACCCTATGATCCTGCTATTGCACTACTAGGTATTTACCCAAAGAATACAAAAATACTAATTTGAAGACATACATGCACCCTGATGTTTATAGCAGTTCTATAATAGCTAAATTATAGAAACAGCCCAAATGTCAATCAACTGATGAATGGGTGAAGATGTATATGTATATACAATGGAATATTACTGAGCCATAGAAAAGAAAGAAATCTTGCCATTTGCAATGACATGGATGGGGATAGAGAGTATTATGCAAAGTGAGATAAGTCAGTCAAAGACAAATACGATGATTTCACTCACATATGGAATTTAAGATAGAAAACAAGCAAAGGGGAAAAAAAAAGCGAGTGGTAAACCAAGAAACAGACTCTTAACTATAGAGAACAAACTGATGGTTACTAAAGGGAAGTGGGTGGGGAGATGGGTGAAATAGGTGATGGGGATTAAGGAGTGCACTTGTTGTGATGAGCACTAGGTGTTGTATGGAAGTATTGGATCACTATATTGTATACCTGAAACTAGTATTACACTGTACATTAATTGGAATTTAAATAAAAACTTTAAAAAAATCACAGTGAGATACAGCTACATACCTGTTAGCACGGCTAAAATTAAAAAGACAAAAAAAAAAAGACAAAAGACTGACAGTATTAAGTGTTGGAGAGGATATGGAAGAATTAGAACTCAGACACTGCTAATATGAATGTAAAATGAAACAGCCACTTGGAAGAAGGTTTAGCAGTTTCTTAAAAAGTTATACGTCTGCCCGCCATATGATACAACCATTCTATTCCTAGGTACTTAACCAAGAGAAATGAAATGTATGTCCATACAAGATTTGTACATGAATGTTCATAATATATTTATATGTAATAACCCAAAACTGGAAATAATCCAAATGTCCAACAGCAGGTGAATAAACAAGTGGTAGGGGACGCCTGGATGGCTCAGTCGTTAAGCATCTGCCTTCGGCTCAGGTCATGATCCCAGGATCCTGGGATTGAGCCCCGTATCGGCCTCCCTGCTCGGCGGGAAGCCTGCTTCTCCCTCTCCCACTCCCCCTGCTTGTGTTCCCTCTCTCACTGTGTCTCTCTCTGCCAAATAAATAAATAAAATCTTAAAAAAATAAATAAACAAGGGTAGTATATCCATACATTGGAATAAATTCAGCAATAAAAATAAACTCGTTATTTGCAATGTCATGAATGAACCTCAAAATGTGAAATCTCAAGATTTAAGTGAAAGAAACCAAACAAAAAAGACTAATGCTCTATGATTTGATTATGTTAAATTCTTGAAAATGGAAGCTAATCTATACAATAAAAAGCATATCAGTGGTTGCCTATCAGGTGATGGGCAATATAAAGAGATTCCAAAGGGACACAGGAAACTTTTGAGGGTGATGGGTATGTCCATTATCTTGATTGTGGTGATGGTTTCATAGGTGTAAACATATGTCAAGTCTTACCAGATTTTCCACTTCAGATGTGTACATTATTGTGTTCTGCATCATACCTTAATAAATCTGTTTTTAAAAGCCCTCCAAAAACATGGAGTGTATGGTGTATGTTTTTATAGAGAATTCTTCAGACTCAGTATTCATTGTGATAATTTCATTTACTTTCAATTCAATGAATTATTTCATATTATCTTTTTAGTTCTTTTCTGCTTCATGTAATTTCTTCTATAGAAATTAGATATAAGAGATACAGGTGTTGGAAAATTAGTTGATTCCTAATTATAAAGTGAAAGGAACAAAATGATATTAAGTCTTAAGTTTCTTAAGTTCAGAGGTGAGCTGGGATGCCTGGGTGGCTGAGTTGGTTAAGCATCTGCCTTCGGCTCAGGTCATGATCCCAGAGTCCCAGGATTGAGTCCCAGGATCGACTTCCGCATTGGGCTCCCTGCTCAGTGGGGAGCCTGCTTCTCCCTCCTCTACTCCCCCTGCTTGTGCTCTCTCTCTCTCAAAGAAATAAATAAAATCTTAAAAAAAAAAGGAAACTTCAGAGGTGAGCACCATACCTGTAAGAATGAAAATAGGACTTTTAATAGAGCCAGTATAAAGACTTTGTGATATTATTAAGTGAATTTTTGCTAAGAAAATTGCATGTTACCTTAGAGTACATTTAAGCTAATTTATACATATACTTAAGATAATAGTTTTGACATTAGTTAGGCTAAACTTATGGTATATTTTGGCAATTATGTCTAATAAAGGGAAATAAAAGCAGGAAAAGAAAGAATCAAAAGTAGAAGAAAGATAATGGGAAGAGAATACTGACCTACATGTGATAGGGATTTTAAGGTTGTCACTAGTTACTGACATGCAGTGTCTATTGTGATTATATTCAACTGTCTGTGAGAAAGTAGTTTTATTCCTTGGTGTTTGTGACGTTTCCTGAATTGCCCACCAAGCAAATAGAAAAGCACACAGACTGATCTAAAATGATCAAATCTAAAATGAATCAATTTCTAACATTGATAGCTTACAAACTAAAAAAGCTTTCCTCAAATAAGCTTACTAAATTCTTCAACTCGAAGTAATTTTTTGTTGTTGTTATTTAAGAAACAAAACAAACAAGCATAGGGAAAAAAAGAGAGAGGCAAACCAAGAAACAAGACTCTTAACTATAGAGAACAAACTGCTGGTTACCAGAGGGGAGGTGGTTGGGGGGAGGGGTGAAACAGGTGATGGGGATTAAAGAGGGCACTTGTGATGAGCACTGGGTGTTGTATGGAATTGTGGGAATCATGATATTGTACACCTGAAACTAATATTAAAATTTATGTAACTAAATTGGAATTTAAATAAAAACTTCTAAAAAAATCTGGGTGAGCATTTTCTGTGTCAGTTTTTAAGTAATATATTGAACCATTAGTTTTTAAAATCTTTTATGTAGAAGCTTTAGGAAGATGATAGTTATGAATAATGATTGCTCTACAGGGGAAGATCATATGAAACTTTTTTTTTTAAGATTTTACCCATTTGAGAAAGAGAGAGAGTGCACGAGGGCACGCGGGGGAAGGGGTAGAGGGAGAGAGAATTTCCGGCAGACTCTGGGCTGAGCGTGGAGCCCCACTTGAGGCTTGATTCCCTCACCCTGAGATCATGACCTGAGCCAGAATTAAGAGTCAGATGCTTAAGGGATTGAGCCACCCAGGAACCCCTTAATAGCAGGACCTATTAAAGGCCAGGCACAGATGATATTTTGTGTGTGTTTTATACTTCCTTTTTGCAGTGATTGCCCTTTTGACATTTGAGTTGTTGGTAATAGATAAAGGGCTGGAAGGTTTCAGTTATCAGACCAGGTAAGTAATTTGAAGACAGTTGTTACAGATGATACACAATTAAAGTATTTTTCAAGAAGAAATGAAATAAAACAATTTTATGGATATGTTGGAAATTATTTTTAGAGAAATTATGCTATAAAATGGACTTTGGTTTGAATGTCATCAAAACTTCCTCTTATTTTTAGAAAGATAACCACAGCGGATGTAAATGAAAAGAACCTCCTTAGTTGTTGCAAAAATCAGTGTCCTAAAGAGGTAAGCTTTAATAGAACCTTTTAAGTTGTATTTCTTGGGCATTGTTTCTCTTGGATTTTCTCTTTTCTCCTTGGTCTCCTTATTTCAGGTCTTTTTTGAACATGCTAGAAATGTGGGGCCAGAGAGGAAAATGTGATTGATGTCTATAAAAATGTAATATGTACTAACTGTAGATGTACATCTCTTTATGAAATTTTGGGGTATTAGAACTAGGAATGACCCTTTGAAGATTTTTTAAAAGCAGTTTTAAAGATAGCTTATATACTTTATATGATAAAGTATTGACCTAATGTTTACCCCTCCACCCCTTAAAATATAAATAGATGAAGAACTCTGTGGGTCATAGGCAGTTAGGCAGTAAATCCATAGTAGGTTATTTAAAAGCATATTTGTGTGTGTGTGTGTGTGTGTGTGTGTGTGTGTGTGTGAACTTTAAGGTTCATTATTATCTTGAATTAATATAAAGCACTTATATATAGAGTTTTATTTTTAAAGATTCTGATGCTTGTATATGCATTGTATTTGTACTGAAAGTATCAAAAATAGTTTAGAAAAATTGTTCAGAGTATAAAGATAAAAAAACTCACTGGTGATTTATCTTGGTGATAATTTGGAAACCAAAGTGGTCTATCTATGATTGGTCAATTTATTTATTTATTTATTTATTTATTTTTTATAATTGGTCAGTTTAAAAGTCAGAGTATTTCCTTTGTTATTGTTGGTGGTGTGGCAGTGACAGTGATTTGATTTGGTTGGACATTTATAAAGGAAATCCTTTTGACTTACGCATGTACTAACAGTACCACTTTAATTTTAATTCTTTGTCTTTATGCACTTATCTGTTTCTCATCCTCTTTAGAGTCGGGGAGAGATGATGACAAAGACTTTAATATAGTAGTCATTCTCTGATTAAATAAAAACAAATTAATGCATAATCTGCCTTTTTGTTGACACTATTTCTTTTTTAATAACATATAATGTATTGTTTGTTTCAGGGGTACAAATCTGTGATTCATCAGTCTTACACAATACACAGTGCTCACCATAGCACATACCCTCCCCAGTGTCCATCACTCAGGCACCCCATCCCTCCCACCCCCCCCCCCACTCCAGCAACCCTCAGTTTGTTTCCTGAGATTAAGAGTCTCTTATGGTTTGTCTCCCTCTCTGGTTTCGTCTTGTTTCGTTTTTTCCTCTCAACTAAAACTTGGATGCTTTTTATGGATTTCTGTTTAAGAACTATTGGAAATTGAACTTGAGTATTTTAAAAGTTATGTAAGATTATTAAAAGGGAGACCGTTTCAAGCAATAAATGATTATTTTAATAACTGTCTTTGTTATATAAGTGAAACTAAGGGCATTGGAATATTTCAAATTTAATTTTTTGATTTCTTCAAATCCTGACTTCTTCCTTGTTAAAATAAATTTTCCTCTGTCCAAATTCAGATTCCAGGTAATAAGTGGTTGAGAATGTTACATTTTTAATGATTCAGTAACTTGGTATGAGATTGTAGTTCGAAATAACAATTAAATTTAGGGATTGCTAATTTGCAGTTTAGCATTTCCTTGGCTATGATTCAGTTGTGATAATGTTACGATATTTGGTGGGACTAGATGAGTGATCACTGTTTATATAAAAATTTGTTTTCCATGCTCATGATTTTTGGACTCTAGGCCCGTCTGGAGCCCTAGTATTGCTGGAGTCTCCTTGGGCTCTCTTGAAATAAATAGCCTTAGTTTGTGAACAATCCAAGTAGCTGTTATAGTTCGAAACAGTCTAAGAGTGGACAGGTGAATATCCTTGTGTCTAATAGAACTTATTCTAGTTTATGGCCTCTGGACATTGTTAAGACTACAGCAGTACTTCTCAAACAGTCAGTTCAAGGGCTTCTTAAAACAGATTAATGGGCCCTGCCCCAGAGTTTCTGATTTTGAGGGCCTGGAGTAGGGGCCCAAGAATTTGCATTTCTAATCTTTTATGTAATAGTGATATTGTTGGTCTGGCATTACAGTTTTGAGACCCACTAAGCTATAGAATGAAGTCATACTTAGGATCAACCAAGAACTGTGTCATTTGAATCTGCAGTAGGTATCTTATACTTGGAGTTAAGGTATGGGATTATGATAAATTCTGTTGTACTGATAAATTCTTGTTTACTTTCTCCTCCCTTCCCCATACTATAGATTTCTTGGGGGCAGGCACTATGTCATATTTATCCTTGTATCCAGCCGCTTGTTCCCTGTTTGTACACGTTAGGCGGTGGGTAAATGTTTATGTGAATGTGAATGAAACTGACCTGTGGAAGTGGTATAGACATAGCCTTCTAGCGCCACTGATGCTCTCGTATATACTCTCTATCTTCTGGACTGGTTTGAATTTAACAAAAAGAAGATATAAAGATACCATGAAGAACTGCACCTTTAAACTGTGCCCCACATATATAATTCTACTTTTAAAAATTATTTCTGAATTTGATTTTATCATCCCTGTGAAACTTTTCTGTTTTTTACTTGAGCGAATTATTTAATGTTACTGTAACTTAAATTGTTCATGTATAAAATGGGGGCAATAATACTACTCACTTCTGAGTGCTGAGTATTAATGAGTTAAGAACATGTAAATGTCTTAGTACTATATATGTGCTAGCTGTGGTGATGGTGGGATGGGTATTTATCCATAAACGATATTGTTTTGCAAGCTTTCTTTAATTATTTTTAAAGAGTTTTTTTTAATTGTTGGGATTAAAATGGAACATTTCGAACTACATAGTATTGGTTCTTGGTAGGGTGTTTGAAATGACATATGCAAGTGTTAGCAGAATGATGTTAAGGGCTGAGTAGAGTAGAAGAAAACCATCCCACGTTGAGTGGAAAGAGTAGGACATCTCATCTTTAAAATGAATATCAAAGTTGGGTGTTTTAGAAAAATCTCTATTTTTTGGTATGAAGTCTGTAATGAAGATACAGTCATTATATATTCATTTTAATCAGCTTCCTTTGGAACTGCTTTTCAGCTCTTTCAGAATATAAACTGGCTTTTGAGATAACACGTACTTGCACACCTGGTTTTTTTTAAACAATGAAATTACTACCTACTCAAAAGTACCTAATACATATATGGACAATTTAACAAATAGTTAAAAAGTCAACACCATATAACTTCACCCAGGTCAAAAAAATACAGTATTATTGCATCTCAGAAGTCTGCCAAAGTCCCCGTCTGGCTGTGGTTCCCCCCGCCATCCTGTTTGTTACCTCCATCTGCCTTTTATAGTAACTATTTCCTTGCTTATATTTATGGTTGTCACGACTTATATTTGTATCTGGAAACAACATTGTTTGCTTAATTTTATACTAAAAGTTCAAAAGCATGAACTTTTGTGACCTTAGTTTGCTCTCCATTATGTTTGTCGTGTTTATTGCATGTGGCTATAGTCTTATTTCCATTGTACGAGTATACTATGGTTTACTGTGTTTGTTTTACTCTGGGTAGATATTTGAGTTATTTCCAATTCCATACTCATACTTAATTCCAAAATATTGCTATGAACATTCTTGTTTGTGCATTCTAGTGTATGTGTATATAGATTTCTCTAGGCATATGGTGGTGCCATTGCTTGGTCATAGGGAATGTATAATTTCAACTTAATGTCATATTGATTTCCAAAATAGTTGTACAATTTACTATCAGTAAATCTTCTAATTTACCACCAGTATTTTAAAGTTCCTGTCATGACATATCCTTGCCAACACTTGGTATTGTCAGAGTTTTAAATTTTTGCCAGTCTTGTGACATTTTGTTATTTTAATTTACATTTTCCTGATTCCTGGTGACTTTTAATACTTTTTCAGGATTAATGGCAATACTTTTGTCTCTGGGACATATATTGGATACCAGCATAGTATACTTCTGGATGAATTTCAGTTCTCCTTGTAAGCTAGAGTAATCAGTTTCATTAGCTTATCACAAAAAGAAGATATATTTGGAGGATATTGGGGACCAGTTCATAGACTCTGAAGGAAATGCTGTACAGCAAGCTTTGGGAAGGGCAGAATCTGGGCAGCCCCCAGGGGCTTGCCAGCAGGAGCTCGAGGCTCTGTACTGAGAGGACTGTTCAAACCACCACCTCCTTCTTTTTAGTTTTCAGATTATCAGGAGAGAAAATCTGATTGATCTCCTTAGGTCGAGGGGCTCCCTTGGCATAGGCAGCAAAAGACAGGGGACTAGAATGGATAGCATAGCCATGGCCATGAGAAAATTGTGATGAGCCAGGTAGCCATCCCAATTTATGTCTTCTGTATCTTCTACCAGCAGTGGAGGTGAAAGGCGTGGAGATTCATGGAAGAATTGTTAGATGGGGTAACAGGATCAAATGCAGTATTCAGAGAAAAGATACATTTTGAAGGCAGAAGATTCAGCCAGAGACAAGAGAGACTTTCAAGATGGTAGTGAAATTGTGAAGAGTGACCATGAGGTCTTTTCAGAGGCAGAAAGATATAACATCCAGACCAGTGTTTGCAGCTTCTCATCAACCCCCAACACATTGAAAAGATAGAACATTATAGCCGTGATTCTGTGTAATTTCAGAAAGATCTTTATTGATTGTGACAGGCTTCCCTAGTCACTTTCCCCTTTAGAATTATTGATTGAAAGTAAAGTAGAGTGGTTAGTTACTTTTAGAGAAGATGACTTACGTAATTACCTCAAAGGTTAAAGAAGGAACAAGAGACTACAGAGACATGTTTTGAGAAGAAGAGAGGCTAAGGTGGTCAGCTGATGCCAAATGTTTGTCTTCTTCGTGAAGTCAGGCTAGAGGCACTGGCAGGAATGAAGGTGGGAATAAAGTTGAGGAGACAAAGACTTTATAAACAGCCCTGTGAGGAAGGTATATGACAGTGAATAAATATTGAGCTTATTAAGCAGTGTACAGGACCTCGTTAGGTGTAGAGAGAAACAAAACTGAAGTGGTCCAGGAATGCTAGTGTGGAACTCATTCCAGCAGCTCAGCCCTACGATGGGATTGATGAACATGTAGTCTGAGTGTCCAAATTTAGTTTTGGTATGAATGTCTCAGCTAAAAATGAAAGAACAAGAAATCTAATTGCACACTAGAGAGACACTAAAGGCATTGGAAAAAACTTGTGAATTTTTTTAAAGTGAGTAAAGAGTTGGAAGGATCAATCTACTGAATCATAAAGATCAAAAGTTGGAGAATTCAAATGTTTATTAAGATGTCCACTATTTATAAGGTGTCTTTGTTAATGAGTATAAGAGACACAAAGAAATAGAAGACCATTGCTCTCAACTAACTTATTATTTTATATAGCTAAATATTTTATAATAGCTAAATATGTCAAGCACATATAATCCTCGCAATAGCTATACAAAATTCTGTTACTCTGTTCCCAGTTTTATATGTGAGGAACAGAAAAGTCGGGGGGCTTGCCCAAGGTTTCACAGTTGGTAAACAGGGAAGCTGGCCTTCAGTTCCAGGCAGCCTGACTTTGGAATTTAACCAGTAACTAGTGGTAGTCTGGTTGGAGAGACAGATATCTATGAGGTGTCTAAACATTTTTTTTTTTTAAATTTAAGACCATACAAACAATGTCACAATAGTTTAGAAATATATTTCTTACATAATTACTATTATTTGTTCAAATATAGGCAAACTCCTATCATGCTTCTATGGTGATTTAAGCCATTTCTTGAAATTTGATAAGATTTGAATACAAAGAAAGTCAGAACGTTTCATCTGAAAGCTTGACTGGGATAAGAAGATAGTAAATAAGTAAAGATAAGGAGTCATGTAAATATCATGGCAGTTACTGAGTTGGTTTGGCTACCTATATAATATGTTTTGATATATAGTAGCAAAGAGAAATGATTTAGAGTAAAAGGCTAAGCAGTTGTATTATAATACAGTGCCTTAAGGACAAGGATATTTTCTTTCTTTCTCATATAACCCTATGGGGAAGGTAGATGTTTTGTCACTGTGCTCCACGTATTCATCCAGGAACCCAAGTAAGCCAGGCAGCTCTGCTTCTCTTTGACACATGGTTTCCATTATTGCTCTAGATGTCATCATTTAAAGCATGTTGGGAAGGGAAGGACATGGATGTGTGCTCTTGAAATGCTTTAAGGCACAAAAGCACTTAATCTTATATTCCATTGGCCAGAACATAGTCACATGGCTATAACTAGTCACAATAGTGATGTTCCACTCCAAGATACACTCTTGGAGTGGAACTGGGGAGAATATTTAACATTTCTGTGTAATTAAAGTAATTTATATCTAAAAGAAAAAGTTGAAAAATTAGATGATTATCCAGGGTTGATTGACCCTATTGTAATAGACTCTCAAAATAGTTGTGGAGGAAGGGGAGTTTGCAAAGTCTGACTAGAATGTAAATATGTGATTGCCTTATTTTGGTTTTATTTTAGCTTCCTTGTGGTCACAGATGCAAAGAGATGTGTCATCCTGGTGAATGTCCCTTTAATTGCAACCAGAAGGTAAAACTTAGATGTCCTTGTAAAAGAATAAAAAAGGTAAATATTTTAAGTTATTGAAAATACTTTTTTATGTAAAAGTTTTCTTTGTGTTTTGGTAGTTCTTTTTGCCTTTTGATTTTAAGATCTTTTTTAGAATCGTTTTATTGTTAGCCTGTTTCTGTAAATACTTATTTTAAAAATCAGCTTTGTTTGGCAATTTAGTTTTCTGTAATTTATTCATAAAAGAACTTTGTCTTGTATTGGAATCAAGTTCAGTGCCCTTTTTTGGATAGAATCAATATGCTCTAGCTTTGAGGTCTTTGTACAAGGAACACAGTGTGAGTAATAAAGTGAGTTTCATGGTTTAGGGAATGGTCCGGAATTAACCTTTGTTGCTCTTGTTTATGAAACAGTTTTTGCCGTCAGTATCAAGTTGTGAAAACAGCCTTAAAGAGACTTCACATGCATAGCCTTATAAAATTAGAAAATAACAACCTCAGGGAGAATTCATTTTAAGATAGAGGTAATGGAGGACTAAAAGGGCGAAACTAATGATTGGAAAGCTCGATGGAAGCAAACTGCACGCTGTTCGTCTAAGCCTACAAAGGAAGAGGCTCACTGTTACCGGATGGCAGTGGCTGGGTGGTCTTGTTTTCAGCTCTCCTTTTGCTGGACTTCCCTGTTCACACAGTCCGCCTCTGATTTCTGCTATCTTGGTTAAAGTTGCAGCTCCTTTTTTCCTTCATGTTCTTATAGTCATCCCCTAAAGCTAGTCTTTTTCTTTTCTTTAGATTCACTCTACTTGTATTCATCCATCCAACAAGTATTTTTTGAGAATCTTTTGCTTTTACTGAGGATCTTTGCTTTTCATTTATTTTCATAGCTTTTGTTCACTTCCTAGGGGAGGTAACTTCTGAATTTAAATGTATAGGCCTGACCTCTTCTGGAGTTGAATCCATAGGTTTTAGATATTTGAATTGGACCATCTTTTTTTTTTTTTAAGATTTTTTTATTTATTTTTTAAGATTTTATTTATCTCAGAGAGAGAGAGCACACGCATGTGCAGGGTGAAGGGCAGAGGGCTGAGCAGGGAACCCAATGCGGAACTTGATCTCAGGACACCAGGACCATGACCCGAGGCAAGAGTAGACACTTAACCGACTTGAGCCACCCAGATGCCCCTAAATTGGACCATCTTTATGTGAAAATCAATGCTTGGTCACGCCATTTTAATCTGAGATGTCTCTCAAATTTTCTCTCATTTCATGTTACTGTCCAAGTGCAGTTGCCACCCACTAGAACTTGGGCAACAGCTCATTCTTGGACTTTAAGAACAGCTTCATAACAGATTTCCTTGCCTCCAAGCATAATAATTACCCTAATCTAAGTTCTTCAGTGGTTCTTCATCACTTATGGGAAGAAATATGCATTTAAAAGAAACATGTATGCACATATAGACTTGGCATTCAAGAGAATCTGTGATGGTACCTTTGCCTGCTTGTCTCCGCTCTCATCCTCCAGCAGTCATCCTGTGACTCTGTTATTTAAGTGCCCTAACATATATGCTATACTCCCTTTTAATCTGTGGCAATGTAGACATTCTTTCTTTTCTGTAAAATGCCAAGTTTTTTCCCTTTACTGTTCCGTTTACTAGAATCCTGCTAGTACTCAGTGCAAGCATTTCCTTGTTTGGGAAGGTCTTCCTTCCCCTGACTCTCTTGCGAAGACTTAGATGCTGTTTCTGCTTGGTTTTCTTTATTCTAGGTTCATGACTAAAAGCTTTGTGATTCTAGGGATGTCTGTAACCTTGTTTTCTCATCCATAAAATAGACTTTATGTGTAGATTTATTGAAAGGAATGAAAGAGGTAATGCTTATATAGCATTTAGCACAATGATTGTTCATGTTTAATAAATAATAGCTGCTACTACTTACCACATTATTATATTATTTTTCTTATCGTGTCCCCTGCCCCTAGCAAAGTGCTTTTCATGTAATAGGTGCTCGATAAGTACCTTGGAATGAGGAAGGGTAGGATCCCTCTTTCAGGCTGATAGACTTAATAACTGCAAACACAATATTTATTTTTGTCTTTAATGTTTGTATATGTTATTTTTTCTTTGTCTGGACTATCCCTGGAGGACTCTGTTTATCACAACCTCAGCCAAAAATGAAGAACTAAAGTGAGGAAAAAAACCCTCTAAATAATAAAATTCCATGCTATAAAGTGTTTTCATTAAAGTATGTGTACTTTGCTCATAGGATTGATGATCACATATCTTAACTCTGGTAAATGTAAACTAAAAAAAAATAGTATCTGAGAGTGTGGTAAGAAAGGAGAATTTGATATAGACAGGTACCCTTAAGAGCAAAAGTGATATCTGGCAGCAATAAAAAGATAGATAAAACATCTACAAAAGCAAATTCTAGGACTTTAAAATAAGGACCACTTACTCTAATAGTTCACAAATTGATTATAGGATTGATGTCACATCATCAAGAAAAGAGTAGATTAGGTTTTTATTGTTTCACTAAGGAGGCATTGAAGTGCAAACATAAACTTTAGACCAATTTTAAAAAATTTTTAAACTTTTTAAAAAATTAAATGGTTGAGAGGAAAATTTGTAGCTCTCCAGAAAATTCTCTAGAACTGCATGAGTTGGTAGCCATTAGCCACATATTGCTGTTGATTTATTTGAATATTTTTTAGCTTTATTGATGCATAATTGACAAAAATTGTATATATTTAAGATGCACACATGGGGGCACCTGGGTGGCTTAGTCGTTAAGCGTCTGCCTTCACCTCAGGTCATGATCCCAGGGTCCTGGGATCGAGCCCTGCATCGGCTCCCTGCTCTGCGGGAGACCTGTTATTCCCTCTCCTGCTCCCCCTGCTTGTGTTCCCTCTCTCGCTGTCTCTCTTTCTCTCTGTCAAATAAACAAAATCTTTAAAAAAATAATGCACACATGATGATTGTGTATACATACACACTGTGAAATGATCACAGCATTCAAGCTAATTAACATTTACCACCTGGTTACCATTTCTTTGTGGTGAGAACACATTCTACTCTCTTAGCAAATTTAAAGTATGTAATACAGTATTATTAACTATAGCAAGCATGCCATATATTAGATTCCTCAGAACTTACTCATTTTATCACTAAAAATTTGTACCCAGTCACCACAATTTCTCTACATTTCACCTCGCCCCTAGCTCCTGGCAATCTCCATTCCCTTCTTAGCTTTTCTAATTTTTTAGATTCTACATATTAGATCATACAGTATTTGTCCATCTATATCTGTCTTATTTTACTTAACCTGATTGTCTCCATGTTCATCCATGTTCTCTAAATGGCAGGATTTCTTTCTTTTTTGTGGCTAAATAATATTCCATTATTGGTAGATAGGTGGGCAGATCACATTTTCTTCATCCATTTATCCACTGATGGATACACCTTGTTTCCATATCTTGGCTATTGTGAATAATGATACAGTGAACGTTGGAGCACAAGATATTTCTTACTTTTTTCATTTCCTGGATATGTATCCGAGAGTAAGACTGCTAGAACCTGTATTAGATCTATTTGAAATTTTTTTAAGAAGGCTCCATACTGTTTTTCATACTGGCAATACTAATTTACATTCCCACCAACACTGTACAAGATTTCTTTTTTTTTTCCTATATTCTTGTCAACACTTGTTATCTATTGGCTTTTCAATTATAGTTATTCTAACAATTGTGGGTTGATTATCTCATCGTGGTTTAGATTTGCATTCCGTGGTGATTAATGATGTTGAGCACACTTGCATGTATCTGTTGGCACACATACAGCTAAATTTGAATTTTAATGAATCAACATGAAATAGTAGTAAACATTCATTTCCTCGATTTCACTGGCCACATTTTGAGTTTTCAGTAGCCATGTGTAGTCAGTGTTCCTCCTTTGAATAGAACGGATGTAGAACATTTTTATTGTCTCAGAAAGCTGCATTGGGTGGCACTACTCTGGAGCATTTTATAGCACAAAACAATAAAGAATGAAAAGGAAATTGAAGCCAAGTTGATAGTGGCTCTTAGTAAATAATTATTAAATGGATGCTTTAAATTTTATGGTATTGACTTTTTTCCAGTTAGGAGTAAATAAATAGTAAATAAATGAGTAAATAAATAAAAATGTCTTGATTGTTTGAATCAAGACATTTAATACTTCTAACCATATCATCATTAAATATTCATGAACATGACTTCTAAATAATATGCATAACCTTAAACTGTCAGATATTTTGCTTTTTTATGGCATACAGTTAGGACTCTGAGGACTCTTAAAAATCTTTTAAAATCAAATTTTTAAAAAAATGTTATTTGTAGGAATTGCAGTGCAACAAAGTACGTGAAAATCAGATTTCAATAGAATGTGACACAACATGCAAGGAAATGAGGCGGAAAGCATCTGAGGTAATGTCATGTTAAATGTCATTTTTTTTTTTTTTTTAAAGAGAGATAGTGTGAGTGAGCACGGGGTTGGTTGGGGGAGGGACAGAGAGTGAGGGAGAATCTCAAGCAGACTCCCCACTGAGCGCAGAGACCGACACAGGGCTCGATCTCACAAACCCTGAGATTATGACCTGAGACAAAATCAAGAGTCAGATGTTTAACCAGCTGAGCCATCTAGGTGCCCCAAATGTCATTTTTAATGTGCTAATGAGTGGCCTTTTCCTATTTATTTTGTGCATTACTTTATGTGCTTACTACAAAGAACTCAAAATCTCATCTTTTTTGATTTTATAAGAAAGCCTAGTGTTTTTTCTTTTTTAAGACTTTTTATTTATTTATTTGAAAGAGAGTGAAAGAGAGAGCATAAGCAGGAAGGAGAGGGAGAAGCAGACTCCCTGCTGAGCAGGGTGCCTGAAGTGGGGCTCAATCCCAGACCCTGGGATCATGACCTGAGCTGAAGGCAGATGCTTAACCAACTGAGCCACCCAGGCGCCTCAGGAAAGCCTAGTTTTGTAGACCTATTTTGAATCCCCAAGTGTGCACTTTATTGTCTAGTGTGTACTAGATTTTCTTTCCATCCTTGTACCACCAGTTTTAGTCTATGTGCTCCAGAACATAGTTGTTCATCTTAATGTTACTGTAAGCCTCCTGAAAGTTAGGTTAAAATAATACAAAGTAAGGGGCACCTGGGTGGCTCAGTCGTTAAGCGTCTGCCTTCAGCCTCAGGTCATGATCCCAGGGTCCTGGGATCGAGCCCCGCATCGGGCTCCCTGCTCAGCGGGAAACCTGCTTCTCCCTCTCCCACTCCCACTGCTTGTATTCCCTCTCTCACTGTGTCTCTCTCTGTCAAATAAATAAAATCTTTTAAAAAAATAAAATAATACAAAATAAGATTTTGGAATTCTTTGCTGTTTGGGTTACCTCTAGTGTCACTATTTCCCTCCATCAATCCAATTAATGAATAAACTCTTGATTTTGCTTAACACTAAGGATTCCCTTCCAGATAGGGCATTTATGGAAAATGGTCAATTTCAACTCTAGAAAAAGAGTGGTATTTAATAATTTGTTATAGACTTAGTATGGTAACTCGAGAAAAAAATCAGTTTTAACACTTTCATTTTGCAGTTTTGTAATTCTTTGAATTGTAATCTAATATCTATTAAGTTGTTAAGCTGAAATGTTTATATAAAGGATAACACTATCCCTCCCCTCACCTCACAGTCTGTTAGATCCTTGGTTAGATCCTCAGTGTAACATTTACATGTCTTTAGGTAATTTCCAATATAAAGTTACCAAAAGTTGTTATGGGTTAGTGGATCCTGGGTGGGAAGATGTTAAAATTCTAAATAAAATTTGATGATTACAATGTTAATTCACTTTTAAATGTCTATAAACAGATAAAAGAGGCAGAAGCCAAAGCTGCTCTCGAAGAGGAAAAACGAAGACAACAGGTAACTCAACAAAATATTTATGTCTCTTTGTATCATTGTTAGTTTTTATGCAAACACAAGGTATATTCTACAGAAAAACTGGGAGCCAGTCAACTGTTCCCTGGACTGAAAATAATATAGTTCCTACAAAATGAAAATCAGCCACTCACTCACTTCAGTTCAACTATACTGAACCTCTGAAAAGGCGTGAAATCTTGTATATTCCCAAATTTACTTCCTTGCCAGGCTCATCCATTCTCGATCCCAGGACTCCAGGATCATGGCCTGAGCTGCAGGCAATTGCTTAACCAACTGAGCCACCCAGGCGCCCTCCATTCTCTAGTGATAAGAGTTTTAGCTCCTCCTTTGGTTGGTGGACGGGGGTTGGAGTGTGGCAGCATCCATTTTAAGGCATCTCCTGGAGCCCATGTCTTCACTCACCTAAAAGTATTTGAGTTCTGTTCCTGACTTGCAGATTGTCTGTAAAAATGAGTGTTGTTTACTAACCAATGCATTTACTTTAACAGTATATTGCCTTATTTCCCTTTTAGATTCCTAAATGCAAGATTATTATCTGTTCTTTGCTGTATAGGAGATAACAACTACATTCCTGATATCCTGTTTGCTCAAATACCATATTGGTCATATACTCCAAAGAGTGGTTTAACTTTCTAATAGTGACATATAATTATTTGTCAGTTTGCATTTTGAGATGCTTATACTTAGCAAGAAGGGTATATTATATGCAAACTGTGGCCTTTTGAATAAGGAAATTAAAATTTGTATGACTTCAGGGGAGGACATTGGAAACAATTTAGGTAGCAATAAAGGTGGGCTAAAATGACCTCTGATGTTATATGGTTCTATAAAGTTGATTTGCCTAATATTCCAAAATAAGTTATCAGACTTATTACACTAAAATATGGATTGACTGGAATCCTGGGAGATTAACTTATTAGGAATAGTTTAGGGTGAACCTTCTTCTTTTTCTAAACCATTTGGATGGAAATTTTAAATATATTCTCTATTTACTGACCTTTTAAACAGAGTGTATGGAACATAATTTAAACTATAAATGATGACTGTGGGTCATTATTAAAGCATTATAGTTATTTTACTGTGTCAGTTCTCAAGTTTGGCTGCTGTTAATGTATTTTGATCTTGTTCTCCATTTCAGCAACAACTTGAGAGTATTCTGACATCTTGGTTCATTGAAGAATGCTTCTTTGTGTTAAATTAAGTATAGGATTAGGACATCTTCAAATGTGGTTTATTGGCAAAGTAATGGATATATTAACTGAAGTTTGTACAGTTGACCCTTGAATGACACAGATTTAATCTGTTTCAGCTGTGCGGATTCACTTTTGTGTAGCTTCTTTTCAGTATCTACAGTACAGTCCTGTAAATGTATTTTCTCTTATGATTTTCTTAGTAACGTTTTCTTTTCTCTAGCTTACTTTATAGTAAGAACACAATATATGATACAACATACAAAATATGTTAATCAACTGTTATTGGTAAGGCTTCCAGTCAACAGTAGGCTATTGGTAGTTAACTTTTTGGGGAGTCAAAAGTTATATGTGGATTTTCGACTGTGTGTGGGGTCAGCACACCTGACCCCTGCGTTGCTCAAGGGTTAACTTATATTTCCTTCTGTTAAATAAACAATTACAGAATCTTGCATGGATATTACATATATATTTTTTAGTTGATGACTATCATGTTTTAGTTACGATGCACTGTAGTATATCATGTTACATTATCCTGTATAAAGTTAAGTAACTTCTTAACGGTAGAATAAAAATCCACATTTTATAACAAGTATCATCCAGTTATCCTTTTTTAGGACCAGTTTTTATATAATTCTACTTTCTAAAATTGTTATTTCGTTTAAAGCATGAGCATTTTTTTCTCCTGAAGAATTTCTACTCTGCTTTTAAATATACTTGTTAAAGATAATTCTGGAAGTTTTTTCCCCTACTCACTTGAATTTCTTTCACACAAGCCATTAATGTTTATTATCAGCATTGTAAAAAAAATAGAATTATAGGTATTTTTATCTCACTGGGCATCTCTTAGCACTTGCTAGAAGCTGTATATTATAGAAACCCAACAGATTAATGGTGTTGAAGTATAAAATTAATGTCTATATTTAGGGCACCCTGATTTAATCAGATGTTTGTATATTTAGTGTCAGGGGCGCCTGGGTGGCTCAGCTGGTTAAGCGTCTGCCTTCAGCTCAGGTCCTGATCTCAGGGTCCTGGGATCAAGCCCCCTGGTCATCATTGTCATCAGGCTCCCTGCTCAGTGGGGAGTCTACCCCTCCCTCTCCCTTGTCCCTCCCCCCGCCCCCCACAACCCAGCTTATGCTCTCTCTCAAATAAATAAAACCTTCAAAGAAACTCAAAATAAATAGGGATTCCTGGGCGGCTCGCTCGGTTAGGCATCTGTATTTGGCTCGGGTCATGATCCCAGAGTCCTGGGACCATGTTGGGCTCCTTGTTTGGTGTGGTGGAGAGCCTGCTTCTCCCTCTGCCTGCGGCTCCCCCGCTTGTGCTCGTGTGCGCGCGCTCTCTCTCTGTCTGACAAATAAATAAAATCTTAAAATAAGTAAATAAATAAAAATAAATAATGTCAAAGTCAGGCTTAGGTCTGAAATAATCTCTTTTGTTACTCCCCCATTTCCCTTTCTGCTTACCTAAATGAATTTGTTGAATACAGTCTATAATGGATAGAGTTTTTTGAAAAAATCAAATCAATGTATTTATTACATACCATTACTATTAAAACATTTGGCACATTGATTTATTTTCATCTGGAAAATTTCAAGTCAAGGTATGTATTGAATTTAATAAAAATGATACTGTTTTGGTTTTTGATTTAGGCTGAACTGGAGGCTTTTGAAAACAGACTGAAAGGTCGTCGGAAGAAGAACAGGAAAAAAGATGAAGTGGCAGTTGAGCTAACACTATGGCAGAAATACAGATATTATCTCCTTCCAGCGTGTACACTTGTGGTTTTAGTGTTTGCATGGTACATAGTCCACGATGAGGCTTAAAAACTTTTGATCTGTTCATATACCTCAGATTGGATTTAGATAAGTTGTTCACTCTGGAATATTAGGAAGTGTATACTGTAGAACATATCTATTCACATTCCTCTCTCTATTTTCTTCCAGCTGTTGTTAAAAGGACAGAATGTTGAGCTTTATCTTAATTAGCATACTAGAAGTGGCAATATAACATTTTTAATAGTAAAAGCATGACTGAAATTGTAAAATATCTCATAAGCCATAGCCAGTGGCAGGGTAACACGTCAGTTGTTCATTGTGCTTCCTTGTGTTAACATAGTTGTTTCACTTCCTGTTTCAAACCAACTTTCTTTTTTTTTGCAAAATTAAGATGAAACTGAGCCATATGTGCAGTAAAAGGACTGTGTCACAATGTTTTGGTTACTTATTAAAAGGTACTTTTCTTGATCATGGTTTCTTGATCATGTAACTTTGTACTTTATTCTCTAAAAGACCTCTTAAATTGTAACATGAAGCTATATAATTAGATTCCAGAAATTGGTTTATTAGTGAGGAATTTTTATCAGTTATTGAAATAAATTTTTATGTAGTAGGTACCTCAGAGGAAAATATAATTGTTTTTTAAAAAAAGCCAGGCTAGATTCCTCACATGTGGCTATTTCTTGTGTAAGAAGCATTTAACCTGAAGTTTGGCATGTTTTGTAAAACTTGTATGTGTCTTTTCAAAGTAATAATTAAAAAACCTGGTATTTATGAGCAATAGATGCTGAGCACAGGGCTTATGAGCTTTATATACTTATTCTCATTTCTTCTTACCATGATCCTGTAAGTAGATTTCAGCTGGAAGTAATCAGTTCTTATGAAAACAAGCTGATAGAGAAATATCAGTAAGCCAAATCTTTTTGAATTGTCATTTTAGATGGTTTTGCTATTTAATTTTTGTATGCTTAATGTTTTCATTAAAATTTTTCATACCAAATTTGTAACCTAGAATATTTACTATTATCTAATAGTAATAAAATTAGAGTCAGGAGCCTATAATTTTAGGCTAGGTGTTAATATCACTGTATAAAATCTCTAATACTTGATGCAATACATAATTATTGATAGACACTAAAAAGTATAGAAGTATGTTTTAAACAAGTACAAAGAAGGCTTTCTAAACTTTGCTGACTTTAATGCAAAATTTTTTAATGTTCTGTTCTTTCATCTAGTGTTAGTGTCTAAAATGAAAGGGCAGTCATTCCTTTCATTATGGTATTTGTGTTTTGACTTCAGATTTTTTTTCTTTTATACCTTTCTCAATGCTAGAGTACCTGGGTTGTGTTTCAGAAGCTCTAAATTAGAGCTGCTACACTCAAGTCATTTCTTTACTCTAAAATGAATATTAAAGACTGAACAACTAGGTGTCTACCTGGGGAGCTGTTTTCATGTATCTCAGAATTTCGGCCTAATAAACAAGCCTGAAGCCTGTTTCCTATCTGTTTGTTGGGCTTCTGTTCTGGCTAGTTTTCTTTCTAATTTGTGGGGAAGAATTTAGTGAGCAGAGAGAGGAGATTGAATGAATGAATAATAAGTTAAGCTGTTTACTGTTTTTTATTTGCTTCATTAATTTACCTAAAGTTACACACTATTTAATCAACAGACATGTTTCCTGTGTGGTAGGTACTTTGTAGGTACTAGAGATAACCCTGATCCTTTCTCTTGGGGAGCTGGTAAGGAGCGGAAGAGGGCAGGCAGGAAATAGATACTCAATACAATAGACATCCTTTCGTGTGTGATAAGTGGTGTTTAAAAATGAAATGGTACAGAAAGTGATGAAAAAGGGGGTGAAAGGTCACTAGCAGCTTTAGATTGGGAAAGTCCTGCTGAGATGGGGACATCCGAACTATGACCTGAATGATCTCCATTTGAAGATCTGAGGGAAAAGTCCATGAGGGAGGGAAAGTAGCAGGTACCAAGTCCGGAAGCCCCATAGACCCTGGTGAGGAATTAGGGTTTATTCCAGTCACAGTGGGCGGTGTTGGAAGGTTGTCAGTGGGGGAATAGTTGCTGTCCTTAAGATGACTCGCTGCTGGCTGCTGGTGGAGACAAGACTGTAAGGGGCAGGGGAGGGAGGTGGGTTGGGAGGCAGCCCAGGCTGGAGGTGCTGCTGAGGCTGGGCTCTAGTTCCCCACCGCCCTTGAATGCCCTTGAATGCCCTTGAATGAGTAGCAGGTGTGAGGAAGCCCTGGAAACAGCTGTGTGATGAGTGGAAGGGGAGTGAATGAGACAGGATAGAGGAAATAAGTTCTTTAAGGTCAAAATGCAGTTCAGTTGGGCCTAAATATATACATGAATTTGTTCTGAGGGAAATAAAGCAGTACCTTTTGGCCTTTTTTGCTTCAATCTGAACCAATTAGAGAAGGACTGAAAAAGTTAGCAAATAGCCACTAGGAACGACACAGATAAAATTGTGAATGTGTTGGCCTTATCAAACTCCTCCACTTTGTGTCATTGTAAAAGTTGGATGAGCTTACTATTTGAAATTTGGGGCATATTTATGTTGAAATTTTTAGTTTTTCAGCTTGAACTTTTAGGGATTGATCTAAAAAGTGTTTCTGTTTCAATTTCCCTATTCAAGTCCAAATTAAATTCAGATAATCTCAAATAAATTGGTATAGTCTTTGCTGAAATTGCCAGAGGAACTTTATTGAAGCAAAACATTGAAAACATTTGCTTTTTGCAAAGAAGTCTGATGCTTGAACTTCATGGCTATGAATGTTAAAAATTTTAAACACAGGTAAGTATCTGTCATAATGTTTAAAGATGACGTAAAGCACTTTTGGCTCTTCATGTTATTTCAAATGACCCAGGTATCTCCAGCTGTTACATTTGCCCATCCCTGGATGTTAGAAAGTGAGGCAGATGTTTAAGCTCTGGAGCTAGAATTGATGTAGGGCAGCTATGTCTCTTCTCTGGTCTGCAGAAGTCGTCCTCTGTATTGAGTGGCAGTGATTAGACCACCCTAAGCCTTGGGCCGTAGAGTCTACTTATAAGTTGGTGAGCTGCATAGAGGGAAGAAGCACCCCCTAGAAAAGATGTGAATTTGGCGGTGGGGAGAGGGAGGAGCTGGGAACCCCTCGGCTATCCAGAAACTCTTAAGGGACAAGAGACCAGGTGTCCACCTGGAAAACCATTTTCTTTTCTTTTCTTTTTTTTTTTTAAAGATTTTATTTATTTATTTGACAGAGACACAGCGAGAGAGGGAACACAAGCAGGAAGAGTGGGAGAGGGAGAAGCAGGCGTCCCGCCAAGCAGGAAGCCCGATGTGGGGGCTCGATCCCAGGACCCTGGGATCATGACCTGAGCCAAAGGCAGACGCTTAACGACTGAGCCACCCAGGCGCCCCACCATTTTCATGTATTGCAGAATCTTGGTCTGTTGAGGAAGTTTAGGTCTCCTATTTGCTGTGCTGCCCCTCTTGCTAAGTTCTCAATGTGGGGGCATGTATTTATGTGGTACTGTGAAGAATCACCCACATACAGCCTGAAATTCCACAGTCTAGATTCATTTGAGTTAAAACACTTTTAGAGAGACCTTCCCTTTTCACCATCATCTGGCCATCCTCTATCTTAACAGTATTTTTCCCTCGTAGCACCATACCTGTCAATGTATTATGTATTTATTTGTCTCATCTCCTTCACTAGAATGTAAGCTCCATGAGGGCAGGAGTGCAGTTTGTTTACTGATGTAACCCCAGAGTGGGCATGCCTAGCCACATAGTAGATGCTGGTGTTAGTTTTCTTGGGCTACCATAGCAAATTACCCCAAACAGTCTTGAAACAACAGAAATTTATTCTTTC
Source organism: Zalophus californianus (assembly GCF_009762305.2). Lineage (NCBI taxonomy): Eukaryota > Metazoa > Chordata > Mammalia > Carnivora > Otariidae > Zalophus > Zalophus californianus. The sequence continues at coordinate 39,622,951 of NC_045596.1, read as the reverse complement.
ACAGGGCAGGCGGTCAGAAGTCCAAAATCAAAGTGAAAATAGGTAGGTTCGTTCTGGACACTGAAAACTGTTCCATGCCTCTCTCGTAGCTTCTGGTTGTGGGCGTCAGTCTTTGGCTTGTCCTGGCTTGTAGACATAATCCCAATCTCACCTCCATCTTCATATGACCTTCTTCTCTGTGTATGGGTTCTTTTCTGTCTCCTATAAGGACACTCTTTGTATTTAGGGTCCACCTGAGCCAGTATAATCTCATTTTAACTAATCACATCTGCAAAGACCCTATTTCCAAAGGAGGAAGGTGACATTGTCAGGTTCCAAAGGGACATTAAATTTTGGGGGCGGAAGAGGGGCAATATTCAACCCACTGCAATGCTTGCTATTTGATGGACAGATGAATGAATTCACAGTGTAATTCTAGGCTGTAAGCTCCTTGGGTATTTTTCATACTCTCTTAATAATCGTGCTGCAGAAGGTAGGGTTTAACAGGTCAGTCTGGTCCCAGATTGCTTGGGCTCCAATTCTGGTTCTGCCACTTCCTAACTGTGAAATCTCGGGCAATTACTGAACTTCTGTAAGCCTCAGTTTCCTCTCGTAAAATAGTAACATTAAACGTTAGCTATTTAGTGTCTGCGACTATTTTAAAGCACTTTACATTTTTAAAATTCTCACATAGCCTGTGTATTTGCATTTTACAAGAAAGGAAACTAGGTTTGTTTTAAGAATTAAAAACAAAATAGGGGCGCCTGGGTGGCTCAGTCGTTAAGCGTCTGCCTTCGGCTCAGGTCATGGTCCCAGGGTCCTGGGAGCCCCACATTGGGCTCTCTGCTCAGCGGGAAGCCTGCTTCTCCCTCTCCCACTCCCCCTGCTAGTGTTTCCTCTCTCATTGTGTTTCTTTCTGTCAAATAAATAAAATCTTAAAAAAAAACAAAATAGGTAAGTCACTTTGTGAAGTACTTGGAACATACTGGTTAGAAAATCTTAGCTATAATAATGGATAAATGTGACTTAATGTCATAATTTTAAGACCTCTGTTACAAATTGATTCATGAATCAGAGAAAAAGAAATCTTGTGAACTGAGGCACCTCAGTTTTTGCTCACAGGGTCGCTGTCATTGAGGGCGCACTATTCCTGGGGAGACCAGGCAGAATGCTGGCCAAAGGTAGCAGCATTTTGACAAATTGCAGTAAGGGACCAAGGTGGGGGGAGGGGAACAGCACTAGGTGTGCGAGGACACTAAAATAAAATTCCTTTGGAACTTTCGCTGGGCCAATTCTTACTAACTTCTTCCCAAACGACTGTTCTGGTATATTAGAGGAGGGGATTGTGTCCTAGTAATACATTCAGTAAACGAAATGTCTACACAGGCTACTTTTAACATATGCAGAATATTTCAGTGTGCAGATATAGGTATGTCTTTTTTCTTCTTTTAAACTGAAAAAAAGTCTCCCCTCCCTGCAACAGGTAAACTTCCAGTTTGCCTGTTTCTTGCTCTTTAATATTTTTAAAAAGCCAGCATCTTTAGATAGCAGCTAAAAAGTTTACATTCTAAATTCCACATTATTTTCAAGTATCTTTCCATAGCTTATATATGTGTACATTTGTTTAGTGTATTTATTCTACTAGACTGAAAGTTCTGTGAGGGCATTATTTTGTTCATCTGGCAGCTAGCAAATCCTGAATGAGTATCAGTTGAATGAGTAACTAAATAAGCCGTAGGGTAGCATCTCTATCTTAGGACTGCTTGCCTACTATCATCCTGGGATGCTGGCCGCCTCTTTAAAATATCTCTTGTTGTCAAATTGCCTTCATTCGTAGTACTAAGCACTAAATAGGCCTGTAATATGTGTGACCAAGTTTGATCTCTAAAATCACCCTTTCTAGAGGTATATTCACAACCTTTAAGTTGATTTCCCCACAAATCTCTTCAAGGTTTGTATTTTTTCTTTTAAATTATCTAATTAGCTGGATATAATGCTAGACAATAAAAATTTCAAACAGCTGGAAACGTTTCTTGTGAAATTAAAATATTTTAAGAAACTAACTGATGGTTGTCACTCTAAGCTGAAAAGCAAATGTGGCAAATTTTTAAAAAGGAATAATTCAGATAGGTCATTGAAGATTACTGTGGGCCCTCTGCATAGTCAAAGTACTTTGGATATGTTAGGAGACTTCTCACATTTTTGTGATTTCTTACATTATAAACCTTTGTTACGAAGTCTAAAAATAGATGTTTACTCTCATGCTAACAATACTTAAAGTATTCACTCTGGTGCACTGGTAACGAGAACTAGTTGGGTTTTTTTTTTTTTTTTTTGCTGGAAAGAAGTTTAAAGAATTCTTATTTTACATCAGCAATGTAAGCAGCTTTAGTTCTCAGAACATAGTATAGTTGTGGAAGAGAGAGGGACACTTGTCCACCCACATTGGCGATCTCAAATCCACTGACGTAGATACTTTAATTTCACAGTTCTGGTAGCACCTCCACCAGAGGGCAGAACGTGGAAGAGAAAGGAGGTGAACAATTTATACTTGCCTTCAGAATGCCTGTAGAAACACTGAGGACTAAATCCCACCCTCCTTTTGCAAACTGAGCTAACTGGGGCTCAGATCTGCTCAAGGTAGACCTGGCTGAATAATCCGCTAGGCTCTTCGTTTTCAGGTTGGTGTCCCTGCAGTAGTGATGAGGTCTGATGAGGCAGTATTTTAGTAAGAACACAGGCCTGAAATTACACTGCTTCCAGGCATCCCAGCTCAGCACTTGGCTAGCTTAGGCTGGCTACTTTGGCTCCCTAAATCTTTCTCATCTCTAAAGTAAAAATAATAATACCTCAGAAAGTGGTTGATAGAACTGAGAGAACGCATGTATGGTGCTCAGCACAAAGCTTGCCGCAAATACCAAGAGCTTAGTTTTTGTGAATTATGATAAACTTTTCAGATGCTGGATTACAGGTCTGATGTTTGGAACACTATTTTACTATACACATGCAATATTTTTTACTTTTTCATTTCAGAAACAAAATACTGATTTTTCTCCAATTTTACAAATGTATACTCCCCCGACCCCAGCAATAATATTCAAGGGGCAGGTACCTGATACATACTTTGTTGACTATGCATGGCCTCCACCAGAAAAATGGAGATGGATTTATTCAATGACCTCATGAGTCATTTTTGAAATTTCCATTAAGATCTTGACTGAAGTTGGATGAAAACTCATTTTTAAGAAAAATGCAATGTATTCTCCTGCCCCCTTTCCCCGAACATGTGACAACTGTCTTGGGCTTCAAATGGTAAAGTAATCTTTACGGTTGTAAATACCTGCAGTTCCCTCCTTGATGTGTCTGGAGAGCCGATGGTAGTGAATGACAGAAAAGTGGAATTGTTGGCCTCTAAGTTGCAGCCTGTGGATTCCTCCCTAGGAAATTGCCACCTAGGTGTATAGAAGCAGCCTGAGGTTCTCCCACATCCCTGCAGCCTCAGCAAAGTCTCGGGCGTCTTGCAAAAGCAGTTTCTTCATGTAAAATGTAATAGAGGGCAAGTTTCTATTTGCCTAATGCAAATAATGCCGGCCTTCAAAACGTTGAATCTTTTTTTTTTTTTTTGAGAAAACAAATTTGGCCTTTAATTGCCAGTGCCTGCAGTTATTTTGATTTTTACTTGGCTAGGCTCTGGCTAAAAGAAAATGGTCTAGGATGGGATGAGGAGATTTTGGCGAGCAGAGAAGTAACTCTTTGGCTCCCAACTACTCTCCCACAGCCCAAACTTTCAAGTTTCATCCTTTTCTTGCTGCCCTCCTGGGGCGTAAATTTGGTGGGGTGGGGGAACCGGCAGTCCACTTGGCTCTCCCTCTGCCCCTGGAGAGGAATTTTGAATGCAAAGAGGTGGGGTTGCGGAGGATCTGCCCTTACGGGCTCTTAAGGGTTGGACCCAGAGACGGGAGTGAAGGGAGGGAGTGGTCCGCGGGTGGGATCTGTCGAGTAGACAAAATGTGGGGCCCCTTCCCCTTGAAGTTTAACTTATCTCTTACTGAGTGAGGAGCAAGGCGTCCTTGTCCTTAGTACGCCTCTCCCCCCAGCCCATCCCCCGCAGGGCACGAAGAGGAGAGAACAGCGACCAGGATAAGAGTGGGCAGAGGAAAAAGCGAGACATGTTCTCTAGCAAACAGCCCCCTGCCCTGACTCGGGAAGAGCGCCACCGCCCAGCCCGGGCCCCGGAGCAGGTAAGATCCACGTACAGCGATTGTCCGCAAACAGGTCGGATGACTTCTCAGTCCGGTTGAATTCAGGGTCAACCCCTCCCTTCCCTGCGCCCTCGTCCCTCCGTGCCACCTTCCTCCCCCGCCGTCGGTGAGCTTTCGGCTTCCCCAGCCCGGCGCTGAGCTCCCTGCAACCAGTCATCGGGCGCAGGATCCTCTACCGGGCGCTCAGCGTCCGCGACCCTCGCAGGGTCATGGGCAGAGTTTCCTTCAGCGTCAGAGTCGGGTCGGTCCGGAGACCCCGCTCTCCCCGCCGCCACGTCTCCTACAGAGTCCCTCCTCGGCTGGGCGCCCTGCGCGCAGCGAGTGGACTGGGCGGCACGCGGGCGCCGGCGGAGGCTGCAGTAGGAGGTGTCGCGACCGGCCCCCTGGGGGTCCCCCGCTTCCTCGCTGAGCCAGCGTCGCTGACGCCCGACCTTTGCGAGCACTGCGCAGCAGCCCCGTCGACCCCAGACGTAAGCTCGCTTTCCAGCTGCGCGCGTCTCGGTCTCCATCCCTCTCAGAGCCCGGACTCGTGCTCGCTTCCCCCCGCGACCAGCTGGTGCCTGGAGCTCACTGGCCCACTCTGAGCGTTGGCACTCCATAACCGGTCCCGCTTGCGGCGTGCCGGGAACTCCCGCGCCCCCAGAGCGCAAACTTTGTCTTGGCGCAAATCCGCTGGGGCACACGGGGCGCCAGCGGGTTTGGCGGGCTCCGATCGCGTCCTGGAAAGGGACAGACTGCCCTTAGTTCTGGAGAGGAAAGGTAGGGAAGAGCATCACGGACGGTCCTCACTGGTCTGAGTCCCCAGGAATAGGGTCTGATTCGCGACTGCCCTTCTTTTGCGGTGTCAGGAGGGTCCCAGAATCCGCTCACTGCCGCTCGGTCCCGGCTGCGGGCGGGGACTCGGAGGGCTGAGCGGGCGAGAGGAAGGTGGTGTCGTGTCGGATCCTGTGGGGACTCTTCCCCAGCTCCCGTGGCGGGCGCCCGGCTCCTGGTGCCACCGGCTCGGGGCCGGTGGATGGCGGTGCAGGCCCTTTTTGCACTGCGGGTCATTCCCAGCCCGAGCCCCGGGCGCTCCGAGGGTCGAGCTCGTCGGGAAAGCCGCCGGGTTGGGCATTCCCAGGGAAGCTGTCCTCGCAGTTCATCAAGTGGAGCTTTCCTCCCGCGGCAAACCTCTGAGAACAAGGCGCCACGAAGCCTAATTCGTGTATAAGACTAAGTACGGCGGCTTCTATATGCACATTTGTAGTTTGTAGGGTTTTTTGGTTTTGTTTTTGTAAAGGAATTTACTGATGGAAATGAAACTGCTAAGGAATGCCAGACTGCTACCAGAAAGGGAGCGAAGTCAGGATCGTTGTCCAAGAACGCACATTTTAGCTGAAGGTGTTGAAATTAAAGATGTTGCAAAACATTAATTTTTGGCATAACCCGGAGAGAATGAGAAGAAACAATGCATTTTTTTTAAAAAAAAGAAAGTCATAAAATCCATTTTTGTTAGTCACAATACAACACTCACCTGCCTGTTTGTATTATTTGGTGCCCCATAGTTTTGTTTGTATGTGATATTATGCTAAAAATTAGTCCCCAAAACCAGATTCCTGGGGATTGAGAGGTTAGACTAGAGATCTAGGCACTCAGTGCCATCAGCACACACCAGCTGGGGTTTCATTTTGGAAGAGCCACCTTTCCCACCATGGTTTTGCCTGGATTTCAGCACTTGCTGGCTCTGTTGTCCTGCAAGCCCCTCAGTTGCCTCTCTCCATTGTCCAGGGGCAGACAGGAAGGAGATTGGAGGAGAAGCTGAGCAACCTGCTATCTCCAGATAGCATCCTCATGCTCTAAAATCTGTATTTTCGGATCCCCATACTGTTAATGAGGTACTTGGTTGCTCATTTTTCCTTTTTGTCTTACCTCTAGCCTCCCTTGACATAAAGACCTAAAGACTTGGGCTTTCAGGGTTTCTGAGTGTCTCTACTGTTGGGGAATGGGCATTCCCTGAAGACCAGGAAAGCTGCCATACAGAATTTTCCTGAATGGGTCCAAGGGAGGAAGGTTTATTTCATGTTCCACTGTGGCCTTAATATTATTTGACAAGCATGTGTCCGTGCAGCCCGTTTGCCCCATCAGGGTTTTTGGCGTTCCACTTTGCCTGGCCAAGTAGAAAATGGGGCCAGTTGGCTCAAGAATACTGACCTGTATGGAACACTAGATCCACAGGAAGCTCTCAAGCAACCTCCAGACTTAACCTGTTCCATGAAATCTACTCAGACACATGCATGTGCACATACACATGCATGCGCTTTTGTGTTTTAGACTGTTTTTCAATGGGGGTAGCAATGGAAGAAGTCACAAGAGTGAAAGCTTCTGTTAGCTCATATGCCTCAGAGAGGAGAGTATGGATTTTGATGTTTAAGCTAAATTCAAATCTCTGGCTTTACCCCTTAAAAGTTACAAGGCTCTGGGCAAGTCAGATACTTCTGTTGAACCTTAATGTCCTCATCCGGCCAATGGGGATAATACTACTGACCATTTATAAGAATGCAGTGAGGATTAAGGAAATGAACATGTCCTAGAAATACTACCATATTAGTGGTCTCCCTAACCTATTTTTACTTAACAGAACGGGTCTCATCGCAGACCCACTGAGTCTGTCAGGCTTTTCTCCACAGCCAGGCTTCTGTGATTCTAAAGGTGTGCTCTCCAATGGAGTAGCTGCTGGTCACACACTGTTATTTAAAATTAATGTCATTACTTAAGTCCATCAAAATTAAATCCAATTAAAAATTCAGTTCTTCTCTCTCACTAGACGCTTTTCAAGTGCTCAATAATCACATGTGACCACTGGTTACCATATTATGTTGATAGAACATCTTTTTCAATGTGGAATGTCCTCTCGAGCTTTCTTTTACTTGAGTGATAATTGAATGAGGTTCTTGGAGGATACAGGTTTTCTGTGCAGTGCTTCCTTTTGCTTCTTTTCCTCCCACAGAGTGGTTTTGTATTGCTAAATCACTTCTGTTTTGTTGGCATCTCTGACACTGCTGGGGCATTTGTTGAATGGTAAATGGCTATAAATCCCTTTATAAATCAGTCAATAAGTGTGAGTTAGCCAGAGTCCTTGGGCATTCTCCCCTCAGCCTTGATGATTTTTGGTAATGTATTGTTCTTTTTCCCTCACAATGACCTTTATGGCTGGTGGTTTTCCTAGTTCTAGAGCAGAAACTCTAATCTAATAGAGGGAGGCTCTTCTATCTCCCTTGTGCCCTGACGTGTTGATTTCTTATAAGAATGACCAGACAAGAAGACTAGGTTCCACGTTTGCCTCAAATCCACTGAGAGTGTTCAGTTTATTCAGATTCGAAACTAGCACCTCCGCCTTCTTCTGTAGGACCCCGTCCTGAACCTATCACCATTTGACAGACTGTATATTTTACCTCTTTATTTGGATTGTTTTCTGTGTCCTCCTACTCTCAGATAGAAGCACCACATAGGCAGAGATTTTTCTGTGTTTTTGTTCATTGCTAAGAGAATGCCTGCTGCATAGTTGGTACTTACTAATTATTTGTGAATGAATGACTATGCAGAGACATATTTAGGACTAGCTAGGATAGGGGCTGTATTAGGTTCCCAGGGCTCTATACCAAATAACTACAAACTGTGTGGCTTAACACAGCAGAAATTTATTCACTCAAGTGCAAAATCAAAACGTCAGCAGGGCCATGGCCCTTGAAGGTTCTGTGGAGGAACCCTTCCACTGCTCTTCCTAGCTCCTGGCGGTTGCTGGCAATCCTTGGCCTTCCTCAGCTTGTAGCTCTGTCACTCCAGACTCTGCCCTCATGGTCCTTCCCTGCATTTCAGTGTTCTTTCTTCTTATTGTGACACCAGTCATATTTGGTTTAGGGCTAGCCCTAATCTGGTATGACCTCACCCTAAATAAGTACAAAAGCAAGACCCTATTTCCAAAAAAAAAAAAGGGTCACATTCTGAGATTCCAGTGGACATGACCTTTGCGGGATACGATTCAAGCCAGTACAGATGCAGATAAGTAATCCTTTCCCTGCCTGGATTCCTAACCGCCTAGAGGTTGATTTTGTTTCTGGGGCTTTGCTAAATCAGCTTGTGCCAAATACAGTCCACAACGTTGGTTATTCTTACAGACAAATAATCACTGTGCAGGATGGGAGATTAGGTTTGCTTTCTACATGGGTGTGGAATCCATGGGATGGTTCATTTCTGGATTGCTGGAACCGCTGCCCCTTCCCGAGCCTGTCGCTGTTCCCAGCCCTGTCGCCAGCCTCGACTTCTTTCTTTTTGCTCAAATAGAGCCCCTGTTGTCCCAGAGCGCTGGTTGGTCTGCCTCCTCCCCAAGCATTCTGCAGCAGTGTTTGCTCAGCTCTGAGCTCCGCCGAAGGGTGCCCATCAATTGTGTTTTCCGCTCAGCCTGCTGGCAGTTGCCTCCATCAACTCACCTTCCGGCAGCTGTTTGAATATTCTCTTGCAGGACATTTCTGCATGTCCACACCATCAGAGCTGGTGGCAACAAGCGCAGTGTCAGTGCTTGATGGGCTGGTTGGAGATGCAGGGTGGTCCTGTAGGTGATCCATCTTGCCATTCAATATCAGTGCTGTAACTCTGTTGGCAGCTCAGGAGGACATCTGTGGAGAAAGGCCAGGCATCCAACAGTGTGGTTTAGGAGTTGGGCAGAAGATACAGGGGTGAGTGGCGAAGAACATTTTGGTGCCACTAGTAGTGCTCAGCCCAGGACCCCTTTGAGCCTTGAGGCTGACAGTATTTGAAGGGCACCTTTTATTTCCAGCAGTTGGGAGACTTTTAAAGAAAGGTCTTTATGCAGCTGTGAAAGTGAACCGTGTCACTCTCCAGAGCCATGAGGTCATTCTGCTAACGTGTCACAGTAGCATGGTAAAGGTTGATAGAGCCGGGAAATCTTAATGTGGGGCTGCCTGAACCCCACGAGTAGTGAAAAACCTCTGTAAACTGTTCCATGTGAGTTTTTCTGGCTTGGGCACCTTAATACCCTGAGAGGTTAAGAGTCATGTACCAGACCCAAATAACTTCAACTAATGAGAATCAGCCACACAGCCTGGACAAAAGGAGGAATAGATTCATCCATTTGCTCAACGAACATTTCTCTGCCAGGCACAGTACTAGGCTTTGGGGTACACCAGTGGACAAAAACACAAAGATTCATGCACGTGTGGAGCTTAGCTTCTAACTAAGCACTGAACACGAAATCGGTAGTGCAGGGAAGAAGGATAACGGTTTAAGTAGAATGAGTCACTTTGCCTGTCATTCTACCTAGTGCCGGGGAGTGAGAGCCCAAGATAAGAGAAGGGAATCCACGGTTAGTTTCAGAACACTGGTGTCTTCCTATGTATCCACATGCAGTCCTCCATCCTCTGTGTGGTCCTGTGTTTAAAGCTTTGTGCCTTCTTGTCCTCTACCCCAAACCAGTTAATTCGTCTAGCACTCAACTGATGAGCCTGTTCCATCTCTGGGAAAACCTGACCATGTGGGGTTTATGGACAGAAGTTGTATTGGTCTCCAGTGTGGCACTTTCCTTAAGGATTTTCAAGGATTATTTTGGCCATACATGATTTTCACTGTTGAGTGCCTATTTCAGAGACTCATCCTGCAAACAAGATGCCACTCCTCTGTAGTGTGGTTTGGAGATCAAAGCTGTATTATTTTGTTTAATCTATTTCTCTGTGATCGTTCAGAACAATTTGTCCAAGTTGAACAAAAAGAGAAAATCACAAATGGGAGTTTTAGTCTTTGTCTGATACTAAGTTGTTTTGAGACTGTACAGAAGTCAGCCTGTTTGATCCTGGTGTCCTCATAGCTAAAAAGAGGTAGTTGGACTAGACACTCTCCAAGGTTTCTAGATCTAAAAGCTGAAGTGGTAATGTGGCAGAGAAAACGAGCAGTGCATTGTACCTTTTTTTTTTTTCCCCCTCCTGTCTTTCTGACATTTGAGAAGTGCTGTCTGGGGAGGGGGCATCCTAGCAGCCCTTAATGTCTGCTTCTCTCTTTGTGGGTCTTTTTGCTGATTCTTCTTATGGTGACCATCTGCCGAAGTGCAGAATTTCCCGTTCGACCCCAAAGAAGACTAATCAGATGAAATCTGATCACCAGAGCCCTGATTTGTCCAGTAGATGGCCCAGGATCAAGTTGGGAGCCAGATACGCCTCTGGGCATAGCTGAGGAGCAGTTTGACACAGGAGAAAAATCATTTTCCTTAAATGGCTAGGTAGGACACACACCCCTCTGTATTCTGTTAAGAAACAAACAATAATAAATATGTGTTCAGAGTAGCAAAGGAACAGACTTCTTAGGAAAAAAAGGAAGAATTGTTGAAGCTCTGAAATTTAGGAAGCTTGGTTATAAAATAACTCAGGAAGTAGAGTGAATCTGATTAACCCATTAAATCCAAGCCAGGAAATAGGCTCACACAGCCCTGGGTGCTCATGCATGCAGACCTGACTCATCATTTAGCTGTTGGCGCCTCCAGCAAGTATATTTCCCTAGGCTCAGTTTCCTTCTCTCAACAATGGGAACAGGAGGGCGCCTGGGTGGCTCAGTCGTTAAGCGTCTGCCTTCGGCTCGGGTCATGATCCCAGGGTCCTGGGATCGAGTCCCACATCTGGCTCCCTGCTCAGCGAGAGGCCTGCTTCTCCCTCTCCCACTCCCCCTGCTTGTGTTCCTGCTCTCACTGTCTCTCTCTGTCAAATAAATAAATAAAATCTTAAAAAAAAACAACAAAAAACAACGGGAACAGGATCCCTCATGAGATGGTTGTGATTAAGGATTCAGTAAAATAATGCTTTGTGGAGGTGCTTTGTAAGAATACAAGTTGTTTTTTTTTTTTTTGGTTACTGTTATCTGTGGCGAATTTAGTTGTGTCTGTCCCTAGATAATATCCCTCTGGATTTGAAATCTCAATTCTGTGTAGTCAGTTGCTCTCCCTAGAGAAGGTTGAAAGAAGAAATGTTTTCTTTGTCTGGGCTCCCTTATGAGTATGACAAAAATAAAGCAATTGAAATTTAACATCACCCTGCTTCCTTTGTGGCGTACAGTAGCACCATCCCTTAGAAATATAATGTCGGCCACATGTATAATAGAAAACTGTAAAGTGGCTACATTTGAAAAGGCGAAAAGAAACAGATTGATGTTAATGTATTTTATTTAACTCACTGTGTCTAGGATTTCATAATTTTAACCTGGAATCCATAGAAAAATTAATCATGAAATATATTACTTTTTTTTTTAATAATAAGTCTTCAAATTTCAATACTCTTACAGCACATCCCGAGTCAGATGGGTCACATTTCTATGCTCAGTAACCACATGTGGCTAGTGTCTACCATATTGGATAATATGGACCATATGGACTATGGTAGGTTGAATAGTGTCTCCCCAAATATATCCATGTCTTATTTCCCGGGACCTGTGAATGCACCCTTATATGGCAAAAAAGACTTTGCAGATGTGATTATTTAAGATTCTGAGATGGGGAGATTATCCTGGATTATCTGGGAGGACCTGCTATAATCCCCATGTCCTTGGGCAGGAGAGTCAGAGTCAGAGAAGGAAGCAATGAGATGGTGGGTGTGGAGGTTGGAGAGACATGTTTTCAAGATGCAGGAAGGTCCACCAGCCATGGCCTACAGACAGACAACCACTAAAAGCTGGAAAAGGCAAGAAAACAGATTCTCCCCTGAGAGCCTTCCAAAGGAAGCGGCTTTGCTGACACCTTGACTTTGGCCCAGTGACCCTGATTTCAGACTTCCAACCTCCAGGATTATAAGGAAATAAGTGTGTGTTGTTGTCAGCCACTGTGGTAATTGGTTACAGCAGCCAAAGGAGACGAATTCCTTACTAATAGTCTAATGTTAACATTGTTTCTAAGACTGATTTGAGAAGGTGTTTGTCTGGCTCCGTCATCTTAGACAGTTATGGTTATTGGCTTCATCCCAGCCTGGGCTAGGGTAGCGATGCACTGTCATTCCTAGGATTGCTACCAGTTACAGCTGTCCTCCCTGAGCAGTGGAGTGTTTCTGACTGACTCGAGTGCAGCCTTTGATGGCAAAACTCAGTTGTCATTGTCCTTGAGGATGAACAGTGGAGAGAGGTTACGGTACACAGGAGGGGAAAATGGTGTAGAAAAAGTTACTGGCTCTCTTTACTATCCACTCAATAGTTTCTTAAATCTAAAAATGTGCTGAAAATAATGTCTATCAATTTTAAAAAAAGTATTGCCCTGTGGGTTTGGTAGGGGTAAAGTCTTATACTTTTTTTCCCCCCAAAGATATTATTTATTTATTTATTTGACAGAGAGAGACATGAACTGAACTGAAGGCAGATGCCCAATGACTGAGCCACCCAGGCGCCCCTTATTCTTATACTTTTATCTGTGAATGCTAGTGAATGTGATTGGACCACTAATTCTCAACGTTTAGTGAGCATGAGAATCACCTATCGCTGGGTGGGACCCTAGAATTTGCATTTCTAACAAGTTCCAGGGGATGCAGTTGGAGCAGGTGAGCAGGGAGGTGTTAGGAGGTCCCTGGGAATCCCTGGCCTGCAGGAGGGCGTCCCAAGCCTGGCCTCTGTGGGGAGGGTACCGCGCTACTGTGGGGAAGCCCCCAGGCCGGCCTCCCCTCCCCCACCAGGGTATATACACACTCCTCTTCCAACAATAAGCTGAGCGGCCCCATTGCTAAGGAACTTGAGAGTCCTCTCCTCTTGCATGGCTCTTTTGGGTCTCCCACCCTGAGGTCAATCCTGAGATCCCCAAGTCTCAGCTAAAAATACCTCATTTGCCATACAGGCCAGCTGTCTTCTCAGATTTCCCAGCTGGAGTGAATCCCCCAGACCTGGGGCTGCCCCAGTGGAAAGGCTATAAACCGAAAATACCAAGTTAAAAATAGCCCTAGGGAGGCCCTTCAAAGTGCTCACACCCAGCGGCCCACTGGAGATGACCAGTTGCAGGCAAGGGGGCGGGTAGCAGAATCAAGCCAGGAAGGGATGAAGAACTTAGGCTTTGTCCGGGTTCATCCTCTGGAGGAGTTAGGGCAAATTTTAGAGACTAGCTCCCTCTCTCCTGGTCTTTGTGTTTTTGTTTTGTTTTGTTTTGTTTTGTTTTTTACTGTAAATTCCAGAATTGGTAACTATAGTCCTAAACCTGGCTAATGGTGATTTTTATGCTACCATCTTCTGCATAACAATACAGTTGAGCTTCCCATCCTTTCTGAAATTGAAACAGAGATGAGCCTTTCCAAAGATGTCCTTGGCAAGAAAGTCAAGTGGTCCCTTGGAAAGACCTGCAAGAGCTGATTTATGTGCCAGGGTCAGTGGTCTGGGTCATCTTGGGGCCACCTCTGATTGTCTTCCTCACTCCCTGCTGTCTAGCACCCACACTTTTCATTTGGATTGTTTTGACTTGACCTCTATCAGTGGAATGTCAATAAAGAAGAACAAAAATTCTCTCTGGATAAGAGATAAATAATCCTAACTAATAATATTCTCCAATCATTTTGTGTCAGAAACTCCTGAAAGCAGGCAACGCTCTTCCTTTCTTCCTTGAAGAGAGCTTTCCCAACAGGTGAAAAATATCTTCTTTCCAGAAAAATTATTTATTCTTCCTAGTGGAAGTAAACAAAACTCATGGGATAACTATTGTAATTTTTATTAAGAATTTTTAAAAATTAAAACAAAATTAAATTATTATTTATTATTTTTTTAATTTTTAAAAGCGGGCTTTTCTTTTTAAAAAGTTTGTTGTTTCTCCACTCACATTTCTCAAAGACAAAGGGAAAATATAACAAATTATCCAATTTGACCTTTTCCCCCTTAATAGTGTTGAATGCTCTGCAGTGTGGCCCGGACATTGGTCAAGTCAGATAGGAAGCGATGAACGCAGAGCTTCTGTGGTGGTCTGGCTGCTGCAGCATCAAATGTGAAACACACAATACACACACTCACAACCTCCTGACTTCAAGGTAGGGGAGAAGGCTGAAGGCCCCAGGTCTTGTCATCTTATCCATCTTTTTTATCAAAGTGGGAAAAGAGTGAACAAAGGAAGAACACAATTGCTTTCTATAGATTTTAAACCTTAGTTTGGATCTTCCTATTCTTGCCCCTTGGTGAAGAGCCGAGTCCTGAAACGGGGGGGCAGTGCAGTGGCCAAGACCTTAGCCGTGGAGTGGTGCCCTGCGGGGTGTGTTGGAGCCCAAGTAGGGAGAGGAGGGGTGGGTATGGGGTCAGCCTGGGTGTGGGGTCAGAGCTTGAGTGGGATGAAGAAGGCAGCCAAGCATGGGGGCAGCTGAGGCAGGACGTCAGAGCTCAGACAGTGTGAGCCGGGTGCCCCATGTGGAGATGGGGCTGGAGATGGGGCCGGGAGACTTGTTGCAGCCTGGAGGACTGATCAAATAATTACACACAACAAGAATAAGCCACTTTCCCATAGTCTCTTGCTATGGGAAAAAGGAGTTAAAAATAAAGAAAGGCAGAAAGCTAAATCTAGAACCCTGTGATATGGGACTGGAATTGGAGATATGGGTATAAATGTATGTTTCAACATATAAAGATAGATAAATACAGACGTAATGTGTGTATGTATATGTGGACAAAAGATAAATACACTTTCCCCTGTGGTTCTTGTCTGCCGAAAGACACTGGGAACAGTGACAACCTAAGAGCAGTGAGCACACCCTGTGGGTTCCAAGGGACAGCCAGCTCTAGGTTTTAGATACCGTTTTTTACAAAAAGGAACCAAGGTTCTTGGAGAAATGGCTAATTCCAAGGGTGAGGCAAGGAAAGTACAAGATGAGTCTGAAACAGCCATCTTGTTCCAGAAAGCAAGAAAGGGCTCAAGGAACAATAGCCAGACTGACTTGGCTCCCACTGGCCAATTGGAGAGCCGTTTAGCGTCAAAATAAGTAATGGTGGTTAACAGATGATAAACCATTGAATAAAATAGGAAACCAAGAGTTCATGCACATGCCAAAAAAAGGATAAACTGGAAATTTGAAGGGATGGGATATTTACATAATTTCAGTACCTCACCAAAAAATACTTATTGATTACACAGATGGGGGGGGGAGGAAGAAAATAATATTATAGGAGGGAGGCTTGGCAGATACCATGGGATTGATGTGATTGTATCAGTGAAGTAATACATTGATAGGAGGCAATGAGAAGACTATAGGATCACTTTTGTGATATTTCTGCTACAGACGTCTGAATTTAATCCTAAACCACAACTCAACGCTCCACAGAATAACTGGTCTGTAATTTACAAAAGTGTCAAAGTCATGGAGGTCAAAGGAATACTGAAGGAGACAAAGGAAACATGAAAACCAAGTGTGACATCCAATTCGAAATTAGACTCTTTTGGTAAAAGAGGTATTATTGGGACTATTAAAAAAACCTGAGTGAGTTCTGAGAATTAGATGGTAAAAGTCTATCCGTATAATTTCCTGGTTTTGGTGGTTGTGCTGTAGTTATGTAGGAGAATGTCCTTGTTTGTAGGAAATATCCACTGTCAGATTCCAGAGTGATAGGGATCCAGTTGGCAACTTACGAAATGGTTCAGAAGAATAGTTCTTTGGATTGTACTTCCACCTTTCCTATAAATAGGTGGTGGTTTCAAATTTTTAAAAAAAAGAGAAAAAAGTAAATACATTTTACTTAATAATTTCACGAGATTTAAAACTTTTTATGTTTGTAATCTACACTAAGACTATTAGTAATCACGCAACTTTTTTGCGGGGGGGAGGCAGTAAACAAAAAGTACACTGTTAATACACAATCTTACATTTCCGAAAGGAGAATTTTTTCTAAGTTCTTCATATGAAAACAGGATTATTTATAATCACTTAGTTCACAATCATGATTTTTAATTGCATTTTTGTAAGGATAAATGTCAACACACTGCATTTAGGCAATTATTAAACGTGTAAAAATACCTTTTTTTTTCCTAGTTTAATCTCCTAATTTGGATTCAGAGGTTTGCCTTTTCATAAGCAAATTAGATACATTCAAAACATACTACATATTTTAAAACATTTATCATTTATATGTTTTGTTTGGTCTCAAAGTATAGACAACTTTAGCACTGGAAAGCAATTCAGGAGAATTGGCAAATGTTATTCTTTATGAAATAATATAATTTTAAAAAATTTCCCTTTCACCTATTTGCCCATCCTCCCACCCAATTCCCCTCTGACAACCACCAGTTTGTTCTCTGTATTTAAGTCTGTCTGTTCATTTATTTTGTATTTTTTAGATTCCACATGTAAGTGAAATCATTTGGCATTTGTCTTTTTTGACTTACTTCACTTAGCATAATACCCTCTAGATCATCCGTGTTGTCACAAATGGCAAGATCTTATTCTTTTTATGGCTGACTAATATTCCACTATTTTTTTTTAAGATTTTATTTATTTGTTTATTTGTCAGAGAGAGAGAGAGAGAGAGCACAAGCAGGGGGAGCTGCAGGCAGAGGGAGAAGCAGGCTTCCCGCTGAGCAGGGAGCCCGATGTGGGACTTGATCCCAGGACCCTGGGATCATGACCTGAGCCGCTATTTTTTTTATCCATTCATCTATTGACAGACACTTGAGTTGCTGCCATACCTTGGCTATTGTAAATAATGCTGCAATAAACATAAAAGTGCATATATCTTTTCCCAAATTAATATTTTTGTTTTCTTTGAGTAAATACCCAATAATGGAATTACTGGATAATATGGTATTTCTATTTTTAATTTTTGAGGCATCTCCATACTGTTTTCCACAGGGGCTGCACCAATTTATATTCCCACCAAGAGTGCACGAGGGTTCCATTTTCTTCACATCCTCACCAACACTTGTTAATTCTTGTCATTCTGATACTATCCATTCTGACAGGTGTAAAATGATATCTCATTGCAGTTTTTATTTGCATTTCCCTGATGATTAGTGACATTGAGCATCTTTTCATGTGTCTTTTAGCCATCTGTATGTCTTCTTTGGAAAAACGTCTATTCAGGTTCGGGAGGTTTTTTGGTGTTGAGTTGTATCACTTCTTTATATATTTTGGATATTAATCCCTTATTGGATAAATCATTTGCAAATATCTTCTCCCATTCCATAGGTTGCCTCTTTGTTGATAGTTTTCTTTGGTATGCAAAAGCCTTTTATTTTTGTGTAGTCCCAATAGTTTAATTTTGCTTTTGTTTCACTTGCTTTAGGAGACCTATCTAAAAACATGTTGCTTAAGGCTGATGTCAAAGAGATTATTGCCTTTGTTTTCTTTTAGGAGTTTTGTGGTTTCAGGTGTCACATTTAGGTCTATCATCTATTTTGAGTTCATTTTTGTATACGGTGTAAAACAGTGGTTTAAGAAAGTCCAGTTTCATTCTTTTGCATGTAGCTATCCAATTTTCCCACCACCATTTATTGAAAAGACTTTTTCTTACTGTATATTCTTGCCTCCTTTTTCATAGATTAATTGACCGCGTAAGTGTGGGTTTATTTGTGGGCTCTCTGTTCTGTTCCATTGATCTATGTGTCTGTTTTTGTGCCAGTACCACACTGTTTTGATTATAGTTCCTCTGTATTATATCTTGAAATCTGGGATTGGGATACCCCCAGCTTTGTTCTTCTTTCTCAATTGCTTTAAGCTATTCCAGGTCTTTTGTGGTCCTATGCAAATTTTAGGATTATTCTAGTTCTGTGAAAAATGCTCTTGGTATTTTCATAGGAATTGCACTGAATCTGTAAATTGCTTATGAGAGTATGGACATTTTAGCAATATTAATTCTTCTAATCCATGAGCATGGTAGATCTTTGTATTTGTTTGTGTCATCTTTAATTTATTTCATCAATGTCTTATGATTTTCAGAGTACAGGTCTTTTACTTCCTTAGTTAAATTTATTCCTAGGTATTTTATCCTTTTTTTTTTAAGAGTTTGTTTATTTATTTGACAGAGAGAGAGAGAGACACAGTGAGAGAGGGAACACAAGCAGGGGGAGTGGGAGAGGGAGAAGCAGGCTTCCGGCGGAGCAGGGAGCCCGATGCGGGGCTCGATCCCAGGATCCCCGGATCATGACCTGAGCCGAAGGCAGACGCTTAATGACTGAGCCACCCAGGTGCCCCATTTTATCCTTTTTGATACAATCATAAACTGATTTTTAAAATGTTCTTTTACTTGGGAATACTAACTGTGGAAAGATATCAAAACAAAATTTAAAGATATGATGGCTGGGCCAATGAGAATTATATTCTGAAAAGTCATCTTTTTCATCATCAATTTCTTATAATTTTAAGAAATGCTTTGTAATTCTTAATACTTTGGACTATGACCATAACTATTAAGCAGCACAGGTTATATTGTAAATATGTATTAACATGTTAAAAACATTTGAAACCATCATTAGAAAGAAAAGGGGAAGGTAAATTATTTAATTATGGGTGAAATAATTGTAGTAATTCAGTTTTGAGTGCTAATAAGTAAATATTCATTAGAATTCCTTTTCACCAAAGTATTTTCAGTATTAGACTGTTTCCTGTTGTAGTTAAGAATAACATGGTAAGTCTTCATGAAAAAGTGGAAGTTAGTTTTGTATGTTCATTTTCACGTTACCACAAATTATTTACCCAGTAGTTACTCTATATAGCACTTAGCACGATTATATTGAATGAAGATCTGTATAACTATTTACTCTCTTTCTCCTCTGTGTGTTCCATGAATACTGTTTTCAGTAGCCACTTGGCATAGCTATACAATCTAGAAAGCTTGGTTTCCGAATTGCTCTTGCAATGAACAGTCCACTGGCAGGTTTAAGAGGCCAGTTTTCAGTAATTTCTCCAGTGCTTGCCTCCTTGGGGGCAATTAATTCATTTGTTCTTTGAGATCTTACCCTTCTTCCTCTGTTTGATTTCTTTGGGTTCCAGGCATATATTATTATCTAATAACCATCAAAACTATCTTCCCCTTTCTAATAGCCCCTTTAACCGTAGTAGACCCAGGTGCAACTTTGCTAGTCTTTATCTAGACCTTCAGAGTCACGTTTTCTTCTTCCTTTCTGCTCAGCTCATTGGCTCAAGTCTCAGCCTTTCTCTTACGGAAATCTCTTTCTGCCTCTAGCTTCATTAGTTTGTTGTTTTGGAGATAAGACTGAAGTATGTTTTTTAAACCATTCCACATCTCCTTTGACTCCCTGAGTTAAATTGATTTTGTCAAGACAGATTGTTCAATGCACAGGCTTTTTAAGTGGCCTTTTTAAGATTGCATTTATAAAAATTGTATTTAGTTGTGTTCCTACTTCACCTCGGGAAGATGGAATGCAAGATGATAAAGCCATCATTCTTTTTGTTTGTTTTGAAACAAAATCTGCCACCTTTCCCTGACAGAATCCATGAACTAGCCTCTAAATCTAAAGCCAGGGTCAAAGCTTATTTAACAAATCCAGGGTGGATTAGGACCATGTGATGGAGGATGTCTTAAGGCCTTTGGATAAGCCCCGTACATCTGAGGTGTTGTTACCTCCACTTACTGGTTTCTTTCCATGGCCCTGACTATAGTTTAAAACAACATAATAAGAAATGGAACCTGGGACAGCCTTTCTTCAATATCTATTCTAAGACTGGCACAAATAGTCAAAACTAGAAGTTCACGTCTACTCCTGGAGAGCCAAAGCATCTCAGCTGCTTTGTAGTTTCCTAACAGCACGTTTTGTTCTGCTCACCTCCAGAACTACAAAGGTCTGATCCTACCTCAGCCTCACTTGAAACCCTAGGCCAAGTTACAGCTATGTAGCTTGGGGGCAGAGGCTGCAAAGATTGTCCAAAGTCTAAAATCCTACGTGAACCCCACTTGGTACAGGTCCAACCAAAGCTTAAGGCCTCATGCCCTGTCTGCCCAAGAAATAATCACCCCATGTGTATTTCCCCCCAAATACTACTCCTTACTCTTCCTTGCCATTCCTGGTTTAATGTAGTAGATGTTAGGTTTTGAAAGGCTTAATAAATTATGCTTCTCCTCTTTAATTAATGTTGACATTAAGATTCTGTGTCCTTTTATATGCCAGGTAGGATGAGGGTCACAATTAAGAGACATGATGTTTGATCTCAAAAATTATACTATCTCCCTTTGGAAAAAAGGTATAAACTCTCAGTGTTTATTAAAGATTTTAACTCTCAGTGTTAGTTAATGCCTATAGAATGTGGGAGAAATTTGCTAACCGAAGACTTTACCTTGCATCCAGGGCATTGAGCTGACCGTGCAGTATGTGTTCAATAGATGCCTGCTGGACAGCCCAAATGCTTCTCAACCAGAAACTGTAGTACCCTGGGGGCATTTGGAAATAATGGAGGATGCATCGTGGGTCACAATGCCTGGGCTGGGGTGGGCGGTGGGGGGAGGGTAGTTACTGCTGGCATTTATTAGGCGGTGTCCAGGGATGCCAAATGTCCTGAAATATGTGTGAGTCCCATCAGTGAAAAATTGCCCTGCTTAAAATGCCAATTACGTTGATTTCCTTTGGCTTCCCTCCTCCCCCAACCAAAACACACAAGCTTTGAGACCCAAATGCTCAAGAAATACTCTTGTTCCATCTTGGTGCAAAAGTGAAAGCTTACATATTTTTAAAAACATAACAGTGTGACCTGACTGTGCCCTAGTTCACTCTACTCTTATGGTTGACTTGTTGTCCTTTCTACATATGTGTATTACTGTCCTGTCCCTGGGTTTTGAAGTCACTCCTGAAGTTGTGCATCTCCTGGGAGGTAGGCTATCAACTCCCAGAGGCAGGGACTATGTCTTTCTCATCTTTATATTCCTGTAGCCCAGCTGTGCACAGAATAGGTGCTAAATAAGCATGAGCAGAATAAGTCAAATTAATTAGATCTTAACATGTGGCATAGACATGTTTTGTCATGGAACATAACACAGAACTTCTCTGTATTTTCCAACCAGAATGTTCATGAAATATAGCAAAACAAATGATGAATGTTAAGTTTGGAATTCATCCCTTTGCTCCAGGTATTCAGAAGGAAATTGCTGCTTCATCTAACACATAAAATCTTTACTTGTACTTTTTTTCTTTTTTTCTTACTGCAGGATTCCTTTTAGCAGGTAGGTTCAGTAGGTTAACTGTTTTCAACATCTGTTTATGTTTTACTTTGCATTGAAATGCCTGAAATGGATTGTTGTAGAGCATAAAATCCAGTTTGTCTCGTATGCATTCCCTGATTGTTTTCAGCTGTAGGGAGTCAATATTTTAGTTCTGTACTCACTTTGCCAATCTGTTTAAATTTTTTAAAAGTCACAACATTTCCATTGTCATAGGATCAATGAGTCAATTAGGTCTTTGAGAATTGCCCACACTCAACAGTTTTCTTAATGCTCCATGAAAAATAGGTTTGGCTTCATTTGACAATATGTTAGGCGTCTCTGGATTTTGCTATAGAATCCTTTGAAATACAGTAACTTATAATTGGGATGTGAAATTTAAAACATTTTAACGAGTAAATGTCAAACATTTAACTTCCTGAGGGATGGATAACCCAACCCTCCTATCTTTTCCCTCTGTAGTTGTCACTGTTTCCAAAGCAATATACTGAAAAGGCTTTGAGACACTTTAATATATGTAGAAAGATTTCTGATGTTGTATCTACTTTAAAAGGAATCTTTTATTACTTGAAGATTTTTGACTGCTACAAAATGGTAACATTGACATGTTTGAGATTAGGGGCAAAGTCATCTCACAAAAAGGACCCAGGGCCCTATTTATCTAGCTTGTCTAGATGGGGAGTTGCCTCTTGTTTTGTTCTGAGATCATCTTCTGTAACTGAATAGAAATATGAGACTCCCACCTTGCTCTGAAGAAAATGAGGTTTATCTTAAAAGGTTTTCCTATTGCCTCTGAAGACATCTCCTCCCTGGAATAAAGATTATTATAACTTTCCTCCAGAGACCAAATTGAGCAAACTCCACACAATGTGTTGGAGAGAAATCAGGATTCTTAGAGCTTTCCGAACTTAAAGAGACATTGTTATTCTTCTTCTTTTCTTTTGCCTTACTAATTTCATTTTATTTTTGGAATATTTGTGGTTGGCGCAAGACATTTATTTTTCACCCCTTACTTACAGATATGGAAATATGGTTGGGACTCAGTGAAGGCTTTATAAGGTCACCTAGATTTTCAGTGGTGGAGACAATATTGTACAAGTTGCTTCTGAAACATTCCAGTCTTCCCTGTCATATTTCAGACTTAGGCTAAACAATGCTACCCTCAAAACAGAAACACTGAAGTGATATGCTGCCTGGGTACTGGGTTATTATTATTAGTCTCCTCAACAGGAAAAATATTTGTTGCTCTTTAGTCTCTGTACTGAGCATCCATTCGGGGATGTGTAAATGAGACTTGGGATGGGGGTACTATCTGGTGCTGCTGTTATGTTAATTTTCAGAGGAGAAAACGTGAATATGGTTGGCTTGCAGAACCATGTGTTTTGGTGTGAACGGAGTAATTTCATTTTGAGAGCGCTCATGAGTTCTTTGAACTTTGTATGCATCAATTAAATACCAGAAAATGGGATGAAAAGACTTACTGAAAACCAGATGCTTGTTCTTCATGCCTCTTGGAACATTAAAAACAAACATTACAACAAAAGGCATTTGGGTTTGGCATAATTCACCAATGGATGATTTTGGAGGCATTTTGCTTATTGGTAGAGTGGGAGCTAATATTTGGAGAATTAACAGATGTCTGGTTTGAGTGTAACTAAATCACTGATCTCTTATTCAATAAATCTTTTAATTCATATAGGGAATATCGTAGTTTATTGAGAACAGAGAGGAAAGCATCTAGCTCTGGCAGATTTACTTCTTAAATATGGGGTAACAGTTGGCTTGTTTTTGCTCAGTGGATAGACAGTGGAAGTGGGTTGGATTAGCTCTTTCTTTAATACTGAGAAAACAATTCAGATCACATTTTGGAGTTATGGTTGTACAAGACAATGTTCCAAGCTGACTATCTAGCAGCAAGTGGAGACTTGGTGTCTGGATTTTCTTCAGCACTGTGAGTGTATTAACATGAGACAGCGTAATATCCCTACAGAGTTTAGAGGGAGCTTCTGTGTCCTGCTCAGGCCAAACCAGTCAGAGTGACCTTGTCATCCTCTGCGCCACTAAAGCAGCAGAGTCCAGAATACATTAGCAGTTCATCAGCTTCCTGCCTAGAGAACTAAGGTGCTAAGTTAGTCTCAAACCAATACATAGTTTGGGTTTGGGACGAATTTTTCTTTTGAATTGTTTTTAACATTGTAAGCAAATCTTTTTTGGTAGGACAGATGGTTATTGAATTCTGCCATAATTTTGCATAAAATCCCATCCACTGAAATGTGTGCTGTCATTTTGGTGTAAGAATGACTTGCTCATATCATAAACTTCAAAGTAATAAATGGAATTTTACTAAATCTACCAGATCAACATATGAATTAGAATAACCTTGGGGTAGTAATATTTGTATGTGGCTAAAATTCACAGACTGTTGACTAACTGTCCTATATTAACTAAGTCTACATAATTGTATATAGCCATTTTGCTATTTAAGAAAATCAATAGCATGGTATCAGGTTATGAAGGTAGAATTAACTTCCACATTTTCCAAAATACTCTGTTACTCTTAAAACAGTTTATATATTACCTCAAGTTTGCCTGATCTTTGGTTATAATTTAAACAAACCCTACTTGAAATAAAAATAATCAATATATCTCTCTACATCTGATGCTGTACATTAAGAAGTAGCAAGCTGATATTAGTTTCTTTATAGACAGTATCTTTGGATGAATATTACCACTTTCAGAGCTATTGTAGGTCAAGGATAGCCTATGCTTAGCAAAATCTTGGAATGGGCAGGGAATAGGGTTTTTGTTGTTGTTAATTAGGTTTTTCATGAATGAAATATCAACTTGAATCTCCTTTCTATTGTGATTTTTTTCCTCTTGAAATGATGTTACTTACACTATGCTATGAGAAATAACATCCACGTCTTTGAAAACTGATAATAAGGGTCAAGACTTGCATTCTCAAGGCAAAATATTCTGAACTATAGAAACTGTAGAAGATTCCACATTTTTCAGAATTCCAAAACATTCTCTGGCAATATTTTATAAATTTAATTCTTGACAGTTTACTTATTTTCTTATGATTTTTCCATCTCTCTGAAGGGTAGAGAATAGAAAATTTATGTATTTAAAGATCCCAGGTAATTGAGGCTTTACTTAATTAGATCAAGGTTTTAAAGGTAATTTTGAAATGTGAGCTCCAGAAAGAAATTGAAAAATACTACAGACAGGCCATTTCTAAAACATATCTCTTACTGTCTGGCTGCGGTGAGGTAGTAATCCTCCGTTATGCCATATCTGGCCTGGGAGGAGGCATGGAAGCATAGAAATTCAGGAAAAGGTCTATTTCTTACCCCCAAAGGAGCAGCTATACTGAGGGATGGGTGGTTTTGCACCTCTGACGATGAGGGCCATGGGATCTGGTCCTTCAAAGGACTTGGGCATCTAGATTCAGTACTGTATGACTCAGGGTAAAAGCTTAGTCTGTTTTCACAGGGACAGAGCTGGTGAGTGGATAATGTGTTCTAAGCAGTTCTGAAAACCATAGAACTAGGCCAAATTAAAAAAAAAAAAGAGCTCTCTGGTCTTTTTTTTTTTATTATGTTATGTTAATCACCGTATATTACATCATTAGTTTTTGATATAGTGTTCCATGATTATTTGCGTATAACACCCAGTGCTCCATTCGGTACGTGCCCTCCTTAATACCCATCACCAGGCTAAACCCTCCCCCCACCCCCTCCCCTCTAGAACCCTCAGTTTGTTTCTCAGAGTCCATAGTCTCTCATGATTCGTCCCTCCCTCTGATTTCCCGCCTTCATTTTTCCCTTCCTACTATCTTCTTCTTTTTTTTTAACATATAATGTATTATTTGTTTCAGAGGTACAGGTCTGCGATTCAATAGTCTTACACAATTCACAGCGCTCACCATAGCACATACCGTCCCCAATGTCTATCACCCAGCCACCCCATCCCTCCCACCCCCCACCACTCCAGCAACCCTCAGTTTGTTTCCTGTGATTAAGAATTCCTCATATCAGTGAGATCATATGATACATGTCTTTCTCTGATTGACTTATTTCACTCAGCATAATACCCTCCAGTTCCATCCATGTCATTGCAAATGGCAAGATTTCATTCCTTTTGATGGCTGCATAATATTCCATTATATATATATATATATATATATATATATATATATATATATATATACCACTTCTTCTTTAACTATTCTTCTGTTGATGGACATCTTGGCACTTCCCATAGTTTGGCTATTGTGGACATTGCTGCTATAAACATCGGGGTGCACGTACCCCTTCAGACCACTACATTTGTATCTTTGGGGTAAATACCCAGTGGTGCAATTGCTGGGTCATAGGGTAGCTCTAGTTTCAACTTTTTGAGGAAACTCCATACTGTTTTCCAGAGTGGCTGCACCAGCTTGCAGTCCCACCAACAGTGTAGGAGGATTCCCCTTTCTCCGCATCCCCGCCAACATCTGTCGTTTCCTGACTTGTTAATTTTAGCCATTCTGACTGGTGTGAGGTGGTATCTCATTGAGGTTTTGATTTGGATTTCCCTGATGCTGAGCGATGTTGAGTACTTTTTCATGTGTCTGTTGGCCATTTGGATGTCTTCTTTGGAAAGATGTCTGTTCATGTCTTCTGCCCATTTCTTGATTGGATCATTTGTTCTTTGGGTGTTGAGTTTGATAAGTTCTTTATAGATTTTGGATACTAGCCCTATATCTGATATGTCATTTGCAAACACCTTCTCCCATTCTGTCGGTTGTCTTTTGGTTTTGTTGACTGTTCCTTTTGCTGTGCAAAAGCTTCTTATCTTGATGAGGTCCCAATAGTTCATTTTTGCCCTTGCATCCCTTGCCATTGGCTTTCTGTGCATTGATTTTATATCCTGCCACTTTACTGAATTCCTGTATGAGGTCTAGCAGTTTTGGGGTGGAGTCTTTTGGGTTTTCCACATAAAGTATCATATCATCTGCAAAGAGTGAGAGTTTGACTTCTTCTTTGCGGATTCGGATGCCTTTTATTTCTTTTTGTTGTCTGATTGCTGTGGCGAGGACTTCTAGTACTATGTTGAATAGCAGTGGTGATAGTGGACATCTCTGCCATGTTCCTGACCTTAGGGGGAAGCTCTAAGTTTTTCCTCATTGAGAATGATATTCGCCGTGGGTTTTTCATAGATGGCTTTTATGATATTGAGGAATGTAACCTCTATCCCTATACTTTGAAGAGTTTTGATCAAGAAAGGGTGCTGTACTTTGTCAAATGCTTTTTCTGCATCTGTTGAGAGGATCATATGGTTCTTGTTCTTTCTTTTATTAATGTATTGTATCACATTGATTGATTTGCGGATGTTGAACCAACCTCTCAGGCCAGGAATAAATCCCACTTGGTCGTGGTGAATAATCCTTTTAATGTACTGTTGGATCCTATTGGCAAGTGTTTTGGTGAGAATTTTTGCATCCATGTTCATCAGGGATATTGATCTGTAATTCTCCTTTTTGATGGGGTCTTTGTCTGGTTTTGGGATCAAGGTAATCCTGGCCTCATAAAACGAGTTTGGAAGTTTTCCTTCCATTTCTATTTTTTGGAACAGTTTCAGAATAGTATTAATTCTTCTTTAAATGTTTGGTAGAATTCCCCTGGGAAGCCATCTGGCCCTGGGCTCTTGTTTGTTAGGAGATTTTTGATTACTGCTTCATTTTCCTTAGTGGTTATAGGTCTGTTCAGGTTTTCTGTTTCTTCCTGGTTCAGTTTTGGTAGTTGATACATCTCTAGGAATGCATCCATTTCTTCCAGATTATCTAATTTGCAGGCATATAGTTGCTCATAATGTGTTCTTATAATTGTTTGTATTTCTTTGGTGTTGGTTGTGATCCCTCCTCTTTCATTCATGATTTTATTTATTTGGCTCATTTCTCTTTTCTTTTTGATAAGTCTGGCCAGGGGTTTATCAATCTTATTAATTCTTTCAAAGAACCAGCTCCTAGTTTCATTGATCTGTTCTACTGTTCTTTTGGTTTCTATTTCATTGATTTCTGCTCTGATCTTTATTATTTCTCTTCTTCTTCTGGGTTTAGGCTTTTTTTGCTGTTCTTTCTCCACCTCCTTTAGGTGTAGGGTTAGGTTGTGTATTTGAGACCTTTATTGTTTCTTGAGAAAGGGTTTTCCACTTTGGACTGCCTTTGCTGTATCCCAAAGATTTTGAACAGTTGTGTTTTCATTTTCATTTGTTTCCATGAATTTTTAAAATTCTTCTTTAATTTCCTGGTTGACTCATTCATTCTTTAGTAGGATGCTCTTTAGCCTCCATGTATTTGAGTTCTTTCTGACTTTCCTCTTGTGACTGAGTTCTAGTTTCAAAGCATTGTGGTCTGAAAATAGGCAGGGAATGATACCAATCTTTTGGTACCGGTTGAGACCTGATTTGTGGCCTAGGATGTGATCTATTCTGGAGAATGTTCCATGGGCACTAGAGAAGAATGTGTATTCTGTTGCTTTGGGTTGGAATGTTCTGAATATATCTGTGAAGTCCATTTGGTTCAGTGTGTCATTTAAAGTCTTTATTTCCTTGTTGATCTTTTGCTTAGATGATCTGTCCATCTCAGTGAGGGGGGGTGTTAAAGTCCCCCACCATTATTGTATTGTTGTCGATGTGTTTCTTTGCTTTTGTTATTAATTGGCTTATATAATCGGCTGCTCCCATGTTAGGGGCGTAGATATTTACAATTATTAGATCTTCTTGTTGGATAGACCCTTTAAGTAGGATATAGTGTCCTTCCTCATCTCTTATTACAGTCTTTGGTTTAAAATCTAATTTGTCTGATATAAGAATTGCCACCCCAGCTTTCTTTTGGTGTCCATTAGCACGGTAAATGGTTTTCCACCCCCTCACTTTCAATCTGGGGGTGTCTTTGGGTCTAAAATGAGTCTCTTGCAGACAGCATATCGATGGGTCTTGTTTTTTTATCCAGTCTGATAGCCTGTGTCTTTTGATTGGGGCATTTAGCCCATTTGCATTCAGGGTAACTATTGAAATATATGAATTTAGTGCCATTGTATTTCCTGTAAGGTGACTGTTACTGTATATTGTCTGTGTTCCTTTCTGGTCTATGTTACTTTTAGGCTCTCTCTTTGCTTAGAGGACCCCTTTCAAGATTTCTTGTAGGGCTGGTTTCGTGTTTGCAAATTCCTTTAGTTTTTGTTTGTCCTGGAAGCTTTTTATCTCTCCTTCTATTTTCAGTGACAGCCTAGCTGGATACAGTATTCTTGGCTGCATATTTTTCTCATTTAGTGCTCTGAATATATCATGCCAGTCCTTTCTGGCCTGCCAGGTCTCTGTGGATAGGTCTGTTGCCAATCTAATGTTTCTCCCATCGTAGGTTACAGATCTCTTGTCCTGAGCTGCTTTCAGGATTTTCTCTTTGTCTCTGAGACTCATAAGTTTTACTTATGTCGGGCTGTTGACCTATTTTTATTGATTTTGAGAGGGATTCTCTGTGCCTCCTGGATTTTGATCCCTTTTCCTTTCCCAAATTAGGAAAGTTCTCTGCTATAATTTGCTCCAATATACCTTCTGCCCCTCTCTCTCTTTCTTCTTCTTCTGGGATCCCAAGTATTCTAATATTGTTTTGTCTTACGGTAGCACTCATCTCTTGAATTCTGCCCTCGTGATCCTGTAGTTGTTTCTCTCTTTTTCTCAGCTTCTTGATTTTCCATGATTTGGTGTTCTATACCACTAATTCTCTCTTCTGCCTCATTTATCCTAGCAGTTAGAGCCTCCATTTTTGATTGCCCCTCATTAATAGCCTTTTTGATTTCGTCTTGGTTAGATTTTAGTTCTTTTATTTCTCCAGAAAGGGTTTCTCTAATATCCTCCATGCTTTTTTCAAGCCCAGCTAGTATCTTCATAATTGTCATTCTGAACTCTAGTTCCGACATCTTACTAATGTCTGTATTGATTAGGTCCCTGGCAGTCGGTACTGCCTCTTGTTCTTTTTTTGAGGTGATTTTTTCCATCTTGTCATTTTGTCCAGAGGAGAATAGATGAATGAGAGAATAAAATGCTATCAGGGTAACAACAACCCCAGAAAAATACACACTAAACAAATCAGAAGAGACCTGAAACTGGGGAAAAAGAAAGGGAAAGAATGAAAAAGGAAAAAAGAAAGAAAAAGAAAAAGATAAAAAAAACAGAATGTGATCAAATATGATCAGACTGGTGCATAGATCATTGCCACACACTAGATTTTGGGTATATTTTTTTCTGTTAGAAGAAAGTGCCTCCCAAAATTTTAAAGAAAAAAAAACTTATATATGTACAAAAATAAGGTTAAATATGATGAAGGGATGGAATATGACTGTAAAGATGAAAATCATAAAAGATTTATAAAAGGAATTGATAAGTTGGTTGAAAAATGAAAGAAGAGGAATTTAAAAAAAAAGAGAGAGAATGTGATCAGGCAGGAGACTAGAACAAAAACATACACTAGAGATTTAGGGTATATTTTGGTATGTTAGAAGAAACTTTATCCCAAAATTTTAAAGAGAGAACATCTCATATATATATATATATATATATATATATATATATATATATACCAAAAATAAGATTAACTATGATGAAGGGATAGCATATGGCTCTAAAAATTAAAAATAAAAAAGATTTTTTAAAAAGGGATTGATAAGATGTTGGTTGAAAAAAAGAAAAAGAAAAATTCAAAAAAAAGAAAATTAAAAAAAATTAACTTTGAAAGACTAAAGATTCAGGGGGAAAAATAGCCATGAATTCTATGTGCAGAATTCCCCTAGTGCTGGAGTTCTGGTTGGAGTTCCGCCGTTCTCATTGATCAGTAAACTTGGTCTTGGCTTGCTGGCTGTTTGTGCTGATCTTCTGGGGGAGGGGCCTGTTGCCGTGGTTCCCCAATGTCTTCCGGGAGGCGGAATTGCCCCGCCCTTGCCGGGTGAGGCTAAGTAATCTGCTCGGGTTTTGTTCTCAGAGCTTTTGTTCCCTACAAGCTCTCCCTACAGCTTTGGAGGACCAGGGTGAAAATGGTGGCCTCCCAGTCTCCACCCGGAGGAGCTGAGAACTTGGGGCCTCGCTCCTCAGTGCACCCCCAGAGAAAAGCAGTCAATCACTCCCGTCTCCCCGGTCTCCAGCTGCACTCTGTGCTCACCCGGCCTGTGACCGAGCGTTTCTATCTCTGGCACCCGACCCCATGTGGAGTCTCCAAACCCAGCAGATCCCTGCGGTGCGCTCCCGCGCTGCTCCTCCTTAGGCAGGAAGGGGAGTCTCCCCGGATCTGCCGCTTGTTGGGTCCCTGCTGGAGGAGCCCGACTGTCACCGATCATAGTTTATGGCAACCCCGAGCCGAGAACCTGCGCCTCGGCTCCGTCTCTGCAGCCGGCTTCCCCGCTCTGATACCTGGGAGCTCTGCCGCACTCAGGCACCCCCGGTCTTTCTGTGACCCCGAGGGTCCTGAGACCACACTGTCCCAGCGAGGGTTCCACCCCCCGCTTAGCCACTGGAGCGACATCCCTCAGCGGAGCCGACTTCTAAAAGTTCCGATTTTGTGCTCCGGGGCTCTATCACTTGCCAGAAGCGGCTGACGGAGGCCCCCTCCCCCGCCGTCTATCCTCCCGAATATCACCTTGGATTCACTTCTCCGCACGTCCTACCTTCCAGAAAGTGGTCGCTTTTCTGTTCAGAGAGTTGCTGCTATTCTTTTCTTCAATCTCCTGTTGAGTTCGTAGGTGTTCAGAATGGTTTGATCCCTATGTAGCTGAATTCCTGGGACCAGATGAAATTTAGGTCTCCTACTCCTCTGCCATCTTAACATGTTAATTTCGAGATCTCTGGTATTTCTACTGAGCTTCAGAAAAAGGAATTGAGTGACTCAGTATTCCTTTGGATTCTGCCTTTTTTGCCAATGACCCTGAATTATTTTTATGAAATTATTCACAAAGAACCTCATACTTCTCATCTGTAAATGGGTATGTTAATAGCAACCACCTTGTAGAGCTGTTTTGAGAATTAAGAGCTATTTTCTGTGCAAAATGCTGAGAGGAATGCCTGGCCCACAGCAAGTGTTCAATGGTTTTTTTTTTTTGCTATATTATTACTATTTCTGTTATTATTATGACTGTAGTAATTATTCCAACATGGAGCAGCATTTTAGTCCCTGTGTTTCTAAGACATTTCTGAGAGTGGGAGGGCATATTTAGGAGAGTTTATTGATTCATTATTTTTTAAAGATTTTTTAATTTATTTTTTGACAGAGAAAGAGACAGAGAAGGAACACAAGCAAGGGGAGTGGGAGAGGGAGAAGCAGGCTTCCTGCTGAGTAGGGAGCCTGATGTGGGGCTCCATCCCAGGACCCTGGGATCATGACCTGAGCCAAAGGCAGACACTTAATGACTGAGCCACCCAGGTGCCCTGATTCATTTTTTTTTAAAGATTTTATTTATTTATTTGACAGATAGAGACATAATGAGAGAAGGAACACAAGCAGGGGGAGTAGGAGAGGGAGAAGCAGGCTTCCTGCCGAGCAGGGAGCCTGATGTGGAGCCTGATCCCAGGACCCTGGGACCATGACCTGAGCTGAAGACAGATGCTTAATGACTGAGCCACCCAGGCACCCCTGATTCATTACTTTTTAAAAAGATTTATTTATTTATTTTGGAGAGAGAGAGAATGCATGCGGGAGCAAGAGAGCCCAAGCATCAGTGGGGGAGGGGCAGTGGGAGAGGGAGAAAGAATCTCAAGCCGACTCCCCACTAAGCACAGAGCTGGACACCGAACTCCATCCCGGTGATCCAGCCCACATGATCACAACCAGAGCCGAAATCAAGAGTCCAACGCTCAAGTGACTGAGCCACTCAGCTGCTCTGATTTCATTATTTTAATACTTTTATGGAGTGTCTAGTAGAGTCAAGGCCATTTTTGAGTACTAGGGCTACAATGGCGAGCAAGAGCCAACATGGTCCCTGATTTCGTGGAGCCTACTGTATAGCAGGAGTAACCAATGTAATCTAATAATCACACACATACAAGTAAATTGCAACTGGGATAAAAAGCAGAATGGTGAGAATCAATCACAAGTCATGAGTTGATGTAGGAAGAGTGAGTCTTGAGTGACACAGGCTGGTTGAGAGCTGGAGGGAGGCCATTCTAGGCAGAGTGCTTGTGAGGATCTGAATGAGTAGCAGAAGGTGGCAGAAGTGTAGAGGGCGAGGCCATGAGTGGTGTGCAGTGAGTTGAGCATAGGCAGGGCAGACCTAGAAGGGTCTCCAGATCCTGCTTTGGAAAGCAGCATCAGCATCACGTGGGAGCTGCTAAGGAATGCTCAGTCTCAGGCTCTACCTCAGACCTACTGGCTCAGCCTCTTCCCATGTGTTTCACGTGTACATTGACATCTGAGAAACATTGCCTTTGGGCCATATTAAGGAAGCTCATCTTTGTCTCTGAAGTTTCTGGAGGATTTTAAGCAGAGACACAATGTGGATATTGGAAGGGGACAAATGAGGGGAAACCAGGGAGGAGATTGCTGAAGTCTGTAGCAATGTGGGGTTTCTGATGGGATTGCAAGATGAACTTGTCCGACGATTGCCTGCATTTTAACCTTATTTTTTATTGCTTGTTCCCTATCAACTCCCAATGAAAACATTTTGGCTACTACACTGTATTAAGAAATTTTTAATTGAAAACTAAAAAGCTATAATTTACATAAAATTTTTCTTCGGAATTTATCTTTGTTGAAGACGTATAAAAGGCACTGAACTTCCGAATAACAGGAGATAATCTGCTGTGGCCACACTGAGTTGCTGCTTTTCTGGTCAAAGGCAAACAAACAGTTACATTATTTATTATGAAAAGCCTCTTAATGGTTTTTATCTCCCTCCCATCGAAAGTAAGTATATTAAAAACCCCAACATTTCTTGGGAAATTTTTTTGAACTTTAATTGTGAATAATTTATTCAATTGAGAATGCATATAATTATTCTGATCCTACTATACGCTAGGCACTGGTTAGTTGCCTAGGGGATAAAAATAATTTTCTGGGCACATGATGTAAGGATTTGTTGAATGAACTGAACATGTATCTTTACCTCCTGAGACTGTAGTTTAGTAGTTTTCTAATGTATGTACATGACCATGATCCAAAGTAGAAAGTAATAAATGCATAGGTCAATTGAAATTGCTTCAACTGCAAGTGATATTATGTTTAGATTAACAGTGATTTATCAAGAATTTATTCCTTTCTCATGTGAATGTAATCTGGGAAATAAGCAGTTCAGGGCTGATAGAGAAGATTCACAAATCCATCAGGGAGTCATGTTCCCTCTTTCTTGCTATTCAGCCACCTTCTGCATATAGTTTTTACCTCAGAGTCTAAAATGGTTGCTTGAGGGGCACCTAGGTGGCTCAGTCAGTTGAGTGTTTGACTCTTGATTTTGGCTCAGGTCATGATCTCAGGGCATGAGATCAAGCCCTGCGTCGGGCTCCGCGCTCAGCTGGGAGTCTGCTTGAGGATTCTTTCTCCCTCTGCCCCTCCCCCTGCTCGCACGCTCCCCTCCCAAGTAAATATATCTTAAAAAAAATAAAAAAATAAAAAAATAAAATGGTTGCTTGAGCTCTAGCCATTACACTTGTATTCCCACAAGCAGGAAAGAGGAAGGATAATACCCCTGTCTTTGAGTACACTTCCTGGAAGTCACATTTACCACTTCTAGTTTCATCTCATGAGCAAGAACTCAGCCACATGGCCTCACGTAGCTGCAAGAGAGGCTGAGAAATGTTGTCTTTATTCTAAGTTGCCATTAAATATTGGCCGAACCAAATTTTAGGATTCTGTTTCTAAGATCAAAGGAAAAGAATAGATGCTAACAGCCGATCAGGCTCTGCCACCGACCAGAAATTCAGATGAGGCAGAGGGAGATTACTTGTGTCTAGATGATCAAGGGAGGCTTTCTGAATGGGTTTAAATATGAATTACTTCTCTAAGGATTTGGACTTAGGCAGGTAGATGTGGGAAAATAGTCTGGAATTATGATTTCCAAACTGTGAGCTGAGGTAACCCAAAACTGCAGTGATGCACAGAGGCTCTGCTAGTTATTTTTAATTTTTGAGAGGAATCCAGTGATACTCAACATTTGTTGGTTACCAAATGAAATACTAGGTTGAGGTAGTTCAGTGTCAACATTAGATTGTGCTGTATTCCTTTTGATGTTGTCCTGTTTCCATAAGGCTGAGTGCTTGGTGGTTGTTGTGTAAAAAGTTGTACCATGGAAAAATCCATGTGGAACAAGGCAATGAATGGTGGATTCCCAATCTGATTCCAAGATTTGAAGTATTGTGCACTGTCCAATAGATGCACGTTACATTAGTAATTGTCATTACTTAAGAATAACATAAAAATTCTGTTGTATTTTTTCAAATATCTACTAAGTTTTTAGCATACAAATTCTGATAAAATAATTGGACCAAGAGACTTAATAAGTGGAATTGTTAGGCATTTCTTTTGGTTTAGGCCACTGAAAAAAATTACATGGACACCTAGTGCCCTGAACCAAGAATGTCTGGGAATCACTGATTTAGGGGGTTCATTAAATAACAAAGCCACTTTGTTTCATGTTCTTAACAAAGGTGGTATTTTGAAAATTTTGTCTGTAATCAAATCCACTAAAATTTACTTTTTTTTTTTTTTTAAAGATTTTATTTATTTGACAGAGACACAGCGAGAGAGGGAACACAAGCGGGGGGAGTGGGAAAGGGAGAAGCAGACTTCCCGTGGAGCAGGGAGCCCGATGCAGGGCTCAATCCCAGGACCCTGGGATCATGACCTGAGCCGAAGGCAGACGCTTAATGACTGAGCCACCCAGGTGCCCCTAAAATTTACTTCTTAAATCACAAAATTTTCTAGCTGACTTCAAAGCTTGTAATAGGAACTGTGAGTATGGATTTGTACTAATAGTCCTAGTAAAAGCTGATTTTATTAATTTTAGTATATTTTTTCTGAAAGGGAAATATTTTTACTTTTTTACCAAATACATTTTCAATTTCATGATTTAGGAATGGACTTTGTAAGGCATTTACAATTTAAAAAGAAGTAGTAATTTGCATAATGATGCACAGAGCAATTTTTGTTTAGGTAATTTAATTCATTTATTTATTCAACAGGTATTAATCCACTTCTGATTGTGTTCAGGTGCTACTCTAGATGCCAGGTGTACACTGATGAGCAAAGGGAGGTATTTTCATTTAAAGAGAGAGTCACAACTGAGTTAACATTATTTTTGTTACGATTACAGAAGCAGGTATTTCTTTGTTCTAAAGCAGTTTTGCCATTTGCAGCTGGGGAAGTATTCCCAAGACTCTACTGTGTGTTAGTAAAGTCAAATGCTGCAGGAAGGCAGAACAGGATAAAGGCTAATATACCCGAAATATCAGCTATGGTCTCTGTGACCTTTGAAATCTTAATAAAATGGACTTGAAATTCTGTACACCCCTGCGAAAGTCCAAAGCCCTCCCCAGATCACTGCCAAGCTACTGGGTACATGCTTCTCATGATCATCTCTGGTTCCAGGCTCTGAATCTTCTGAATTAGTTCAGTCTGGGGATCATTTTTCATGTTGCCTTTTCTCATCATCCATTAATATACAGCCTCTTTCTCACTGTGGCTAGAGGGTGGAGAACAAATTAGGGAGTGCAAGACTGGATATAGGTAAACCATTCCAGGTGAAATATGATGGTAGTTTTTATTAGAATGTAGGATCTAGGAGGCTGGAGATTTTCGCTCTGCCTAATGATATACCCCAAGTGCCCAAACAAGTGCTCAATTACTTTTTCCTGAGATAGGGAACTCTGAAAAAAAATACCAGACATGGAGATAAAGATTATTTATTTGGTTTCAGGCATGTTAGGTTTGAGGTATTTTTGTAACATCCACTGAGGAAAATGTCAAATGGCCAGTTGGATACAAGAGTCTGGAGCTCAGGGGCACGATCTAGGCTTGCTATGTAAAGATGTAAGTCACGTGTGTAGGCCTGGCAATTGATGCTATTTGTGTGGGTGATATTGCATGGAGAGTATGAATGTGAGAAAAGAACTTACAGAAAGAGAAGGAATGACAAGACAGGGAAGAGAAAGAGAAGTCAAGGAAAGACGGTGCTTGGAGCAGATGAGAGTGGTTAACTGAGAATTCCATCTCTCACATGATACAGGGCTGTCATTACAATGATGACTGAAAAATGTCTTTGGATATGGCAACATGGAGGTCGTTGGTGACCATAGCAGAAGCTCTTTTGGTGCAGTGACAGAAGTGGGTCCCAAATTGTACAAGAGTAAAAAGTAAGTGAGGAAATTTGGACATTAAATATTAACAACTCCCAGGGCATTTTGGATGAGAGAGATAGGACAGTGGCTGAAGTGTGATATAGGCTTGAGGATAGTTAAAAAAATAACTGGAGAGACCTAAACATGATAAAAAGCTGATGGCAGTGAGAGAAAGAGAGAGGGAGAGAGTTTGGATATATGATTTAATGGAGAATTAAGATGTAAAATTACTGAGAAGGGAGAAGAAGATGGAGTCTGTCACAGAAGTGGGAGGATTAGTCTTAAATACGAAGAGCCTTCAATAGCTTCTGTGTTTGAACAGGAGAGAAGTGTCTATAAATGATCAGGTGTGTAGGTTTAGATTTAGGTAGATGAGGCAATTCTCATTTGATTGTTTTTTATTCTCTCCGTAAGATGGAAATTGAAGTGGGCCATCTTCTGAGAGTGAGGGCCCAGTGGGAGAAGATAGTTTGAGGAGAATGGAGAAGGCTTTACATCAGCAACTGAGTAGTCCTGTTGTGTGGCTTTTTACAGCCACTTGCAACTGTCCAGGTGTAGATACAGAGAGAGCAGATCGTTGGGTTCATCTGGTGTTGGCTTTTACATGATGCAGGGGAAGAATATTCAGAGGGGTAGGCAGGTTCAGGGCATTAGCAAGAGTATTGTTTCATTAATGGTCCAAAGAGTCTGAAGAAGATATGTAGGGAATTGGAAAAAGGAGAGAGCTAATAGACTGGGAGAAGATAGAGGTACCCATGGACAGCAGGTCAGAATTATGTCTGCTTCAAGTTCTCTACAATGTTTTACCTGATCCTCCAGCAAGAAAGTGTATTCCTATCTTTTAAATTCCTATGGCACTTTAACTGTAAGTCTCATGGTGCTTAGCATTTGCTACCTTGACATATATTATTTATGGACAAATCTCTCCTACAAGACTGAATTTCTGAGGGACAGTTGGTCTGAAATCATTGTTATATCCGTCCCTGTGCTTATTATAATAGTACATGTTCAATAACTAATTGTTGAGTAAATGAAATAAGTAAGTAGATTCTCTATTGGGCTATAGTCCCACACTTGCTTATCTCCAAGTCTGAAAGGGCACCACCCACCCAATGCTAGTGTTGTAATCAATGTGCTATTGCAGATCTTATATTAAATTGTGTCAGTGTGTTGTGTTGCAAACTTGGGAGCTTCCCCAGGTAAAATTTGAAACTGGCCTCCATATATAGAGGGCAAGAAGGTACTTAAGAAAGAGGCAGACCACTTCAGATAGGTAGATGGCAGGTTTAATAAGCAAGGGAACTTACTGTGAGGCTTGCTTGGGCAAGCCTCATGAGTAGTTTTCCACACCTGCCAGCCAGAATCATAAAAGTTTATATAGAGGCTTTAACTGGGTTCCAGTCATGTGTTTTGTCCAGATGGTCTCAACAGCACATTGCTCTCTCAAGGCTGCATTCTTGAAAATGGCTCAGGCTGTGGGAACAGTGGTATATTTCAAGGACAGGGGAGGGGATGAGGAGTCTCTGATTGCCTGGGTCCAGCTCACGGGTCATATCCTTTTCATGGTCTCCTCTAACACAGTGCCATGTCTTCTTGCAGATCAAATTGTAAATTAACTCTGAATGATCTCACTTTGGCTGGTGGATTAAACCAGGTGCAGAGGCAATGGGTCAGTAAAGACATTAACCTAGGAGATCAAGCCATTCTCAAGCTAACATCATATGTTCTTTCAAATAATATGTCTCATTGGGTATTCTTAAAATTACAGAGCATATCCTTATATCACAGTGTATGTAGTGAACACTGCTTGCAATATGGGTTAGTGAACAAGAATTGATTCTGATGTAGGGGCAAGAAAGCAGAAATGGAGTATCATATATGCCTTGCAATTCAGAAGAATCTACCAAAGTTGCCTTTTTATCCGTGGGAAATTATCAAGTACTTGTTATATGCTATAAATGATCAAATACAGGACGATTCTGTTGGAACAACTTCTTGTTATGATAAAGCTCTGCCTCAAAGGTCATTCATTTTTCAAAATTAGACATATATTATAGGGGAAGAACCAACAAAACCTGAATAATGCATGGACTGGGGGGGATGATGGAGAAATGAAGAGTCTTGGGGTTATTGGAGTAGTAGAGTGTCTGTTAGCACAAATATGGAAATCAGGAGAAGAACTAGTTTGACGGTAGGGATAGAGAAAGAGACTAGTTTGATTTTGGACGTATTGAGTTGAGAAGAGATGCTGCTAAGCACTAGGCATTGGAAATATATGATGTAACTTGAAAGGAAGTTTGGGACTCAAGAGAGATTCAGGAGTTAG
Source organism: Zalophus californianus (assembly GCF_009762305.2). Taxonomy (NCBI): domain Eukaryota; kingdom Metazoa; phylum Chordata; class Mammalia; order Carnivora; family Otariidae; genus Zalophus; species Zalophus californianus. The sequence goes on along the minus strand of NC_045596.1, from coordinate 39,583,894 downwards.
TTATGCAGAGGTTACAGTTCAAGCCCTGAAACTATCACAGGAGAAAATGCAAGGAGAGTCAGAGGTCTAAAAGAAAACCACGAGAGGGCGCCTGGGTGGCTCAGTTGGTTAAGCGACTGCCTTCGGCTCAGGTCGTGATCCTGGAGTCCCAGAATCAAGTCCCGCATCGGGCTCCCTAATCAGCGGGGAGTCTGCTTCTCCCTCTGACCCTCCCCCCTCTCATGTGCTCTCTCTCTCTCTCACTCTCTCTAATAAATAAAATCTTAAAAAAAAAAAGAAAAGAAAAGAAAACCATGAGAAACACCTTCATATGGGACTGGAAGAGTTGCTCATGAAGTGGGACTCAAATCACTTTAAAAAATGATTTTATTTATTTGAGAGAGAGAAAGAGAGAGAGAGCACAAGGGTGGAGGGAGAGGGGGAGGGAGAGGGAGAGGGAGAGGCAGACTCCCCACTGAGCAGGGAGCCTGACATGGGGCTTGAACTCAGGACCCCAGGATCATGACCTGAGCCGAAGGCAGACACTTAACTGACTGAGCCACCCAGGCGACCCACAAATCACCTTTAATTTCATCTCAGATTCCTGTTGAAAAAGTCACTGCCCTAAGCTAGCCATTTGTAATAAATGAATTTCTGGCAAGAGACCAAACTAAAAATTAAAGTATTTAATTTAAATTAGCAAAATGTAAAGTGTTTGAAGATAAGAACTTTTATCTGAACCCTCACGATTGCATCTCATAATCCTCTCACAGATGGATAGGCTACATTGGCATCATGGAAGGTATCCTGAGGGGTTGTCAGTGTCCTGGTCGACCGGGACAGGCTCTTTTTCAGTGTTCAACTTCATTTAACCCTGCTGAATGGCTGAAAATTAATTTTATCCAGATTCATGCAGATTTGGATTAGGACTGGTGAGACAAACAGCAGTGAAGTCTGGGTAATGTCCTGTCTACACCTACTCACCAATATGTTACCACTGTACTAGGCAGTCTTTGCTTATAGCTCTGGGCCATGGTAACTTGTAGCTCTTTGGAATACTACCAAATTGGCAAACATGTCAAAAAAATCAAGGTGGAATCCCATTAAAAGTTCATGTATTCCTGAAAAAGATTTCAGAAATAGATGATTTTCTCTGCCCTGAATGCAGTTGTACAGTTATTTGTTCATTTATTGGCGTGATTCAGCGACTAAGTTCAGTTTCACGCTCTAAAGGACACGCACCAGAATCTCTCAGGAATGCTGTTGTTCTGAATGGACGGCTGTACTCTAAAATTCCATACTGTGTATTGAGTTGCTTTGTAATATGAAAACCATGTTTCCCATCTCCCTTTTACTTTAGGTCTTGGGAGCTGTTGACAGTACCATGGGTGATGGCTGCTCTCAGAAGCTGGCAACTGCTAATATTCTCCGCTTCCTGTTGCTGGTCTTGATTCCATGTATCTGTGCACTCATTGTCCTGCTGGTGATCCTGCTTTCCTTTGTTGGTGAGTGACGCCGCTATGAAAGAAAAATGAAGTCAAAATTAAAGTGAGCCCAACAGTGATTTCCGTTTAGTACTCACTTAACCTAAAGCATCAACTTGACGAGAGGGTTATCTGTTGACTATCTCATGCAGATCTGGAGTTTCAGCCACCGAATTCATTCTACTAGTTATTCCTATTAATAGAAAGTGATGAAGTAATTGATGCAAAGCATTTAAGGTGTGATTACCGGGTACCAGGCACTTTGAAAGTCCCTGAGCACTTAGGGATGGTTAAATCAGTCTGTCTTCCGTAGGAACTCATGGTTGAGAGGAAGAGATGATTATTACACAAGGCAACACATGTTGATGATGGAGGCATATGCAAGGTACTTTGGGGAAGTCATAGAAGGCTTCATGAGGCATTAACATTTTAACCTTTGGAATAGTTCGTAGAAATTCAGGTAAGAAGGCAATAGCGCATGAGTTTGGCAGAGAAAACAGTAAGTGCCAAAGTATGACCCTGTGATAGATGGAGATAGACTTAGGATATTGGGTGGAATTTTGGCAGTGGGAGGAAATGCAGCTGGATTGATAAAATCCAAATGACACAGGATCTTGCATGCTGCCCTAGGGAACTGGGCTTCAGCACCTAGGTTATTGGTTCTCAGACTCTATTCCACGGAACCAAGGTTCAGGGGAGGAGTTTCAAGGTTTACACAAATGCTTGTTTTGATGTTCAATTTAAAAAAAATAAATCTTAAACACATACTCAAACTAAATATTACATACCCAGTTTTAACCAAGCAGAGACCAGCAACCAAATAATTCATGCAGATGGATTAATTCATTTGTATTTGGATCTTGCTATCTTTTTAAATAAACACTGTGTTAAAAGGTGAGCTATTGGGGGAGGAAATCCAAAATATTACCTTTGGTAGCTACCTATTGCTATGAATTAGGATTTTTTTGATCATATGCAGGCAAATGAAATAGGGAAATAAATAGCAAAATTATTCTGATCAAATTGCTTACCAACAATTTTGAATCTTTTTATTTCACCAAACTACCTATCATTTTTCTCAATGTTTGGTTTTTAATAAGTCACACGTTTACAACTCATATGGTAAATTAATCCTAATAAAATGTAGCTTGTATCTATTTGTAGATATTAGGATCTTATATTTATTTGAAAATGGTATTTATCTGCTACAACAATGCTTGAAAACCACGGCTAGGGATGGTAGTTTACCGTTGGAGGATCCTTCCAAGTGGGGAGAAATTTGATCATATTTGCATTTGCAAAAGACAGTGGACCTAGATGCTCTGCAGAGGACTGGAGACTGAAAGGGAGGAGGCTTTTTTGAGGCTCTGGCTGTGGCCTAAATAAAAGGTGATAAGGGCTTGAATTAAGGCATTTGGTGCATTAAAATCAACAGAGATCAAGACTGATTGGATTTTGGTGTGAAGGAGAAGAGGGGTCAATGCTGACTGCTGGAGTTTTGGCTTAGGAAATCAGGGTGATTTTGGTGCCATCTGTTCATGCCGGAAGTAAAGGTGGAGGAGTAGGGTGCACGTAGATGGAGGGCAGGGTGGAAGTTCAGTTTGGACATGTTAACTTAGACATACTTGGGGGACAACACAACAAAATACAGTGGCATCATAGTTTAAGTGCATTTATCTTGAGTACATTCAACAGTGCAGGTAGGACCAAGAAATGAATGTAGGAATATAGGAATGTGTTGCTTTTCTAAGGAAATTTCAAGGGAAATTGTGGCTATATATGATTTTTGGCTTATGTGCTCACTTTAGAACCCAACCCCCACCGCACTGTTACTGACCTGAAGCTGGAAGGGTCCAGAAGCGAAGCTGAGAAGGGGGTCCTGACTACGAAGGTGGGAGTCTCACTGGCAGTTGAAGGAGTAGAAGTAGGTGAACTGTAAAGAGAAAGTGTACTGATGAAAAGCTGAGGGCAAAAGCCCTGGAGTGTTTAAGGGGGAAGATAAAGAAAGCGGAGGAAGCAAGAGATACAGGCAGAATAGTCAGGCAAGAAGGAAAAGAACCTGGAAATGTGGGGTTTCACAGACACCAAGAGATGAGACACACTTCAGAGGCTGATAAGAAGAAGACAGAGGGGGGCGCCTGGGGAGCTCAGTCAGTTAAGTGCCTTCGGCTCAGGTCATGATCCTGGGGTCCTGGGATCGAGTCCTGTGTGGGGATCCCTGCTCAGTGGGCAGTCTGCTTCTCCCTCTCCCTCTGCCCCTCCCCTTCATGCCCTGCACCCCGCCCCCCGCCCCGTGCACATGCTCTTTCTCTCTCTCTCAAATGAGTAAATAAGATCTTTAAAAAAAAAAGACGGAGCAAGTGGCTTAGCCCAGGAGCCTTCAGGTGTTCTCTGGAGTTTTAGTCGACCTGCCCCCCACGTGGTGCCAGCTGTGGCCTGCTCTCAGGGTGGAAGCAGAACAAAACTGAAGCTCGTCTTTGCCACCTTTTCCTTCCAAGACTCCGCACCCTCCAGAGCTGGCCTGCTTTCGTTTCCTTTCTAGTGCCTTCAAGTACTTTTTTGTGTGGTTTGTCCAGATTTATAGTTGTTATCTCTTCAAGGGTCTATCTGGTAGAAGCTCAGTCATACCACTGTCATTTTTAAGTCTAATTCTGGTAATAATGTATTCAGAAGCTCACACACATTGAAGATTATCTCCTTTCATTCTCAGGGTAGAATGTTAATAGAAGTTTTAAACATATTTTTAAGTATCTCAGTGCTCAGAGGCCTCTCAACAGAGAGATGCCATTAAGGCAGTGCTTTATTTTGGTTAAATCGGTTTATTTATTTATTGGATCCTATTTTTATAGCTTTGTGGAAATATAATTCACATACCTGCTTAAAGCGTATAATTGAATAATTTTTAGTATATTCACAGGTAAGTGTAACCATCACTACAATCAATTTTGGAACATTTTTACCACTTTCAGAAGAAACTATACTTTTCACTGTCAGTCTCCTGTCTTTCCATCTGCCCCCTGCCCCAGACCTAAGCAACCACTAATCTATGTAATGTCTCTATAGATTTCCCTATTCTGGACATTTCATATGACCATACATGGTTTTTGTAACTGGCTTTTTTCATTTGGCATAATATTTTCAAGGTTTATCCATGTTGTATTATGTTTCAGTACTTCATTCCTTCTTAATGGCCAAATAATACTCCATTGTGTGGATTTACCACATTTTCTTTGTCTATTTACCAATTTTAGTTGTTTCCATCTTTTGGCTATTATGAATAATGTTGCCCTGAATATTCATGTACAAGTTTTGGTGTGAACATATGTTTTCATTTCTCTTGGGTTTATACCTAGGAGTAGAATTTTTTTTTATCGCTATATATGGGATTAGGAAGTGCACCATTTACAACCACTTCTAAGTGCCACTTTGGCTTGTATTTAGGTATCCTTTAGAAAGTGGACAATTCCTAAGACATTTTCTTCAAAAGTGTTCTTTTCATAGATTCTGCACCAGATGATATATGGATATATTAAGTAATACCTGCTCAAATAAACATTTCCTATTTTGTAACTGAGATGTTTATTGCTGTAATGAGCAATAAAACCCTTTTATATTTGTGTTTTAAAAAACCTCGTTAAACTTTGCTTACTTTTAAACATATTCTGTTTGGTTTGCGTTTGTAACTCCATGCTCTTTCCAAGTTTTATAGTTATTTATGGGTCCATTAGGTTACTATGGGATGGTGGGATGCCAATTTTGTATAAATAACAGGAGCTGTATCTTCAAAAGACAAAGATAATAGTGAGAGGATTATTGTTTAGGAAAAGATAATAAAGGTTTTATGCTAACACAGTTGCACTATGTTTCTCTGATTTTGTCTTTTTGGGCTTCTCTCATGTATAAAGTTAAGTGGCAAAGAGTTGGACTTTTCTGAATAATTATTTCAGCAGCAGGATATAGAAGAGAGCAATAGCAAATTGTTTCTCTCCTTAACCCCCAAAACCGAAGTTGGAACTACAAAGGTTTAGTTTGGTTTAGTGTTTCTAAAATCAGCGGATAGTGTGAGTTGTCCATATGGTTCCAAAGATTTGGACTCTAAAATAAAGATTTTGATTTTTTAAAAAATCAAAGTCCAGGATCAGATAGATTCCAACGTGGATTTTACCAAACATTTAAGGAAGAGTTAATACGTATTCTCCTTAAACTATTCCAAAAAACAGAAGAGAAAGGAGAGCTCACAAAGACATTCTATGTGGCCAGCATTACCCTGATACCAAAACGAGACAAGGACAACACACACACACACACACACACACACACACACACACACACACACACTATAAGCCAATATCCCTGATGCACACAAATGCAAAAATCCTTAACAAAATAGCAAACCATTCAATAATACATTAAAAGGATTATCACCACAATCAAGTGGGATTTATTCTGGGGATGCAAGAATGACTTAATATTTGCAAATCAATCAGTGTGATAAACCACATCAGTAAAATGAAGAATAAAAATTATGTGGTCATCTTAATAGATGCAGAAAAGCATCTAACAAAATTCAACATCCGTTCATGATACTCTCAACAAAGTATGTAGAGGGAACATACCTTAACATAATAAGGGTCATATATAAAAAACCCACAGCTAACATCATACTCAATGGTGAAAAATTGAGAGCTCTTCCTAGAAGATCAGGAGCAAGACAAGGAAGTCCACTCTCACTATTTTTATTCAACATAGTACTGGAAGTCCTAGCCACAGCAATCAGAAAAGCAAAAGAAATGAGGCATCAATATTGGTGAGGAAGAAGTTAGCTGTCACTATTTGCAGCTGACTTGATACCATACATAGAAATTCCTAAAGACTCCACCAAAATACTATTCAAAGTAATAAATGAAGTCAGTAAATTTGCAGGATACTAAATTAACCCCAGAAGTCAAGAGTATTTCTGTACACTAATAATGAAGTAATGTCAATAGGAGAAATTGAGAAAACAGTTCCATTTACAACTGCACCAAAAAGAATAAAATACCCAGGAATAAACTTAACCAAGGAAGTGAAAGACCTGTATTCTGAAAACTATAAAACACTGATGAAAGAATTGGAGATGACACAAGCAAATGAAAAGATATTCCTTGCTCAGGGATTGGAAGAATTAGTATTGTTAAAATGTCCATACTACCCAGGGCAATCTATAGATTCAATGCAATCACTATCAGAATACCAAGAGCATTTCTCAAAGAACTAGAACAAATAATACTAAAATTTGTATGGAACTAAAAAGACTCCAAATGCCAAAGCCATCTTGAAAAATAAGAACAAAGCTGAAGATACCACAATCCTAGATTTTAAAATATACTACAAAACTTTAGTAATCAAAACAATATAGTACTAGTGTAAATAAAGTTATATTTATATGGTCAATTAATCTATGAAAAAGAAGGCAAGACTATACAATGGGACAAAGTCTCTTCAACAAATGGCTCTGGGAAAACTGGACAGCTGCAGGCAAACGCATGAAACTGGACCACTTTCTTACACTATTCACAAACATAAACTCAAAAAACTATTGGGACTACACAAAAATAAAAAGCTTCTACACAGTGAAGGCCACCATTAACAACAACAAAAAAAGACAACTTACTGAATGGGAGAAGATATTTGCAAAAGATATATCTGATAAGGGGTTAAAATCCAAAATATATAAAGAACTTATACAACTTAACACAAAAAACCCCCAAATAATCCAATTAAAAACAGGCAGAGGATCCGAACAGACATTTTTCCAAAGAAGACCAACAGACACATGAAAAGATGCTCACCATCACCAATCATCAAGGAAATGCAAATTAAAACAAAATGAAATATCACTTTATGGCTGTCAGAATGGCTAAAATCAAAAACACAAGAAATGATAGGTGTTGGTGAGGATGTGGAGATAAAGAAGCCCTTGTGCACTGTTGGTGGGAATGCAAATTGGTGCAGCCCTTGTGGAAAACAGTGTGGATATTCCTCAAAAAGATTAAAGGTAGAATTACTCTATGATCCAGCAATTCCACAACTGAGTACTTACTAAAGAAAATGAAAACACTAATTCAAAAAGATACATGCACCCCTATGTTTACCACAGCATTATTTACAATGGCCAAGATATGGAAGCAACCCAATTGTCCATCTGTAGACAAATGCATAAGAAGATGCGGTATATATATATAAAATGGAATATTTTGCAGCCATAAAAAATGAGGTCTTGCCATTTGCGACATCGATGGACCCAAAATCTATTATGCTAAGTGAAATAAGTCAGACTGAGAAAGATAAATACCATATGATTTCACTCATATGTGGAATCTAAAACCACAAAACAAGTGAACAAACAAAAAGCAGAATTAGACTATAAATACAGAGAACAGACTGATGTTTGCCAGAGGGAAAGGGGTGGGAGGAAGGGCAAAATGAGTGAAGGGGAGTGGGAGATACAGGCTTCCAGTTAAAGAGAGAATAAGTCACAGGAATAAAAGGCACAGTGTAGGGAATACAGTCAATGATTTATAGTAGCATTGTATGGTGACAGATGGGAGCTACACTTGTGAGCATAACATAGCATAACAGAGAAGTTGAATTACTGTGTTGCACACGTGAAACTAATGTGACACTGTATGTCATTAATACTCAAAAATTTTTTTTATTTTAATTTTATTATGTTCATCACCATACATTACATCATTAGTGTTTGATGCAGTGCTCCATGATTCATTGTTTTCCGTATAACACCCAATGCTCCATGCAGTATGTGCCCTCTTTAATACCCATCACCAGGCTAACCCATTCCCCCAGCCCCCTCCCCTCTAGAACCCTCAGTTTGTTTCTCACAGTCCATAGTCTCTCATGGTTCTTCTCGCCCTCCGATTTCCCCCCCTTCATTTAAAGATTTAGGTGTTTTTTTTTAACAAGCTTTAGTTCACTTTATTTTTCTTGTATAAAACTAGGTGGTGGCCGCAGCTGGAGCCTGGGTCCTCTGCACAGAGACTCTGGTGTGGGTCTTCACAAGATGGTCAGTGAATTCCTGATCTGGAGACTTGGTGAACACCGTCTCCTTCCAGAGGTCAGGGGTGAGATAGCTGTAAGTCTTGGAGATGGCATCAAAAGTAGCCTTAGCGAAGTTCCCCAGCGTTGGCAGTGCAGCCTCTGGCTGAAGTGTAGCAGTCGTCCATACCGGCCATCATCAGTAGCTTCTTGGGCACAGGGCCTGAAACAATGCCAGTGCCTCTGGGGGCGGGGATGAGACGCACCAGCACAGAGCCACAGCGGCCAGTCACCTTGCATGGGACAGTGTGAGGCTTGCCGATCTTGTTCCCCCAGTAGCCTCGCCTCACGGGGACGATGGAAAGCTTGGCCAGGATGATGGCCCCACGGATGGCAGTGGCGACCTCCTTGGAGCACTTGACACCCAGGCCGACGTGTCCGTTGTAATATCCGATGGCAACAAACGCCTTGAACCTGGTCCGCTGGCCAGCAAACCTCATCCTTGAGGGATGCTCCCAGAAAGACATCAACGATCTCAGATTCCTTGATAGGCAGAGAGAAAGGATAGATCTCCTCTAGGGACTTGATCTTCATGTCCTTGACCAGGCGGCCCAGCTTGGTGACGGGGATCCACTCCTTGTCCTCGGCCTTGCCTCCACGAGCTCCGCGGCCTCGACCCCTGCCCCGACCACGGCCGCGACCGCGGCCCTGGATGCCGCTGCCGAAGCCTCCGCGGAAGCCGCCGCGGCCTCCCGTTCCAGGGCCCCCCGGCCCTCTCGCAGCACCGGCGTCATCCGCCATTTGGTGTTCTCTCGGAGAAGGAGCAAAGATTTAGGTTTTTGAAAGACATTGAAAGGAAAATTGAAGAGTGGGAAAGTTACAATATTCTACCTAGGTTTTTATTTCTTTAGTTATAGCCTAATAATGAAGGACCATGTGACATAGAAAAATAATTTATAATAATTTATAAGGCTGGGGTTTAACATCTTCCTCTTCCATTTACTAGATGTGTGGGTTTTGGTCAGATGCTTTAACTTCTCTGTCAGAAGGGGACTATAATTCTTACTCATTTCACAGAATTGTTACGTAAGTCAAATGAAATTAAATTTGTGAAAGTGTCTTTGTAAACAACAAAATTTATTATGGAAGTAAAGAATTAGTTTTTATTATACTAAAAAATTGACTAAAAAAGCCTTGTACTCAAAGTGTGGTCCATGGGCCGGCAATGTCAACATTACTTTAGCGTTTGTGTGAAATGCAGATCCCACTCCAGACCTGTTGACTTTGCATTCTAGCAAGATCCCTAAGTGATTTCTGTGCTTAATCCAGTCCTCAACCCACTGCAATCCGATCTTCCCCTCTTTCTCTTTTTGTCATACTACTAAATGTTCTTACTGAGGCACCAGTGACTTTTTATCCAATGCACAGCATTTGAAACCAATGTGCATTTGAATAAGACTTAAAAAAAAGATATAAAGTTAAAAAAGAAAAGAATATAACAACCAAAATTGGGTAATAGAGGGCAGGGGGGTGGTCAGAGGAGATAGATTTTCATTTTCACTCATAATGTGGAGCCAATCATTTTCCTAAATATATAGAGAATGAATTTTGACTTTTTTATGGTATTTTTCAAAAATTAGTAAATAAAAATGATAACTATTACCAATTCAACAGCAAAACCCTGTGGTGAAAAGACTAGGTTTTGAAGTCAGACTGAATTCCTGCTCACTTGCTAGCTTCGATAGCTTGAGCAATTTCATAGAATTTTCTAGTTCTCAGTTTTCTCTTTTGTAAAGTGAGATGATAATAATGTCTACTTCATAAGGTTGTGAAGAGTAAATGGCATAATGGATCTAAAATGCTTAGCACTATATGCTCAGCACTATATGCTCAATAAATGTAATTATTATTGTCCTTTAAAAAAAAAAGAGGAACCCACGCTTTCTTTCTGTGTTTGTTTTTGCCAGTTTGGAAGGAGCATGTTCACTGTTAGTTGGTGCCAGCAACACTGTCTTCCATTCAGGTGGGATCTATGACCTGATATGATCTTGCCCAGTCTTGACTACTCCTTTCTTTTCAAAATGCTTTTCTGTTTTGCCTGCATATTTTCACTTCTGATTTTTCTGCTATCTCTCGCTGCTCTTCTCATCTTTCTTTACCTAGCCATTAAATGTTGGGGTTTCTGTCCTTAGCTCTCTCTCTTCTCACTTGACACCCATGCCTCTCTTAGCAATGTCATCTACCCCCATGACTTCCTTCATCATCCATACATTTCAACAAATATTCATTAAGGCCGACACTGGTGCCAAGCATTCTGCTGGGCACTTGAGATGCAGACATGCATAATACACCCTCTTACCTTCAAGGAGACAGACAGGAAAACAGACAATTGCTCTTGAGTGTAGGTGCGATACAAACAGTGTGTGCTCTGGAATCACAAAGAAGATACAAATTTGTGGGGGTCTTGCAAGTCATTCTGGAGGAAATGTTAAGATTCTCTAGATTTAGACTTTTTTCCTCCTTGAATGTTTTGCAGGCATTTTATACTCAACGTATTTGTAAACTATCTACTGTAACAGTCAGGATAGGGTGTGCTATACTGTGTAACAAAAGTAATCCTATAATAATAATGGTTTAAAAACAACAAAGGTAATTTCTCACTCATGCTACAAGTCCTTTGTGAATGGCATGGGGGCTAAGCTCACTGAGGTCATTCAGGGACTAAACTGATGAATCAGCCATCATCTTGCACCTATGCAGTTATTGTGCCAGAAAAAAAGAAAAAGGGCACTAGAGATTCTTCTTTTTGTTTTCTAAGTGTATGATATGGTATTATTATCTATAATCACCAGCTGTACATTAGATCCCCAGAACTTATTCATCTTATAACTGGAAGTTTGTACCCTTTGACCAATGTCAAAAATGTCCAGAGACAGAGAATGAGGCCAGAGAATGTAACAAACACATATGTCTTAGTAGAATGCGAGAGAACTGAAACTATTTGTTGAGTAGCACCAATGACTACCACTTCTACCTTAGTTGGGGGTCCCTTCATATACACAGTAATTCAAACCAGAAACCTAGAAGGGACTGACTCTGACTCTGACTCTGACTCTTTCCCTTATCACTCACAATTTTGCCTCTGAAAGCTCTCTTCCGAATGTTACCTTTGTCTTCATTGCTTTTGCCTTGGGTCAGGCCATACTCTTTTCTCACTGGGACTATTGCAGTAGCCTTATTATCCTCTAGACTTGACCCCTTTCCAGCATCACCCTGCTGCCAGAGTGATCATTCCAATGTGCCACCCTATTTAAGATCCTTCAAAAGTTCTTCATCACAAGAACAATTCCAAGATTTTAACAGGAACTACTCTTCACAATGTGGCTGCTCTTCCTTTTGCCTTTCCTCCTGCCAGTGCCCCGTGTGCTAGCTGTGTTTAATGACCTGCTGCTGGGCTTTGCATATCTTTCCCCCTTTGTTCTATCTAGAAAGTTCTCCATTCCCTATTACCACACCTCCTTCTTCCCCACAAATGCTTTGCTCAAAACTACACAATCCTTAACTATATTTTAAGATTTCTATTGAGGATCATTCTCCCCTAAGAAACCTTTCCTGACTGTCTCAAATGGAATGACATCTATTTCCCTACTTTCTGTCACCAGATTGCCTTATGCATATCATTCTCAAAGCCCTTGTATCATGGCTTGTATTTTTAGACTACATGCCTGTTTCCCTCAACTAATCTATAAACATCTTGACGATAAGAAGCTCTTACTAAATGTTGTGTTTTCAGCAGGGAGTAAATACAAAGTTCCTGGCACATAGAAAATGCCAAGTAAATGTGTTACCACAGGGCTAGAGATGTAAAGATAAGGAATTACTTTTAAACTCATATCATAGGAAGTTAGTTTTTTTACATGCATTTGATGGTTGATTTTTTCCAACTTGTATAATTTGTTCAAAGTGAGAAGAGTGTGTGGGTGCATGTGTATGTGTGTGTGTCATGTCCCAGCTCAATTCTTGGGTAGGTTAAATAACTCTTGAAAGCTTTGTTTTCCTTCTCTCTGAAACTCTGTAGAGAAGAGTTGATGATAGCATCTGTTTCAAAAGATTGTTGGAAGGCTAACTCAGTAGATGCTATAGTGACTATGTTAGTTTCCTATTACTGATACAACAAATCGATAACTTGGTAGCTTAAAATGACATAAATATATTACCTTCGAGTTATGGAGGGCAGAAGTCCAAATGGCACTGGGCTAAAATTAAGATGTTGGCAGGACTGTATTCCTTCTGGAGGCTCTAGGAGACAGTCAGTTTCCCATCTTTTCCAACTTCTGGAGGTTTCCTGCATTTCTTGGCTTGTGGCCTCTTTCCATATTCAAATGAGCAATGGTCCATTGAGTCCTTATGCTGCATGGCTCTGATGCATACCCCCTCACCTCCCTCTTCTGCTTATAAAAACCCCACAACCACCTCGCGCTCACCTGAATAATCCAGGGTAGTTTCCCTCTCTCAAATCCCTTAACTAACTCATATCTGCAACATCCCTTTTGCCATTTAAGGTGTGTAAGGTAGCATATTCCTGGGTTCTGGGACTTAGGATGTGGACATCTCTGGAGGGAACATTAGTTTTGCCTACCACGGTGCTCAATCCATTCATTACAAGTGACCAGTACATTTTGGCTATTATTATTGGAATTATAGGCTATTTCTTAAACAGACGTTGTTAAACAGAGCTGTGTTCCAGAGCTGAAATACTTTTGAGCCATACAACCTTGATTAGTGTGGCCTTGTATTAACTTGACATGAAAGAGCCCCACTTCATTCACTCCAAAAGTAGGTTAAGTTGATTCACTTTTGAACATTTCCTTAGCCATTTTTATTATGTGGGATGCATTTATAGTAAATGGAAATTGATATTTATTTAAAAGTACCTTAGGGCGCCTGGGTGGCTCAGTTGGTTAAGCGACTGCCTTCGGCTCAGGTCATGATCCTGGAGTCCTGGGATCGAGTCCCACATCGGGTTCCCTGCTCAGCAGGGAGTCTGCTTCTCCCTCTGACCCTCTTCCCTCTCGTGCTCTCTATCTCTCATTCTCTCTCAAATAAATAAATAAAATCTTTAAAAAAAAAATAAAAGTACCTTAGTAGCCCTAAGGAAGGCAGTTTTACCTTCATGACTATCATTGTGTAGTAATGACTAACAGTTATTGAGAATTTACTATGTGCCAGGAACTGTTCCAAATATGTGTGTGTGTGTGTGTGTGTGTGTGTGTGTGTGTGTGTGTGTGTGTGTGTATACAGAGAGAGAGAGAGAAAGACTAATTTGATCCTAATGACCAGTCCCATGAGGGGAGGGCCTTTTATTTTCCTTATTTTATGGCAGTTGAGAGTTTACCCAAAGTTTCAGGGCTGGGATTTAAATCCAGGTGGTCAGGGCGTAAGGCCTGTACTTTTAGCCACAGCACTGTAAAAATAGGAATGTAAAAAGGATGGGGAAAAATGGGAAGAATGAACCCTCCACTTTGGGCTAATAACTCTCAGCATTTTTATAGCTCATCATGATATAGCTTGAGGATATTTAGTCTTACTGAGTTCTAATTTTTGTACTTTTTAAAAAATGCATAATAGATGACCAACTATGAGTTGAGAGTTGGTCGATTTTCAGAGATACTTGAAAATAAATTGTCTAATGAGTTCAGACTTTTGGATAGGTCCTTAGGTTTGTTCCCTCCCCCTCACTGTCGGTTGGGTTGGTCAGTCTGTCTCTTAAAATTGCACGCTAGGAACATTAACCACGGCAACTACCATACATCATGTATTACCTTTGCCTTTTTATCTATTCTGCCAACCTGCTTTGATATGTAGAGTTTAAGAGCACGGAAGCTGAATTATTTTAGAAAGTTGTTATCCAAGTCACTGTTTCCTAAGAAAGTCTGTGTTTCCAAGGACCTCTTGAGTAAAGAGATGCTATTAACCCTTTTGCCACTGTGGTTAGATGAAAAAGATAAAAGAAAGATTATTGATATGGCTAATCATTACAAACAAAATGTTAAGAACAACTGTTGAACAATTTCATATGGAAAGGAACTCCTTTTAAGTGAGTTATTCAGGGATGTAACTGTGAAGAGTTGGATTTGCTAAAAGTATGTTGACAGAGCTGGATGCTGACTCAGAGGGTTAGCATAATAAGTAAATCACCTTTACGGGCTTTAAAAGTTCATTACGGCCACATTAGTGGAATTAACATGTTATTGTGAAAGGCCATTTATGTCAAAATAAGTAACAATGAGAGCAACTAATAAATGTATGAAAATAAAATTATAGCTAATCGATTCATACATTCTTCTGTATGAAGGAAATACATATTATACATATTATACAGTCATCAAGTCTATCACATTTAATATGACTTTAATATTGACTCAGAATCACACAGACATTTTGGAGAGTATGTTACCTGCACCACATGGTCACAATTGAGCTTTTATGCTCCAGCGTTTTATTTAGAATCCTTCGGCAGATGAAACTGTTGACCTTAGTTAGCTAGAAAACAGCTGCTTTTCTATTTTGATTTGTAGTTAATGTTTTCCAAGTGTCAAGTACATGTAGAGACATTTTTTCCATAGACTGATATTAAACATTTTATTTATATTTCTTTTATTTTTAATGGTCCGTGGACTGTTTGGAAAAGTGAGAGCCAATGAGAGCATTCATTGTAAATTCCTTTAGAAAAAAAAAAAAACCTCCCCCGGATATTTCTATAATGAATCAATATCACATTTGTTTATTTTAGTGACATACTCAATTATAGTGCCATATTCTGGAACCAGTCCGTTGTCTATTTTTACTAAGTTAAAAATACATGATCTCTTTCAAAGTTTTCGGGAGTTTCCGCTGAAGTCAAAGCTAGGTGATTTCCAGTATCTTAGGTTTGACTATTTTGTCATTGAATGAATATCTCGAGAAAGTGACCAACTGATAATTTGTTTAACGGCTATATCGTATTCATCGTATTATATTTATATTTTCTGGTCAAAGATGAAGGTAATTTAGTTCCTTCTCTGTTTTTCTAGAATTAGAGTTTTACTTTTGGGCAGTTTTTATGATATAGTCTTGGCAAATATATGAGCCCTGTTATTTTTATTTATCTGTTACGCATAGGTCACTGAAATTTGGAAAATGTGGAGAAATATAAGGCTGAAGCTAAGCAGACACTATTGTCCTTTGGTGGCAGATATAGAGATATGAAGAGCTTGTGTCCTGGGTACTAAGTAGCATAAAATGATGGATGAAATTGAGAAACTGGGAAAGGAGAAAGGAAACACTGTAAGATTCACCACATTTCATTTATTTGTTGAGTCTCAGTGAGGTGGTATTGCCCTAAATTCTTTGGGCATGGGGACACCTAGATGGGAGACTCAGTTTCTCTACCTGAAGCTTTTGAGGAAGCAGTAGTTTCTTCACAGGGTTAGGTTACTCGTGGTAGAAGAGACGCTCTCTTGGTTGTCCCAGTGAAGTGGGTAGTTTTGCTAGCCACCATCTTTCTCTTTGTGTTTGCCTGGATAGAATGAAACTTGGGAAAGTCGCTCTAGAGTTTTCTTAATGGGTTTTTTAAAATAAATACTTCTAGTAATGTATCGAAATATCCTTTTTTTTGGTCTTTCAGGAACATTAAAAAAAGCCTATTTTAAAGCAAATGGGAGTGAACCTTTGGTCACTGATGGTGAAGTTCAAGTGTCTGATATTATTCTTACAAATACAATTTGTAACAAGAGCACTGTGACATCTACTACACATCCCAATCAACACATTCCAGCCTGGACCACGGATGCTTCTCTCCCAAGGGACCAAAATCACAAGAACACAAGTAAGTCTGAGGATGCTGAATACTTGTGCCCTTTAATGTCTGTGGAACCCATGGGTGGGTTTTTAAGTGTGGCAACCAGTACTCTTAATTCACAATCACTTACTGGTCACACAGGCAAAGCTCTACTCACTTACCCGGCAAACTTAACTGAGAGTTCTATTCCTTAACATGAAATGCCATCAGCTCAGCTGTCCAGATAGGGAAAAGGGTAAGTAATGAAAATGTATCAACGTCATTTAACATTTCTGAGGCATACTGCTTGCCCCAGTACAATGGTATTGATTTTATGGTGGTTCACTTCTGAAATTTTGTGTTTCTGGTTTGAAGTTTTAAGTTACTTATTTTGAGATGGTTAAATGAGTAAGTAAGTGAAGTTACTTATTTTGTTATTGGTGCCTTGTGGGAAGGATCTCAATTCTATGATAGAATGTCAATGATTTAATGGGAACTATCCTCCCATTTGCTTTTGAGGTGCTCATGTGTTCTTTTTACCTTTTTCCCTCTTCTCCCTCTTTTATTAGCTGTGCTATTTATTGTACATGTTGGTGACTGACAATCACACCTTGAGAAAAATGGTGTGTGTGAAACTCTGCTCAAGGACAAATGGAGGAATCTGTCAGCTATTCCAGAGCAAGAGCTGGAAGAGAGAGTGGACAGCGAGTGTGGAGAGGGACCCGTTAGATGGTGGCAGGCGATAGGCTCTGGAATGTGATTCTATTCTTCAATATCCCTCAGATTTTTAGTAAAGGCACTAAGCTTCCAGAATTCTGGTGGGAGTGGAGTTGTGGGTAACGTGTCCAAGAACATCGGCTCTGATCCAGTTAGTGCTGGCAAAACATAATCAGAGTACAGTCACTGTAAGAACTTTCTCTGCAGTTGTCTTAATTCTTATTTTCTTTTTTTCTAAAGATTTTATTTGAGAGAGAGAGAGAGAAAGAGAGAGAGAGAGAGCACAAGTGGGGGGAAGGGCAGACGGACAAGCAGACTCCGTGCTGAGTGCAGAACCCCACGTGGGGCTCGATCCCAGGACCCTGGGATCATGACCTGAGCCGAAGTCAGATGCTTAACGACTGAGCCACCCAAGCACCCCTTAATTCTTATTTTCTACTTCCTGAAACAAGATTGTGTGATTCAAAATTGTACAAAGCCCATCCATTCATGGTCATTTTCTTGTTTGTTCCTCCCTCTTTCATGAAAACACACAAAGGGAAATCATAGCCTAGGTCTAGGACAGAGTATTGATTTTCATTCTGAGCCAGGAAGGGAAGGATTAAGCTAAATTGTAGCTATCATAGCATATGTTTGCCAGTGTCTGAAGAAAAGCAGAATTATTCTGTTGCTTTAGCCCCAAAGAGACAGACCGTTTGGATTTCATTATTTCGCACAGCACCCACGTATTAACTATTTCTTATGCTTGGTGTTCATCAGTGATAAACACAGATCCGTGTTTATTACCTGATAATAATAACTGCAAACCCAAATTATGCCCAGTGAAATTTGTTTTCCTCATGAGTTTGATTTTGAAGTTTTTAAGATTTTATTCATGTTTTAAGCACTTCATTATTCTTTTTTTTATTCTGCTTTTATTACTTAACAGTTGATGTAAGAGAACTTCCCCCATATTATTAACATACTTTGTAAACATTGTTTCTAAAGTTTATTGGTTATTCTATGGTTTTGTCATATGTTTAGTTTTTCTTACCATTCTCCTATTGCTCAACTTTTTTTTTTTACCCCAGTTTTACTTTCTTAAGGACCGTGTTTTTCATTGCAAGTGCAGAAGTCGTTTAAGCAAAAACTCAGTCCTGTTAATGTGGTTGCAATTACAGCAATTGTTATTTTCTTTTGCTAAGTGGATTTGTCTCTATTTTGAAAGTTTTGTCATTTGTTAAGATTCAAGTAGAGGTGGCAGGCACATACTCTGAAGAGTAAAGAAACATATGGTATTTGTTACTCAATTTGGAAGCTTGGATGGAAGTCTGTTTGACTCGTTTTCTCTTCCTATGCCTTGAACATTGCTTGAGACTATGAATGTAATTTGATGTGTAAAGGAAATCCAGGTGAAATTAGAACAGTTAAATGGAGAAAGGTCAAAACCTTTGAATATATGTCGTTCCATGTTGTTAATGTACTTTACAGTTAATGTTGAGCGTTACTGTCTGTCTGACCACCTAGACCCTCAATAGACTGTCGGTATTAACTAAAATTATTCATTGCAAAGGATTTGATAATTTTTCATACATTTCGGTAATACTGCTAGCCTGTGATTATGGAGCTTTTGGTTGTTTTGAGGGCATATTTAAATACTTTCTCTGTGGTCCTTATATGTAATTAACTGATGAGGTGTGCAGGACAGACAATGTATACCATTTCAAGTAATGGAATTGAGGCTTAGAGAAATTAAGTTGACATATCCAGTATCACTTGTCTAGTAGTTGGTAGGCATTAAATTGGGATTCCAATCTTGGGACTCCTAGACCACTGCTCTTTCGAGTATTTCATGCTTCCTCATTTAATTTTATTGCATTCTTTGCTGTTGCAGAGCAAATTTAAGCTCGAGGAGAGTAATTTGTTCATTGCACTATAAAGTATTTATTGAATGAATAAAGAAACGAACTACAGTCATTTCAAAATTTTAATATCTGATTTATCACTTTTCATTAACAATATCTAATCATACTTCTGCACTTGATATTTAACCAGTTTTACTTAAAGCATCATTTAATGCCTTGTATCAGTACTAACACCTAACAGAGGATTTGCTTTTATAATTTTTAAAAAATTATTATCTAATTGAAATGTCATTTTAAATTCCTGGCATATGTGAAGTCTATTTAAGTCCACTTCAGTCCAAAAATACAGTGGCCAGACATTCTGTTCTACCCAAATATCCTGGGTAGGAAACCAAGGAGAGAACTCCGGGCAAAGGTACATGGAAGTAGCCTTTCCTTAAGACCTTTCCGCCTGGTGGTCCTCAATATCAAGCCAAAGCATAGAATACTATAGTTTGTAAACTCTTAATCAGAATACCCACCCCCCAATTACACTGTGTGGTGGAGCTTTGTAAATGTAAAACAGGTTTTATGTGACATCTGTTACTTTTGGATTTTCATCAGCTGCATTTTGAAACCCAGTTGTACTATGGAAAGGGAAAGCTTGCATATTATATTTCAGCAAGGGATTTTCTAGGTTGCATTTTGTATTTTCACTTTTTTGTTTTCACCTTTCTCCTTATATATTTTTATAAATATTTAAACATAAATTGAATTCTAAGGAAAGGAAAAAACTCTTTGGCCAACCAAGAGGTTTTGGGTTAAAAATAATATGGTGCACAATGAAGTAACCTAGAGACTCTGATCAGGAATTAAAGTGAGAAAAGAGTGGGATAATGTGCTAGAAGCTTCAGGTGTTCTGTTATCATGCTCTTTGATAACCAGCTCCATAATCATCTGTATCAGATGAAAATGCATCATGCCTCTCATTCACTTTTTTAAAAAAGATTTGTTAGCACTGATAACTTTGTACCAAAAGTGCCCTAATCACATGCTAAAAATTTGCTGAGTGTACATGGAACACTACATCAAAAACTAATGTAATGTATGGGTGATTAACATAACATAATAAAAAAAATTGCTGAGTGTAGAAAACTTACACACCAGTCAAAAACCCTAAAGTTATTCTTTCTTCCTAGTTTTCTGTTTGTAACATGGTGTTTCTACTAGCTTGAAAGTAAGCTCTGCCAAGAGTATGAAGCTAAGGGGATCAGAGTCTTGAAGTTTTGCCTGGATTAGTATTCATCAGGCAACTCTACAAAGGGGGATTTTGGGGAGAGGGAGTCTAATTAGAGTCTAATTAGACATCTGAAATCACATTAAGTCCCTTCTCCTTTTTCCCTGACATTTTCTAACCTTATCAACAATAGAACACTGGATGTCTTCATTATATTTTTCATAGACAATAAAAATTCTATGTATGGGTCCCTTGGGGTCTTTGGATTATGATTAAGAATACATACTCCAGATGAAAAGAGTATTTTTTTAAATTTTTTTAAGATTTTATTTATTTATTTGAGAGAGAGAGAATGAGAGACAGAGAGCACGAGAGGGAAGAGGGTCAGAGGAAGAAGCAGACTCCCCGCTGAGCAGGGAGCCCGATGTGGGACTCGATCCTGGAACTCCAGGATCATGATCTGAGCTGAAGGCAGTCGCTTAACCAACTGAGCCACCCAGGTGCCCGAAAAGAGTATTTTTTTGATACCTGGAAGAGTCTAAGCCCTGTTTAAACTGCTTCATTAGGAATTTGCTACTCCAAAATTTACTCTAGTCATGACCCTGGACACTATTGCTTATGTGCTCTGCTAACCATCAGTGTTAGACACCAATGTTCAAGTCCAGTTGGTTGCCCTCTTCTGTATATTAAATCGTATTCTTCAGGCTTGAAGAATAGTTATGAGATTCAGAAATGGGCTTCTGGCTAGAATCAACATCTAAGCAAGAACCAAGTGAAACATTTAGATAATTGTTGCATGTTTTTCTGGTTAGCACGGTAGCATTCTAGTAAAGACCTGCACAATACTTGGGAAAGAGAGAAAGGAATTTCAAATGTAGTAATGGATTCTCTTCCCCCCGCCTTTCCTTTCTCTTTATTTCATCTTTAGATGACTGTCCTTGGGAAGTACTGGGTTCTCTTCCTGAGAAAGCAAACTCAATCACTTGCAGAGGTAGGCTTTTGAAAGGGGTTGGATTGCTCACTGGTTCACTCTCCATTGACTACAGTCCCAGTCTTCCCTTCTCAAAGATCTCTGGGTAAGACTTCCTGACCTTCTTTCCAAAATGAATCCTGCAATATTCCACAGGTGACGTGTTCCCCCAAAGGCATTGTGCCTATAACACATTACTGTAGCAAATGAGAGTCAGAGTTAAATAGTTGTGTCAAAGGCTTGTGGTTCAAAATTTTCCTCTCCAGAATCATTATCACAGTTTCCTCTTCAGGAAGAACAGCCCAATATCCTTGATCAGTATAGAGAAAAAAGAAAAGAAAAGAAAAGAAAAGAAAAGAAAACAATAGCATGGTGATACTACATTGCAAACACAGTCCTGATCCAATTCAAGGATAAAAATGATCTTTTAAAAGCCAAATTCTTAGATAAAAGTTAAAAAAAAACAAAAACAACCTGTGTAATTTACTCTACTCTCCGGTTCTGAAAGAAAGTTGGCATTGTGTATATTCTTTTGCCTGATTCATTCAATTTGCTGTCTTAGGTTTTTGGTCTCTGTACAATTCTGTGTTGAAAGCAAAAAAACTATCATGGGAATCTGTTTGCTGTTACTTGTGCCTTTGGAGAATATGACTTTTCACTTCCTTGTAGTTGAAATGAATATGATAATGAATTTTGTAAGCCAAAAGCTTTGCATCAATTTACATTTGATGCAAACCCCTCCTTGTCTTTTATTGTTAACATATTTTATTCTTATATTTTGCTCCTCTGCATCATTAACCTAATATTTGCATGTGGTGTTTGAATTGATAAAATTTACAGTATTTGTTTATAATTATGTTAATTGGTATAAACTCATTCTGATGTTTATGTGCTCCTCCAAGCTTTGCCAGACATCTCAATTTCTGAGAGTTTAGGATATTCTGGGAAGCACCATTTATTCATCAGCAGCTGTTTATTGGTGCCAAGCTCTGGGGTTTGTCTGTGTACTGTAAAAGTGGATCAAGTAGAGGCATCCCATCCCTAAGCAGCCACTGTCTAGTAACTGCCTTGAGACATAAACAAACTGAAAAATTCTATAAGAGAGGGTCAGGGACAGAGGAAAACATGATCTATTTCAATTCTTCTTATTTCTTTAAAAGATAAAATTGCTAGTTCGTACCATATTTAAGCTATAATAAATACATCGTTTTTCCAAACAATAAAGTTTTATTTATAACTATAAAAGTTAATTTTAGTTTAAAGGTTTGACCTGGATTTTTCATTTTTAATGAGATTATACTGTATCACTATTAAATTTAAAAATTTAGTTATAATATAATTACCTTAGATAATTTGAACTGACCCTGTAGTTTTCCAATTTTATGGGAAGGCCAACCTTGCTTTTATAGATACTGTTGAGAATTTTATCACCTCAGGAAGTGGGAGGTCTGGAATCATACAATTCCCTCCTTGAAATTTCTTTCCAATCTTTCACTGTTTATTAAGTAACCAACTCACAGAGTTTGTTTCTGCTTTGGTTATATGTTTAGAAATGTGTACTGGACAAAGGATATGCATTTTAAGAAACAGATTTGTGATAACTTGGTGGCTATTAAACCATCGTGTGTTACCATATTATGTATCGTTTAAGGTCAACAGAAATTTTTAAAAATAAATAATATGAGAGGGTTGCCATGGGAAAGAAATGAATTAACTTTTTGCTTGTTTCAGAGTTTGGGGATTGGCCAAGCGGCCATGTTATAGCCAATCATGAGAGACAGTGAAGCAAGTAATGTGTGGGGACACATCACGCACTGTCAGTGTTAAGGTGCGGACCCGTCACCCCTTCCTTATTTCATATTTCTCCCTTTGGGAATGGGATGTCTATCCTCTGCCTGTCCCACCATTGTATTTTGGAAACCCATAACTTGTCAGGTTTCACAGTTTCACAACTGGAGAGGAATTTTGCCTCAGGATGAATTGTGCTTTGGTCTCACCCACATCTGATTTAGATAATATTTAGGTAAGACTCTGGACTTGAGACTTTGGAGTTGATGCTGGAATGACTTAAGACTTTGGGGCTTTGGGGATAGAATAAATATATTTTGCATATAAGGACATGAATTTTGGGGGGCCAAGGGTGGAATATTATGGATTGAATGTTTTTATCCCTCTAAAACTCATATGCTGGAGCTTTGACACCCAATGTGATGGTATTTGGAGATGGGGACTTCGGGAAGTAATTAGAGCTAGAGGAGATCATGAGGTGGGACCATCATGATGGGATTAAGTGTCCTTCCTTATAAGAGGAGATACCAGAAAACTTGCTCTTTCCATGCTCATACAAAAAAGAGGTCATGTGAGCACACAGCGAGCACAGAGTGAGAAGACATCCTCTGTAACCCAAGGGAAGAGCTTTCCTCAGAAACCCACCATGCCATCACTTTCATCTTAGACTTCCAGCTCCAGAACTGGGAGAAAATAAATTTTTGTTCTTTAAGTCACCCAGTCTATAGTATTCTGTGATGGCAGCCTGGGTAGACTAATACAAATCTCACATTTAATGCAAAGCTATTAAATAAAATGTTAGCAACCAAATCTATTAACACCAAAAATTATATTGCATTTTAACACAATAGGCCTTATTGTGGAAATACAAGGATGGCTTAATATTAGACACTTCATTCATAGGTCTCCTAATTTAATTAATAAAGTAGATTTCTTTTATTGATCATCTCAATTGCTGAAGCAAAAGCATGTGTTAAAATTTGACACCAAACAGGGAAGAAAATGTCTTTAATCCAATAAGGAGTATCTCTCAAAAACCTGGATGCTTTGACATTATTTGTAATTCCAGAAGAATGAAAATATTCTAACAAGGAAGGAACTGTTAAAAAAAAAAAAAAACATGGTATAGCCAAGCAATAGTGTAAGATACATCTGGGAAGATAATGAGGTAGATCTCTACACACTGATATATATAGTGATCTCTAGACTAAATCATGAATCAATAAATCAAGGTGCCAAACAATGTATAAAACATGCCACCTTTTGGGTGATAAGTTGGAAAGGGGAAATATATTTGTTTACTTATGTTAAAAAATAAACAGAGGAAAGATACACCAAAAACTAATAAAAATGTTTTTTTATTGGTGAAGAAGAACATGAAGGAAGTGACCCGGAGGCCAATAAGACATCTTTAAATGTACCTTTCATGTAGTTTTGATTAAGAATCAGGTAAATGACTCATTTAATAAACAATAAACAATTACACCAGTGGAAAAAATTCATTAAAAATTGAAAACAAGGCAATAAATTATCTAACTGTATATCAAGTTAGTGACTTGACCATCCAAAATAAAAGAATTATCTCCACTGAACTTAGAATATTTTGATTGTGCATCACTAGTGGATGTACTCTAAGCACCGAAAGAATTGCCAAGAAGGTTTAAACTCAACAAGTAGTCTTTTTTTCCTCCCAGCTTTATTGAGGAAAAATTGACAAACATTTGCATATATTTAAAGTGTAAAATGTGGTGATTTGATATACACATGCATTTTGACATGATTGCCCAGATCAAGGTAATTAACACATCCATCACTTCATGTAGTTAACTCTGTGTGTGTGTGGTGAGAACACTTTTACTCTCAGCAAATTTCAAGTCTTTCATACAGTGTTGTTAACTATAGTCACCCTGCCATATGTTAGTTAGATCCTCTGAACTTATTCATCTGTAACTGAAAATTTGTACCCTTTGATCTACAACCTCTTATTTCCCCTCAGCTCCTAGCAACCACTACCCTATTCTCTGTTTCTGTGAAGTCCTTTTTTTTTTTTTAATATTCCATATATAAATGATACTGTATGGTATTTGTCTCTCTCTGGGTTTATCCATGTTATTGCTATCGACAGGATTTCTTTTTAGGACCAAATAATATCCCGCTACATGTTCTTTATCCATTCATCTTTCAATGGACACTTATGTTGTTCCACATCTTGGGTGTTGTAACTTGTGCTGCAATGAACATGGGGTGCATATATCTTTTCAAATTGGCATTTTCGTTTTCTTCAGATAAAAAAGAAATGCCACTTTCCCAGATGTGGAATTGCTGGGTGTTATGGTATTTCTATTTTTAATTTTGGTGGAATCTCCACACTGTTTTTTATAGTGACCACACCGATTTACATTCCCATCAACACCGTACAAGGCTACTCCTTTCTCTACATCCTCATCAACACTTGTTATCTCTTTTTTTTTTGTCATTCTTTTTTTTATTTTTTATTGTTATGTTAATCACCATATATTACATCATTTGTTTTGGTGTAGTGTTCCATGATTCATTGTTTGCGTATAACACCCAGTGCTCCATGCAGAATGTGCCCTCCTTAATACCCATCACCAGGCCAACCCATCCCCCCACGCTCCTCCCCTCTAGAAACCTCAGTTTATTTTTCAGAGTCCATCATCTCTCCTGGTTCATCTCCCCCTCTGACTTACTCCCCTTCATTCTTCCTCTCCTGCTATCTTCTTCTTTTTCTTTTTTCTTAAAATATGTTGCGTTATTTGTTTCAGAAGTACAGATCTGTGATTACTTGTTATCTCTTGTCTGGCTACTATCAAATAGCTATCCTAACAGGTGTGAGGTGTTCTCTATAATTAAGAATCTATTTCTTGGTTTGCCACTCTCTCTCTCTCTCTTTTTTCCCTTTGCTCATTTGTTTTGTTTCTTAAGTTCCACATATAAGTGAAATCATATGGTATTTGTCTTTCTCTGACTGACTTATTGTGGTTAGCCTTATACTCTCTAGCTCCATCCATGTCCTTGCAAATGATGAGATTTCATTATTTTTTATGGCTAATATTCCATTGTATGTATATACCCCATCTTCTTTATCCATTCGTCAGTTGATGGACACTTGGGCTGGTTCCATATCTTGGCTACTGTAAATAATTCTGCTATATAAACATAAGGGTGCATTTATCCCTTTGAATTAGTGTTTTTGTATTCTTTGGGTAAACACTCAGTAGTGCTATTGCTGGACCGTAGGGTAGTTCTATTTTTAACTTTTTGAGGAACCCTCATACTGTTTTCCAGAGTGGCCGCATCAGTTTGCATTCCCACCAACAGTGCAAGAGGGTTCTTTTCTCTCCACATCCTCGCCAACGTCTGTTGTTTCTTGTGTTGTCGATTTTGGCCATTCTGTCAGGTGTGATGTGATATCTCATTGTAGTTTTGATTAGCATTTCCCTGATGGTAAGTGATGATGAACATCTTTTCCTGTGTCTGTTGGTCGTCTGTATGTCTTTTCTGGAGAAATGTGGAAATGAACATATATTAGTGAGTGAATAAGTAGGCTATGAAATAATACGTACATTGCATACATACAAAGCATTGTAATACACTGTAATGCTATATATATTCATTTTATGTTAAGTAAAATGTATCTTTTGAAAGAAAAAAAAGACTAGAAAATAATGTCACGCTTATTGTGTGTCAAGTATTGTGCTGTATACCTTACAGGAAAGCTCTATTAAGTAGATATTATTAATATTTATCTACTAATTATATTTATCTAATAATAATTATTTTAAAATAAATTTCTACTTTTGCTTACCTCATTTCATTGCTAGTTATGTAGGCAGTTTTGCACACCTTATAATAGTAGGGATTTAATAAGGATTTACATAGGATAGGGAAATATGGGCAACAAATATATAGTTTAAAATTCTGAAATCAAAATAATTCAATAATACAATTTAACTTAAAATATATCATTTTCTTTTTTAGTTCCTTTCTGTATCCATGGCATAGAGTTTCATTTTTTTTCAAACTTCAAAAAATGGGGAATACTCTTATTTTTCTTTATGTTTTTGAGCAATCAAAGCAATAAACCCTAGGTTTCTGGTTTCTATAGTAATAAATAAGTACTGGAGCCACTGGTACTCAAACCCTAAAATTTAAAGAAGCCCTTAAACAAAGAAGGCTGTTGCACTACTTTTCAATATTGTGAAGGATTTCAGGTATACATATTTTAATAATTACCATTACTTCTTGCATCCTGCTTCTTTCTTCTGGGTTAAATTCTCTTCTTAACTGAATTACTCCTTGGGAGTTCTCCCAGTGAATACTATTTCAGTTTTGATTTGTTTTAAAATGTCTTTATTTCCCCCCTCACTATGGCATGATTGTTTAGCTAAGTTGACAGTTTTTTTTTTCTCTCATCAATTTAAGAATTTTATTTCACATTTATCTGGATTCTTCAATGCTATCAGAAACAGTGCCCATTTAAATTTTGGAATTTTGTCTTTGGATGCTTTAAAAAGTTTTTCTTACCTTTTCTGGTTTTATTAAAATGGATATGATGTGGATTTCTTTTTATGTATCTTGTCTAGAAGATGTGCTTCTTGAATCTGAGGATTCAGGTATTTCTTCAATTTGGGAGAGTTCTCAGCTATTAACCCTATGAATATAACTTCCCTCCTGATGTTTCTATTCTCTCTTTCTGGAACTCTTATTACTCTTAGGTTCGACATTCTCATCCATCCTCTGTTAAATCTCTGTGCTGAATTCTGATGTATTTTCTCAGATTTGTCGTCTAGTTCTTTAATTCTCTCTTCAGCAGTATCTAATCTTCTATTTTACTTTATTCACTGAGTTTTAAATTTTAGTGTTGATACATATTTTTCATTTCTAGGGGTTCTGTTTGGTTTCTTTTCAAATCTTCCAGTTTTCAATTTATAGTATGTCATTCAAATGACTACATTTTTGTCTTTACTTGTTTCATTCATACTTGTTTAATAGCCTCCAGACAACCTTCAGTTTTCTGAAGTTCTCAGACTTTTATACTGATGCTGGTTATGACTAATGATTTATTTTTCTTTCTTTTAATGGATTGGGTTCCTGTTTATTTTATGAGTTTAGATTATAGACTTCCTTGGATTCAGGGCATGTCACTCTAGGACAATTTTGTGTTTTGTTTGACCGGGCACCCCAAGGTATCCCTGCCCCGGGGCCAATTTTTATGTTAACATTTGGCTTGTGTGGTTTTTAGATCACATGTGTAATTGTAAATTCAAACCCCTGGGAGGGCTAGGGCTCTGGTAAAATGTACCTAAAGAAAGGTTTTTCTTTCAAACCAGAATCTAGGCAGAGTCAGATAAGCATCCTCATCATATGCCTGAGCTAGTTGGTTCCTTGTTTTTTGTGGGGATCTTGTTTCCTCTTTGTGCTTCTTATGGATTCAAGGCTTTATTTCTTTATTGAGAAGATAACTTCCTCTAAGACAAGGTCATTGCTCTATTGGCTCATGATAGCCACTCATGTGATATTCATTCCTGTGATGTCATCTCATGTACTCATTGCTCTTGTTTTCAGTTTGCTGTTGCATTTCTGGAATCTTGAGGTTTCCTTTTATTTATGGATAGTTCAGCTGTTCATGTAAAAGAAGTTTGTTTTAGTTTACAAAATATTTCTAGATGTTTATCGTGGGTGGACTTTCAGGTTATTTATTTTGCAATATTTTGGAATTCATTCTTTAAAAAGAAATCATTTTACACAGAAATTTTTAATCACACACAAGGTAGAAAAAATGGTACAATGAATCTCAATGTGCCCTCTCCCAGCTTATCGATATTTTATCAATTTTGTTAGAATCCTTTTTAAAGCACTTTTTTCTAGGGCCTCTTATAGTAGAGTTTAAATTTACTCCCCTAATTGAACAAAGGAATTTTGTATTAGCTAGTTTTTAATAAAAATACTCTATTTCATAGTTTTAAGAAATAAGAAAGCAAAGGGTTTATACAACAATGTTAACCCTATATTAAATATTTAATTCATCATTATTAAAATTCATGTTTCAACATTTTTCAATTATAGGAAAAATTACAGTGTCTCTAGAAACAAAATTGAATTGACATTCCCCTCTTGGGTTTTTTGTGTTGGATATTCCATGGTTCCATGCACCATTCCCATCTCTGCCTCTCTAGGTTTGCATTATATCTGCCCCATTTGAATCTGGGCCAGTCTCACTAATTTTGACTCTGCTTCGTTGCTATTTCAACTCTATACATTTATTTACATGTTTAAGCTTCCTGTGTTTCTCTATTTCAGCTTTATTATCCCAGAGCCCTCTACTCCAGTTACTTCCTTCCATTTTCACCCTAACATGAGAGTGGCAAAGAGTAGAGAGGTTTCAGCATTTACATTTTTTCCAAGGCCGGGTTTTACACAGAGTTCTGTTTTTTGTCATCTGACAAGTGGATTGACATTATCTACTAGAGTTGGTAATGAGTAGGAGAAAAGTATTCTAAAATTTCCTGTTAATATCTTTTAGATAAAGGAGAAACAGTTTTCTTAATGTTCAACAAATGTCTTCAGTTACAGTGTGACCAAATTTGTCGAATCTATCCAGAGTAGAGATACAGTATAGCCATTAATATTTTCTTGAGAAACTCCCTATGTATCAAGAACTCAAAATGACTGACTCATGATGGGTTGGCCTTATTATGTGTGCTATAATTTAGAAGCAGGTATAAAGCAACAAACATTTCAACACAATAGTTGGAAAACTAGAATCAGACCATGTTTTGTCTCCTAAGCTAAACTTGGGAGATAAGTGTCTACTTAACAAGGGTAGGGCATGGCCTCCTTACCAGTCCTGTGTGGGTAGCTTCCCTGGAGAGATGTGTGACTCTCCAAGCTGGAGCTGAAATGCGGTTTGTAGATGCACCTGGTTTCCCGAGAAGAGGCACTACTTTTATGTGATATTTGAATGGGTGACAAAGCCAGAGATGCTTATGTGTTTGTCTCTGCCTCAGACACCTTAAAATCTTTTTAAAAAGACAGAAGTTTTCCAAATTGGAGGCCCCCAAAACTCTTAAACTGATCACCTTTACTTCTTGTATAATGTTATAGGGAAATCCTGGGACTGCTGCTCAAAAATCCCTATATGGGGAGTTATAGAGTTTTCTGGAGGGAGGATTCCTTTCTAATCATTTGTTGGCTTCATAAACATGCTGACCTGTATAGTTAGACAGAGTTCTAAGCACAGGACTCCACATGTTGTCTAATGCTCTGCTGTCACTTTGTTGAAATTATTAATGATAATATAATTACATATAAATATTATAAATAATATAATATAAATAAAATAAAATAGTTTCTGAACCAGGGGCCCTACATTTGCAGTTTACCCTGGGTGCCCCAAATTATGTAGTCCATTCTGTTCCTGGGTTTTCCTGTGATTGGACCAACTTCAGTCTCTTAGTTGCCGTTGAATAAGTACAGTGCCAAGCAATGCCATGAACTAGTTGTCATTGGCCTAGTCAGGACTCATGCCTGGAGCTAGGGCTGGGGAGAGGCTTCTGAAACTTCATGACTGCTATTCATTTAGGGATGGGGGAGTTGATACTGAGCATACAACCAAGAAGAACTATTCTATTCTTCCTCCTTTTGTTGTTGTTGTTGTTGTTGAATGGTTGCTCATGTTTTACTTTTATCTTCTAATCTTACATTGCCTTGTAATAAGATAAAAGGTATATTTATTAAAAAGAAATAGTATGTCATATGCATTCCAAAAACTAGAAATTTATTTTAAATATTTTCTTTTCAGTATGTAGAACAGGTCCTCCCTTATGATCTTATTCCCTGTAGAATCTTTCTTTGTAAATTGAGAGAGTAAAAAGATAAATATCAGCTCAACTTGAGGCTGATTTGTTACCAACTTTTTTTCAAGATTTAATTTATTTGAGAAAGAGAGAGAGAGCATGAGCAGGGGGACGGGGAGGGGCAGAGGGAGAGGGAGAAACAAACTCCTCCCTGAGCAGGGAGCCCCAGTGGGGCTGGATTCCAGGACTCTGGTATTATGACCCAAGCCAGAGGCAGACGCTTAACTGACTGAGACACCCAGGCACCCCAGCAAAAAGTTTTATAGTTTATCATACGTGCTAATGGTAGGCATTGTAAAAGCATCACTTAATCTTTATAATAACCCCAAATACAGTACTTTGCAGATGAAGAAACATAAACAGAGAAGTTCAGGAACTAGTGAAAGGCCACATAAATACAGAATAATAAAGGCAGGATTTGAATCAGACTGTGCAACCACCCCATGCTATATGTGGGAAAAGTGCTTTACAAATGTGAAGGTACATATCTGAATTATTGTTATTATTCAATCATTCACAATTCTAGGATAGATAATTATATGAGACAAGATGTAGTTCTTTAAAAATTAATGAAAAATGACTGACAGATGAAGATGTGACCGCTAAAATGTTACATCTTACTTTGTTCTATGGAATGTGAATAATTAATTTGCAATAAACTATTGACCCCTCACTGTGTTGCAGTGTTGCCACAGTAGATATTTGTTGGATGAATGAATGACAACAGGTTGTGTGCCCTTAGCTACCATTCAAACATCTTAGAATCAAGTAGTATGAACGTGTGTGTATGAATGATACAAGAGAATGACCCAGTAATAGGTATATGTGGGATATCAAAGCTTAGTCGTTGGCAAAGACTTTCCCAAGAGACTTGAGGTTGTATTAAAAATGTTAAATCTGGAATATACGTAATTATATAGAAAATATTAAACCCCAATCCTCATGTTTCTTCTGGCAAGAGTAGATAGATAGGTCTTACTTAACTTTGATAATTTATACAGTGTTGTACTAACTAGGCACTTATATTTTTTGCCTGTGCATAAATTGGCAAGACATTGGGTTACCTGTGTCCTTGAATATGTCTGTAAAGACTTTATTACAAATGCCACAATTGACTCATGTATTTTACTTTGATTCATTGATTTTTCTCTTATGAGAAATAAAATAGTTACCATGTTTGTATCCAAAGATGTTTACAGAGTTACTTAAAAAGCCCGGATCCTCCCAGAGAGGCCCTGTCTTTAACTTTGTGTTCCTTCTTATCTTTCTGTAACCTTCTTACGGATCTCCCTAAATACACCAAGTCCTTTCAAATTCGTTCGTCCCAAAAATTATTTGGACAAAATGTAACTTTTCATGTAAGTTATCTAGACTAGAGAATGGCTTTCATTATTCCATTCTGCTGATGTAGTTCCGAATTGTGCTGACTTTGTGGTACAGCCAGGAATAGGTAAGATACTAAGCATTCCCAATCCAAATGGACTCTCAGTAAGGACAATAAACCAATTTTAATAGCTGATTCACTGTTTTCTTTGAAAAAGTTTAATTTTTGCTAATCTTGGAGAAGCAGCTCTATTGCTAAATCGAAGGAGATTCATCAAAATATTCTACAATGAATGAAGTAAATTTACAGTGTTTAAAATGGAATAGTGTCTTTGGCAGAATCATACACAGGAAGAGAATAGGTTATGGGATCAGAAAGACCTGGTTTCAATTTCAACTGTACAGCTTAACATCCTGTAACCTCGAATACTTTCTCATCCTCATTGAATCTGATTCATCTTCTATAAAATGGGAATAAAAAAGCTTTCTCGGGGTGCCTGGGTTGTTAAGCGTCTGCCTTCGGCTCAGGTCATGATCCCAGGGTCCTGGGATCGAGCCCTGCATCGGGCTCCCTGCTCCGCGGGAAGCCTGCTTCTCCCTCTCCCACTTCCCCTGCTTGTGTTCCCTCTCTCACTGTATCGATCTTTGTCAAATGAATAAATAAAATCTTAAAAAAAAAAAAAGCTTTCTCATAGGATTGTAGGAAGGTTAAGTAAAGTGCCATATAGAAGGTACCTAGCAAACAGCCAGCCTAGAAAGTACTCAAGGATCTTTTATCTCTTTTCTTATCTTTAACTGTTGTATTTAATATAAAACAATAAGTGGAAATGAAATTTAAAATATATTTTATATTAAGAGACCACCTGAATAGAAACTAATTAACTTATTTAGGCTTTTATTGTAAACTTATCTCACCCTACCTTTTGTGAATAATATATTTTTCTTGCTGAAGGTACCAATGCTGTTGATACCTCAGTTGAACATCAGCAGTATGATGATTTCTGCTATGTTTTCTCCGCTATGCTGAGGTTTCGTGCTAAAAGCAATTGAGCATGCTTAAGGATAATGAAAGGTTATATCTTGTAGAGGAAAGGGAGGGCAGTCCCTCCTCTTTTACTTTCAACTGCTGCACTATAGTCCAGAGGGAGTCCAGGATGGGAATCAGCCTGGTGGAAGGAATAAGATGGGGTGACTCCCTAGGCCATGGTAAGTTCTCGGGAACAGATCATTAAAAACAATAGTCTCGGGCACCTGGGTGGCTCAGTCGGTTAAGCGACTGCCTTCGGCTCAGGTCATGATCCTGGAGTCCCGGGATCGGGTCCCGCATCGGGCTCCCTGCTCGGCGGGGAGTCTGCTTCTCCCTCGGACCCTCTCCCCTCTCGTGCTCTCTCTCTCTCTCTCATTCTCTCTCTCAAATAAATAAATAAATAAAATCTTTAAAAAAAAACACAATAGTTTCAATAATAGCCATCAACCTTAGTGCCTTTGGGTCTCAGATATACTGGCTTGTTCACATCAGCATCTATCTTGTTCAATAAGAAATCTTTTAGTGGGAAGACTTTGTTCCATGTAATCTCCCCATTCATGCTGTGAATAACTATT
This sequence comes from Zalophus californianus, assembly GCF_009762305.2. Lineage (NCBI taxonomy): Eukaryota > Metazoa > Chordata > Mammalia > Carnivora > Otariidae > Zalophus > Zalophus californianus. Next base: position 39,550,237 of record NC_045596.1, on the reverse strand, counting down.
GAGTGTCTACTATTTGGTATCCCAGTGATGTTATTTCTAGTGATGTGGATGAATACCGGGAATAAGTAAGTAAATAAACAAACAGACAGACAGACAGACAAGATTGTATGAGGTAGTCCTGACACGGTAATGAAAATAGAACAGGATGATGTTATTAAGGGATGTAGGAGCACTTTGGATGGTATGCTTATGGGAATGGGAACTTTTGCTATCTCCTGACCTGAGAAGGAAATATCTTTTTTGATTGTGTGCAGCTCACATTGCCATGAGCATAGAATAGCACACCAAATATGAGTTACCTTACTATCTTGTATTTTTCCAGTGATTTCTCAGTATTCAGTAGTTTCTTTGGCTACTGAATGGGGGTAGGGGTGAATTAGCCTTTTGGTCATCTCATCACTTCAAATTTAGTTTATCATCAAGTGTATAAACTCCAAAGCTATGAACCTTACAGAAAATCATGTAATATAAAATAAATAATAGCATGTGGTCAGTATACATGAGCATGTTATCTACGGATATAAATTCAGGCTTTGTGACATATCATTACATACTTTATAGTCTTTTCCTTTCATGGGCCATTAGGAATTACTTTCTTTAAGGTCTGTTTTTAACATAATAAATTTTGTGTTAGCCTAGGGGGGCTCCAAATAGAAGTTATTCAGAACACATAGGTTTGAAGATCTGGATTTTCCACAGAATGGCTCTGCCTAGCTGGGCAGAAGTCTTAGACTTTCTAAAAGTGAGTTTCTTTATGTATAATATAGATGCAGTATCACTTTACCAGGTTGTGAAAATGAGATAATTGTGAGTGAGAGCCTCTGAGTACCTGTTTTGGCATCTGGCATAGGCTGGTTTTCAATAAATGCTTTCTGAGATTGAATTTTCCAGAGATGATTTCATGTTTTTGATGGAGTAAAACTCTTACTCTCAGCTCTTTTAAGTAAGCATCTCTGCTTGTAGCACAATACATACAATTGGTCATTTTGAAGTTTGCTGTCTGTATGATCTCCTTGCCTGTGTTGCTTTCCCACACTGAAATGTATTTTAACCTCCCTCACTAAATGACTTGACTGTCATATTCATGAAACTTGCCCAGAACCCCCCACCTTAGCGCTCATGTTCGGCTGAATTCATGTGTCTATGTGTCTATTTGTGTTCTGTCTGAATATTTTAATTTGGATTTTCTTCTTCTCTCACTCCTTTCTTTCCCATTTTGTATCTTGAGTTTGATAAGGTCCAAAAAAGTGTTGTGCCATTAAGTTTTTGGCCGAGTCTATTCTAGGGTCTAGCATGCAGAGAAATTCCACGTGTCATTGTTGCCTTTGAAAGTAGAAAGTGTTTTGATCCTGCCCCACTGAGCTCAGCACACTTTGGGCTGGATAATAAAAACAGTGGTCTTTACATGAAGTATGAGACTGAGCTAATGGCTACAATCTGGTCATTTGGGGGAAAGACTTCCTACAGAGTTTGGGCAGTTTTCAGAGTGGTTTGAAAAAAGAGAAGTGGGATTAGGAAGTGCACTTAGGAGACTAGGGAAAGCAGTGAGAGGATCAGAAGTAAAGTCTCTGAGGTGACCTATGTGAAGGAAGCAGATGAGGAGGTTGGGAATCCTTCTGTGGTAGGTTGTATTTATTCTGAATTACAGATCAAAGGGTCAGTTTGGCCATTTTATCAGAGATGCAGCCTTATTTTTTAACACTATTTTTATTAAAATGAAATTAGCCTTAGGTTTGGAGAGGTTTTTCTCTTTATTTCTTTGACTGGGAATTATATAGTTATCAGAAAAGATGTTTCCTTTCTTATTGATCTTCTTTCCCTTCTTGCTTTTCTCTCCCCTCTCAACATAATTAGAATGAATACTTTTACTCCTTTTCCAAAACCTGAAGGTGCTGTTTTTAAATAGTAGCTTATTTAAATAATAACCAAAATTTTAATTATCTCCTTCTTTTTTTAAAAAAAAGATTTTATTTATTTGAGAGAGAGAGAGAGAGCATGACAGGGGGAGGGACAGAGGGAGAAGCAGACTCCCTGCTGAGCGTGGAGCCTGCCACGGGGTTCAGTCCTGGGACTCCAGGATCATGACCTGAGCCGAAGGTAAATGCTTGACCGACTGAGCCACCCAGGCACCCCTAACTTATCTCCTTCTTAAAGCAAAAGTAATAAATCTTCATATAAACCAGTAAGAGAATACAGAATTAAAGAAAGAAAAATAGAAGAGTCTCCTAAAATCCCATTGCCTGCACTCATATTAATATTTTGATTTATATGACACCAAACATTCAAATTTAGGGAATGAGAAAGAGAGGCTGTGGAGGTGGTAGTGCCTGGGAGAAGAGCCAACTATGAAACAAAATGAAATTGGAGGCTCTGACTGACCCTGGATTGTTGGCATGGACAAGATTGGAAAACTTTGTATAACCATGTATGTTTTATTTTATTTTTTTAAAAGATTTTATTTATTTATTTGACAGAGAGAGACAGTGAGAGAGGGAACACAAGCAGGGGGAGTGGGAGAGGGAGAAGCAGGCTTCCCGCGGAGCAGGGAGCCCGATGCGGGGCTCGATCCCAGGACCCTGGGATCATGACCTGAGCCGAAGGCAGATGCTTAACGATTGAGCCACCCAGGTGCCCCTAATCATGTATTTTTTTAAAACAGGATCCTGGTATGCAAATTTTTGTGTGACTAGCTGTTTTTATCTATTACAAGCACCATTCTATGTGATTGAATAGTCTTCTAAAACATCTCTCATACAGCTAAGTATTCTGTTGTTTGAGTTTCAAAGTATTTTAAACCAATTCCCATCGGTGAATGTTTAGGTGATTCGTATCTTTTAAAAATTGTAAACTGTGCAGAGATGAAGATCCTTGTAAATAAGTCCATATTCACAATCATGATTATTTCCTTAGAATAAATTTTTAGAAATTTTACAGTGCCAAGGGATATGCATTTAAAGTGTCTCTCTCTCTTCATATATATATATATATATATATATATATATATATATATATATATATATATATATATCTTTATGGCTATAACACATATATAACATATATAACATTGCCTGCCTAGCTATGATCCAAATAGTGCCTGCCAACTTATGTGCCCATCAGCAAGGTGTGAGAGTGTATTTTTCTCTATATTTGCCCAGGATACAGATACTGTTCCTTGGTGAATATTAGTAGCTTGATTTAATTATCTTATGCACAAACGCCCCCACACTTACTTGTACATCTGTGTGTGTCTGATTGTATGTCTATAATCACTCTTACAGAATATATTTTATCTCATGAACATGTCAGTCTGTTACATCGAGTGAGTTTGTAAACATATAATTCTGATATGTCTGCTCCTAAATATACTTATCTTGACTTCCCAGGTGCCTGTACAAACATCACCCACAGCCAGTGTCAGATGCTGCCCTACCAAACCACGCTAACACCTCTCTTCTCGATTGTCAAAAACACGGAAGTGGAGAAGTTCCTCAAGTTCTTCATGTACCTCCATCGCCTCAGCTGCTACCAACATATCATGCTTTTTGGCTGTAGCCTCGCCTTCCCTGAGTGCATTGGTGATGGTGATGACAGGTATTTTGGAATCAAAATCATTCTGTGATAAGAGTCAGTTGTAACAGAGGTGTCTGAGAGGAATGAAATCATCCCAAGCTACCACCGTTTATTTTTGTTAAAGGAGAAAATATCCCATACCCGTCATAGCCACTTGTAACTCTTTGAAACTGGAATTTTTTTGTGAAAACCTGGAATACTTTTATTTCTGGAGAGATATTATTCTGGATATGAGATTGAGGCAATCAGCTGGGAACCGAGGAGCTGTTTCCGTGAGGGTCTAGCAGAAGACAGCACACTCAAAGGGGTGACTGAAAAGAGTTTATTGAAGAGAAAATTTATAGAGGCATGGACAGGTTAAGAGGCCAAATGATGGGAGGCATCAGGGTCTCATGATAGGGGATGCAGTTCCACCACCCAAGACGTGGAGGGGGAAAAAGGGCAGACAGCAACTGGAGAGAGTTGTAGCTATGGGCAAGGGGTCTTCCAACCAGCCAAGTCCTGTGACCCTATGCAGAGGAGCATAGCCACCAGCAGCCAGCCTGTCAGCCCTGCAGGAGAGAGGAGAAGTAAATACTCTCACCTCACTCTACTCCTGGCCTCCCGTCTGCCGGGGCCTCCTCCCACCATCCAAACTCACCCACAGCCATTGGGCAAGGGTGTGTTATTGATGTGAGCACAATAGATGAGATCTAAAATCTCATCCAAATATTATTGGGTCTAAAGTCCCAAATCTCATCCTCTGAAACAGACATAGGTGAGATGCTGGGTAGTTCTTACGGTCGACACTAGAGCCCAGAGCAGGGTGAGGAGGGTAAAGTAGAGGGTGATGCAGAGGGACAGAGAATGCCTAGTACAATATCAAATAAGATTAGAAAGAATTTTCTTATTTTGGGTGGGGGAAAGAACATTTGAGTGTGTGCTTGTGGATGTGTCTTGTAAGCTCATTTTTTTTTTTTGAGATAAAGTTGACATATAACATTATATTGGTTTCAGGTGTACCACATAATGATTCAATATTTGAATATATTGCCAAATGATCACCACAGTAAGTCTAGTTAACATCCATCACCACACATAGTTATAAATTTTCTTTTTCTTATAATGAGAACTGTTAAAATCAACTCTCTTAGCAACTTTTAAATATACAATACAGTAGTCACCATGTTGTATATTATATCTCCATGAATTATTTAGTTTATAATTGGAAGTTTGTACTTTTTGACCATCATCACCTTATTGAAATAACATAATTTCAATATTACATTATTGTATTGAAATAATTTTCAATAAGAGTAAATCAATGAAAAGTATGTTATGGAATTTTTTAAGTTTACTAAGTATACATTTTTTAAATTTTTGCAAAGCATGTGTTAAATACATAATCACATAAAACATCAATTATTTCCTGAATTAAAATGTTAGGGAGTTTTCAGAATAATAATGTTAGAATGAAATTCATTTTCAAGTGCACGTAGGTTCCATGTTATTTGTACTAATTTAGTTAGTGTATAAAATATGTTTTGAACGGGAGGAAGGCATTCATTGTTTTGATTGGGGAAAGCCTACATTGCCACAGAATAAAATCTGCGTAGAAGAGAAATAGTAGATTGTTTATTGTAGAAGTAAGTAAAGAACTATGAGCAGATACTGCTTTCAGGAAAACATTTCACTAGAAAGAATCATATGCAGAGCATGCTTTCATGGTAACAAGAGAGAAACAGTGGCGGTATAACATGGCGGTTGTAATATTTTTCTAGAGCTGCTGTAACAAATTACTACAAGCTGGGTGGCTTAAACAGACCTTTGTTCTCTCACAGTTCTAGAAACTAGAGATGTAAAATCTGACAGGGCCGTGCTCCCTGTGGGGGTTGTGAGGGGGGTAGAAATCATTTTCTCCCTTCGCCTGCTTCCGGTGGTTTCAGGCTTTCCTTGACCTATGGCCACGTCACCCCATGCTCTCCCTCCATCCTCACATAGCTTTCTCTGTGTGTCTCTCTTCTCTAAGTGAGGACACTTGTCATTGGTCTAGGTAGCCAAGATGATCTCATCATCTCAAGGTTCTTGACTTAATTATGCCCACAAAGACCTTTTTTTTTTTTTCCAAATAAGGTAACATTCACAGATTCCAGAAGTTAGGACATGGACACATCATTTTGGGGCCCTCCATTCAACACACGACAGTGGCTAAGAAAGCAGGCCACGTGCCTCATCCTTCTCACCTGTAGAATGGAGATAATAGCTGAACCTCCTTTGCAAAGTTCACATGAGGATCAAATGACAGAGGGTGCCTGGCTTTTATGAAGAGCTCAAGAAATGTTAGCAATGGCTATCAAATCATGGGTTGAGGAGGTGAGGTAGTACTAATGAAATTAAGAGCATAAAGAGTATTTCTAACATATGTTAAGTATTGAAGGATTGCAAAAAAAGAATGTGGAATACCATATGGATTAAAAGAAAATTAGGTCAAATACTCAAGGCTGTTGGAGTTGGATTCTTGATCCACTTCTTAATTTCAAATATTTTCACTTACCACTCTTTTCTTGAATTTCTCTATGGAGTCATATGGGTGCGTAAATAAAACAATGAAAGAAAGGTTCCTGGAGACTCTGAACTCATTTTGGTCACCCTTCTTAATATAACTCAATCTCCACTCTCACTTAAATCAGTTGTAAAATTCCGGTTAAGCTCCTCATAGTCTTCAGAGCACTTTTAGGTAAAATTTGTTTTTCTCCTGACCTGGTTCATCCTGAAAAAGTGCTCTCCTGTAAGTGTTTTCCATTTTCTGTTATAATGGATAATAATTTATAGTCACTTTTCAGATATACTTTGGGAACTTACCCTATTTTTTATTGTTACATTTATTATTATATTTAATTTTATAATTATACTTCCAGACCAGTGCTTCCTGCTGTCATTTAGTGTGTGCATGGAACCAGAAGCTAAATTTAATAAGCAAAGTAAGTTCATAAAGGTAAAATGTATTGTAGAAAATAGTGTAAATACAGTTTTCTTATAATTCATTATTTTTGATCATCCATTATACTAATTTTCTCTAACTATTCAAATAATGGAGAATTGCTTATATTCCATCCTAGACAAAATAGCTAATATTTAAATTTTAGTTTAAAAAGATTAGTGGGATATATAAATAGTATGGTTTTTAATCTGCCCCTTGAGACGGCAAATGCTCATTAACTACATTTTATAACAATAAACGTTAACAGTTTTTATTTAGACGAGGGTTGCTATTAATAAATATGTATATCATATACTATAACATAGGCTAACTGAAAGTGGTACATAATTTATATGGATTCAGTGAAATTTATCTTGAACTATAGAGATCTCATTGATAAATCATTTGGATAGCCTTAAAAATATATGTGTTAGAATGAATAGCTTAAAAATATCAGCAAGTAGCTGGAGAGAAATCCACAATTCCTGGGCCAGGAGAGTAACAGTTGTTTCTGGATGGCTTTTTGACACACCAGATACAATTAAGGTCTCTGGAAGAGAAAACAGGTATTGCAAACACATGCTTTTGATGTGTAATTATCACTCATACCCAAGTTGTTTAAATAATGGGCCTATAATATTGTCAAAACTGAAGGGGGTTCAGTTTGGCTTGGAAGGTCCAGTTTTGCTTCTAGAAGACACCCAGGAGACCTGCTAATGTGGGGTGACTGTCACCCCACTCACATCTTCTGATACTTTGCAGAGAAACTCTGTGCTCATGAGATGAGTCCTTAACATTAAAAACTTGACATGTTTGCTATTGATTTTTTTTTCCCTCTGGACTATTGATTTGTCACTAGGTCCTTCGCAGAAATTCTTAATAGCTGTGGAACTGAAATAAAAATTCTTCATTTAGCCAGATTACTTGAGATTAAAGATTATATTTCAAACCTAGGAACTACAGGACAGTTTTCTGTTAATGTACTTAATCCCTGTAGGATTGTGATACGAATCAAATGTGTTTCTTCAAATTAGCTTCTTTAAAAATGCTATGCTTTTTCCCAAATAAGTATGTTGACTGGAAATTAGAAAATTTAATCTGGCAACTACAGAGAAAGCACTTGAGGGGCTCCTGGGTGGCTCAGTTGGTTAAGGGTTTGCCTTCGGCTCAGGGCATGGTCCCGGTGTCCTGGGATCGAGCCCTATGTCGGGCTCCTTGCTCAGTGGAGAGTCTGCTTGTTCCTCTCCCTTTGCCCCTTGTGCTCTCTTTCTCTCTCTCTCTCACTCTCTCAAATAAAATCTTAAAAAAAAAAAAAGCACTTGAAAGTTTGGGGGCAGATGAAACCTAATTCTGCCAATTGCCAGTTATAAGACCTTGGGCATTTTAGTTAGCCTTCTGACCTGCAGTTTACTCATCTCTATAATGAGAGCCTTCATAAGCTGCATTTGTGTGTGTTGAACAGAATGATTTATATAAAGTGCCCATACATGGTCTACACTATATGGCACAGAGTAACTTCTCCATGAACAGTAACTTACTATTATTAATAGAGTAGTCAATGATGATAAGTAAATTTTCTGGGAGGGTATAAACTTCATCACTTCTTTCAGAGATGCAAGATTTGCATTTTTTCCCCATTCTTCCCACCTTCTAAACCTGATTAGTAATGTTGAGCATCATTTCATGCTCTGTATGTCTTCTTTGGAAAAATATCTATTCAGGTCCTCTGCCCATTTTTTAAATGGATTTTTTTTGGTGTTGTGTTGTATAAGTTTTTATATATTTTGGATATTAACCCCTTATCAGATATATCATTTTCAAATATCTTCTCCCATTCAGTAAGTTGCCTTTTTTTTTGTTGATAGTTTTTTTCGCTGTGCAAAAGGTTTTTGTATTGGTGTAGTCCCAATAGTTTTGTTTTGCTTTTGTTTTCCTTGCTAGAGGAGACATATCAAGGAAAATGTTTCTATGGCTAGTATCAAAGAGATTACTGCCTGTATTTACTTCTAGGAATTTTATGGTTTCAGGTTTCACATTTAGGTCTTTAATCCAGTTTGAGTTTATTTATTTTTTTAAAGATGTATCTATTTATTTTAGAGAGCGAGAATGAGAGAGTGAATGAGCAAGCATGAGTAGGGGAGGGGTAGAGGGAGAGAATCTTAAGCAGACTCCCCACTGAGCATAGGGCCCGATGTGGGGCTCAATGTCATGACCCTGAGATCATGATGTGAGCTGAAACCAAGAGTTGGATGCTTAACTGATTGAGCCACCCAGGCACCCCAGAGTTTATTTTTGTGAATTATAAAAGAAAGTGGTCCAGTTTAATTCTTTTGCATGCAGCTGTACAGTTTTCTCAACACCATTTGTTGAAGAGACTGTCCTTTCCTCATTGTGTATTCTTGGCTCTTTTATCGTAGATTAATTGACCATAAAATTGTGGGTTTATTTCTGACTTCTGTTGTATTGTTCTGTGTGTCTATTTTTTGTGCTGGTACCATACTATTTTGATTACTATAGCTTTGTAGTATATCTTGAAGTCTGGGATTGTGATACCTCCAGCTTTGTTCTTATTTCTCAAAATTGCTTTGACTATTTGAGGTCTTTTGTGATTCCATCTGAATTTTAGTATTATTTGATCTAGTCCTCTGAAAAATGTCTTGGTATTTTGATAGGGACTGTATTGAATCTGTAGATTGCTTTGGGGAGTATGGGCATCTTAACAATATTAATTCTTCTAATCCATGAGCATGGGATATCTTTCCATTTATTTGTGTCATCTTCAATTCTTTCATCAGCGTTTTATAGTTTTCAGGGTACAGGTCTTTCACCTCCTTGGTTAAGTGTATTCTGAGGTATTTTAATATTTTTGGAGCAATTGTAACTGGAATTGTTTTCTTAATTTCTCTTTCTGCTATTTGTTATTAGTGTATAGAAACACTACTGATTTCTGATTTCTGTAACTTTTCTGACTTCACTTATCACTTTTAATAGTTTTTTGGTGGACTCTAGGATTTTCTATATATAGTATATCATCTGCAAATAGCAGCAATTTAACTTTTTCCTTACTAATATGGATGCCTCTTATTTCTTTTTCTTTTTTGATTGCTGTGGCTAGGATTTCCAGGATTACGTTTAATAAAAGGGTGAGAGTGGACATCCTTGTCTTGTTCCTGATTTTATAGGAAAAACTTTCAGTTTTTTATCATTGAGTATGATGTTGACTGTGGGTTTTTTTTATATATGGCCTTTATTATGTTGAGGTATGTTTCCTCTAAACCCACTTTGTTGATAGCTGAATTTTGGATGTTGAATTTTGTCAAATGCTTTGCCACATCTATTGAGATGATCATATGATTTTTATTATTTGTTTTGTTGATGTAGTGTATAATGTTGATTGATTTGCAAATCAACTGAACTATCTTTGCATGCCTGGAATAAATTTCATTGATCATGGTGAATGATCCTTTTAATGTATTGTTGAATGTGGTTTTCTAATATTTCAGTTGAGGATTTTTATGTTTATGTTCATCAGCAATATTGGCCTGTAGTTGGCTTTTTTTTTATGGTACCTTTGGTTTTTGCTTCTAAAATTTTGATAATAAATCAAGATTGGAATTCTGCTATGTTGCTAACTTCCATTCACTTTATGTTCATCTTTTAAGCTTTGGCTTTTGCTAAAATCTTGGTAGGTAAATAAAAGTTATAGGCCCATTTTTGTTTCAGTCCCTAGGGAGGAAGAAAAAATGTTAAAAGAAACAAGTGATATTAAAAATTGCCTTTTGGAAGGCACGATTTGTTCATTTCTCTTAAATGCCCTAGGTTCCCTTTTAGAAGCAGCAGAGTTCCCTGGAAAAATTGAGCCCATACTCCAGTTCTCATTACTTAAAGTTACAATAAAAGTTCCCTGTCATTTCAAATATACAGATGCTTTGGTCTTCCTATTCTGACTCCTTTATATTACTAAAGATGGCCATATTACTAAAATGGCCTCTAGGTGAATAATCAAGATGGGTACCAAAATTATTACTGGAATGATTAAAAAATATTTGCTGTGCTAGAATTCTAAAACATCTCCCCCATCATCCAATTTATACTCACAGTATACTGTGAGTATACTACCGCACAGCATTGTATTGCCACACCATTTCTGAATTAAATTTTACTGACAATGTAATCAGAGAGTAAAATTTATGTGCTTTTAATGTAATTTTAGAGGGCTTACTGTGTTCTTAAATGTGTTATTTTATAAGACAGCATGGGCCAAGCTCCTGCGTAAATGCAACCCTGAAATCATCTTAAAAGCTAATTGGAAAATACAGCTTGCTTTAAAACAATTTTTTGAAGTATTCATTTATTATATCAAGTCAGCATAGGCTTACTTTATTATCTTTTTCTAAGTGGAGAATAATTATATACTGCTAATTTATTTTACTAAAGATTTTATCTACGTCCCAAAAACTCTATTGTGTCACACTTGGGAATGAATGGAAACATTACAGAATTAACATTTTTTTCATAATTATAATTTTAAAAATTTATATAGATCAGTAGTCAAATAAAGATGAGCTTTGTTGATATAGTCTGAAAGCCATTTGCCACTTACTTGCCTGAGTTTATCAACGAACTGGGAAGCAGCAGGCTTTTTTAGCCAAACCAGTGCTGACTACATGGCTGTTGAGATGGTCAATTGTATGACTCTTTCCTTTTCAACGTCAGTTAATCTAGTGTAGTCTGCTAGACTAATCTAACAGTTAATCTCGTCTGCCTCTTGGCATTATACATAGAATATTAAATGATAAGTAAGTTTCCATTTTATGAGCCAAAATGGCTCCAAATGTGGGTAAGATATAGTCAGATAACTCATATTACTTTTATTTCACAAAGACATAAAGCTAGAGAATCAGGTCATGACAGCTCAGCTCTTTCTAACAATGCCCTGTCACATCACTGACTGTGTCTCAAGCACACACATTTTATCAAGCTCAGTGGAGTCATTTGCTTACTTTTCTCAATAATTCATTGGTATTACACGGATGTGAGTAGAATTTAGATTTAATATTTCTGATTCAATTCATTTGAAGATCCATATGTAAGGCATCATTTCATGATGTACAAAAAATCAAAACAGCTGCAAAAATAATTTAACAATTGCAAGTTTCTTTTCTGATTTGTTAACCTTCTATCCCATGGGCCCTGGTAGTATGCCAAGTATTAATGAGAATCAGGATTGTGTTGGTTACAAGTTGTGTGGAGTTTTATATTCCCTTTCAGGGGTGGTTGTGTGGTTTTACATTATTCACACTCAATTCAAGCCGTGTTTATCTGTTGGTATTTCCTTGTTTTTCTATTTTAAGGGTGACCCCCTACTATTGGCATATAAACAAGGCACTTAATCTGTAAAGTTTTCATCCATAACAATTTTACTGACATTTTCCTCGTACATGAGAATTATTTCAAGATTGAACAGTACTTGTAAAATTTGCTGACCTAATGGGGCGGAAATCACATGAGCAGGGCCAGCTTGAGCTCTTATATAATCCATATAAGTTGAGAGTTAGGTAGTGATGGTTCTGATCCCAGCTTTGCTGACAGCTTCATTCCAAGCAGGCCACTGAATTAGCTCCTGCATGTGATTCCTTTATTTTGTCAACAAATATTTGCTGACTGCACATACTAGGTATAAAGCCGCAAACAAAATGAAATCCTTGACCTCATGGAACTTTTATTATATTGAAGGGAAATAAGCAAATAAATAGATAACAAATAAAAAATTAAAATAAATACATAAATAGTGGTACATACTAGGTATAAAGCTACAAACAAAATGAGATCCTTGACCTCATGGAACTTTTATTATATTGAAGGGAAATAAGCAAATAAATAGGTAACAAATAAAAAATTAAAATAAATAAATAGTAGTATATCAGACAGTGATAAGTGCAACGGAAAAAATTTCAGCAAGGAATTGGAGAGCATTGGGAAAGTGGGAGTGTGGTGGCAAGAGGGGCAATTTTAAGCAGAGTGTTGTTCAGCGAAACTTCACTGAGACCTGTGAGGACATGAGAATCCAGGAGATGAGGGAAACCTGGATATCTGTTGGTGTTTCCATTTTATTTATGCTTTTAGCAAGCATTTATTGGCACCTGCAATGTGCCAGGTGCATAGTTTGATGCTGGGGATGTGCGGATGAATAAAATAAAGTTCTGCCTTCAAAGAACTCAGCATAATAGGGGACCAGACATGAAAGCAATTAAATTGTTGTACAGTGTGATCAGTTTACCAAGTGTGGGGGTAGCAGAGAGACAGAGGAAGAACTCTTTCCTTTTGGCATTATTAGGGAAGGCTACTACCAGGGAGGAAGTAACAGCTAAATTGGTTTGAGAGGATGGAAAGAAGTTTGCCATGTAGACAAGGTGGAATAGGAAGGCATTTCAGGTAGAGTAACATTCTAGATCTATCGTATATTAGGGGAACTACAACTAGTTAAATTTTACTAGGATATAAAATGGGGAGAGAACAAACATATTTTAGGGAATTTTAAGAAGTGAAATTAGCAGCACTTAGTGATTAATTGCATATGAACTTTGGGGTTGAGGACAAGGCAAAGGTTTTTGGGCTTGGGACTTGGGTAGATAGTATTACCACCAAGAAAATCATGTATATCAAAGGAGGAGCGGGGGCTGTGGTGGTGAGGGGGTTGGGTTAATATTGACATAGTATTTGTATCTGGTTCAAGAAGTGCCTGACAGCACTATTCCTTTCAGAGGAGTTAAAAACATTTTTTCTTCCGTAAGAGATGACCTGATTTATACTTTCATTGAGAGGTTTGCTAGTCAGCTGGCTCCCTGAAAAAAACCAAACTGCTGATTTCTGCATGGGTTGCCTGCATACCCCTATGAGAGGCTGTGGCTCCTACCAGCCTTCTCCCTATGGCTTTCTCTAAGTTCCAATAACTCCTCCTTTCCTTGTTCCTTAAGACTGGGTGCTAACAGAACCTGTCCCAGCATGGTACACTAGCCCTTGCTGGTTTTCCTAAACCCTGCCAGCACCTTTGTTAAGTGGTCCTTTCCTTCAACACTCTGCAGTGATCCTAATTCTGTGGGTCATTTCTTTCCTGCTGGAACCATGGCTATTACACATAAAAATAAGACAGACATAGTCCTTGCTTTTAAAGAGCTTCAGACCAGTATGACCCCCAACTACCCTGACATTTCCTCTTATTTCTCTTCTGATGTGATACAAGGACATACAAACACTCTCTTGTACACTTTTCCATCTCCATGTTCAGTGAAGCTGGAAACCAAGGAAACCTCTTTCCCACCTCTGTCCTACCCCATCTAAACCACAGCTGTTATGGTCTCTTGAGGCCAACAGAATATGCTTGCATAGGAAGTTGACACTGTTGGTCCATCAAAGAGAGAGCAAGCCATCTGTTATTTTTGTGTTTTCCAGCAGTGGTGATGAAGTCATGCTCTTGTGTAATTTGTGGATTTATTCCTGTGTTACCTGTGGCTCATGTTTATGCAAAGAGGCCAGCTAGGTGACACACTTTGGAGCACTGGGCTGGAGTCCATAGTTTCTGCCTATGAGATCTCTTCTTTAGGTTTCAGTTTCCTCACAATGTAAAAGGAGGAAATAAGTGTCAATTACCTTGCAAGTCTTAACATTCTTTTCATGATGAAGGTCTGCAACTTTGGGAGCTGCCTGTGACTATGACTTTGTAAGCCTTGTCCACTGAGCAGCTCAGCTTAACAAAGAAAATTTAGGAGTATGTTTTTTAAAAATGATTGTATGAGTTTTGTCAATGAATACATCTAACTCAGTAGCATGTTTCTGACCAAGTGATATATCAGAGAAAAGTATATTAGTTACCTACTGCTGCTTAACAAATTACCACAAATTTAGCAGCTTACAACAATGCGCATCTAGCTCTTTTTGTGCTTAGCAGAGCCATGTCTAATGGTCCCAAGAAGCATCTGAAGCATGTAGCAGTTCCAAAGCATAGGATGCTGGATAAGCTGACTGGGTGTGTTTGCCCTTCGTCCATCTACTGGTCCCCATAAGCTAAAAGAATGTCTTCCTCTGCATGTATCATATGACCTCACTGATATGAGGAATTCTTAATCTCAGGAACAAACTGAGGGTTGCTGGAGTGGTGGGGGGTGGGAGGGATGGGGTGGCTGGGTGATAGACATTGGGGAAGATATGTGCTACGGTGAGCACTGTGAATTGTGCAAGACTGTTGAATCACAGATCTGTACTTCTGAAACAAATAACGCAACATATTTTAAGAAAAAAGAAAAAGAAGAAGATAGCAGGAGAGGAAGAATGAAGGGGAGTAAGTCAGAGGGGGAGACGAACCAGGAGAGATGATGGACTCTGAGAAACAAACTGAGGGTTCTGGAGGGGAGGGGGTGGGGGGATGGGTTAGCCTCGTGATGGGTATTAAAGAGGGCACGTTCTGCGTGGAGCACTGGGTGTTATGAACAAACAATGAATCATGGAACACTACACCAAAACAAATTATGTAATATATGGTGATTAACATAACAATAAAAAAATTAAAAAAAAAAAGAATGTCTTCCTCTCATCTTTTTCCTAAGGAATCAGACTTAACTATGACCTAACAGGAGATGAAGTAAAGATCTGTATACAGCATTTTATTAAGATTGGTGGCGAAGTTCAAACTGATATAACCTACCCTGCTGGTTTTCTAGATGTCATCAGCATTGACAGGACTGGGGAGAATTTCCATCCGATCTGTGACACTAAGGGTCGCTTTGCTATTCATTGGATTACACCTGAGGAGGTCAAGTATAAGTTGTGTGGAGTGAGAAACACCTTTGGGGGCTGCGGGGAGGAATTACTCAGCCGGTGATTGTGTAGAGTGAGAAACACCTTTGGGGGTTGGGGGGAGGAATTACTCAGCCGGTGACTGTGTAAAGTGAGAAACACCTTTGGGGGCTGGGGGGAGGAATTACTCAGCCGGTGACCCGTGATACTTGCATCACCCACTATCCCGATCCCCTCATCAAAGTGAATGACACCATTCAGACTGATTTGGAGAGTGGAAAGATCACTGATTTCATCAAGTTTGACACTATGGTGATCAGAGGTGCTAATCTGGGGAAAATTGGTGTGATCACCAACAGAGAGAGATGCCCTAGTTCTTTTGATGTAGTTCATGTGAAAGATGCTGATAGCAACAACTTTGCCACCCAGCTCTCTGACATTTTTGTTGTTGGCAGAGGCGACAAACCATGGATTTCTCTTCCCTGTGGAAAGAGTATCTGCCTCACCATTGCTGAAGAGAGAGACAAGAGACGGGTGGCCAAACAGAGCAGTGGGGAAAGGGTCTCTAGGTGACATGATTGGAAGTCTTTTTACTTAATTAAAGATAATACGGCAGGATTAAAATAAAAAATAAAAAATAATGACAGTACCTATCTATTATCCCATAGTTTCTGTGGATCCTCAATCTAGGAATGACTTATGTGGGTCCTCTGCTTTAGGGTTTGTCATATGGGTACAATCAAGGTATTAGCCAGGGCTGGGGTCTTATCTGAATCATGTTGGAAGAAGTTTAGTTCCTCAAGAGTTGTTGGATCGAGGGTCTGTTTCTAAGATGGCTGTTGGCCAGAGGCCACTCTTAAAGCCCTTGCCGTGTGGGCCCCGCAATATGACAGCTTGCTTCATCAAATCCAATAAGGGAGAGAGTCTGCTAGCAATAGAGAAGTCATAATCTTGTGTACCCTGATGACGGATGAGACATCTCATTGCCTTGTGTTGGTGGCAAGCAAGTCTCTAGGCTGACTGACACTCAAAGGGAGGGCGGGGCTTACACAGGGCATGACTATCAGGAGGTGGGATCATTGGGGCCATCTTGGAGTCTGCCTGCCACAGAGGTTCTGTTTTTCTTTTTTCGGTGGTAAAAGAGTTTTAAATCCTAAGCTCTTCTAATATATTTAAAGTTTAGTTTATGTGCCAAAAATAAAAAGTGACAGCTACATGCAACGTGAGACCCTGAGTGGAGATCTTAGAAATATTTGAATAGAATTCTTAAAGGTGTTGTACCAATATTAATCTTCAGATTCTGATAATTATACTGCAATTATATTACAGAAGATGTTTGCCTTGGGCGAGCTTGGATGAAGGATATATGGAAACTTTCTGTAATGTTTTTATAAATTGTCTCTAAGTCAAAAAGTAGGTCAAAGTAAAAAATTAGAAAAAGTGATTTGTAAAATTTAAAAATCCATAACTGTATAAGCCTACTTTGTGGCCATAGCTTGTTTAGTAATTTTAACATTATGTCTTTATCAGAACTTTTTTTGCAGATAGCATTTATAAATTTGGGGAGTAATGGAAAGATATTGGTCAAAGGGCACAGTAAAGGAAAAAACTGTAATTTTTTTTGTAAATAAAGCAAACAATTTTAGTAGACAAATTCATTAAAAATTATATAGATATATACAGTGGAATATTATTGAGCCATCAAAAAGAATGAAATCTTGCCATTTGCAATGATGTGCATGGAACTAGAGGGTATTATGCTAAGCGAAATAAGTCAGTCAGAGAAAGACAAATACCGTATGATTTCTTTCACTTATATGTGGAATTTAAGAAACAAAACAGATGATCATAGGGGAAGGGGAAGAAAAATAAAATAAGATAAAAACAGAGAGGGAGGCAAACCATAAGAGACTCTTAACTCTAAGAAACAAACTGTGGGTTGCTAGAGGGGAGGTGGGTGGGAGGAGGGGGTGATGGAGTGATGGGCATGAAGGAGGGCACTTGATGGAATGAGCACTGGGTGTTATAAGCAACTGATGAATCACTAAATTCTACCCCCGAAACTAATAATACACTAAATGTTAACTAAATTGAATTTAAATAAAAAATTTAAAAAAATTATATAGGTAAAATCTACCACTTTTTTTGGTTAATTATTTTAGAATGTTCTTCCTAGTGACAATACCATAAAAGCTTCACTACCACTATATAACAGAATTATTTATATATTTGTTTATATGTATTTGTTTCAACAAATAATTACAGAGATGATGTAACATAACAGTTCTCTTCTTGAACTTTAGTTTGAAATGTGTTAGGGACTTGTAACACCAAAAGCACTTCACACGTCAATTTAAAATAATCACCAGTTCTAAAATAGTATTCTGATAACCAAATCCAACTCTTTCCCTGTGCAGAGCACTGTTTTCAGATGTCAGTCAGCTTGCTGCTTGGATGCAGACACTCATGTTCCAAAATAGTGTGGTCTGTCTCACCACACTGTTCCATGTGATGAAAAGCCAAATACTTCAACCGCTCATAGGCAGTTGGATTTCCTGCAAAGCAAGAACAAATGGTTGCTCGTTTTGCTCACTGTTTGAAAGGGCTCCTTGTTATAAATACTCTATCACTATTTCACATGTCCTGGTCCAGCAATTTGAAGCTTATGGGTCTCGGTTGGTTACACCTCTTAAGAGAGCTATTTGGAAACACTCTAGACATTTTTCTTAGGTCCTATTTTTAGAATGGAAGGCCTAATGGTACTTTAATGTCTCTATATATTCCCAGAACAAATCTCAAGAAAAAGTGTCTGTTACCTTTTGAAATTTAACAAAGCTGGTTGGATTATCACTGCTCCTCTGAGAAGTATTATGTTAAAGAATCAATTTTGATTTACAGAATGTTAGTGGTAAAAGGACCGTGGAAAATCAGCTCGTTCAAACCCCTCACTTTTCAAATGAGGAAAGTGTGAGTCTTGGTGTGAGTGAACTGTTGGCCCAATATCAGACAGTGAGGAGTATGGAAGTTTTAGAATGGTAGACTTACGTTTTCCTGCAGAAGATAACTGTGGTAAGAGTCAATAACAGTCAGTTTCTGAGATAAGATTCAGCTTTGGAACATGAAAATAGTCTGCTGGGCCCTTGTGTGAAACTTTATTGCTCTTATAGAAGATTCTGAGGAAAGATGTGGAGTCATCCAAAAATATGGGTTCAGAAGTGAGGGAAGGTCCAGAAACGTCTTGGGAGGATTGGGCCCTATGTGTAGATAGCTTCTCAAAGATCTTGCCCCGCACTCCCCTGCCGACTATGTCGGATGAGTGTTTCCCCCTGTAAATGGCACCTGGCATTCCATCAATTAGAGATTCCTTTGCTCCAGCAAACAATCTTCTAATGATGCAAAAAACCTTTGGGAGGGTTAAGTGTCCATCTGTTATTATGAATTACTCTGTGTTATTTTCATCTTTCTTCTTCTTTGGCAGCCTAATTGGGATCTGATCATTTGGGGAATGTAGTTTTGATTGTAGGAAGGGAAGAAAATGTTGATGAGCCAGAAACCCTCTGGTGGAGATGGCCGTCTAAGTGGGGTGGCCAGGATGGTGTCAGAAACTGGGACCCAGGTCGGGGACTAGAAGGCAAGGGCAGAATGCTGAAGACAAACCCAGATTGCTTGCGGTTTTACTCTGGGCTGTCTCACATGTGGAAAAGAAAGAGAAACGACTTTATCCTTCCCTGGTGTTCCTTAGCTCCTTTGGCAAATACTGATTCATTGCAGGTTAACTAGGAGTTTGTGGAATGAAGGGAGAACCCAACCCCGTGTGTATGGTTGGTCCACTCAGAAAGTGCATGCAAGCATGCCTGATTTAATTGCACTTTGCCTTATTGTGCTTCACAGGTGTTGCATTTTTTTATAAATCTTCGGCAACCCTGTGTGGAGCAAGTCTAGGTACCATGTTGCCAACAGCCTTTGCTCACTTCATATCTCTGTGTCACATTTTGGTAATTCTTGCAGTATTTCAAACCTTTTCATTAGTATTATATTTGTTATGATGATCTGTCATCAGTGATTTTTGATGTACTCTTGCAACTGTTTTGGAGTGCCATGATCCGCACTCACATAAGAGGGTGAACTTAATTGGTAAGTGCTGTGCGTTCCCCTGGCCTTCCCCTGTCAGTCTGCCTCCCTTCAGTCCCCTCTAGTCCCTGAGACACAACAATGTAAAAATTAGGCCAATTAATAACCCTATAATGGCCTCTAAGTATTCAAGTGAAAGGAAGAGTCATGTGTTCCTACTTTAAATCGAAAACTAGAAATGGTTAAGCTTAGTAAGGAAGGAGTGTCAAAAGCCAAGATAGGCCAAAAGCTAGGCCTCTTGTGCCACGCCCCCAAATCGTGACTGCAAAGGAAAAGTTCTAAGGAAATTAAAAGTGCTTCTCCAGTGAACACATGCATGATAAGAAAGCAGAACAGCCTTGTTGTTGAAATGGAGACAGTTTGAGTGGCCTGGATAGAAGATCAAACCAGCCACAACATCGCCTTAAGCCAAAGCCTAATCCTAAAGCTTAAAGCAGGGCCCTAACTCTCTTCAATTCTGTGAAGACAGAGAAGTGAAAAAGCTACCGAAGAAAAGTTTGAAGCTATCAGAGGTTGGTTCATGGGGTTTAAGAAAAGAAGCCTTCTCTAGAACATAAAAGTGCAAGGTGATACAGCAAGTGCTGATGGAGAAGCTGCAGCGAGTTACCCAGAAGATCCAGCCAAGTAATTAATCAAGGTGGCCACACTGGACAACAGATTTTCAATGTAGATGAAACAGCCTTGTCTTGGAAGAAGATGCCATCGGGGGCTTTCAGAGCTAGAGAGAAGTCAATGCCTGGCTTCAGAGATTCAAAGGACAAGCTGACTCTCCTGTTAGGGGCTAATGCAGTTGTTGACTTTGAGTTGAAGCCATAGTTTATATACCTTTCCAGAATCTCTAGGGCCCTTAAGAATTATGCCAAATCTATTCTGCTTGTGCTCTATAAATAGAACAACAAAGCCTGGCTAATAGCACATCTATTTACAACCATGATTTACTGAATATTTTAAGCCAGATCTACTGCTCAGAAAAAAAAAAAAAAAGATTCAAAATATTACTGCCCATTGACAATGCACCTGGTTACCTAAGAGCTCTCTCTCTGTTGGAGACATAAAATGAGATTAATGTTTTCATGCCTCATAACAAAATATCCATTCTGCCGCCCATGGATCAAGGGGCCATTTTGACTTTCAAGTCTTATTATTGAAGAGATACATTTCATAAGACTATAGCTACCATAGATAGTGATTCTTCTGACCGATCTGGGCAAAGTAAATTGAAAACCTTCTGGAAAAGACTCATCAATTCAAGATGCCATTAAGAACATTCATGATTCATGGAGAAAGATCCAAATACCAACATGAACAGGAGTTTGGAAGAAGTGGATTCCGACCCTCGTGGAGGACTTTGAGGGGTTCCAGACTTCAGTGGAGGAAGTAAGTGCAGGTGTGGTGGAAATAACAAGAGAACTAGAATGAGAAGTGGAGCCTGAAGACTACAAACAATCTCATGATTCAGCTTGAACAGATGAGGGGTTGCTTCTCATGGATCAGCAAAGAAAGTGGATTCTTGAGGTGGGATCTACTCCTGGTGAAGATGCTGTGAAAATTATTGAAATGATAGTGAAGGATTTAGAATATTACATAAACTTAGCTTATCAGGCAGTGGCAGGATTTGAGAGGATTGACTTGAACTTTGAAAGTTCCTTGGTGGGGAAGATGCTACCAAACAGCATCACTGTTACAGAGAAGTTGCTCATGAAAGGAAGAGTCAAAGGATGTAGCAAACTTCACTGTTGTCTTATTTTAAGCAATTGCCACAGTCACCCCAACCTTCAGCAGCCCCCACCCTGATCAGTCAGCAGTCACCAACATCTAGGCAAGACCCTGCACCAGCAAAAAGATTATAACTCACTGAAAGCTCAGATGATGATTAGCATTTTTAGCAGTATTTTTTAATTAAGGTATGTACACAGTGTATTGTGTTTTTAGACATTATGCTGTTGCATACTTAATAGACTGTAGCAGAGTGTTAACGTAACTTTTATATGCAATGGGAGACCAAAAAATTCATTTGATTTGTTTTATTGTGATATTCACAATATTCTATTGTGGCAACCTGCAGTATCTCTGATATTAAGTATCAAGTTTTGAACTAACCTTGAGTTGTGCTTTTGGAGCACACATTCCTGAAGTATGGATTCACATGAATAGAGTGTTTAACCAAGTGGGTCCTGGGATCAGTCTGGCTGGGTTTGAATCTTGGCTCTGACATTCACTACCGCAGAGATCTTGGGCAAGTCTCTTAGTTTTCCTGTGCTTCATTTTTTTTTTTTATTTGTATATTTGGGATGATAGTAGTAGTACTTATCACTTAGGGCTTTAATGAGAAATGAGTGAGTTAATGTATGTAAAGCACTTAGAACAGAGCCTAGCAAAGTGTTGCAAAGCAATTGCATAAGAATTCTATGATCTGATTCGTCAACCGTGTCCTTCAGTTTTATTTGAGAAAATATAGTCTCTAACTTCTCTAGGATAAGATTTTTGTTTTTTGAGAGAGAAAGAATGAGAGATCATGTGATGGGGTGGGGAAGCGGACGGACAGAGGGAGAGAGACAATCCTAAGCATGGTCCACATCCAGAGCCCAGTCCCTGGTTGGGCTCAATCTCACAACCCTGAGATCATGACCTGAGCCGAAACCAAGAGTGGGTCGCTTAACTGACTGAGCCACTCAGGTGCCCCTCCGAAATAAGATTTTAAAATGTTATTTAAGTGACACTTTCTTAGTCCTATAAATATCTATGGATTTCCCGTTGGTGGTCAGCTGTCTTCCTTATACCAAGGAACTTGTCTGGACCAATTCATAATTTTATGGCCCAAACCTAATCTTTCCACATGGCAAAACCTCGCTTTCCACATCTTCATTAACAAAATTTAGTAGGTAGATAATTATGTGGCGATCAGGATTCTACAAGGTACTGAGTTTTGAGACAAGTTCCTGAGAGGAAATGAATTACATTCATTTACATCTGAATGTAATTGTCCAGTACCCCTTTTCCATATTTGTATATAGAACAAGATCCCTCTTCTCAAGATTCTATTACAGGGCGCCTGGGTGGCTCAGTCGGTTAAGCGACTGCCTTCGGCTCAGGTCATGATCCTGGAGTCCCGGGATCGAGTCCCACATCAGGCTCCCTGCTGAGCGGGGAGTCTGCTCCTCCCTCTGACTCTCTGCCCTCTCGTGCTCTCTCTCTCTCTCTCTCTCTCTCTCTCTCTCAAATAAATAAATAAATAAATCTTTAAAAAAAAGATTCTATTACAGACTCTTATCAGTTCTATTTTAACTCAATAGCTGGTGTATCCCATTATGTTTCTGCAATTCAGAGAAGTATGAATGGGGAATTTTAATGTTCTTGTTTAATCAGGGGATTTTTAAAGCCGAATTATTCGGTCTTTATGTGAAAATAGACAATATGGAAGAGTAGATAGAACATAAAACAAAAGTTCAAACACCTGGATTCTCTTCCTGCTTCTGCCATTAAGAAGATGTGTGATCTCGAGTCCATCCTAGAATCTTCCTGGGCCTGTCTCAAATGGAGGATTTGAACCAGGCATTGCTTAAGGTTTGTGACAGATCCCAGATTGTATGCTTGTGCAACATCCCAGTGACCCTACCGAGTGAAGTGTGTGCTTTGCCTTGACTGACGTGTATGGTTTCTTTCCCAGTTTCCTTAAAACCATTTGAAATGGCTTTGCCAGATCCCCAGCCAGGGTGAGAGAGGCATTCTGTGGCTGCAAAGTAGGAAATGCCCGCTGGGTCTGCAAGAGAACAAGTCCCTGCCTTGTAACATTTCTACATTTACAACGGGAGTTGTAACATTCTTGTCCAGAAGTTTGATTGCGTGGAAGATGAATAAAGGCAAGCTCTGGGGGCATCATTACTCTTACCATTAACAGTAGTTGTTTGCATTTTTCTATTTTGCAGAAGATAAAGGAGAAATCTAAGATAAATTAACTGTTTAAAAGGTGAAGATAGATAGTTTATTACTGTAGATACACAACTGAGTTGCCACTTGTCTATTTTTTTGGGCGGAGGTCCAGGAGGAGCTTTCTGTCTACCTCTCAGAGATACTTTTAATTTCTCAAAGGGAAGCTAAAGAAACGAGATTAACTTATTTTGTGATCTACTTCTGCTTTTCCAATTTGGGGGCCTTCCTTTCTCTGTTAATTTACTCCATTTGACATGAACTAGAGCTCTTTCTCTGGTTGACAGGTTTACTTGAGCACGGGAAATCTAAAAAACAAAAATCATTGGGATAAATCCTTTTACAAGAGATAGTAGGCTGATATGCTATGGGACTAGCTTATTCCCTCTAGAATCATGGTAATAGGGTGGCTGCAATCCTTGTTTTAGGACTTAATGTAGAAATTTAAGTTGTTGACTGTAGTAAATATAAATTAAGATAATATCACGGCACTCATGGCCAACTTTAGTTTCATTGTTATTTCAAGAAGGAGTCAGTAAAAACATTAATTTTCACTTTTTCTTTTCTTCTAGCCATGGACTCCTGCCCTGTAGGTCCTTCTGTGAGGCTGCCCAAGAGGGTTGCGAATCAGTCCTGGGGATGGTGAATGCCTCCTGGCCTGACTTCCTCACTTGCTCCCAGTTTAGAAACCAAACGGAAAGCAGCAATGTCAGCAGGATTTGCTTCTCACCACAGCAGGAAAAAGGCAAGGAATGTAGGTGTCTGTGTTTCATTTCATTTAAAAAACTTTTTACTGAAATATACCGTTCATACCAGGATGTATACAAATAATGTATACTTCAATACATTTTATGAAAGTGACCAGACCCATATAACCAGCACCCAGATCAAGAAATAGATCGCACAAAACTTGTACATGATGAATGTTCGTAGTGGCATTATTTATGGTAACCAAAAAGTGGAAACAACCCACATGTTCTTCATCTAATGTATGGATTTTTAAAAAAAATAGTATATTCATACAGTGGAATATTAATTGACAGTAAAAATGCATGAACTCCTTGTGCATGATACAGTATGGATGAACCTTGAAAATGTCAGGTGAAAGAAGCAAATCACAAAAGGTCCAGCATCCCCAAAAATCTTTCAAGCCCCCTTCCAGTCCACTTACCCTCCCAAAAGAAACCTCTCTTCTTTTTTTTTTTTTAAGATTTTATTTATTTATTAGACAGAGAGAGAGAGTGAGAGAGAGAGAGAGAGCACAGCAGGGGGAGCGGGAGAGGGAGAAGCAGACTCCCGGCTGAGCAGGGAGCCCGACACGAAGCTTGATCCCAGGACCCTGGGATCATGACCTGAGCTGAAGGCAGCAGCCTAACCAACTGAGCCACCTAGGTGCCCCAAGAAACCGCTCTTCTAAGAGAAGCCACCTAAGGTGATTTTTGTTCTGAGCTTCGTGTCAGTGGAATCGGGAAGGATGGACTCCTTTTGTATCTAGCTTCATTTGCTCAACATTATGTTTGAGAGCTTCCTTATGTTTTCCTCTTGTGGTTCATTCATTCTCACTGTTGTATAGTATCCTAATATATTATACCCCAATATATTTTTCTATTCAATTGTGGCTGGACATTTGAGTTGTTTCTAGCTATTATGAATAGTGATGTTTTGACTATTCTTGTGTATGTCATTGACTGAACATAGCCCATATATTTATTCAGCAAAAAGTTTTTTAAAGCGGTTGTACCAATTTATATCCTCCTACCAGCAGGGGGTGAAAGCTGCAGTTGCTCCAAATTCTCCCCAACACTTGTTATTGTCAGTCTTCTTCATTTTACCAATTCTGATGATAGTATTGTGGCCTTTTGTGGTTTTAAGTTGCATTTCCCTGACAAGTTTGATTAATTTTTCAAAAAATTTTGGTGATGTGAATACCCCTTTTCATGAAGCATCTGTGCAAGTGTTTTACCATTCTTTGTTTGGGTAGTTTGCCTTTTTGTTCTTGATTTATAGTTCTTTATGTATTCTAGATATGTCAACTCTTGGGTTTATGTATTGTGAAGATCTCCCACTCTGTGGCTTTCCTTTCTTATTAGTGTCAAATTATGGAATAGAAGGTCTTAGTTTTAATGGGTCCATATTATCAGTCTTTTATTTTGTGGTTCATTTTTGGTGTCTTGTTTAAGACATCTTTTCCTACACCAAAACGTAGAAGTTTTTTTCCCTGTGTTTTCTTCTCAGACCTTTATTGTTTTAGCATTTACATTTACACCTATCATATCCTAGCATTAATTTTTGTGTATGGTGAGAGCTATGGATTAACTTTTTTTCTGTGCATATATTTAACTGACCCACTGCCCTTTATTTATTTAGAGTACTATCTTTCCCCTCTGCACTATAATGTCACCTTTGTTATTGGTCAAGTGATTGATTATATAAACATCTATTTCTAGACCCTCTATTTGGCATAGAATTAAGCCAATACCACTGTGTCTGGATTCCTATAGTTTTATAAGTCTTTATATTCAATAGTGTAAGTCCCTCACCTTTTTACTTCTTAAAGATTGTTTGCCTGTTCTTGGTCCTTTACATTTTATGTAAATTTTCAAATCACTGTGTAGTTTCCACAAATGCTTTTTGTTTTGATTTGGGATTGCATTAAATCCATAGTTCAAATTAGGGAGAATTGCTTTATAACACTGAGTCTTCCAACCCATCAAAATGATATACTATGGTAATCTTTACTTAAGTATTTTAATGAGTTATTCTTTAATTTCTGTCAATAATGTTTGGTAATTTCAACCAGAAAGATCTTGTTCATCTTCCTTTAGATTTATTCATGTGTATCTGATATTTTTTATGTCATTTGTAAATGGAATCTTTAAAAAATTTTTGTTTGTGTACAAATAAATCACATATTGATTCTTATACCTCTCTGTAGATCCATTTGGATTTTCGAAGTGCTCATTATGTCATCTACAAATGACAGTTTATTTTCTCCTTTCCAATCATTATGCTTTCTGTTTCTTCTTTGTCATAGAGAAAGGTGTCAATATTTCACTTTTAATTATGTTTGCAGAAAGACTTTTACCGATACTCTGTGTCAGATTAAGGAAGTCCTTTCTATTTCTGGTTTGCTAAGGTTTTATTTTTTTAATCATGAATGGATTTTGAATTTTATCAAATGCATTTTCTACATTACTTGAGATGATGTGATTTTCTCCATATTATGTTAAAAATATAAGCTTTAGTGATATGTAATTCATATACCATAATATTCACTCTTTTAAAATGTATAATTAACTGGTTTTTGTATACCCTTATAGAGTCATAAAACCATCCATAGCCATCTAATTCCAAAACATTTTTGTCACCCTAAAAAGAAACCCCATGCCCATTAGCAGTAATGCCATTTTCTCTTCCCCCAGCCACTGGAAACCAATAATCTACATTCAGATTCTATGGATTTGCCTATTTTGGACATTTGATATAAATGGAATCATAAAAAGGGACCTTTTGTGATTTGCTTCTTTCATTTAGCATAATGTTTTCAAGGTTTACCCATGTTGTAGTATGTATCAGTACTTCATACATTTTTATTGTCAATTACTGTTCCTTTGTATGAATATACTATTTTTTGAAATCCATACATTAGTTGAGGAACATTTGGGTGTTTCTACTTTTTGTTTACTATGATGCCACAATGCATATTCAGGTGAAAGTCTTATGTGAACATATGTTTTCAATTCCCTTGTGTATATAGCTTGGAGTAGAATTGTTGTGACCAGTAATAACTCTGTTTAACACTTTGAGGAAATGCCAGTCTCATCAGCAATGTAGAAAGGTTCCAGTTTCTCCACAGCCTCACCAACACTTGTTACCCTTTTTGATTATAACCATCCTAGAGGGTAGGAAGTAGTATCTCATTGTGATTTTGTTTTGCAATTTAATAATGACTAATTATGTAGATAATTCAACATTTCATGAGCTTGTCAGTCATTTGTATGTCTTTTTAGAAGTAGCTATTCTAATAGTTGGCCCATTTTAAAATAAGGTAATTTGTCTTTTAATTGTTGAATTGTAAGAGTTCTTCATCCATTCTGGATACGAGCCCATTATCAGGTATATTATTTGCAAATATTTTCTTATGTTCTGTGGGGTGTCTTTTCAAGTAATTTTCAAATGACTTTTCTTGATTGTGTCCTTTAAAGCACAAAAGATTTTTTAACTTTGAGGAAGTTCAATGTATCTATCTTTTCTTTTGTCACTTCTGCTTTTAGTGTCATCTCTAAAAAAATCATAGCCTAATCCAAGGTCACTAATATTTACTCCTGTTTTCTTCTAAGAGTTTTAAGATTTTAACTCTCATATGTAGGTCATCAATTCATTTTAAATTAATTTTCATATGTGGTATCAGGTAGGGGTCTAACTTCATCCAGTTATCTCAGAACCAAGTGTTGAAGAGACTGTTCTTTCCCTGTTGAATGGACTCAGTACCTTGTCAAAAATCAATTGGCCATAGATGTATGGGTTTATGTCTGAACTCTCAATTCTACTCCATTGATTTATATGTCTATTTTTATGTAAGTACCTACTGTATTGATTATTATAGCTTTGCAGTAAGATGATTACCAGAAGCAAAGAAGGACATTTTAAAATGATAAAAGAGTCAATCTATCAAGAAGCCATAATCAATATCAGAGCCCAGAAATATATTAAGCAAAAATGATAGAATTAAGGGGAAAATAGTGGATAGAATAACTAGGTAGATCATCTATAAGGAGGAAGAATTGAAAAACAATATAAACCAACTTGATTTAGACAGCTATAGAATACTCTACCCAACAATAGCATAATATATGTAAACATATACACATCTCAAATTTTTAATTTTTTAACTTTAAACCTATTTGTGTCTCTAACTGTGAGTTGAACATATAGTTGAATAGCATTTTTTATGCACTAGACAAATCCTTGTCTTTTGATTGTAGTGTTTAATTCATTTACATTTAATGTAACTACTGATAAGAGAGGACCTACGTCTTTTATTTTGCTATTTGTTTTCTCTATGTCTTTTAAAAAAATTCCTCTATCTTCCATTACCTCCTTTTCTATTATATTTTTTAAAATATACCATTTTAATTTCTTATTGCTTCTTATTATATTTTTTTGAGTTGTTTTTATTGGTTGCTGTGGGACTTACAGCTAGCATCAAGTTATAACAGTCTGGTTCAAATTAATACCAACTTAATTTCAATAATTTACAAAGTTTGCTTCTGTATGGCTTTGTTCCCTATACGCTTTCCCCTTCTTTGTGCCATTATTGTCATACAAATTATATCTTTATACATTATAAACCCATCAACATAGTTTTAAAATTACTGATTTATGAGATTGTCTATTAAATAAGATAGAATAAGAAAGGATTGACAAATAAAATATATTCCTGCTGTCTCTTATATTTACCTAGGAATTACCTCTACTGGTACTTTTTATTTCTTCATGAGGATTTGAGTTACTGTCTCTTGTCTTTTCGTTTTATTCTGAAAGACTCCTTTTAGTATTTCTCATGGGGAAGTTCTGATAGTGGCTTTTGTTGATCTAGAAATGTCCTACTATAGTCCTCATTTTGGAAGGGTAGTTTTGCTGCATATAGAATTCTTGGTTGGTAGTCCTTTATTTTCAGCACTCTAAATATGTAATCTCACTTTCTTTTGGAGTCATGCTTTCTAATGAAAAATCAACTGTTAATCTTCTATAGAATCTATTTTGCCTGATCTATCTCTTGGCGTTCTCAAGATTCTATCTTTGGTTTTCGATAGTTTGATTATGACATATTTATGTATTGATCCTTCGAGTTTATTCAGTTTGAGTTTATTGTTCTTCTTGGATGTGTGGATCAACATTATTCATCAAATTTGAGATTTCTCAGCTATTATATATTCAGACATTCTTTCTGCCCCATTCTCTCTCCTTTCTCTCTCTCTCTCTCTCTCTTTTGGTGAACAGTACACTGTTTCTTTTTTATCATTATATTTTATTTAAGATCAATTAATTAAGGTATAATGTATTATTAGTTTCAGAGGTAGAGTTTAGTGATTCATCAGTTGCACCCAATGCTCATTATAGCAAGTGCCCTCCTTAATGCCCATCACCCAGTTACCCCATCCCCCCACCCACCTCCCCTCCAGCAACCCTCAGTTTGTTTCTATAATTAAGAGTTTCTTATGGTTTGTCTTCCTCTCTGATTTTGTCTTATTTTATTTTTCCCTCTCTCTCCTCTCTTTGTGGAACTCCTACAGTGTATATGTTGGTATACCTGATGTTTCTTTTAAGTATTTAAGGACCTGTTATTTTTGGGGATGCCTGGGTGGTTCAGTTGGTTGAGCATCTGACTCTTGATTTTGGCCCAGGTTATGATCTCACTCAGGGTCATGAGATCAAGCCTCATGTCAGGCTCTATGCTTAGCACAGAGTCTGCTTATCCCTCTGCCTTTGCTCCTCCCTGCCCCCAAATAAATAAACAAAATCTTGAAAAAAACTTTTTAAAAAGGACCTGTTATTTTTCTTGATTTTTTTCCTTTGTGTTCCTTAGACTGAATAATGTCAACTTATTTATCTTCAAGTTTGCTGATTCTTTCTTCTACTTGCTTAAATATGCTGTTAAGCATCCCTGGTGATATTTTCATTTTATCTGCTGTACTTTTCAACTGCTGAATTTCTATTTGGTTCTTTTTTTTTTTTTAAGAAAAAACTAATTTATATCTCTTTATTAATATTCTCTGTTTGTTGGGACATTGTTACTATACTTTAGTTCAAAATGGATTTTTAAATTTTTTTTGAATGTATTAAAATAGCTGATGTAAATTCTGTGTCTAGTAAGTCCGATGTCTGAGCCTCATCAGGGACAGTTTCTATTGACTATTTTTTCCCCTTATATATAGGTCATACTTTCCTGTCTCTTTGCTTGTCATATTTTTGTTGTTGTTGAAAATTGGATATTTTAAATAATATAATGTACAACTCTGCAAATCCAATTTTCTTTCTCCTCAGGATTTGTTGTTATTACTATTTGGTGTTGCATTTATTGTTAATATTTGTTCGTTTAGTGATTTCCCGGAACTAAGTCTGTATTGTAAAGTTTGTGTTCTTTGTCATGTCTGACACTGAAAGTTTTGCTCAGATAGCAGCTCAGTGGTCAGCTAGTGATTGGACAGATATTTCCTTAAATGCCTTGAACCAGTAAGTCTCCCACCCTTTTTAATGAGTTCAGTGTGTATGTTGTGGTAAGACTTAAACACTCTGGCAATTTCCAGCTCTGCCTTAGCCTTCAATTCCTGCTTATGTAGAGCCTCAATGTCAGCTAGAGGTGAGAGATTTGGGGGGATACTTCCAGATGTCTTTATCCTAAGTGTCAGCATTCTTTTTCTTTCTTTCAGCTTGCTTGCTTGCTTGCTTGCTTGCTTGCTTTCTTTCTTTCTTTCTCTCTCTCTCTCTCTCTCTCTCTTTCCTTCCTTCCTTCCTTCCTTCCTTCCTTCCTTCCTTCCTTCCTTCCTTCCTTCTTTCATTCCCCTCTAACTAGGGCTTTACATTGGCATAAAAGACCTGCTTTGATTAGCTGTTTATCCTTCAGTAAAGCTTGAGCATTCTGACTGTTAATTCTTGGGCCTGGTACTCAGTTCTAGATTTTTCTGCTAGTATGTAAGAGCCTCTTTCTAAGCTACTAGAGAGGGTTTTTGGCTTTCACATATGAATTACAATTACCTGTAGCTTTGAGTTGCTCTTTTCTAGGTCATTGATGCTTAGCAGTAAGGCATCCAATCCATTGTCCTTATAGTTGCTACTACTACTACTTCTTCTTCTTCTTCCTATCATTACTACTATTATTTGCACTTCTCAAACCCCATTAGACTTTACATTACTTTCCATAGGTACATTATTCCAATTCACCTCTGATGAGGGTTTTAAAAATTTGACTACCCCACTGTGCCAGGGAATGTCTGCCCTACCTTCCAGGAATGATGGCACTTTCACAACAGGGAGTAATACAGATCAATAACCCAATCTTATAACATACTATCTTGGTGATCACTCCTGGGACTGTCAAAATTGAGTTTTTTCAGAAGTAGTCACTGAGATGGAGTGTGTTGTACGGGGTATTTATTAGGCATCAGCACTTGTGTAAAGGAGGGAGAGAAAAGAGGATTGAGCAGAAGGAGAAACTGAAATTTGCTCTAGGTCCATCTAAGTCTCTGCTAAATCCATACAGAGCTCTGGAGTGTATATGGTCTGAGAAAGGTATTCCACGTTGGGCCAAAATAGTTGGATCTTTACATCCCCATCTCAATTAGTCATTGAGGTGGTCCTTCCTGGGAAGGGTGTGCCTTTGGGAGAGGCAGCTCTCTGCAGTTGGAGCAAAATCTGAAGGAGCTAAAGGCTGTTGGCTGACCAAATCCTTTGTTGAGGAACAGATCACCTTGATCCAACAGAGACTGAGCTGATTTTGCTGTTTGGTTAAGGCTCCATCTACCTCTGGTTTATCTTGAGTTGGAGGATATACTTCTCCAGTGGTCCCAAAGAGAAACTGAGGTGTTTACAGCATTCTCTTCCCTTGGACAGTCCCAAATTCTATTTTTTCTTCTCAGGACAATAAAATTGCTGGAATTTCCATTTTATTTTGCAGAAGTGTTCTGCTTAAGTTTTTAGCCTCTTGCTCTTTGTGGAAAATGCCTCGAGGGAAAATCCTTCCAAGTGATAGACCTACTTGTCTGTGTCTCCTTTCTCACCACATACTTGGCCCCTTAATATCCACTCCTTTGGCAGCACCCAAACTCTAACTTTTGTCTCTCTATGCCTGTGGGATTGCCAAAAGTTCTGCTGGTTTCCCTGCCTCTTTGCAGTAGTCCCGTGTCCAGATTCTCAGTTTTTAGCACCATGCCAAGAACTGGCAAGTTCCACAAGGGAAAAAGCATCCACAGAATGTATACTATTTGTTCAACAGTTATCTTCTCTCCAGGATCTTGGCCATTCACATACTAATTGTCTTGAGAACTATCAGATGCCTTTATACAGATGTTTCTTCTGTTTTATCTGGTTTTTCTAATTTTACTTGATGAGGGCATCAACCTGCTGCAAGTTACTATATTTAAGCCATGAGTGGAAGTTTGTTTTATTTTTTTTATTTTTTTAAATTTTTTTAAAGATTTTATTTATTTGAGAGAGAGAATGAGAGAGAGAGCACATGAGAGGGGGGAAGGTCAGAGGGAGAAGCAGACTCCCTGCTGAGCAGGGAGCCCGATGTGGGACTCGATCCCAGGACTCCAGGATCATGACCTGAGCCGAAAGCAGTCGCTTAACCAACTGAGCCACCCAGGTGCCCTGTTTTTTTTTTTTTTTTTAACACAGTGTTTAGTGGAGGTCTGCCACTAAGTTAGGATTCCATCTGAAAGACCGTATATGGCAATAAACCATTAGCATGAGTCAGTGTATCTGAAAGAGAAGTCTCTCACGTCTTTTTTTTTTTCCAGCTACCTTTGCCCCGTTTTGATAAGAACACTTTATTAATGGTCTTTACTAGAGGTCATTTGGAAAATATAGCCTTTTGGTACAGGATTTAAGAATCCATAGAGAAAATTTAAAAATCAAAACATCATCGGTGTTCTTTAACACTGATGGCCAAAAATTTTCAGTTCTTGAAAATCAAAATAAGATTATCAGTATTACTTAATGGCTCAGACTGAAACGCCACATAATATAGGTTCTCCAAATATCGGAAAATATTACAAATTTTCTGATCTTGAAAAAACACCTTGGAAGTTTGATGAAACATTTGTATCTAAGAACATATGTTTAAAGAGACAGAAATTTCCTAAGAGGATTTGAGATCCTCTAGTTGTCATAGTCTTCTTAAAATTTTTGGTTGTATTATTTTTGCCACGTATAATTAATTCTCTGAAGATAAATCTGATAAAAAGTGTTCGATGCAATATTTTCCTAGAATTTAAAATAATTGTTCTGTGTCACGCTAGATGGATAAACAGGGTGCTAACAATCATAGATATGTGCGTAGTTTGTGTGCTAGGGAAAGAGCTACTACTAGCTATGATCTTTGTGTAAGCATAAGAATATAATTTCTAGCATACACACACAGTTACTAAAAATGTGTTCATGTACTAAGAATATGTATACCAACTAGAGAAGTATTTATTATATAATACAGTCTTAATCATATAAGGGTTTATACTATATGGCCACTTATAAACATACCCGATGAAGTCCTTTTCTCATTTTTTCATTTATTCGGTAAATATCAATTGAATACCTACTCTGTTCTCAGCATCATCCCAGGTAATCTGAGAAAATAAAAGTAATCACAATAATCATAATATTAGTTTATACCCATGTAATGTGGTAGTTCTCAACCAGGAGTCATTTTGTAGCCTCCACCTGGGAACATTTGGCAATTCCTATAGACATTTTCGTTGTTACACCTCTACCCACAGAAGGAGTTGATACTAGCATCTAGTGGGTAGAGACCAGATATGCTGTGTAACCTCCTACAATGCAGAAAACTCCTCACAACAAAAGAGCTATGTGGCTCAAAATATCAGTAGTGCTGCTTTTGAGAAACCCTAGTCTAAGGCTTTATGTTTTGCAAAATATTTTATAATAGTAATAATAATAATAATTAACATGTTTCCTACATTTAAAGAATGTTAAACCTCATCTGGTCCACCCTTATGTGAGAACCAATGTGGGAAGAATATTAGTGACTACATTTAAACATGCTATCACACAGAAACTACAAAGGGAAGCAGGTTAAATGTCAATGGAGTAAAGTGGAAGTCAACCGCATGAAGGAATTCTGAATATTGGAAAAAGGGAAGGGTCCCACCTGACAAAGAAGAAGAGAGAAGGTAGTCTGTAGGCACTCAGCACTGTGAACTTGTGTTGGGCGTCAGGCTCCCATTTAGCCCATAAAATGAAGGATCATTAAAAGTTGACTCCCATTTTAGGCTTTTTCTTCCCACTTGTGAATCATTTGTCCCAAGAAAATAGTAATTTCCCTCTTTATATTACGGACCCCATTCTCCTTTCCAAAGTGCTTTCACAGCTGTTAGCTCCCTTGTTTCCAGAGTAAATCTCTGAGGTATTATCATCTTCATTTAATTAATTAGGAAACTAAGGGTCAGGGAGATTGTTTCAAGATTATTTTAAATCTAGCCCCCCAGGCCCTATCATCTACCCAATAGTTCACCATTGTGGGACCATCCTGGGATTCATTTATTAATCCTTGAGCCCTACCCTCTGTTACAGCCCCCTACTCACAAGAGCTTTCAAAATGTCTTTTCAGACTGAATGGAGCCAAAACGCTGACTTGTAACAGCTGCTTTCTCCAATGCACAGCTCTGTGAATTTCATTCTTCTGTGAGCATCCTTTAGATCAGTCAAAACTCTGAAGAGATTTTGTTGTCAGATAGAAAGATGCACAGTTGTCTTATCCTTTCTATCTTATATTGATGCTAGATCCTGTAAAGTAAATAATGTGCTAAAGTGATAATGCTGTGGGAACTGTTCTTCAGAGGTTTTAAAATAAACATTTGTGTGTGTTTCCATAGTTGAGTTGTGAGAACTCAGGAACAAAAGGTCAGGGCCCATCAATCATTCTGAGCTTTCTCAGTAATCCTTTACCTTCTCTGTGATCATATATGAAAAGTCGTTTTTAAATGGTATTTTTTGTAGGTCTAAAGAGATCTCCCCTGCCATGAAAGAACTTCAGCTATTTATTTTTTTCCTCGTCTCTTTCCTTCGCCTAGTATCTTTCTTGCCTTTCCAGCTCTGGTTGCTGAGAGCAACCATTTCAGCACAGTAGCAGCAAAATGGTAATTTCGGGATCTTGGTAAAACACATACTCTGAATTTCTGCTATTGGGTTGTCGATTCATTTGGGAGAAGTAATGCAATACTGTTTCTTTGAGGTACTTAGTGTCAGTGTTTTGCCAGAGCTAGATGATTATAGATAACATCACGAAGTTACTAAAAGCTAGCCATGCACTTTTCATTACAATGAATAGTCAAATAAAATGGGGTTTTCTTAGAACTTGAAATTTTCCTATATTTATAATTTTAAATTTACTTAAAAATTTAAACCATGGGATCATTTTCTTTTTTCCATGTGTGGATGCTTCTTTTAAGAGCACCAAACTTCGATCTAAAGACTTGTATTCAAGCCCCGACTATTCTACTTACTAATTGTATGGGCTTGAGCAAGTTTCTTAAACCCTTTTAACACCTCTTTCCTCACTTTTTTAACAGGAATAATAACACCTGGGTGGTAGAACTGTTTTATGGGCTAAATGAGATAATGTATTTGAAAGAATTTTGGAAACCATAACATACTATATAAATGTGAATGCTTCGATTCAACAGACATTTAGAAGCCTATTCTATGTACCAGGCAGTTTACCAGGAACTGGAAAAGGAAAGATGACATGAGTACTTTTGAAGAGTTCATAGGCCAGTGGAAAGATGGATATCTAAGCACAGAGGCAGAGCCTGAGACAAGGGTTTGAGCACAAATGGTCTATTTGGGAGAGGCATGGGACAGTGGGGGAGGGGAGAGGTGAGTCAGGGAAGGGAAGATGGCCAACAGAGGTAAATTATTAAACCAGCTACCATAGTGGGCAACTGGAGTTTAATCTTTTGGAAAAAACCTGGAAAATATTGTACAACATACAACAATTCAGAATTACCCCACTAGAGGGGTGAGGTAGCTGGGATATGCACTTACTTCTTTAGCCTTTGAAACTGATGGTATCTACTAGCCTGTAAGTACTACATCCTCTAAGAGTAAAGACTTGAGAGAGAGGAGGAGGAAGGAGAAAACTTGCCTGTGCCTACAATGGAAGGCTTTTGTCCCTGTTGACTTCTTCATCTGTAGCACTCTCTTTGCCTTTGGTTTCTAGAACACTGCTCTGTTTGGTCTGCTTCTCACCACATCGGCCAGTCTCTTTCCTTTTCCCAAATGGACCCTAAGATTCTACTCTCAACCCTCTTGCCTCAACATCCTATGCATTTTTCTCTAGGAAATCTCTTGCCTGTGGCCATGTAAGTACTGATGACTCTTAAATCTATATTTCACATCCAATTGTATTCTACTTCCCCAAGCTTTAGATCCTTATTCCAATGTCCTCACTTCCACCTCTCCAGCAAAGCTGCTTTTTTCCTGGTCTCCAGGGATTTTCATCCAGGTTGCTAAATCCCATGGGAAGTTCTCAGTTCCCCCTCTGACTTGACTTCCTGCAGCATTTGCCACCATTCATTACTCCCTCCTCCCTGATAAGCTCTCTTCCCTTGGCTTCCAGGAAGAAGCCACTTATTTTCAGCCTCCTTTGGTGTTTTCTTCTCATTTCCATCACTTCTAAACAATGGAGTGCCTCAGGGCTTTGTCTTTGGATCTCGCCTATTTCAGTGATCTGATTAGGGCTATTCAGGCTTGTGGCTTTAAATACCTCCACGAACTGACAACTACCAATGGGGGTTTCGAGCCTGACTCTTCTCTGAACTCTGAAACTGAATGCATATTTGTTTCTCCCTCTGTCTCCTACACACACACCCACACACACCCACACCCACACCCACACCCACACACACACACACACACACACACACACACACACACACACACTGCCTTCTATTTATTTCCACTCCAGTGCCCGAAAGGCATGTCAAACATAACATGTACTAAACTGATCTGATATAGCCCCCACATTTGCTCCTCTCCCAGCTTTCCCTCTCTTAGTAAATAACAACTTCATTCTTTCGGTGGCTCCAGCCAAAAATTTTAGGTCATCCTTGACTCTTCTCTTTCTCTCCCATACCATATCTGATTTGTCAGCAAATTCCATTGGCTCTAATGTCAAAATATGTGCTTAATCCAATCAGTGCTCCCCACCTCCATAACCACTACTTGGTCCAAGCCACTTCAACTTGTTCCTGGATTATCCTCCAGCTCCTTATTAGCTTCTTTGCTGCCTTCCTATGCCCCTGTATGCTATTTTCAACACAGAAGCAAAATGTTCTTTTTTGCTACTCAGATCCTATTGGTCCTTTAAATGTTCACATCTCTACCCTCCAAGTTTTTTTTAAAAGGTTTCCCATCTCACTCAGTATAAGAGCCACCATCCTTACAACCTTCAGGGCCATTCGTCAGTATTGTTGCATTGTACAACTCCAGCGGAGCATCATTCACACAGAATTCAATATAACTAGGGCTTCTTGGAGTTGTGCAGCATAGACATCTGGCCCTACGTTATCTGGCTCTCTTACCCCTCTGACTTCTCTCTTAGTACTTTCCTTTTGGCTTCCTAGGTTCCAGCTATTCTGTTCCACCTGCCTGCTACTGTCTTCTCCCAGATATCCCCTCCTGGTTTTCTTAAGCACCTGTCTGTCAGGCTGTAACATAGGGCATGTGAGGGAGAGTGGCCAAAGCAAAGAAGAGAAGCTATACCAGTAACAGCTATCGTTATCCTTGTTATCTGAGTAGTGGGAAATCGTAGGACATGGAAAAATTCTTAATAAATTTCATGATCAGGGGTGCTTGGGTTGCTCAAGTCGGTTAAGCATCTGACTCTTGATTTCTGACTTGGATCGTCATCTCCGGGTCATGAGATCGAGCCCCGAGTCGGGCTCCGGCTGGACCTGGAAGCTGCTTGAGATTCTCTCCCTCTCCCCCTGCCTCTCCCACCCTCCTCTCTCTCTCAAAAAAATAAGTAATTAATTAAATTAAATCTTAAAAATAAACTTCATGATCAACTTGTCTGATACTTGAATTACACTTTGCTAAAAATTGAAGCTTGAAGGTTTTTTTTTTAAATAATTTAAAATCCCTAACGCTTCTTTCAATCCATGAACCTTAAGAAATGCTCATCTTGTGGATTTCTACTGTTTTTCTGTGAGAACCATAGTCTTGTTTTGATTTCACTATGCCACATACCCAGCAAAAAGAAGCAGTGCCAAACAAAATAGATTTCTTGTTGAGCCTAAATACTACCTGTTCTCTTTGGGCTCAGTAGTTTTTGTTTTTAGATCATTTGAGATTAGTTTTCTGTTCTCTGACAAATATTGCTTTGCTTGAGGTGGCACAGTCGTTCCTCAAACAGAAAAATAAGGAGGTTCCTTTCCACACCTGCAGTCATTCTTCTCACTCTCTTTACAAGGTTGATAACTCAGAAGCCCAAGAGCATAGATTGATGCCTGTGTTTCTTGCAGAATATGTTTTTTTTTGTTGTTCAGTGGCTGGAGATCAAAGGCATCCACATTTTGTTCAATATTGTGCCTCACAATCAGAAATCAACATTTGTGGCCTTACAGATTATGATTAAATACAGAAATTTTTAGCTACAAAGCAAGTCTGATTTTTTCAGACTTTTCATACCCACTAAGCCTTTTTTAGTCAATAATCAGTTTGATCACTGCAACAAGAATGCTGATCAGTCACACCCTGAACAGTTCAAAACATCATTTATTTTAATTCTAAATTCAGCCTTATATCCCCCAATTTAATCATAACAGATTCATCTTTGCAGAACCAGGTAGTTGAAAGAAATTGCTGAGGTTTTTTTTCTTCACCTAATTGAAATACTAGCTTAGTTTTGAGTTTCATATTTGTCTCCAAAAATTCCCAAGAAGGGATACAATTTATGGGTTTTTGTTTGTTTGTTTTGGTGGATACAGTTTCTTTTTTTTAAATTTTTTTAAATTTTTAAAATTTTTTTTATTATTATGTTATAGTAATCACCATACATTACATCATTAGTTTTTGATGTAGTGTTCCATGATTCATTATTTGCGTATAACACCCAGTGCTCCACGCAGAACATGCCCTCTTTAATACCCATCACCAGGCTAACCCATCCCCCCACCCCCCTCCCCTCTAGAACCCTCAGTTTGTTTTTCAGAGTCCATAGTCTCTCATGGTTCGTCTCCCCCTCCGATTCCCCCCCTTCATTCTTCCCTCCTGCTATCTTCTTCTTCTTCTTCTTCTTTTTAACATATAATTTATTATTTGTTTCAGAGGTACAGATCTGTGATTCAACAGTCTTGCATAATTCACAGCGCTCACCATAGCACATGCCCTCCCCAATGTCTATCACCCAGCCACCCCATCCCTCCACCCCCTACCACTCCAGCAACCCTCAGTTTGTTTCCTGAGATTAAGAATTCCTCATATCAGTGAGGTCATATGATACATGTCTTTCTCTGATTGACTTATTTCGCTCAGCATAACACTCTCCAGTTCCATCCATGTCATTGCAAATGGCAAGATTTCATTCCTTTTGATGGCTGCATAATATTCCATTGTATATATATATATATATATATATATATATATATATATATATATATATATATATACACACCACATCTTCTTTATCCATTCGTCTGTCGATGGACATCTTGGCTCTTTCCACAGTTTGGCTATTGTGGACATTGCTGCTATAAACATCAGGGTGCATGTACCCCTTCAGATCCCTACATTTGTATCTTTGGGGTAAATACCCAGTAGTGCAATTGCTGGATCGTATGGTAGCTCTATTTTCAACTTGTTGAAGAACCTCCATACTGTTTTCCAGAGTGGCTGCACCAGCTTGCTTTCTTGGTGGATACAGTTTCTTAAGCTCAATCCGTTCTCCTTGAAATTGAACTAGAATGATGTAGTAATTGCCTAGTAATTCAGGCATCCAAGTGTCTGAACTCCAAACTCTAGGCTGCCCACAGAAACTAATGTGTGATTCAGGATCATCACATCAAAATCTGTGAATCTCTTTTGAAATTGCAATGTCATTATGCCAAACAGAACTTCAGTCTTCATAACTTCAGTTCCATTGAGCTCAGCAATTGGGAAGTAATCGCCTTCTTCATTTTCATCTGTTCAACCCATATGTTTATTTTGTGTCTGAAGCCCTGCACCCATTTAAAACAAAATGAGCTAAATTCTTATTGAGGAGGCAATGTTACAGTTTTTTTAGAGCTGAGGTCTTCTAAATATTTTTGCCTGTGTAACTCTAAAAGGATTTTGAAAAATGATACACCCCTTGCACAATTTTAAGTTAATATCTAAAAATTTTGAATCATGGATGTAATTGGCAAAGAGTATAATCTAAAGGATATTATAATTGACATTTTAAAATGAACCTATTATATTACTTTTTAAAATGTGTCCAGAGGAATTTAAATACCGTAGTGAGGTGACTCTCACCAACCATTCAAAAATTACAAGCTCTTTCTTTCTTTCTTTCAAGGATTTTATTCATTTATTTGAGAGAGAGAGCAATAGAGAGAACATGAGCAGGGTGGAGGGGCAGAGGGAGAGGGAGAAGAAGACTCTCCACTGAGCAGGGAGCCCCACATGGGGCTTGATGCCAAGGACCCCAGGATCATGACCTGAGCTGAAGGCAGACGCTGAACTGAACTGACTGAGCCACCCAGGCACCTTTTTAAAAAAAAGATTTATTTTTAGAGAGAAAGAAAGAGTTAGTGAGGGTTGCGGGGAGGAGCAGAGGGAGAGGGAGACAAGCAGATTCCCCAGTGAGTGGGGAGCCCAACATGGGGTTTGATCCCAGGACCCTGAGATCATGACTTGAGCCGATACCAAGACTCATCACTTAACCAACTGAGCCAACCAGGAGCACCTACAAGCTCTTCTTTTAATAGTCATTAGATACTACATTGTTTTTCTTTCTCCCTGAACTCTTATTTCTATTCCCCTTCTCCGACAGAATTTCATTCAGTGTAATCTCTTTTAATGTTTAGAATTATTTTTATCGCCCTACCATACATCTCTAAAACCAAACCATGTATAAAAATGGAGAGTATTACTTGGAAACATTTTCCGTCAGTTATGAGACTCTGAGTGTCAACAGTTTCTTTTTTGATTAATTTTTCATAATAATTATGATTTAAGTCTATTAAAATTTTTATAATTACTAAACTTAAATGTGACATTTGCTAGAGATTTATCCCTTGATGTGTTAGAAGGATGGTTGGTTTTCTTTTAAAACTGGTTTGTGCACAGTGTAACAGCATTTGTAATCAATTTCCTTCCTGTATTTTTTTCTTCTAGGTGGTTGTGCTTTGAAACTTATTCACATAATTAAGTACAGGGGATAGAAGGAGTTTTATTATGATAATGGCGTTCAGTTAAACTTCCCACTTTAATGTCAAAATTCACCTTGTAATAACATATCATTAAAAAGTATTTCTAATGATTAGATGACAACCTGATAAGATTCCCCTTCCATTTTTGAAAACACAGAGGTGAAAAGCACTGTACTTGCATGTGAATTTGTCGTTCTGTTATTAGAGTCATCATGGTCTTAATTTCTTAGACTTTTGCCAGGATTTATCAAATTCTATGTATGATTTTTTCACTTAGAATCACTTTATTTAATCCCGTATACTCAGAAAGAATTTGGAAAATAGAATTATTGTTAATTTCAATTAATTTTTGCTAACACAATATTTTTTATAAAAAACTTATCATATTATTGCATGCTTTAAGTATATATATCAAAACTTTGGAGCTATTGATTTGATTCTTTCAAATTTATAGAGAATTTACCTAATCAGTAAAGCCACTTTTCAATGTTAAGCTAATTGGCCAAATTAGAGTTACTTTCTGACAGAAAGAGGTTGACTTTTTCAGTTTGTTAGTGTGTTAACATGGGCCCATGATAAGAATCTTACTGTTATTTATTTTTTTTTACTTCCTAAGTTATATAATAAAATTCACTTTTTTTCCTTCTCTATAGTTCTATGAGTTTTAACACAATGCACGGATTTGTGTAACCACCAACACAATCAGGATAAAACAGTTTATCACCCCAAATATGTCCTCCTTTTGTCCTTTGTAGTCAAACCTACATTCCAACCCTAAACCTCTGGAAACCACTGATCTGCTCTCCAAACCTACAGTCATGATTTTCCCACAATATCATAAAATAGAATCCTATGCTTTATTATCTTTTGAGACTGACTTCTTTCACTTAGCATAATACTTTTAAGATTCATCCATATTGTTACATATATCAATGCTTTTTCTTTTTACTTTTTAATAGTATTCCATTGTATGGATGTTCCCTAATCTTATTCATTGGCTGAAGGACATTTTTTGTTTCCAGTTTTTGGTAGTTATGAAAATTATTGCTAAACACTTGATTACATTTGACTACAGTTTTTGTAAGCAAATTTCTCTAGGAGAAATACCTAGATTGGTAAATGTATGTGTTATTTTATGAGAAACTGCCAAACTGTCTTCCAGAAAGACTATGTTATTTACTTTCCCTTCAACAACACATATGAATTCCAGTTGCTCCACAAGCTCATCAGTACTTGGAATTGTCAAGTTGAATTTTGTGTGTGTGTGTGTGTGTGTGTGTTAATCATTCCAACAGGTGTGTAGAGGTATTTCATTGTGGTTTTAATTTGTATTTCCCTAATGAGTAATGATGAGCATCTTTTAACCTGCGTGCCATCAATATATCTACTTTGGTGAAGTGTCTATTCATATCTTTTGCTCATTTTTCCCCTTAGGTTGTGTGATTTCTTACTGTTGAGTTTTGAGATTCCTTTATGTATTCTGGGTGCAAGTCCTTTGTGAAATATGTGATTTGGAAATATTTTCTCCCAGTCTGTACCTTGTCTTATTATTTTCTTCACGTTGTCTTTTCACAGAGCAAATGTTTTCAATTTCGATGAAGTCTGATTTATTAATTTTATCTTGTATGGAACACGCTTTTGTGTCCTAGAACTCTTTGCCTCATTCATATGCACACAGATTTTCTCCTATAATGTTTCCCAAGACTTTTATAGTTTTCATTGTACTATGATCTATAGTGAGTTAATTTTTGTATAATGTGTGAAATATAGGTCAAGCAATACTTTTTTCTTTTTGCATGTGAATATCCAATTTTCCTAGGACAATTTGTTGAAAAGATTAAATTGCTTTTGCAACTTTGTTAAAAATTAATTGACCATATTTCTGTGGGTCTATTTCTGGACTCTTTACTCTGTTCCATTGGTCTTTTTGTCTATCCCAGAACCAAAACCACTCTGTCTTGGTTATGATAGCTTTATATTAAATCTTAATATCTGGTAGTACGAGTTTTTCAACTGTGTTCTTGCTCAAAATTTATTTTTCCATTCTAGTACTTTCCCTTTCTATATAAATTTTAGAAAAAACTTGTCAAAAAATCCTGCA
Source organism: Zalophus californianus (assembly GCF_009762305.2). Classification (NCBI taxonomy): domain Eukaryota; kingdom Metazoa; phylum Chordata; class Mammalia; order Carnivora; family Otariidae; genus Zalophus; species Zalophus californianus. The sequence continues at coordinate 39,506,604 of NC_045596.1, read as the reverse complement.
AAGATTTCAATTGGAATTGTGTTAAAGCTCTAGATCAATTTAGGAGAAAATCAATTTGATGTCTTTAAACATAAATGAATCTTTCAAGCCATGAACTCAGTTTGCTGATTATTAGGTCTACCATGGTTCTTTTATCAGCATTTTATAATTTTCATTATAGATCTTGCACTTATTTTGTTAGATATTTTTAGAGCTATTGTAAAAGGTACTGCTTTTAGAATAGTCATTTCATTCTGTTCATTGCTTATTACGGTAGACAGAATTCTGAGATGGTCCCCAAGATTCCAGTCTTCTGGTGTACAATCTCCTATTTTTTAATGTGGGTGTGAAATGTGATTAGGATGAGATGATCACTCCTGTGATTAGTTATATGCCACAGTTGACTTTAAGAAAGGTAGAGTATCTTTGGCAAGACTGACCTAATCAGGTGATTTCTTAAACTAAATCTTTCTTCTTGCTTTCCTGAGAGTTTCTGTCGTGAAAGATGTTGAATTCTATGAAATATTTTTCTGCATCTGTTGGCATGATTATGTGGTTTTTCTTTAGCTTGTTAATTTAGAGATTGCATTTATCACTTTTTTAAAGATTTATTTATTTGAGAGAGCACAAACACAAGCAGGAGGGGCAGAGGGAGAGAGAATCTCAAGCAGATCCACACAAAGTGTGGAGCCTGACGCGGGGCTCAGTCTCACAACCCTGAGATTACGACCTGAGCCAAAAGCAAGAGTTGGCCACTTAACCAACTGTGCCACCCAGGTGCCCCCATTTATTATTTTTTGAATGTTGAACTACCCTTGTATTCCCAGAGTAAACCTATTTGTTTGAATATTGTGTGTGTATATATGATTTTCTTTGAGTTATTCCTGTTTGGGTTTTGCTGAGCTCGAGTCTAAATTTATAGCCTTCATTAGATTTCAGAAGTTTTAGGCATTAATTTTTCAACAATTTTTTTGTACAAATCTCATTCTTCTTTCTTTCTTTCTTGGATTTTAATGATATCAGCATTAGACCTTTTTATAGTATCTAACAGGTCCCTGAAGTTATGTTCATTTTTTTCAATCTCTTTCCTATCTGTTGTTCAAGTTGGGTAATTTCTATTAATCTATATTCAAGTTCATTGATTCTTTCCATTGTCATCTTCATTCTGCCATTCAGTGGCTTTTTAAAAAATTAACATATTTTTTAATTATAAAATTTCCATTTGATTTTTTCTTGTAGCTGCTATTTCTCTACTGAGAATGTCTATCCTTGCATTCATTTCAAATTTGCTGACCTTTACTTCATGCAGCATGGGCATACTAGCTGCTGTAAAGGCTTTCTCAAATAATTCCAATAGCTAGGTCTTTTCAAGAATGGTGTCTATTGATTATTTTTTCACTTGGAGGTTGCTGAAAGTGTCCTGCTTTTTTGGATGCCAACTAATTTTGGATTATATCCTGGGTATTTTGAATATATTATGAGATTCTGGGTCCTGTTAAAAAGCTCTGGAGAATGTTGATTTTTGTTTGTGTGTTTGTTTCTTTTCATAGTCAATTGACCCAGTTAGGTTCAGGTCACATGTCCCATTGTACATTCTGTGGGCTTTAAATCCAATATCAGTTTACTTTTCAAAGACTTTGCGGTGTAATTTGGATCCTCCACGCATACGTGCCTCCCAGGGACCAGTCTGGTATTTGGGCCATGGATTGCATTGTAGTTCAGTTCTTAAAGCTTTTGGTGTTCTAGTTCAAGTCATTGTCATGCATGTGTCTCTGGGGGATAAGCCCAGGACTTCATATCCAGTTCTACGGGATCTTCTCCTCAAGCTCTCTTCTCTCTCTGACTCCCAGGGACTCTTTCTCCTGGTCCTATGTCCAAAACGCTGTCATTTCAACATCCTTTCACTCATATTCTCTTCCATGGCAAACAGGCAGCCCCACTTCTGCTCCCACTGTGGCATGAGTGCAGCTTCAGGACTGGGACCCTCCTCCCTCCAGAGGAGGCTCAAGAAAACAACTGGGGCGGATTTCCTCTTCTCTCTTTGCTTTGCAGGGTCCGTTCCTCCCATTCCTCTGATCAGGGAGAGAGCTTCTGTGGGCCATACCTGCTGCACAGTTCCTAAACTGTCTGCTATTCTTTACTTTTTAGATACCAGAGATAGTTGCTTTATATATTCTGTCTGTGATTTTTGGTTATAATCAAAGGGGAAGATAAGGTAGAATAATTTTCTGCCATCTTAACGGGAGCTGGTAGCTTAGAATCTCACTTTTTTCTTCTAATTTTAGCCTATAGATTTAGGAGGACAAAACCCAATGCCTGGACACAGTTTGTTGCTGGAATGAAACGAGTGCCCTCTCCTTCCATGTTTCTTATCTGTGCTCTTTTGAAATTGCCCTTCAAGGGGTTTCTCTTAGGAACAGTATATTCTCTGACATTTGGGTAGTGGGGATGCAAGATGGCTAAATTGAAAGTATTTTGAAATGTCTACATGTTTGGAACCTCAGATGTTTTGCACCCCAAGAATATGCACTGGAGCAGGTTTGGAATGGATTAGAGGCATGTCTTTCTTTCATCAATAAAGAAAGGGACATCATGAAAGAAGGGGTGGGGAAGGGAAAACTGATGACTCCACCCTTGGACGTGTCCTTAATTGGGGTAATTATGGAAAAGAGGAAATTTAAGGATGTGGACATTGATTCCTTTAAAACTATCTCTGCCTGTGTGTACCCTTGGAAAGTCTTTGCTTCTGCCTAGGGAATCATATTCTAATCTTAGAAGATGCCTACTGTAGAATCCAGCAGACCTGGCTATTATCCTGGTTCTACTCCTTTAGTGATAATCTAAAGTTGAAAATAGGCACGTATAGTGTAAAAAGGAATCACAAGTGACAGAAACTCATATGCACATATACAAGTGATTCATTAATACATGGGATAAATATTAAGAACAGAAAAGTGCTGAGTAATTGTGAAGATGGGGTAGCTACATGTTAGAGGCTGGTGGGGCTAGTCTGTGGAAACAGTACGTTGGTTAGAAATTTGAGGAAGAGAAGATGAATTACTTTTCATTTAAGCTTCCTCTCTGGCAAATATGGTTAAGGCAATTACAAAATTAAAAAAGAAAAAAAAGCACAGAAGAAACAGTAACTGAACTTTTTTCCAAATAATAGTTTTAATAATAGCATTTAATAATAATATAATGATAATAATAATATAAAACTCTTGCTGAGCATTTCTTATATACCAAATGCCATCCTAAGAGTTTAGAGATATTGGGATGCCTGGGTGGCTCAGTCAGTTAAGCGCCTGCCTTCAGCTCAGGTCATGATTCCAGGATCCTGGGATCGAGTCCCGCGTTGGGCTCCTTGCTCAGCGGGGAGCTTGCTTCTCCCTCTGCCTGCCTCACCTCCTGCTTGTGTGCATGCTCTCTCTCTCTCTCTCTGACAAATAAATAAATAAAAATCTAAAAAAATAAGAGTTTATAGATATTATCTTATTTGCTCATGGAAGCACTGTGAGTATTATGGTCATTCTTCCTATTTGGGACTACATATTGTATCCCCCCCCCGAATTCATATGTTGGAACTCTAACTCGCAGTGGAATGGTATAGAACATAGAGCCTTTAGGAGGTAATTAGGTTTCCATGAGGTTATGAGGGCGAGCCCAATGGTGGGATTAGAGTCTTAGAAGAAACGAGACTAGAGCTTGGTCTCTCTGTGGCATATACCAAGAAAGGCCATGTGAAGACATAACCAGGACGAGGGTCCTCACCAAGAACTGGACCATGCTGGCACCCTGACTTAGGACTTCCAGCCTCCAGAACTGTGAGAAATGAATGTTTTGTGTTACCACCCAGTGTATGGTATTGTTGCAATAGCCTAAACTTGACTGAGACACTTCCCATTTTGTAAATGAGAGAACTGATGCTCAGAGAGATCATACCATTTGCTCAAGGTTCTAGAGGTAGGAGTGGGCAGGCTGTGATTTGAACCCATTTGAATCTGGGCCTGTTAGAGCTCACAGATTTAGTACATTGCTGTTGTAAATGTAGCACACACATTAAAAGGAGAAAAGAGGGGGCGCCTGGGTGGCTCAGTCATTAAGCATTTGCCTTCGGCTCAGGTCATGATCCCGGGGTTCTGGGATTGGGCCCCACATGAGGCTCCCTGCTCAGCGGGAAGCCGGCTTCTCCCTCTCCCACTCCCCCTGCTTGTGTTCCCTCTCTCACTGTGTCTCTCTCTGTCAAATAAATAAAATCTTTTAAAAAAATAAAAATAAATTAAAAAACATAAAAGGGGAAAAGAGAATTTCTGTGTACATTTAACTTAATAACATTCAAAATTAGCTCAAAATGGTGATTTCTGTGTACAAAGACTACTTACTAAAAATCATTCTTTGGAAACACTTAATTAGAAGAGATTAAAGATTAGACCTATGACATTAGGCCCACAAAAGAAAGGAGGGGTTTATTCCACACAAAAAGTACATGTTGCATAAGGACATTTCTGTGTATATGTATGTGTGTAGGTATATGTAGATGTATATACACGTGATTATATATATATGAAGCAAATACTGTTTAATTAACCTTAAAATTTGTGATTAGATAAGCAGTGGTTACCTGCACACACACCCCTTGGCTTCTCTTTTCCTCTTCATGAGAATGTTCCTATTTTTCTTTTCATGGTTTGGTAGTTCAAATAAATCTCAACACAGGACCAAAAAAAGTGGCTATTTGGTTTAGAACCATTGATACTGACCGGGTAAGAAGTCTGGGGTTTTGCTTTCAATCTCCTCAGACAAGATGTCAGAAATGTTTGGCTTAATTTAGGCGAAGGCTTTGCACTGAAAATAAGTCTCCCTGCTGGCAGTCTTCTAATTGAAGAAAACATGTAATGTTCAGATCTGCCTGGTATAGAATAATAGTGATAAAAATAAAAGCCTTGAAATATTTTTATTTCATTGAAGTCTTATTTTGCAAGTCAAATACAGATGCAGACATGAAAGTACTGACCTTTTATTTGTGTTATTGGTAGCACATTTTTTGCTATTTTTATGAAGCAAGCCATGCAAATTGATCTGACTAGAGACTTGATAGAAAGTAAAATGCAAGGCCACATTCTTCTAGCAATAAAGCAACATCTATCCTTTAGAATCTTGTCCTACTAAAAATCAATTCAAATGGATATGACAGATGTTTTTGACGAAATATGAAAAAAATCTTCACTCAAAAATCTTGGGGGAACATTTGACAAGTGACTTCTGTCCCATAAGTAGCATATAGAGGGTCTGAAAGAGTTAATGTTTTCTGAGATTGCCCAATACATGCTGCCAGTGGCCCCACAGGATCTGGCTTTTTACTCCATGGGATTGTATGAAATATTGTTTTGGGTTTTTTTGGGTTCTTAAGCTGTTTCCAGTTTTCTCAGTTTGGATTTCAGAAGACTCCCTGCTAAGTATAACTTTTGAATAGAGGATTTATCTGAAGACTAGAAAATTTCTTGCTTATCTGAGAAACTCAATAGCCAGAGGATTAACACTTGAACATCATAACAAAACAAATAGTATCTTGTTCTGTAGGAAATCAAAACTGTTTCATATGATTTAATAGCCTTGTTTAAAAGAACAATTTACTAGAAAGATTTAAGTAAAAGAGGATTATTTTTATATTCTTGTTTTTTGAAAACCCAGCTTAAAGAAATGCATGCACCCCATTCATTCAGCGGGTATGGAAAAGCAGCTATGTGCCATTCACGCGTACAGCAAATGTGTGTGGAGCGCCTACTCAGGGCTGGGATTGTTTCAGGCACTGGGGATTCAGGAGCAAACCAAACCAAGTCCCTGTTCTGAAGGACTCACACACTGGAGAATTTGGTGATTCGCTGGGGAGAGGAAAAGAGAGAAGGTGTTTGGTTGGGAATCTCTTAGAGGATGGTGGTTGTACCACTTGCCAAAGTAGAAGCCACAGGGAGAAGAATAGTTTGGGAGGAAGGACCATTTGCACTTGTGAATTTCCCGATTATATCAGTTGGGTACCTGAAACTTAGGAGAGAGGTTTGAGCCCAGGGAACAAGAGCTTGGGAGTTATTTGTGCAGATATTGGGCTGAAATCAAAGTGGATGAGCTCACAGAGGGTGAACGCGAAGCACGAAGGAGTCAAAGAAGAAAGAGTACAAAGCTTGGGGACATTGACAGGGCAGGTTGCAAAAGCAGTTTTGGTATCTGTCCTCCTCTGAGACCCACCGGAGTTGTGGGAAATGGCTCGGTGACTCATCTTTTAACTAGTATGCAGACTAAGGAACACTAAATCTTCTCCTTCATTACTTCCTCTCTCATGTGTTTTGCCCAGCTGATTATGAAACAGGCTGGTGCCCTGCTGGACTCAGGAGGATTGGAATGGAGGCACTGGGACTCAGGGAAATTGTTTGAAAAAAGTGTGATACATAGTACTCTCTGGGAAGATTGAAAACACATATAAATATTGTTTTGTTTAAAAATGAGTTCTTGTCGGTTTTTAGCTCAAGTTATGTAGGGGACAGTGATAAGTGTCATCTGCTAAAAACAAGGTCCTCAGAGAAATAATAATAACAGCAACAACAGCAATAGTAATAGCTTTTATTGCATGCATGCTGGATGCCAGTTACTGTGTGAAGTGCTTTATACATTCTGTTTTTTTTCTGTATTTTACGGTTAAGGAAACAGAAGCTCATCATTTTAGGATATCTCCCGACCAAGGTAACTTTGATACTCAGTATATTTTTGACCGAGAGAATGAATGAAGGTGCTTTCAGCAATGAAGAAAATAATACTAATTTGAGGGGCACTAAATTAATCCAACTGTTTGCATTTCAACTAGGGAATCTCATTAGGATGAGTGTTATGGGCAACACAATAAGCAAACTAATAGTAATGTTTATTGCAGAGAAGGGAATGGACTTGCAGAAACTAAGTCTAATGAGATAGTGATTCATGTCACTAATGTGGGTCCCTTTGGCGTTTGGCACAATCAGATGCCCAAAGGCAGTTCTACCTGGCAGACTGGACCGTGGTCTGTTTTGGTTTCTACTTGGAATACTGTGCTTCCCTCCTGCCCAGGTCCCCCAGGTGTATCTTGTCTCTGTTCCTCCTCCTCAGCTTGTTGCAGGTTTATCGCTTTCATGGTGCGATATTGGGGCTGTCTGTGTCTTTGTTCGTTCCTCTCTTATCTGGCGGCTAACTTTTCCAATTTCTTCCAGGGTCCCTGAAGCTATAGCAACTGAAATTCTTACAGTCAGAAGTCATGTAATAGAGTGTCTCTTCCTCCCCACCCCCATTCAAATTGTGATGCAGATGCTTTATTTCTTACTCTGTGCCATGCCTCATATAGGTCTAACAGATTGAACGTGAATGACTAACATGCTCAAGAAATGTGTTACTGGTGTCCTGGTCCCCTCGTATAATCTCTTTTGTACAGGGCCAGTGTCATCAGATTTAAAAAGAAAAACAAGCGAACAAAAGCCATTGGTCACTTAACCTAATAAGTGGAGGCTTAATTACATTTTGGGAGAGGGGCAGGTTGTGGAAAGTGGTCTGAGCCAGTGTGGACATGTGAGAGATAGTAAGGATGAAGGATTGGGGGCAGTGAATGAAAGAGCTGAATGAAAGATTTCTTGGCTAGAAGAATAAAGACTGGTTGGAGAGGAAATGAAGGCTGGGAAAACTGGAGGGGGCCTTTGAAGCTAAGGATGAGGAGTCTGCATTTGATAGGGAGAACAATAGTGAGGCCACTGGTCAAAGTTGTGGGTGAGAAAAAACATTTACCAACTGGTAAAATTGAATATGTACTGGTTTTGCATGCCTGAGTCGTCTGTTAGATCCATTGTTGTTGTGAAAAACTCTGAAGGACATTACAATGGAAAATAAATGAGAAAAATCCACGGTTCTGAGATTTCTGAGTTTCGACACAAAACATACTTTTCACTGAAGCAAATTAAACACAACTTCTCTTGTTCGAGGGGCAGGCATCTTTTTGGTCTTGACAGTTTTATTTTTTAAAATACGCTTTAATTCCGATTTTCGTAGCAGTATTTCCATAGGAATTTTGTTTACAATGTCAGTGGGTGTTTCTGTACCTTACATTGTAATGAGTATATTCTATCTGTATTTTTTCCAACACATTATTCTTTCAGTTCTCATATATTTTTTTCTATATATGTATTATATGAATATGAAAACCACTATTCTATGTGATTTGACTAGGTGTTGGACTGCGATCCTTCATCTCTTAATTTAAAATTTTTCCTTGCTATCTGAAGAAAAAGGTATGGAAATGACAAGGAATTATGATACTCAGGCAACAGCTCTAATTGCGTTCCCCACAGAGAGCAAAGGTGTCTTGCTGCTTTTTGGCTATAACATCATCACGTCAACTCAGGGCCCTTTGAATTGCAGAGGTTGTATACATAAAACTCTCATAGTTATAATCCAGTCCCTTGTTCATCGATATAGCTTCATTTTATGCCTTTCTGCTTCCCAAGTCATGCAGTGAAACAAGTTTAGGTGTGGGAAAGCCCAAGGATAAATCAAATATTGGCTGATGATGGTTGTTTGCGCTAAGCCCTCAATACTCTGAATGAGTCCTTGTGTAAACTGAACAGATGTTGGGAGCAAGTTGGCACAATATATTGAGCCTCATTCTCCTCGTATATCATCCAGTTACTTTTTAGTGCCTCCAAGGGTAGATGCACTTTTTAAACAACCAGTTTACTACTAGGGAGCAATATGATCATTAGGGAAAATAGAGTACTGCATTTAGTTCAATTGGGTATGCCAAATGACAATTTGAGTAGCTCCCTTAAAATTCAGATGTTGAGAAGTCTTCTACTTCTTTCCTTTCTCTTCAGGGAGGGTACCGCATGCCAAACAGATGCAAAGTTTCCACTTCTCTCAAAGACACCCTAGAGGAAATTTAAACAGTGTTCCTTGGCAAACCCATCCCAATCTGTCATACTTGTTAGGAACAGGAAATTTGTCCCTGCCTCACACTGCAGCATAGGGTTGTTTTTTTTGTTTTTAGGTTTGTTTGTTTGTTTTGCATTAATCCTTCATGGAAAAGAAAAAACATTTGGGCACTTTCTTCCATGATTTCATTTCTCTTTGTGTGTCCGAAGAATATTAAGAAGATTATGCTCATGGAACCAGTCAAGGGCTGGTCAAGGGCTCCTGACACAGGCCAGATGCACTTTTGGTATGTTTTTTGTTTCTGGTAGGTTATTCCTGGTTCCATGATCAGGCTCTTTGATTCTGATATTAAGGATGTTCCCTTGATGAGAGGGTGATGTGTTTTCAGTTTGTGATAACGAGTACATCTTCATGGCAATATTTACTTATTTCTTTAGGTTAGAGTACTTGGCTTTTTCCCCTAGTGTCTTGTGTATTCATTTTTCTAGTAGAGTAAGTTTTATCATTTAATGTTTACTAGTATTTTGGTTCTCTTCACCCTTCTTATTTAGCCAAAATAATTCAGAATTCCAGTTCTCTGAGAATCCTCCTGTTTTCTTAGAGCTACTTTCTTGCATTATCCCAATCACTACTAAAGACTATAATGATCTGGAGGCCAGGATTGATCCTTACCAAACACCATTTAAAAATATTTGTCACACTAGCAACACTTAAAATATATACATTATATTTTGCATATAATATTTGTATATATTAATATATGCATATTTATATAAAAATTACAGTCACTCTCCTGAGTTCTGTTACTGTCTTTCAGTTTCTTACTGTATTGACAATAGATTTGTTGATTAGAAATTATACTGATCATTCGTTAGCATCTGCCATCTTGTTCTCGATTGGGGTCGGCAAACCACAGCCAATGAGCCACATACAGCTTGCAGCCTGTGTTGTAAATAACCTTTTATTGAAACACAGTCATGCCCGTTCATGTATGCATCACCTATGACTGCTTTTGCTGTACCACAGAGAGCTGAACAGTTTACAACAGACACTGTATCACTGCAAAGTGTAAAAAATTCATTATCTGGCTCATTGTCGAAAAAGTTTGCCAGCCTCTGTTCTAGGTTAATTCATGTGTGCTCAAGAGCATTGGGTAAGACATGAGAAAACCTGTGTTCCAGTCCTGCTGCTACTTCTTAATTAGCTTTGTGACCTTGGCCAAGTCACGGTCATTCTCTGGCCTTGGTTTCTTCATGCCTAGAACGGACCAGCAGGACTGTATGATTGCCAGTCTCTTTCAGCTTTAAAGTTCCAGAAATCTAGGAGCGCCTGGGTGGCTCAGTCAATTAAGCGGTCAACTCTTGATTTTGGCTCAGGTCATGATCTCAGGGTCGTGAGATGGAGCCCCATGGGACTCCACGCTCAGCAGGGAGTCTGCTTGAGATTCACTCTCTCCCCTCGCTCTGCCCCTCCCTTCTCACTCTCAAATAAGTAAATAAATCTTTTTTTTAAAAAAAGCTCCAGAAATCTAACTGTTGTTTTACTTAAAGTAATTTAAAGTTGATTTTTTTTTCTTACAGATTAAATTTTGGGTTTTTTATAATCCCTTTTGAGTATATTGGACACACATTCAAATTTCCACACATATTCAGTGATTTAAAAATAATAATATGGCGGGGCACCTGGGTGGCTCCGTCATTAAGCATCTGTCTTTGGCTTGGGTCATGGTCCCAGGGTCCTGGGATCGAGTCCTGCATCGGGCTCCCTGCTCAGCGGAAGCCTGCTTCTCCCTCTCCCACTCCCCCTGCTTGTGTCCCTTCTCTTGCTGTGTCTCTCTCTGTCAAATAAATAAATAGAATCTTAAAAAAATAAAAATAATAAAAATAATAATATGGCATGCCTATATGAGCTCTACATGTGCCGTGTATGGAGGCAAGCATTTTTACCTTACCTCTTATAGTCCTCAGAATACTTCTCTCCTGTGGATGTGAATGTTCACATAGCCGTAAGGGGCAGAGCTGGAACTTGAACTCAGTTCTCATGGTAAAGCTCCATGCCCCTTCCACAGTAGCAACACGGTCCTTTTTCATATGCCTCCTCTATTTTTATTGTCACTTGCATATACAGTAGCACCTCGCTTATCCAAAGATTGCCACTTAAGTTATTCAGAACATAACCAACAAGGACAAAGTAAAAAATCAAAAAAAAAAAAAAAAGATGAACCAAATAGATGTTTTCCTCTGCCATTAAAAATGTTCCCCAAGGTCCTCTTTTATAGCCTGTTCACTTTTACTTTTAAACAAATCTAAAAACTTGCTTTTTTTTTTGGTTTTCCAAATCTCTATTCTTAATGGCAAACAAATGGGTTCTTGCCACTTTGGATGCATCCTTCTTACATTAGATGCAGTCTCTGCCGTCACCATCTCTACTAAAGATCTCTGCACCGGAAGCAGGTGGCAATCTCTGACAGCTTAGCCTAGGGACAGATGCACCCCGGGAATGTCCCAGTGGCACTGAGAAATTTTTGCTGCTCAGTGCAAAGCCCCTTGGAGCAGCAAGGAAATGTTTCAAATTAGCACGCTCAATGTAGGAAGGTGGAGAAAGGGTGCCCCATTTCACAAAACTTTAATAAAATTCTGAAGGATATTAGGAATCTCAAAGAGATAATGCTCCACGTATTTGACTTGTTCACCATGTGGGACATTTCCTTCCTTGAAAATGCTACACAAGTGAAACCCTACCAAGTCCAGATTATTTAAGAAATTTGTCTCCCAGTTTTTACCGATTCTACCTCACTTTTTTGTCTTTGGTTTTTATCTTAGTCAGTGTTCATGCTCTGAAAACAGTGCTCTAGAGATAAGTAAGGAATTAAAAGTCTGACTTTTCAGTTTCATGTATTATCAAATTTTCTCCACACCTCATTAAGTCTTGGGTTTTCCCATTATCTCTTTTTATTCTCTATGGCTCTAAAGAAAATCTTATTGTTTTCCATTTATTCTTTTAATTTTTTTTCCAAAGTAGAAACCCATTTTCTTCCTCAGTTTTTAAAAACCATCTTCCTCTGACCCATTGAGTATTGTTGATTGTAAAGGTAATTTGCAGAAGGTAAACTTATTTCCTCTACTGCCAGGTTCTTGCAGGGGTGGGGGGAATGAATTTTGTGGTTCTTCCTTTTATGTTTCTCTCTTGTATTCAGTTCTTGGTTTGCTCTTCTGATGGGTAGGCATTTCCTTCCATGTTGATTCTGTAACCCATTACTTCTAATTGTCTGCTTTGGGGAATGTTTTAAAACCTCACACATTTTTTTGAGGCAATATTTTATGCAATTTATTTTGAGGAAAATGTGCCAGAACTACTTGTGGAAGTTAAGAGATGTAGAAACACTGAATTCATTTATCCCTCATGCGTATGTGTGTGGGGGGTCAGAGGAGGGAGGGTGGTTACCCACTAATAGCAAAAGCCTGAGGCAGTGTGCTTCCTTAAAGTGAATTCCTTCTTTCTTTGCTGCCTATATTATGATGTTGATTTAATAATGTCAGTAATAATCAGATAATGTATTGCAAGCTCCTTTGATGTTAGACACTATGCATGATGGTTTGCATATATTATGTCCATTAATCTTCAGTATAAGGTGGGTACAGAATTACTGGCAGTCTTCAGCCAATAAATGAGCTATATTTCAAAGATATAGTTGCAGATTAGTTATTTCAAACATGAAAGATATTTCCTCATAGAAGCAATGTTGTGGGCACATCTCTAGACTGAGCTGGATTACCAAAGCCTATTAGACTCATAGCCAACATGTGTAAATAAGGTACATTCAGAATCCTCACTGGAATGTGGTGGACCCACCTTCTTCCTTGGGTCCTAACTTTAATGCAAATGACTCGGCTTTATTCTCAGATCTTCCTTATGGACAGATAGACAGTGGGAATGTAAACCCCCCAGATTCAAACCATTCATATTAATTATAGAAGAAAGAACCTGCAATAACCCAAGAGATCTCGAAATCCTGGGGCTTAAAGAAAATAGGCAATAGACCCAAGATGAATTTTCCAGTCTGTAAGCTGAAGCTTCCTCTATGATATCATCCAAAGACTTGAGTTCCATCCATTTTTGGCTTCACCCATTCCTAGACCATGGTCCTTATCTGAGTGACTGAAGCTGGCTGAGCCCTGGATCTGTGCTCCGCCTTGTGGGAAAGCAAAGAGAGAAAGTACATGGCAACAAGTCACTTTTAAGCAGGCAAAGTAGAAGAATCATCTGCTTATAATATATTGCTGAGAACTTAGTAACATGATGGCCACACCGAGCCACAAACGACCTGAGATATGTAGTCTTGAGTTGGTCAACCATAGGTGCACCTCCAACTCCATTACTACAATGGAGGTGGAGAGGACGTTAGGATGAATGACCAGCAGTCCTTGCCATATCACAGTGGTGGTTCCCACATCTAGACAGGGACTCCAAGAGGATAGAGTTTGTGGGGTGTGGCAGAAGAGATGTGGGTAGAGGATGGACACAGTGAGTGGCCCCAGGGTAGGTGTGAGGCACACTGGGATGCTGGGCCCCTTGCCATTGCTACTTCTTGGAAGAACTTGCAGGTTTTCATTTCCATTTCACCCTGCCTGCCTTTCTTCTCCCTTGGAAGGCTGAGGGCAGGGCTGGTTCCATGGCTGGTGACCTGTGCAGCGAGTGGCACAGGACCCTGGGCTCAGTAAGGTTCAAGGCTTGGTTGGATGCTCTGCTCTCATTGTCTTGAAAAAAAATTTTTTTAAAGATTTTATTTATTTGACAGAGAGAGACACAGTGAGAGAGGGAACACGAGCAGGGGGAGGGGGAGAGGGAGAAGCAGGCTCCCCACCGAGCAGGGAGCCCGATGCGGAGCTCGATCCCAGGACCCTGGGATCATGACCTGAGCCGAAGGCGGACGCTTAACGACTGAGCCACCCGGGCGCCCCTTGAAATTCTTAATAACTTTATATTTATACTTGTGCTAAGTAAAGTTGGGCGGGACAATGGAGCATGGATGTGAGTGGCAGAGATATACTAGGTCGTAGTGAGCACGTGCACACACGGGCATATGCCAACTGTCACAGCATGTGAATGGTGTTCGTGCTGAGCACTTGGCCTGGTGCTTCAAAGCACATGCGTGTGCCTGAGGACCATCTGGGATCCCATGGGGGCTCCCAGGTGGCCGGGTCAGGACTTGGGCCCTGATTGGTGGCCTTGATGGGGCCACAACAGCAGAAGCCCAACAGAAACAGGTTTTGAGGGGGGCAGTGGTAGCTCTGGTCCAGGGCTAGCGGAGGGGCTCCACATGGGAACCTGTGGGAGGTCAGCCTGGCTGGTTCCTGGAGCCCGTCCCTGTGGCATCTGCACAAATACTAACTCTTCAGCCTGAATCATGAGACAGAAGCTGCTGGTGTGTGGGCCAGAGACTTTGTAAGTAAATTATTACATAATAGCAGCATACACATGAACATTGCTATAAGCATTTATCAGAGAGTTATTAGAATTCTTCAAAGAGTTTAAAATCCTTGGTTTTGAATGCTGAAACATTGCAAAATGAATATCCATAGGCTTAGAAATAGAAATCACATTTAACCATTGTCATTGGAAAAGAACGCTATTTTCATATGAACTTTGGATGAACCATTCATTAACAAGGAAGAGACTAGAAAAAGAAAATTTTCCATAAAATTGGCAACACGGCTATAGAATGTATAAACAGGCATTCTGAATTGTATATATTTTGAAGCCACTTTTGATTTCTTGTAAGATCTCCACAATTTACAGGAAATATCAGAAGAATCATTTAAATGTCACTGTATAAATTTACATTTAAAATTAAATTCAGACTTATATGACACTGATTCATATGAAGATTTATATTTTTTTATTAAAATTGCTCCAGGAGAATCACCAGCTCTAGAAATACTAAAATTTGTATTTCAAAATAGGTTACCGGAAATCTATCCTAATGTTGTCACAGCCTGTAAAATACTCCCAAGAGCAACAGTAAAACGTGCACCAAAGATTCTCGTCAAAATTGAAAATTAACAAAAATCATTTGTAATCTTGCATTTATGTTGAGCTACTTACTGAAGCCATTTTCAATTATATAGACTAAAAATAATGTTGCTAAAAGTATAAATTCATAAAAGAATTTGCAGAAAAGTGAGCCAGACAGATCTCATTAATAGTGTATTGTTATTTATTGTATCATACTAAATTATGACACAAAAATATTATTTTTGTGCTATTTGTAGGTTTATGTTCCTCATATATCACTATTACTGCTATTATGTTTTATAAGTAATGATATATTTTTAGAGGGAAAAATGTTTATATTTTAGTATCCTCAAAGCACTTCTTTTTTTTTTTCCTGCAAGGGGCTCTGCATCTTCATTTTCCACTGGGCCCTGCAGATTATGCAGCTTCTTCTGGCTGGGGGCAAATCTATCTGTTCACCTTTCTTTGCTGCCTTTTCTATGCCTGCTACAGAATAGCATCCAGTCCCATAGCTTTTTCTTTGCGCTCACACACATAGCTCTTTTGCAGTTTTTAAAGGATTTGAGTTACTGATGATGAATGAGACAGAGAGAAGGGTCAAAGAGTCAAGGCCAAGCTCTTCCTCAGGTCTTTTCTGTTTCTTTGCTTGGCTCTTGGCTACTTGGAAAGTCAGAAGCACATGTAGCTGAGAGCTACAAAAGCACAGAGAGCTCTTGGTTGCACCAAAGCCTGACACAAGATTCATTTGCATCTTAGAGCATCATCCCTGAGTCTTTGGAACACTCTTATTACAGGAATAGAATCAAACAGCAGTTCTCCCCCTGGTGATTTTGTGCGGCCGAGATGCCTGCCACCCTGGGTTCCCCTTGCCCTGGAATCGACTGAATCAGGCTGGAGTCAAGGACTGTGACTAGAGATTCCAGACCGTGGCAGCTCTGATGCAGGGAATGGGAAGGTGGAAGAGGAGGGCAATCGGCAGATGAGAGGGAAGGCACACCTGTTTGAGCCACTCATTTGCAGGTGGCTTTTCCTCTGTACGAGGCACACAAATGATGAGTAAGATGTCAAGGCATCTGTGGTAGGCTGAATAATGGCTCCCCAAAGAGGTTCATATCCTCATCCATGACTTTGTTTAAGCTAACACTTATCAAGTGCTTTCTATTTACCAGGCAATGTCTTCAAGGCTGTACCTTCATTTTTTTCCTTAGAACACAGCCGTGAGAGTGATAACCTCATTTATCAGAGGATGAAACCAAGGCTTGGGAGAGTTAGAAACTTCCCCCATAACATAGCTAGTAAGTAGAAGACCTACTTCCTAAAAACCCATGCAGTCTGACTCCAGAGCCTGTACTTTTAATAATATAAGCACTCAAGGATGCTGTATTAGCTTCCTATCGTAGTCGTCAACAATTGTCCCATACTGGGTGACTTAAAACAATGGAAATTTATTGTCCCTCAGGCCTGCAGGTCGAAGTCTGACATGGGTATTACTGGGCTAAGATCAAGGTGCCGGCAAGTCTGTCTTCTTTTCAGGAGTCTCTTAGGGGAGAACGTTTCCTTGCCTTTTCCAGCTTATAGGGGCTGCCACATTCCTTGGTTTGTGGCCCCTTCCTCCATGTTGAAAGCCAGTCACATAGCATCTCTTTGCTCTTATGTGTGCTTCACATCTCTTTCTCTGACTCTCCTCTTCTGCTTCCCTCTTCCACTGTTAAGGACTCCTGTGATTACACTGGGGCCACCCACATTAACTGGAAGAATCTCCTTATTTTAAGGGCAGATGGGTAGAGCCCTTATTTCCATCCTTCAACTTTAATTCCCCATTGCCACGTAACCTAATATCTTCACAAGTTCCAGAGATGAGGATATGAACCTCTTTGGGGAGCCATTATTCAGCCTACCACAGATGCCTTGACATCTTACTCATCATTTGTGTGCCTCGTACAGAGGAAAAGCCACCTGCAAATGAGTGGCTCAAACAGGTGTGCCTTCCCTCCCACCTGCCGATTGCCCTCCTCTTCCACCTTCCCATTCCCTGCATCAGAGCTGCCATGGTCTGGAATCTCTAGTCACAGTCCTTGACTCCAGCCTGATTCAGTCGATTCCAGGGCAAGGGGAACCCAGGGTGGCAGGCATCTCGGCCGCACAAAATCACTAGGGGGAGAACTGCTGTTTGATTCTATTCCTGTAATAAGAGTGTTCCAAAGACTCAGGGATGATGCTCTAAGATGCAAATGAATCTTGTGTCAGGCTTTGGTGCAACCAAGAGCTATCTGTGCTTTTGTAGCTCTCAGCTACATGTGCTTCTGACTTTCCAAGTAGCCAAGAGCCCGTCGAAGAAACAGAAAGGAGGAGCTTGGCCTTGACTCTTTGACCCTTCGTTCTGTCTCATTCATCATCAGTAACCCAAATCCTTTAAAAAACTGCAAAAGAGCTATGTGTGTGAGCGCAAAGAAAAAGCTATGGGACTGAATGCTATTCTTTAGCAGGCATAGAAAAGCCCCCTTCATTGGCCCCTGCTGATCCCATTTGACCATTTGTCCTCTAGGGCCTTTACCCAGGTATCCTTGCTGGATCCAATATCTTTCAAAGAAAGATAAATAAAAAAGATAAATATACAAAGTGCTATCGCCAAAGGTATTAATCACTGTTGTTGCCTTTATCGTTCATGGTCTCTGTAAGGCCTTATGATTTCTGCCATGTCCAGCACAGTGCTTTCTGCACACAGCCTCCAGAATCCTTGGTGGTTGAATAAATGAGGAGCCCCCAGGAATTGCCTTTTAATTGACGACTTTTGGCTTAAGCTAAATGAGTAAAATCCAAACTGAGGAATTTCAGCTGGGAAATATTTTAGGCAGAGAGACCTCCCAGGAGCCCTTCAAATCAAGCCAATTTTTATAAAGTATTTGGACTCATTTTTCTGTCTACTTGTAATAAATAGCCCTGGAATGGCTGTCCCAAAATTTTCTTAGGAGGGTAGTTGCTGAGTACAATTGGCAGTTTTCTTCAGAGTTCTTAGAGCAGAGACGTTTGGAGCTTATGATACTAACATTTCAGAAGTATCCTTCTACAACTGTGGACTTTCACTTCAATCTGGGCGCCACGGGGAGACAGTCTAGCAGGCATTTATAATGAGATTATCTCATAAAGATCACCTGCTGAAAAACCCAATTCAATTCAGTAAAAAACCATATTATGTACAAATTACAATTCTAAAAATGTGTAAAAAGCCACTTGAAAGAGAACTGGCTGAGGAAAAACTGGATTTCTAAAATTATTGGTTGTTATGAGAACTGGAAAAGCCAATTCTCAAGTGAACACACAAAGTGCGTTTAGTGTTCCGTAATGCATTCTGAGGATGCATATTTTTGCGTCTGCAGTTAAAATGCAAAATTACTTTAAAAGATGACTTGATTTTAACATAAATACTGCAAACACATAAAATATGGTTGTTTTCAAATACTGTCACGCCTCTGGGCACCTCCTGCAAATGTATGGTAGGCTCTGTACTGGGGTTTATGATGTGGTCTCCCTCTGGTGGTTGGTGTTAGGAAAGGTGCGGGCTTGAAAGTAGTCCATGAATTTCTTCCCTTTGGCATTTTGCTGAAACTTAAATATGGATGGCATCTCAGAATTCTTTTATCCTGTTCCGTTGAATACAGATCAGCCTGTATTTTGACCATTTCAACAATATGGGAAACTTTCTTATTTTAAAAAAATTAGTCAGTCCCGGGCACCTGGGTGGCTCAGTCATTAAGCGTCTGCCTTTGGCTCAGGTCATGATCTCAGGGTCCTGGGATCGAGCCCTGCCTCGGGCTCCCCGCTCCACGGGAAGCCTGCTTCTCCCACTCCCCCTGCTTGTGTTCCCTCTCTCGCTGTGTCTCTCTCTGCCAAATAAATAAATAAAATCGTAAAAAAAAAATAAAATCAGTCGGTCTGCAGCCTTTCCCCTTATGGCCACGTCAAAATCAGTTTTGACTGTTACGAAACCCAACCTGTTTTTTTTTTTCTATCTCTATGGCCTATTGTTGGCATATTTTGGCCAGAATGTGTCTCTTAATTTGGCTGTGATATATTTTCCAACTTCTTTAGAAAGGCTCTGAGTTGAATGCAAAGTTTACTTACCCACCTACATGCCCATCACTCTTCCACGACCCATGGCGCAGCAGGAAACAAAATAGACAAAAACTAGTGCCCTCATAGAGTTTCTGTTCTATGACACATACCGATATGGTTTACAAAGATATAAATTTTGTAAAGACCAATTTTTGACTTCACATGTGAAATTTTGTATAGCTAAAGAGACTATGAATTTAAAAGACAAACAAATGATGATCTGGGAGAAAATAACTGCAACAAAAGGAGGCTCCAGTAAACCAACATGGAAAGAAAACCAATAGAAAAATGTGCAGAAGATGTAAGCAGGCATTTATTGTGAAGGACTTTTCATTTTTCTGAAGAAATCATTGGCAGAAGTGGGATTTCATGATTTCAAGTTTACCTGGTTAAAGATACAAGCAGGGGTGCCCTTTAGAAAAATCTCCCCGCTGGAATTCCCTGTGTGTCTTAACAACCCCGCAGGTAGTGAGGGTCTCAGGCAGAATTCCCTGTAGCACTGCCCAGAGTCTGTGTGCTGAGTACGCCTGCCATCTTGTGATCATGCTTGGAAACTGCACCCTTCTGGCAAGTGGGAGGGAAAAAAAAAAATATATATATATATATGTATATATATATATATATATATATATATATATATATATATATATATATGGAGCTTTTTCCCAGGGGAATCACCCCCTTGCTGAGCTCAGTCCCCCTACCCATCTACCATTAGCTGACTCCCGTACCATTAAGTTTCCCAGGATTAATTTAAGCACATTAGATTGATCAGTAGAATATTTCTAAATGAGACTGCATCACTGATGAGATTGCAGTATTGAGAGTTTATAGTGATAGGTGCATAGTTTTTGACGTTCCATTACCTGCCCAAATGTCTTTCCTCCTCTCAGGGATAGAGTAGACCTTTCCCTCCTTGACTCAGAGCTGAGTTAATGCCAAATTATTTGCCATCCATTTCCAGTCCCCGTGTATCTTTCCTAAAACTTCAGCCTCACTCAACCTCTTCTTGCCTTGGCTCATTCTGTCCCCCCTGATTGGATCACTCTCTCTCATTCACAGGGACATCACTCCTGTTTACCAGTACAAAGAAACATATGAATACTGTGAAAATTTTGGAAAAAAATTTAGCAGGTTTTTTCTCCCCCTCCCTCTAAGCCCTTGGGTGTTGTGTACCCAGTCTTCTAGTCTCAGCAAGTTGACAGCTATAACTCTGGAATGCAAGTTAATTAAATTGTGCTTATATTTAGTTTTAGGCAAGGTTGATTTTTTTTTTCCATGTTAGGTTTAGTCTGTGTGGCTTTGTTATATACAATTCCGGTAACTAGGGATACTTGGAGAAATTTTATGTGGCTGTGCTGTGAAAGGCATGCAGTGGTAGAAAAGGAAGCATGGGAGAGAGAATTCAGGGACCTCAGTGTTCCGCCAGTATGTAAATCACTTAACAGAACACAAATGACTTAACAGTGAAAGTCAACTCTCCTGGAGCAACTGACTTCCTTTTCTGTCTCTGAGCCAAAGAAAAGTTAGGAATTCTATCCCTAGATGCTGTTGTATTGGTTCCTGTGTGTGTTGATCTCTTCAGAACCAGGCTCTTTTCCAGTTATCTTGGTTGTTACAAAGAATCCAATGCCCCCACGTTTCAGCTCTAAGTAGGTGGTGCTGTAGCCATAAAGTTGGGGAAAGGGATTCTCTAGTTATTTGCAGGTTAACCCTTTAAGCACAAGGCATGTTTCGATACTTTGTGATGGGCGTCTTTCGGAAGTGAATTACACATCTCCCAACCTTCTTAAATAGAACATACTGGGCGTTAGTTCATTGCCAGGCGCTTTATATCCATTACTGATCAATACACTTCAAGGCGATACCAAAGCAGGTAGGATTCAGATAAGGAAACTGAAGCTCAGAAAGGTTAAATAACTTGCCCAAACCAGCACAAATAGCTTATTTTAAATCCAGGTTCATACTTTTCCTCCAAGATTACTTTTATTTTCATATCTCAGGATCATTATTGTGCATAATTACTTTTCTGGTGTGTAGATCCAGTCACTATCAGTACGGATATTAGAGTGAGTATTTATGAATTAATTTCCTCAGCATTATTTTCTTCTAATTATGATACCATTTAGCATTGAAGTTTCCTGATTATTTTGGAGTGGTTTAAGCTTAAAGGGTCAGATAACTGGACGTATCTAAGCTTTCCCATCCCTGCCTTGGCCCAAGCAATGGAATACATGTGCTGTCCCCACGGGCAGCTGCTGTGTGAGGGGAAGGGAGTGGGGTTTGCGGCCATCAGTGAAGAGGGCAGAGATGAGAGACGGTCTGGGGCAGAGCTCTATCCTAGGGCTTCAGAGTCTCAGCATCCAGCTACTGGCTAGCTGATGTGGAAGATAGGCGAGAGCCTACTAACCCTACAGTATCCTGAAGATCAGTTAATTTTTTTAAAAGATTTTATTTATTTATTTGACAGAGAGGGAAAGAGTGAGCACAAGCAGAGGGAACTGCTGAGGAAGAGGGAGAAGCAGGCTCCCCACCCAGCAGGGAGCCCGACTTGGGGGCTTGATCCCAGAGCCCTGGGATGATGACCTGAGCCGAAGGCTTAATGATTGAGCCACGCAGGTGCCCCAAGATCAGTGAATTTTTAAAGATGATAAATTTTTAAAGAAGATATTTTTAAAGTAGGTGTGAAAGTGATACAAAACAATCTTCATAGGATTTGAAGCAAATTTTTAGACGTGAGGATAGAACTGTAATCTGTTCTTGAAAGATGTTTTCTCAAAGTTCTTTTTATAGTAAAATGTAAATATATATGTTTATTCTATTGCTGGGTCTCAGGCCACATAGTATTGCATCGTGGACAGTTTATTCCAGCTTTTAGACTGTCAATGTATAAAATGAACTAAAATAAAAGAAACTAGGATTAAAAATAATTTTGGTTTGAGTTGAAAATTAAGTCCATGAACTATTGTAAAACGAAATCAGTCCAATTTGTTATAGCGCAACAAGTAAGAAAAATAATGTGGAATAGCTCTTCAAACTGATTTTTGTTTGTTTATCTTTCTGCTGAGTCTTTCCATAGATGTTGTGACTGAGTTTCACGTTTAATAAAGGTCTGAAAAATGCTAGCATGTATAATTTTTCAGATACTACCATACCATACCATACCAAGAAATTTTCATTTTCTTTCCAAATAATATGTATCTCTTTTGCTTCTCCTAGATTTATATGCATACATCTTATTCTTTCATAAAAAAATCCAACATCCTACGTTTGTTTGAAATTTGTCAAAGGTAATGTATGTATTGTTCCATCACTATCATTTCATGATTCATAATCAATATTTGCAAAATATCATTTGAGACAGCCTTATGTTTGGAGAAAAATCTCAAAAATATTTTAAAGTACCGTTAAATGATAATTACTTGTGTAGAAAATAAAGTGTTTATTTCTTAAAGTGAATTTTGAAAGTAACACCCCCAGAAAACCTAAATATTTGAGTAGTTATCTCTGAATGTAGAAATCTCTACCTGCCTTGTCAAGAGGGTAGACTGTGTCTGTTCAGTTTCTAAACTGTCCATGTTCTTTAGAAAGTCGAAGTTGTGTTATTGCACTTATATGCAGGAAATTATAAATAACATAATCGTGATATGCACCTTATTTTCCAGGGTTTTTTGACAGAATTGTTTCAGAGTTCTTTTGGGGATTTTAGACACTAAAACTTGAGGTAGTAGACTAGTATATCCTTTTAATTTGACAATTCCTGTTTTTCCTCCCTCCCTCCCTTCCTTCCTTCTTTCTGAAATATATATATATTTAAGTTTTGTTTAGACTTCTGCTTGGCAGTTTGTTTCTGGCGGTCTCTGATCGTAAAGCTAACGTGCTTTTTATTCTGTTCTTTCTTCCTTTCTCCTCTAATTAGATTTAAATCCTCTGAGCAGGATTTTGTCTGCCTCTATTTCATACTGTGATTTTACTTGGGACGTTGAATGAGGACACGGAACTGCTTTCCAAACTCTGTTCACGTTCTCTCTCCTACCAGAGTGCCACCAGTTACAGACCTAGTTTTGTTTCCTTCTAATGATTTTTAGGTAATTTCACAATGACTGATTTTTCTATAGAATGATAGGTCCTCTATCATGCTGTCAGACAAGCAAGACATGGACTTAATTCTTATTTTCAGGACTTTAAGCAGAAGGCCAGATGGCAGAGTTTTCACTGAATCAAAGCATAGCTTTATTTCAGAGAGAAAAAAAAGAGTCAAGGAGTAACTTCATCTTGAGGACATTTAATTGGGGGAGTTGTTTCGGATTTTCTTTGAAGTTTATTTGACAGGTATTTTCTCACTAATTGCAACATGTTATCTATCAGGCGCGGAGGGACCTGGAGTTGTACAGGGTGAGGGAACTGGTTTTACCTGGTCTTTGCAGCAAGTGTATGGGCACCACAGATCATAAACGAGGAAGTCACTGTGGTACTTCTCTTTTTAGAATATCTAAGAACTCTCTAAGTATCCAACTGGCATTTCCTAACTACTTACCATATACTGCTTTGGAACAAAGACCTGCACGTTAAAAGGTGCTGATAGAGTCCTTTGCTCCCTCGGTAATGAATGAAAAATCTAATAGAGCAATCTACTAGGAAAACAAAAAGGATGTGTGTTATCATTTCTGCATTTTCAGGAGAGAGACCAGCATTGAGGAGGGAAGGGTTGAGCAGAGATCATGTGGCATCACCCAGAGTGGGGTGGTATGGCGGGAAGAGGTTTGGAGGGGTGGGTAGAGGTGGAGGCTGGCGATGTAGGAGACATTACCCAAGGCTTGGAGGTGGCGGGGTGGGGGCAGCGGGGGGAGGTAGCTGAGTTTTGCCATGTCCCTCATGGAGCAGGGACCGGTGCTTACTTGCTTAGGGGAAGAGACAGGATCTCAGAGGGAAATGGCAGTGTGGGGCAGCCAGGAAAGCTTGACACTGGGGACCATGACCCTGAACCCTGGTATGGATCAGACATAATGGAGCGCTCTGTCTAGGGTAAACCCCTAGGACTTAGAACCATGCGCCTCTCAGCAATTCTTGGAGAAACTGAAAGCTAGAGCCCTTTCCTTGGCTCTGGCAGGTACCAAGTAAGCCCCTTGGATCCTTGCACCACCCTAAGGAAGCTGAAACCCCTGCAGAGCATGCCTGAATAATATTTTCTATCACCTCTCTGAGTGGGGAAGTATGAATTAATCTGATTTAGAAAAATAAAGTGATGTGGCATTTCTTGCCTGGTAGTGTGACAGCTACACCTTCGGGCCTGGCCATTCTGAGCTCACTTGAGCTTCCAGGTCCCACTTCTCATTCTCACTTCCCATGTTTTATAACTTCCCTCAACTCCCTATGCCCACCTCAAAAGCTACTCATCAGATAGCCCATTCTTTCAACTCTAAATGTGATGAGTTCAACAGTCTATAGTTAAATTCAGAACTAAGTATTCATGGCCAAAAAAAAAAAAAAAAGGAAATAAAGTGTAATCTCTCTCAGACTTTAACTAAACATTTAAAGTCTTAAGGGTGAAGGGTTTTCAAACTTGTTTTTGGCAGCAAAAACCCATTTTCAATGGACTGAAATATGTAAAGCGGACAAGAGTGGAGCTCCCTGGCTGCGGTGGAGTAGGGAATTGAAGACACCCCTCAAACCCATGACCTGGCCCCAAAGCCCCTTTCCTTGGCATCCACGGATCCATCTGAAAACCACCATTTTATTTTATTTTATTTTTTAAAGATTTCATTATTTATTTGAGAGCAAGAGAGAGAGAGTGCACAGGCAGGGAGGAGGGGCAGAGGGAGAGGGGGAAGAAGACTCTGCACTGAACAGGGAGCCCGATTCAGGACTCGATCACAGGACCCCGGGATCATGACCTAAGCTGAAGGCAGATGCTTAACCGACTGAGCTACCCAGGCGGCCTGAAAACCACCATTTTAACCTAAGGAATGAGTGATGTGGGTGTAGGTTTTGGGGAGAATATTAGACACATGTCCACAAGCCAGTGGAAGATTATTTTAGGTAGAAGGGTCCTTTTGATTCATTGTCCTACTGTACAAGCAAATGCTACCAGAAGGCAGACTTGTCTGCAGGTTTTAGCGAGTATCCCACACTAACACAGAGGGATTTTAATATTACACCAGCCCTTTATTGCCCTACCAACTAAAAGAATAAAATTGTAAGATGTTTATTGCCTTTGAACATCTCCCCCAAAATGAATGATCATTTAGTTCTGTGAGGCACCTTATGTTCTGTCTTCATTTATCTATTTAACCAATATTTAATTCTATTCTAGACTCAGGACGCAGCAGTGAGAAAAACTGATACAGTGCTCTCTCTCTCAAGGAGCGTATATTCTAGAAGGGAGAGATGGAGAGAGGCAAAAAACAGATATCTTCTGCTAATATAAAGTATTGTGAATAATAAAGAAAGTCTTTTTTTAAGCAGTCTGTAGTTCTGGCGGTCTTGAGCATCAGCACTATTAGAAGTGATTAGCGTGGTACACCCTGTTTAATAGAGGCCTAGTAGATGTTGAAGAGGGTAAAGAAGAGAATGGAAGGATTTCTCACCTCGGAAGATAAATAGTTTTTTCTGAGGAAGCCACATTTTAGTGATAGGACTAGAGGGACCGACAGATATAAGATTGGCTTCATTTTTAGATTGTAACTATATTCCTGATGTTGATGATTCTTCATCTCTGGCCTCCTGTATCTTCAAGGGTGAGCGATATTTATTTGATCCAAGCCAACCTGTAGGCAGAACTTAGCACCACTCTGCTCCCCACAAAGAAAGTACTCATACAAAATCATTTAAAAATGCTTTTTTTTAAAAAAAAAAAAAACCACTTCCCTTGTTATCTACCACCTATTTATTTGTTCTCTTCTGCAGCAAAAAAAGTTGTCCTTCCTTTCTGTACTACTTCCTCTCTCTTCGACATACTGCAGTCAGACTTTGGTCCTCCTCAATCCGTTGAAACCACTCTTACCCAAGTCCCCACTGACGTCACATGGCCAAAATCTCATCCAGGCACACTGGCATTGAATTGATATGCTGACAGCGCACATATTTATATGTATCGTCCTATCCTCCTTCCCAGACTTTGGACTTATATATCCAGTTGTCTACTCAACATCTCTACTTGGGTGTCTACTGTGTATGTCAGATGCAGCATGTCCAAAATGTAACTGCTCATTTTTTCCCCCACAGTCTTACTCCTCCAATAGGCTTCTCCACCTTAGGAGATGGCAATTCCAGTCATCTGGCTGGCTGGAGACTTAAAGTCCTTACTGGCTCTTGTCTTTCCCTCACAACTCTCATCGAATGGGCCCGGAAACCCTCCTGGCTCTACTTTGAACATACAGCCAGCATCCAATCATGTCTAGGCACCTTTACTGCTACTCCCTCCAAGCCACCATCACTCTTTCTGGATAACTTCAATCGGCTCCTAACACTAGTTCCTACTGCTTTCTTTGCCTCTCTAGAGTATTTTCAACACAACAGGCAGAGATCCAGGGAAACATAAGTCAGATCATGCCACTTTTTACTGAAACCTGGTAATGACTTTATTTATATCTAAGTTACAAAGCCCTTGCAAAGCCCCAGATAGCAGACTCCTCCCTTCCACTCTGCTTCATCTCTTGCTATATTCTCCCCCACTTGCTCTACTGTGGCCACACACGTTTCTTTGCTGTTCTCCACACCCCCGCCAGACACGCTCCTGCCTGAGACTCTTTGCCTTGGGACTTCCTTCTGCTGAAATCTTCCCCTGAGAGTTGGTTAACTCCCTCACCTCTTTCAAGTTATTGCTTAAATGTCAACTTTCAATGAGGCTTGCCCCCAGCACCCTAATTAATATTGGGCCCTGTCCTACCCCACCCCCTCATAATTTGTTGACTCTTTTTAAAATAGCATTTATTACCTCATTATTTATTATAAAAAATAACTTTTTATTTATTATGTTTATTCACATTTGTCTCCCTAGATTATAATCTCCACAGAGCAAGGGATATATTCTGTACTCAATTATGTGTCCCAAGCTCCTGACAAGGGGCCAAATTGGCTAAATAAGTGAGTTAAAGAATTAGAGAGCAATATAAGCTTTGTTAATTCCACATAGTAGATGGAGGAAGAAATACACCTCCCATTCCTCAGAAAACAACTTGAAATATCCCATTATATTTCTGTTTTATAAAGGGTCTTCTCTGTACTGTGCTCCTCAGGAAGACTCAACCAACTTTTTTTTTTTTTTTTAAATATCTCCCCCAAGACAGTGCCCAGCAGCACTGGCCCCTCCTTCTCCTCATGGGGTTCCTTTACCTGTTAGTACGCAGAGTTCTCTGATCCCCAAGCATACCTACCCCAAACATCTTCATGTTCAACAAAAGAAGGTTTTCTAGTGAGTAGGGCTTGGATGGCAGGGTAAGACCAAGTTTGCTTACTTGAGCGTATCCTTGGGTTTTCTTTCTCCTTTCTCATCTGTCTTTCACCTCAATCCTTTTATCAACCCCAAAGAAACAGTGCTCTCCCCAAGAGGAATTCTTGTATTGGCTGTTATAAAAGATTATACTTATGCTTTCTAATATACTCAAATAGTCTTGTAAAAGGAAAGAGCAATAGTGGTTGACAGTAACTTGATTTCAAGAAGCCTGTACAATGAAGGGCTAGCAGGCTCTTGATACAGGCTCAGGTGGTAACAGTCCATGCCAGGTCAGCTTTCTCTTCAGAGGGAGATTTGAATCTAAGATCCAGACTTTATACAAAGGCTCAAAGACTGGGTGAATGAGGACATTATACCGTGATTGGTAGGCAATTTCTGGAAGGGACTCCAAAAATTAACAGTCAGAGTATTGAGAGCATTTGCCAATATAAATGCTGCCCATAATACACAGGCAGAGAGAACTGTGAGGGCTGGAAGCAGTTGTAGGAAATCTAAAGGTCATTTCAGGATATGGATGTTATTTCAACAATCTGTTATCAGAGACCAAAATACTGAAAAGAGCTGATCATCCTCATGGGTATATACTCTTCAGAATCCAGGGACTTCTGAAGTCCAGGTGATTCAAAATTATTCCCATCATCTAGAAATGTAAACCAGGGTCTTAGGCAATATACATTTGCATGCTGCTATCATTGCATTAATACTGATCAATTGCCACATGTGTAAATGGAAGTCCTCTTTGGTAGTGAAGTATCTTTACTTGGTAAAAGTATCTTTATCAGATGACGCTCAATAGAATATATGCTACACAAAGGCAGGGAAATATTTTTGTTTTCTTCACTGTTGTATCTCTAAAATAATGCCTAGCACATAGTAAACACCCAGTAACTATTTGTTAAATTAACCAATGAATCTTCCATTGATCAATCTGCCATCGATTTATTTACTTTTATATGATGTTATGTTAATCACCATACATTACATCATTAGTTTTTGATGTAGTGTTCCATGATTCATTGTTTGCGTGTAACACCCAGTGCTCCATGCAGTACGTGCCCTCCTTAATACCCAACACCAGGCTAACCCATCCTCCCACCCCCCTCCCTTCTAGACCCCTCAGTTTGTTTCTCAGAGTCCATAGTCTCTCATGGTTCATCTCCCCTCCATTTCCCCCCCTTCATTTTTCCCTTCCTGCTATCTTTTTCTTTTTTTTAACATATAATGTATTATTTATTTCAGGGGTACAGGTCTGTGATTCAAAAGTCTTGCACAATTCATAGCACTCATCATAGCACACACCCTCCCCAGTGTCTATCACCCAGCCACCCCATCCTTCCCACCCCCCACCACTCAAGCAACCCTCAGTTTGTATCCTGAGATTAAGAATTCCTCATATCAGTGAGATCATATGATACATGTCTTTCTCTGACTGACTTATTTTGCTTAGCATAATACCCTCCAGTTCCATCGACGTCATTGCAAATGGCAAGATTCCATTCCTTTTGATGGCTGCATAATATTCCATTATATATATAGGCCACATCTTCTTTATCCATTCATCTGTTGATGGACATCTTGACACTTTCCATAGTTTGGCTATTGTGGACATTGCTGCTATAAACTTCGGGGTGCACATACCCCTTTGGATCCCTACATTTGTATCTTTGGGGTAAATACCCAATAGTGCAATTGCTGGGACGTATGGTAGCTCTATTTTCAACTTTTTGAGGAAACTCCATACTGTTTTCCAGAGTGGCTGCACCAGCTTGCAGTCCCACCAACAGTGTAGGAGGATTCCCCTTTCTCCGCATCCCCGCCAACATCTGTCGTTTCCTGACTTGTTAATTTTAGCCATTCTGACTGGTGTGAGGTGGTATCTCATTGAAGTTTTGATTTGGATTTCGCTGACGCTGTGAGATGTTGAGCACTCTTTCATGTGTCTGTTGGCCATTTGGATGTCTTCTTTGGAAAAATGTCTGTTCATGTCTTCTGCCCATTTCTTGATTGGATCATTTGTTCTTTGGGTGTTGAGTTTGATAAGTTCTTTATAGATTATGAATACTAGCCCTTTATCTGATATGTCATTTGCAAACACCTTCTCCCATTCTGTCGGTTGTCTTTTGGTTTTGTGGACTGTTTCTTTTGCTGTGCAAAAGCTTCTTATCTTGATGAGGTCCCAATAGTTCATTTTTGCCCTTGCTTCCCTTGCCTTTGGTGATGTTTCTAGGAATAATCTGCTGCGGCTGAGGTCAAAGAGGTTGCTGCCTGTGTTCTCCTTTAGGATTTTGATGGACTCCTGTCTCACATTTAGGTCTTTCAACCATTTTGAGTCTATTTTTGTGTGTGGTGTAAGGAAATGGTCCAGTTTCATTCTTCTGCATGTGGCTGTCCAATTTTCCCAACACCATTTGTTGAAGAGACTGTCTTTTTTCCACTGGATGTTCTTTCCTGCATTGTCGAAGATTAGTTGACCATAGAGTTGAGGGTCCATTTCTGGGCTCTCTATTCTGTTCCATTGATCTATGTGTCTGTTTTTGTGCCAGTACCATACTGTCTTGATGATGACAGCTTTGTAATAGAGCTGGAAGTCCGGAATTGTGATGCCACCAGCTTTGCTTTTCTTTTCAACTTTCCTCTGGCTATTCGGGGTCTTTTCTGGTTCCATACAAATTTTAGGATTATTTGTTCCATTTCTTTGAAAAAAGTGGATGGTATTTTGATAGGGATTGTATTAAATGTGTAGATTGTTCTAGGTAGCATTGACATCTTCACAATATTTGTTTTTCCAATCCATGAGCATGGAACATTTTTCCATTTTTTCATGTCTTCCTCAATTTCTTTGAGGAGTATTTTATAGTTTTCTGAGTACAGATTCTTTGCCTCTTTGGTTAGATTTATTCCTAGGTATCTTATGGTTTTGGGTGCAATTGTAAAAGAGATCGACTCCTTAATTTCTCTTTCTTCTGTCTTGTTGTTGGTGTATAGGAATGCCACTGCTTTCTGTGCATTGATTTTATATCCTGCCACTTTACTGAATTCCTGTATGAGGTCTAGCAGTTTTGCAGTGAAGTCTTTTGGGTTTTCCACATAAAGTATCATATCATCTGCAAAGAGTGAGAGTTTGACTTCTTCTTTGCCGATTCGGATGCCTTTCATTTCTTTCTGTTGTCTGATTGCTGTGGCTAGGACTTTTAATACTATGTTGAATAGCAGTGGTGACAGTGGACATCCCTGCCATGTTCCTGACCTTAGGGGCAAAGCTCTCAGTTTTTCCCCATTGAGAATGATATTCTCTGTGGGTTTTTCATAGATGGCTTTTATGATATTGAGGAATGTACCCTCTATCCCTATACTCTGAAGAGTTTTGATCAGGAAAGGATGCTGTACTTTGTCAAATGCTTTTTCTGCATCTATTGAGAGGATCATATGGTTCTTGTTCTTTCTTTTATTAATGTATTGTATCACATTGATTGATTTGAGGATGTTGAACCAACCTTGCAGCCCAGGGATAAATCCCACTTGGTCGTGGTGAATAATCCTTTTAATGTACTGTTGGATCCTATTGGCTAGTATTTTGGTGAGAAATTTTCCAACCCTGTTCATCAGGGATATTGATCTGTAATTCTCCTTTTTGATGGGGTCTTTGTCTGGTTTTGGGATCAAGGTAATCCTGGCCTCATAAAACGAGTTTGGAAGTTTTCCTTCCATTTCTATTTTTTGGAACAGTTTCAGAAGAATAGTATTAATTCTTCTTTAAATGTTTGGTAGAATTCCCCTGGGAAGCCATCTGGCCCTGGGCTCTTGTTTGTTGGGAGATTTTTGATGACTGCTTCAATTTCCTTAGTGGTTATAGGTCTGCTCAGGTTTTCTGTTTCTTCCTGGTTCAGTTTTGGTAGTTTATACGTCTCTAGGAATGCATCCATTTCTTCCAGATTATCTAATTTGCTGGCATATAGTTGCTCATAATATGTTCTTATAATTGTTTGTATTTCTTTGGTGTTGGTTGTGATCCCTTCTCTTTCATTCATGATTTTATTTATTTGGCTCATTTCTCTTTTCTTTTTGATAAGTCTGGCCAGGGGATTATCAATCTTATTAATTTTTTCAAAGAACCAGCTCCTAGTTTCATTGATCTGTTCTACTGTTCTTTTGGTTTCTATTTCATTGATTTCTGCTCTGATCTTTATTATTTCTCTTCTCCTTAGGCTTTATTTGCTGTTCTTTCTCCACCTCCTTTAGGTGTAGGGTTAGGTTGTGTATTTGAGACCTTTCTTGTTTCTTGAGAAAGGCTTGTATTGCTATATACTTTCCTCTCAGGACTGCCTTTGCTGTATCCCAAAGATTTTGAACAGTTGTGTTTTCATTTTCATTTGTTTCCATGAATTTTTTAAATTCTTCTTTAATTTCCTGGTTGACTCATTCATTCTTTAGTAGGATGCTCTTTAGCCTCCATGTATTTGAGTTCTTTCTGACTTTCCTCTTGTGACTGAGTTCTAGTTTCAAAGCATTGTGGTCTGAAAATAGGCAGGGAATGATCCCAATCTTTTGGTACCGGTTGAGACCTGATTTGTGGCCTAGAATGTGATCTATTCTGGAGAATGTTCCATGGGCACTAGAGAAGAATGTGTATTCTGTTGCTTTGGGTTGGAATGTTCTGAATATATCTGTGAAGTCCATTTGGTCCAGTGTGTCATTTAAAGTCTTTATTTCCTTGTTGATCTTTTGCTTAGATGGATCTGTCCATCTCAGTGAGGGGGGGTGTTAAAGTCACCCACCATTATTGTATTGTTGTCAATGTGTTTCTTTGCTTTTGTTATTAATTGGCTTATATAATTGGGTGCTCCCATGTTAGGGGCGTAGATATTTACAATTGTTAGATCTTCTTGTTGGATAGACCCTTTAAGTATGATATAGTGTCCTTCCTCATCTCTTACTATAGTCTTTGGTTTAAAATCTAATTTGTCTGATATAAGGATTGCCACTCCAGCTTCCTTTTGGTGTCCATTAGCATGGTAAATGGTTTTCCACTCCCTCACTTTCAATCTGGGGGTGTCTTTGGGTCTAAAATGAGTCTCTTGCAGATAGCATATCGATGGGTCTTGTTTTTTTATCCAGTCTGATAGCCTGTGTCTTTTGATTGGGGCATTTAGCCCATTTACATTCAGGGTAACTATTGAAATATATGAATTTAGTGCCATTGTATTTCCTGTAAGGTGACTGTTACTGTATATTGTCTGTGTTCCTTTCTGGTCTATGTTACTTTTAGGCTCTCTCTTTGCTTAGAGGACCCCTTTCAAGATTTCTTGTAGGGCTGGTTTCGTGTTTGCACATTCCTTTAGTTTTTGTTTGTCCTGGAAGCTTTTTATCTCTCCTTCTATTTTCAGTGACAGCCTAGCTGGATACAGTATTCTTGGCTGCATATTTTTCTCATTTAGTGCTCTGAATATATCATGCCAGTCCTTTCTGGCCTGCCAGGTCTCTGTGGATAGGTCTGTTGCCAATCTAATGTTTCTCCCATCGTAGGTTACAGATCTCTTGTCCTGAGCTGCTTTCAGGATTTTCTCTTTGTCTCTGAGACTCATAAGTTTTACTTATGTCAGGCTGTTGACCTATTTTTATTGATTTTGAGAGGGGTTCTCTGTGCCTCCTGGATTTTGATGCCTATTTCCTTCCCCAAATTAGGAAAGTTCTCTGCTATAATTTGCTCCAATATACCTTCTGCCCCTCTCTCTCTTTCTTCTTCTTCTGGGATCCCAATTATTCTAATGTTGTTTCATCTTATGGTATCGCTTATCTCTCTAATCCTGCCCTCGTCATCCAGTAGTTGTTTATCTCTCTTTTTCTCAGCTTGCTGTTTTTCCATCATTTGGTCTTCTATATCACTAATTCTCTCTTCTGCCTCATTTATCCTAGCAGTTAGAGCCTCCATTTTTGATTGCCCCTCATTAATAGCCTTTTTGATTTTGACTTGGTTAGATTTTAGTTCTTTTATTTCTCCAGAAAGCGTTTCTCTAATATCTTCCACGCTTTATTCAAGCCCAGCTAGTATCTTTATAATTGTCATTCTGAACTCTAGTTCTGACATCTTACTAATGTCCATATTGATTAGGTCCCTGGCAGTCGGTACTGCCTCTTGTTCTTTTTTTCTTTGAGGTGATTTTTTCCATCTTGTCATTTTGTCCAGAGGAGAATAGATGAATGAGAGAACAAAATGCTAACAGGGTAACAATGACCCCAGAAAAATTTACACTAAACAAATCAGAAGAGACCTGAAACCGGGGAAAAAGAAAGGGAAAGAAAGAAGGAAAAAAAAGAAGAAGAAAAAGAAAAAGATAAAAAAAAACAACAACAAAATATGATCAAATATGATCAGGCTGGTGCATAGATCAGTGCCACACACTAGATTTTTGGTGTATTTTGGTCTGTTTGAAGAAAGTGCCTCCCAAAATTTTAAAGAAAGAAAAACTTATATAGGTACAAAAATAAAGGTAAATATGATGAAGGGATGGAATATGACTGTAAAGACTAAAATTATAAAAGATTTTATAGAAGGAATTGATAAGATAAGAAGTTGGTTGCAAAAAGAAAGAAGAGAATTTAAAAAAAAAAAAAGGGAGAGAATGTGATCAGGCAGGAGACTAGGACAAAGCCATACCCTAGAGATTTAGGGTATATTTTGGTCTGTTAGAAGA
Organism: Zalophus californianus; assembly: GCF_009762305.2. Taxonomy (NCBI): domain Eukaryota; kingdom Metazoa; phylum Chordata; class Mammalia; order Carnivora; family Otariidae; genus Zalophus; species Zalophus californianus. The sequence goes on along the minus strand of NC_045596.1, from coordinate 39,472,410 downwards.
AACTGTATTCCAAAATTTTAAAGAGAGAACAACATATATATATATATATATATATATATATATATATACATACAAAAATAAGGTTAACTACTATGAAGAGATAGAATATGACTCTAAAAATGAAAAATAAAAAAGATTTTTTTAAAAAAGGGATTGATAAGATGTTGGTTGAAAAAGGGACAAAGAAAAATTAAAAAAATTAAAAAAAAAAGAAAACTTGGTCTTGGCCGGCTGTTCTTGCTGCTCTTCTGGGGGAGGGGCCTGTTTCCGTGGTTCCCAAAAGTCTTTGCCGGAGGCGGAATTGCCCCGCCCTTGCCGGTCCGGGCTAAGTCATCTGCTTGGGTTTGCTCTCGGGAGCTTTTGTTCCCCGCAAGCTTTCCGTACAGCTTTGGAGGACGAGAGTGAAAATGGCAGCCTCCCAATCTCTGCCCCGGAGGAGCCGAGAACTCGGGCCCCGCTCCTCAGTGCGCCCCCAGAGAAAAGCAGTCAATCACTCCTGTCTCCCCAGTCTCCGGCCGCACTCCGTGCTCACCCGGCCTGTGATCGAACGTTTCTATCTCTGGCACCCGACCCCGTGTGGAGTCTCCAAACCCAGCAGATCCCAGCGGTGCGCTCCCACACTGCTCCTCCCCGGGGAGAAAGGGGAGTCTCTCCGGATCTGCCGCTTGTTGGGTCCCTGCTGGAGGAGCAGTGGCCCAACTGTGACACGGATCACAGTTTATGGCAACCCTGAGCTGAGAACCTGTGCCTCGGCTCCGTCTCTGCAGCCGGCTTCCCTGCTCCGATACCTGGGAGCTCTGCCGCACTCAGGCAGCCCCGGTCTTTCTGTGACCCCGAGGGTCCTGAGACCACACTGTCCCGCGAGGGTTCCACCCCCCGCTTAGCCACTGGAGCGACGTCCCTCAGCGGAGCCGACTTCTAAAAGTTCCGAGTTTGTGCTCCACTGCTCTAGCACTTGCCAGAAGCGGCCAACGGAGGCCCCCTCCCCCGCCATCTATCTTCCCGAATATCACCTTGGATTCACTTCTCCGCACATCTTACCTTCCAGAAAGTGGTCGCTTTTCTGTTCAGAGAGTTGTTGCTATTCTTTTCTTCGATCTCCTGTTGAGTTCGTAGGTGTTCAGAATGGTTTGATCCCTATGTAGCTGAATTCCTGAGACCAGACGAAATCCGGGTCTCCTACTCCTCTGCCATCTTGCTCCGCCCCCTCCCCCCCATGGATTTAAAGTCCAACATGTACCTCTTAGAATTATAGATGATGTTAGTGGAAACAGTATCAAGATTTTATAGCATGCCTTCTCCTCAAGGAATTTCCCTTTGTCACCTTAAGGGCTAAGTCAAAAGGCTGTTTGTATAAAGATGATTGTTATAAGAATGTGAAGTTTATGATCGAAAAATCTCCACAGAAACTTGTTATGAGCTCACCCAGGGTATTCTCCAAAAAACTCAGAGGTGAAATGGAATGTCATCTCATCTGGCCCAAATCACCTCAAAAATAAAGACAAACTTGAACTTTTACCTAAACCTGATGCCTTTGAACTGACCACAAATCAGGAGACTACATAACTGCCCTGGACAAGGAACAGGGCATGGGTGTGGCATGGAGGACTGGGGCTGAAGCTCATACCTCATGATCCTGTGTCTACGTGGCTACATATATAACTTTGGGCAATTGTTGTCTTTACCACGTGGCAAATCATCATCATTTCCCCTAAGGAAGTTGTGATAGAATGCCTGCCTGTCTGCTTTATGGGGGGCTCTTTGAAAATCCCAAATAAGATGTGTTTGAAGTACTTGGCTAGTTGAACAGTTTCACACAGAGAAAGTGGAAATTCTGAATACAAGTTAAGGAGACATCAAACAAAAAGTATACAAAAATCATTCTGAGTTTACAAAAATAATATTAATTAACGAAACTATGAGCTTCTAAAGAAAGAATAAGTATAAAGAAACAATTTACAATGTCCTAAAACTAAGGGGAGCCACACCTCCCACTGAGGAACCACACAAAAGAAGTCAGTTTCTGTGGAATCAGCCAAGGCGGGGATATCAATAATCAGAACAATGCAAACAATGCTATGTTTTAAATTTGATCCAGATTTGGTATAATCATATGCAAGAAATGGCTTTACTGAAGTAAAATATATGGGGTCTTACAGATGAAACCTAAATGTTAGGAGCTATGTAATGTTGAACTTAGCTACATTTGTCAAGGATTCACCAGAGCCATAAGGTGGGGAATGCAATAATTCTTCTGAAGCATTGCAGCTGCTGAAATGCAGACATATGGAATTTCTGCACTCTCTAATATAACACAGAAACAATCTCAACAATAGAATAAACACTTACGCCTTGCAAATTTTCTCTCAACCCTAGAGAGAGGATATTGTATAGACTGGCCAGTAAAATCTTAGTGTTTTGGATTCTCATTTTATATCTGGTTTCCTGTGTCCCTTTTAGAAGTCTGTATTTGTAGGTATAGGAATGCAGTCCTGTGCTGAATCTTCTAAGGCTCTTTGAAATATAAATGTGTTTCATATTTTGGCAGTTGAAGTCCACAGATGTCCTTTGTATTGATACTGAAATGGTGGCATGTAATGGAAAACCAGACCATTGTTGGTGATCTTATGATGATTACGCATGAAGTGCCATCATAAGAAACTTAACTAAATCAACTAGTACTTACTGTTCAGCAAATCAAAATTCTGATTTCCTTGATAGCATTGGAAAATAATTCATTAATTGTATTTTTTCTTTGCTTTTTGGCAATATACGGTGCTTCGTTGAGCTTAAGTTGACTTTTCCCCATCATCTATTAACTAAGAATCTCCTGAGTGTCCGTCACTCTCCTAGGGCCCAGGAACATGGGAAATGTGAGAGACATGGGTTTCCCTGCCTGGAGCATTCAGTCTGTACTTTTCCGCATTTCTAATTCTGAGTTAAAATATTCTGTATTTCTTGGTTCCCTTTGGTCGACAGGGTTCATCTCATCAAGGAATACACTGTTTAGGGAGCAGTGACAGTGAGCAGGCGTCTGACCACATACGTGATCACACTAGCTTTTGTGGAGGGACGGAGACAAAAGACACAGAAATCTTCAAGGGTTGTATTTATTTACTGTTATTCTGAATTGAGAACTCATGAAAAAATTAAGTTTTTTTTCAGATTAAAAAAGTAAAACATCATGAAAGCCAGTAGCATGCCCTCACCCTGCACTTTCCCACTGCCTTGCTGAAGCCAGCAGGTGCACACAGTTCACATAGGGGATGCTCCTTAATCACCGGGCTCTGGTGGTGAGGGGGGCATTCCTGGGTACCACAGGACTGTAACTATTGGAGAGACAGTTCTTGGCAGGCTAGATATATGCACCCCTATGTTTATTGCAGCATTATTTACAATAGCCAAGACATGGAAGCAACCGAAGTATCTATCCACAGATGAAATGGATACAAAAGATGTGCTATATATACATACAATTGAATATTATTCAGCCTAAAAAAGAATGAAGTCTTACTATTTGCAACAAGATGGATGGATCTAGAGAGTATAATACTAAGTGAAATGAGTCAGAGAAAGACAAATACCATATGATTTCATTCATATGTGGAGCTAAGAAACAAAACAAATGAACAAAGAAAAAAAAGAGAAACAAAAAAACCCTCAAATATGAGAAATAAACTGGTGGTTGTTAAAAGGGAGGTGGGTGGGGGGATGGGTGAAATAGATGAAGGAGATTAAGAGTACACTTATTGTGATGAACCCTGTGTAATGTATAGAATTGTTGGATCACTATATTGTACCTGAAAGTAATATATGTTAAATACTTGTAATATATTTCACTACAGGGCAGGGTGTCCCTAGGCTTGGTTCAAGCACACAATTGATTCTTTTTACCATAACTTTTTCTGTGCAACACTGAGTAGCGTTTTAGAAGGAGAGGATTGTGGGTTTTTTTTTTTTTTTTTATGTTTCTTCAACTAATAGCACTTCGTTTTTAAATACTTTGCAGTTATTAAGAAAAATACTCACGTTTGGTATCCCCCCCCCCCACATAAGTTGTGCCATTGATAAGGTCCCCCTCTTCCGCTCTGAGCATGGAAACCTCTCACGCAGCAAGCCCACTGGGGAGTTTTCTTTCGCTTTTCTCAGGCCAACGCTCCTTGTATCCTTCCCAGGTAATTTCACAATTAATGTCCTACAGGGCCCAAGAAAACTCGGTGAGGGGATTTGGAAACAAATCTTGAATAGCAAGGAGGGTGTTCCTGCTGTTCTTTTGTCTCCTGACTTTTGAAGGAAAAAGGCTTATTCTGACATGGTGTCCCTGCTCTTCTTTTCCAGCGCTCTGCGGAGGGGGCGAGAGCTTTCTGTGCGCCAGCGGGCTCTGCGTGCCCGGGAAGCTGCAGTGCAATGGGCACAACGACTGTGACGACTGGAGCGACGAGGCGCATTGCAGTAGGCGCGGGGTGGCGGGGGGCGCGGGGGCGGTGTCCGGGGCCAGGGCCTGGAAACCAAAACCATTCCGCTGTCAGACCCTGACAACCGCCGGGCGTTGGCGTAGACGACTGTTAGTTTGCCTTTCTGACGGGAGCAATCGGGGGGCAGCCAGTGTGTTTGCGCACCTTTTCAAAGGCGCGATTCCGTTAGGAGCTCGAGAGCCGGAGGTCGCAGTGGAAACGAGTTTTGCATCAAGTGGCTTAAAATTGGAGGGAGGTTTTTTGTTTATTTTGTTTGGGTGAGGCTTTTGTTTTTGTTTTGAAAGCTTAATGAGTCGAAAGGTCAGCTTTTTTAAAAAGGACATTTTCTTTCTTTCTTTTTTTTTAAAGGACATTTTCAATAGGCAAGTGTTTCACCCGCCTGATCCTTAACATTCCTGACACAGCAGATGCAAAGCCTCTTGTTTGTTTATGCTTTCTCTAAACCTGGCGATAGTCCATGGTGCTAACTACTTTAAATCCATGGATTGAGAGATTCAGCCATAAACATCGTCAATTGATTTACTATGGATTTGAATAGTTGTTTTGATTGAATTGGTGGGTGGTTTGTCTAATGCTGTCCTAATCTGCTTGGGCTACCATGTAAAATACCACAGACCGCATGGTTTAAACAGGAGAAATTTATTCTCGTATGGTTCTGGAGGCCGGAGAGTCTAAGGTCAAGGTCAACGAGGTTCAGTTTCTGGTGAGAGTTCTTTTCTTGGCTTCTAGGAGGCTTCCATCTTCCTCTGTGCTCACTTGACCCCGTTGGAGGCGGGGCGGGGGCGGGAGAGGGTCTCCTCCTCTTCTTATAAGGGTACTATTAGATTAGGGCCCCACCTTTATGGCCTCATGTAACCTGTAGCACCTCCTTACAGGTCCTGTCTCCACATACAGTTATTTGGGGGTTAAGACCTTCACCTACGCATTTTGGAAGGACATAAACATTCTGTCCATAACATATATATATGATATATATATGATATATATATGATATATATTCAGCTTTCAAGTTGTTTTACACTTATGCAACAGATGAGAAGGAAAAATTAGCCTCAATAATGCATTGCAGGATTTGCCTCCAAAGCAGAGCCACATGCAATTGTGTTCTAATTGCTTTCTAATGGTTATATATGATGAGCAAAAAATTACCATGGGAAAAGCTGTGTTTTACTCCCTGTAGGAATTGCCAAGGCTGTATGAGAGCTCATAATTGTTGACCTTAATTGAAAGGTTCTTATGGTCTGTTTGCCAGGTGAAACACGTCTTCCGTGTGAAGGCCTAGCATGCTTATCTATCATAAGTTTTGAAAGGCATTATATTATGGTAATATTTCAGGTCAGTGTTTCGCAAACTGATGTTTCATAGTGCCTGAACCCTGAAAATTGCTTGAGAAAAAAGTAAGTTTGAGAAATGCTATCAAATCTACTTTTTAGAGAGTTGCAATACATATTCACATATTAAAAGTTCTGAGAAATGCTGCAGTTTTATAAAAGACTTACCCATTTTGCTTAACTTGGCGTTTCCTCAAAATTATTTGTCCATATATACTTCCACCTTTGTTTATTTATTGTTCATTAATTATTTTTTTTCATTTTTGTGTAATATGTAGCATCCTGTGGAATTTCAGATATGCCACCATAGTTTGGAAATGTTTTCACTAAGACATTTGTTTTTATAATTTGGAATTCTCTCTTCAGAAAACCCTGTAGCATATGATTTTACATGAAAAACATTTTCATTGGATGTATACTTACGTTGGGGAGAATTGCTGTGGACTTAGGAGGGAATATTTTTATAGAGCACCCACAGTAGGGAATTTAAAATGGTTCAATAGAATTATATCCAATTTATGGGAAATGTGGTGGAATCTTTTCCTTATCTCCCAATATGGCCCATGAGAGATTATTAAAGTTCTGTATGTGCCTCTGCCCCAGTGGTTGGGCCAATACTGGCTCATCATTACGTTCCTTCATTGCACCCAGCGCATCGAGCATTGCACTTTAAACAGTAAGAGATTGCTGCTGCTTGGGTTGAATTGAATTGGAAGGAGTAAATTTTCCTAGTCAGTGACTGAACAAACAAGGTATTACTACTATTCTGTAAGGTCTATAGCATGTCCTAGGAGCTGAAGAGTTCATTAAGGAAGATAATGGGCTTTCCTCATGAGCATACTTTAACACCCATGTGGTTTGGTCTGTTGAGGAAATAAAATACATCCCTTCAGAAAATTTGTCTGTGAAAATGCTTAGTTACACCTTGAAAGCTTCGCGTGCAATTCTTTCCAAACTTACAAGGGCATTTGACTCTGAGTTTTAACATTCAGTGCCTGTGGTATTGTAGTCATTTATTGAGGGTGCCACGCTCCCACTGTCACCACCCTGTGGTGAAGGAATAGTGTAAGTCTGAAATAGGGCATGGATGCAAATCAGAGCGTGAATGCAGCCTACATACGCCTGGGGGGAGAAGCAAGTATTGCTGGGCATTCCTAATGAGGAGCGGAAGGATATGCCAGCTCCCAGGGTGCTGGCATGTATGGGAGGAGGACTGCCTTCAAAGAAAGGAAGAGAAGGAATTATTATTTGTGGGTCTCCTAATCAACTATGCTAGAAGCATCTATTTACATGATTTGATTTAATTTTTAGCAAAGGACGTATTACCCTTTTTATACAGCTGCAGAGCTGAGGTTGAGAGTCATGAATGAATTTGCCAGTGGTTCAGAGTGCAAGAGCTGAACCTGATCCTCTCTTATTTGTTTGTTTGTTTCTATTGAAGTATAATTGACACACAATGTTATATTATTAGTTTTAGGTGTGCAACACAGTGATTCGACAGCTCTGTACGTTACTCAGGGCTTACCACAAGTGTAGTCACCATCTGTCCCCATACAATATTGTCGACTATATTCCCTATGCTTCTCTGTCTGACTTATTTCACTTAGCACAGTACTCTCAAGGTCCACCCATGTTGTCGCAAATGGCAAGATCTCGTTCTGTTTGTTTGTTTTGTTTTCTGGATTCCACATAAAAATGAAATCATTTCGTATTTGTCCTTCTCTGTCTGACTTATTTCATTTAGCACAACACTCTCAAGGTCCACCCATGTTGTCGCAAATGGCAAGATCTCACTCTTGTTCATATAAGTTCAGACTTGGTGAACAATTACCTTCTGATCATTTCTTTTTTTTTTTTTTAAAGATTTATTTATTTTTTTGAGAGAGTGAGAATGAGAGAGAGAGAGAGTACATGAGAGCAGGGAGGGTCAAAAGGAGAAGCAGACTCTCTGCTGAGCGGGGAGCCCGATGCGGGACTCGATCCCAGGACTCCAGGATCATGACCTGAGCCGAAGGCAGTTGCTTAACCAACTGAGCCACCCAGGCGCCCACCTTCTGATCATTTCTATGAGAGGAAAATATTTATTTTGGATGCTCTATGACACTTTGGCAGAGAATTGTCTATTACACCGGTAAGCCAAGTATCAGGAAGCCCCACCTGCAGGGATCCTAAATCAGTTGTTCTAGAGTTGGAGCCCAGCTTCCTTTGCAAAACTGCCCAGGTAATTCTAACGTGCAGCCAGATTTGAGGCCAGTGGACTAGAGGGTGTCTGGTGTGTCTTTTGTTACTCACATTCTATAATCTTTTGATTCTATAACCAGCTCTAGAATGGTGTCTGGTACCTAGCTGGTGCTTAGCACATGAATAATCGCTGTCACAAAACGGCTTCAAGGAAAATGGTTATCACAAAGAAAAGAGCTGCCACAAAGTCCACACATTTCTAAGCCACATAAAATCACTGTCAAATACTTTTGGAAATCATTTGCTCGAATTTGGGGTATAATTGGTTGACTTATATTTTAGTATAATTATGCTACATATTATACTAATTATACTACGTACTAATTATGCTGTGTTAACTACTTATTCTAAGTACAATTAATTATACTAATTGCCACAAAGTGTAGTGATTACTCCTGTAATCTCTTGAGTCAGGCTGCCTGGGTTCCTATCTCTTCTTTACCATTTCCTGCTTCTGTGAACCTGGGCAAGTCTCTCCATCTCTCTGGGCCTCAGGGTCCTCATCAGTAAAATAAGACAATAACAGTAGCTGTCTCTAGAACTATTGTGCAGAATAACGAACGTTTGCCTATGTAGCACATAGACCATTGTCTGTCTGACATGCAATAATGCTGAAAGAGTGCCAGGATTTATGGTTGCTGTTGTGGTTATTGCAGTCTTATTCAACACATCTCCCCTCTCTTCCACACCCCCCCACCTCACCTCCATCCACCCCTCCCCAGTGCCTCTTACCTCCAAGGTGTAAAGGATGACCACTGGAAGTCATGGGGACAGCTGATAAAGGTCAGGGGATATTTTGCACAGGAAACAAACACTAAAATAGCCACAATAGCTTTATTTATTTATTTAATAGACTTTTATTTATTTATTTTAGGGGGGGAAGGAGCAGAGGGAGAGGGAGGGAGGGAGAAGCAGACTCCCCGCTGAGTGTGGAGCCAGATGAGGGGTTGGATCTCATGACGCTGAGATCATGACCTGAGCTGAAACCAAGAGTCAGATGCATAACCAACTGAGCCACCCAGGCGCCCCAAATATCTGCAACAGTTTTAAAACCAGCACCACATGAAGCTATTTTAGAAAGGAGGCAACCCAAACAGCACAAAATAAAAACTGGTATTCCAGGTGATGTTTCTGAATCACTAAAAATGACCACATTTACTATATTCTTTTTACTAAGGCAGGGATGCAAGTAAATACCAGAAATATTGCCATCAAAATAATAAAAAGGAGAATATAACATTCTACACTAAAGGAAGAAGCTTCAGATGTCTGGAAAATTCACTTCTGTTTAGTAGCAATCTGTTACAGGAATCAATAAAACTATTGAATATTCTTGAATTTCTGCTATGTGAAGCATGTTCTAGATACCCAGGAAATATAAAGACTATTAAGACATGGTTTCTTTCTTCATGAATCTTTGAGCCTAATCAGAGAAATTACATATAAACATGGAGATCATTGAATATGGTACTTTAGAGCAAAAATAATAGAGGAGATGTCACAAAGAAAAATGTTGGTATAAACAAAAAGATAGGAGCGGTAGGTCCTTTGAGTATAGATGAGGGCAGGATTACGAGGAGTTATATTTGTGTGGAGAAAGCTGATGGAAAGATGGGATTAAAACTAGGCCGTGGACACAGGTGATGTTTAGAAAATCTAATTCAGTGGTTCGGAAGTGAGGGCAGTTTTGCCCCCCAGGAGACATTTTGTAATGTATGGAGACATACTTAATTGTCACAGTGTGGAGTTTGGACGAGGTGTTACTGGCATTTAGTGGGTAGAGACGAGAGATGCTGTTCAACATCCTACAGTGCACCCAACAGTCCTCACAATAAAGAATTACCCACTCCAAGTTGTCAGGAGTACTGCTGTGGAGAAGAAGTCTTCCTTCAGGGCTAGAAGTCAACAGTCAAAAGCACCCAGGGAATCAAGAAGCCCGGGTAGCTGTAGTGAGCTAGGCAACTGTGGGCAAACCATGGAACCTCTCTGGTCATCTCAAAATGAGGGCGCCTCTGGGTGGAAATTGAGCCTCCATACTTGAATCTTGAGTTGAGGCAACACAATTATGTTTATAGACTCAATAGAGACCAAGCTAAATGAATGAAGCTCTTGATAAAAGGTTTTCTGTTCTTTAGTTGTCTCCTTTAATTTAATGATAATCTTGAGGGGGGAAAATGTCAATAGTGTAAGATGCCAAACTGAAATGAACATCAACATGCAAGAACTCCAGAAGTAACATTTTGCATCAGGTACTCATTAAGAAGAAAAATCTGTATCTAGAAAAACATCTACCTTAGGTTATGTAAAATTATGCTTATACTGAGCAAGAAAGTCATAGCAAAAAGCTTTTGAAAATTTTGATTTGTTGTCCCTAAATTGTGCTGACAACATCTCTTTTCAATTCAAATAAACATTTATTCCAATAAAAGGAGGCACTGTGATCTTTGCTATTTGCTATTCATTTCTGCCGTGCAGTGCCTCCAGTTAAGGTTTTGTGTGTTTATCACACAGACCTTAGAGAGGTAACAAGTTGTTTTCCCAATGCGGCCAGTTTTGTATCTAAATTCTGAAAATGGCTTCTAACCAAGTAAGCCATAATAATAGAAAGTTGAATCTGCACCTGTGTGAATAATAAGGAAATTTTAAAAATGCTTGAGTCATCTCCACTTATGAAATAAATGTTTATTTTTATGAAATAATTTACTAAATGACAGCATTCATTTAAAAAAATATCTACAACAAGGTGTTTTAATATGAATTATCAAGGTTTTCAGAATGGACCTCACAGAGGGGTTGCATGAATCTTTAGAAATTTTTGGTGTGTTCCAAAGTTAATCAGATTCTAAAAGGAGTATTTGATTCCCCAGTCTTACCATGAAAAAAAAAATGTAAGTGCACTGCCTAAAAAAAAAAAAAAAAATTAACTCATATGGTTTAAAATATGTCACCCCTCCACCCTACCCCCTCCTTTGGGGAACGCAAATAGTTTTGCACTGATGATCAGGTTGAGGCCCCGGTTATTGCTGATGCTAGCATACTGATTCAAAAGTTCCCACAAGAGTAGTTTAGATGAAAAAAAAAAACAAAACAAAAATCAAAAAGACCTTTTGAAACTTCCCAAGGAAATGTGTATATTTTGATGCACAAATTCCTCAACTCTGCTCGGTGGGCAGGAGAACCAATGTTGTAAACTTTCTTGACTCAGGGAGCACTGAGTGCAGCAGTTGCCTGGCAGCAGTGGGGTGCAGGGTGGAGAGTTAGCGCCCTCTGCTGAATGGGAGGAAATAGTACTGTGGAGGTGAAAACTGGACCTCTCCTTAGTTCTTTATTTTCCCTTGTGATGGTCATCCTTGTTATTAAAATTATTCAGCCTGGGAGAAATAAAAAATTAAAGGTACTTATAAAGTTCGGCATGTGTATAAGTGTGAGCATATGTGTAGCACACGTATGTGTGTGTTGTTCACATACACACCCTTTTTTATGTAGGCACTGAACAGATGGTCCCTAAGGCTTGTTACACTTTTAAAGTGATGTGATTCTAAAAGTATTTAAGTAGCTTCTTAGAAGAATGCTTCAGGAAATAGAAATTTATAATTTATGTAAGTAATAAATAAATAATTTGATGTATGTGGCTAACAGTTTAACTGATCAATGCCCAAGAATTTTGATAAGGAATTATTATAGGGTTTGGGACGTTTATAGTGAAGAGGTACCCATCACCAGTCGTGTGAGAAGCAGACTTATGCTTGAGGAGAAACAACAGCTAGAATTTAGGAGACTGGACTACTGATCATTAAACTTAATTTACTTTATTTATTTATTTTTATTTTTATTTATTTTTTTAAGTTTTATTTATTTTGAGAGAGTGAGAATGAGAGAGAGAGAGAGAGAGAGTACATAAGAGGGGGGAGGGTTAGAGGGAGAAGCAGACTCCTCGCTGAGCAGGGAGCCCGATGTGGGACTCGATCCCGGGACTCCAGGATCATGACCTGAGCCGAAGGCAGTCGCTTAACCAACTGAGCCACCCAGGCGCCCTATTTATTTATTTTTAAAGATTTTGTTTATTCATTTGAGACACAGAGATACAGAGAGAGAGAGAGAGCATGAGCAGGGAGAGAGGCAGAGGGAGAAGCAGGCTCCCCACTGAGCCAGGAGCCCGATGTGGGGCTCGATCCCAGGACCCCGGGATCATGACCTGAGCCGAAGGCAGACGCTTAACCATCTGAGCCACCCAGGAGCCCCAAACTTAATTTACTTTAAATAAGAGAAAAGATAATACATTTAAGAAATCTCATTTCTATTAAATGCAGGCTTCTTTACACATATTAACAAAACTTTTTTAAAGCTTTATTGAGTATAATTTCCATATACTATATGTTATCCCATTGATTTTTAGTAAATTTATAGATTTGTAAGACCATTACTACAATCTATTTCTAGAACTTCTTCATCTCCCCTCAAATTTCCCTCCCACCTGTTTGTAGTCAGTCCCCACTCCCAACCCTCCAGCCACAGATAACCACTGCTCTGATTTCTGTCTCTGTAAGTATTCTTTTTCCAGGAACTTCATAAATGGATCATACAATGTGTAGTCTTTGGTTTCTTTTATTTAGCATAATGGTTTTGAGGTTGATCTATGCTGTCACACATATCAAAATGTCATATTTTTAATGGCTGGATAATATTTCATCATTTCAGTATTTTATATTTTGATTATTCATGCACCAGCTGGTGAACGTTTGGACTGTTTCTAGTCTTTGGCTATTATAAATAATGCTACTATGAACATTTATGTACAAGTCTTTGTTTGGATGTATGTTTCATTTCTCTTGGGTAGATTTCTAAGGATGGAATTCATAAACTGTATAAGGTTATAGTTAACTTTATGAAAAGCCGCTGTACTGCTTTCTAAGGTGGCATTATTATTTTACATCCCCACCAACTATATATGAGAGCTTCCGTTTCTCAGAATCCTTGCCAATACTTGGTATGTTCTGTTTTTTAAAAATTATTATTATAGCCATCTTAGGGGATATGTAATAGTACCTCATTGTGGTTTTAATTTGCATTTCCTTAATGACTATATTGAGCACCTTTTTATGTGCTTATTAGCTATTTGTATGTCTTCTGTGAAGATTTTCTATTCAACTCTTTTGTGTACCTGTGATTGAGTTGTCTTATTATTGAGTGTAGGGGTTCTATGTATATTCTGGATGTAAGTCCTTTATCAGATACATGATTTGCAACACTTATTTCGGTATGAGGTTTGTCTTTTCATTTTCTTTTTTTTTTAAGATTATTTATTTATTTATTTGAGAGAGAGAGAGAGAGAGAGAGCGCGCATGAGAAGGGGGAGGGTCAGAGGGAGAAGCAGACTCCCTGCTGAGCAGGGAGCCTGATGCGGGACTCGATCCTGGGACTCCAGAATCATGACCTGAGCCGAAGGCAGTGGCTTAACCAACTGAGCCACCCAGGCGCCCTGTCTTTTCATTTTCTTAATAGTATCTTTTGAGGCACAAATATATATTTTTAAGATTTTATTGATTTATTTGTCAGAGAGAGAGAGCACAAGCAAGGGGAGTGGCAGGCAGGGGGACAATTAGGCTCCCTGCTGAGCAAGGAGCCGGAGGAGGAGGAACTTGATCCCAGGACCCTGAAATCATGACCTGAGCGGAAGGCAAATGCTCAACCTCCTGAGCCACCCAGGCATCCCACAAATATATTCTTTAATAAAGTCCATTTGTTACTATTTTTTAATTGCTTGTGCTTTTGTTGTTGTAGCTAAGAATTTGTTACATCCAAGAATTCTTCCAAGGTCAAAAAGATTTTTTTCCTATTTTTTTTTTTCTTGAGGCTTTATAATTTTAGCTCTTACACTGAAGTCCGTGATCCACTTTGAGATAATCTTTTGTACGTTTTGAGGTAAAAGCCAGACTTTACATTTGTCCCAACACCGTTTGTTGAAGAGTATTATTTTTCCATTGAATTGTGTTGGCATCTTACACATATTCATTTACATTACACACATTTATTAGTCTCTTCCCCAAAACGCTATTAATTGACCTTATCCTAATTTCATAAATCAGTTTGAAGATTCATAGATTTTAACTCAAGTTCCCACAGTTGGTAGATGGCAGAACCAGCGTACCCAAGTATCTGGTTTACCCAAGTTACAAGAAATATCTTATTAAAATTTCATCACATGTTGCTTACTTCAATATAAAACCTTAAGCTACTTGAGGTCACATAGCACTTAGTCTTATCTTGCCACCGTAATCTAGTCCAGTATTGCTTGAGGGTCCTGTTATGAAACACTCAATTGAGTTAAGTGATTTTATGTGAAAATAACAACCTTATCATCTCCATAATTTTTTCTCTCAGTTACGTTTGTGCTTATCATTGATAAAACCAGACTTTCATTTTAAAGGAAATGTTTTAAGGAAATAACTGCTCACCTTCTATTAAAAGTCATTCATTCTGTATGAACATGAACTTCATTAGGAACTATGGTGAGTTGAGAGTGTCTGTGCTCATAGTTGACTATAAAGGAGCTTTTGGGTAACATAAAGTGGATTTCAGATAAAGACTTTCAGACAGTGATAGAAGTATTGGCTTGGAAGCCAGAGGGTCCTAGTCCTGGCTCTGCAGTCACCTGTTATGTGACCTTGAGCAAGACCTTGGATCTCTCTGTACCACACAGTCTCCTCACTGGTACAACAGTAGATGTGGACCTGGTTACCATTATGATTTGCCTCCCAGGATATGCTTTTGTTAAATGAAGTACTGTTTTAACACCCTGTTCTGCTCTGATGACACATCAACGGCTTCTCTTATGTGCAGATTGCAGTGAGAATATGTTCCACTGTCACACGGGCAAGTGCCTTAATTACAGCCTTGTGTGTGATGGATACGATGACTGTGGGGACCTGAGTGATGAGCAGAACTGTGGTAAGTAGCATTGTCTCCCTAAAGGTTTTCAGTGAAAGTTACAGAAGGGTGTAATCCAGAACCTGTAGCCCATTGTTTGTTAATGTGATTAGAAGATTAAATGACAAGATGGTTGGTTTCTTAATTTTTAGAAAGAGGAGGTTTTTTTCAATTACTAGTCTCAGTCGTGTCTTATGTGTAAATGTAACGTTTCTTATATAAAGTCCTAATAAGGAAGTGCTTAAGAGTGGAAAGATGGATAACAGTTGTTAATATGTTAGTAATTTTTCTCCTTGAGAGTGCTCTATTTCTTCTTTGGTTAGAGCCAGTGGCTCATGTTTAGATTTTGAGCTCTTGAGCAAAACTTTGCAGACGCATATATTGTCGTGTGTCTGATGCCCTTATTATATGCAACCAAAGACCCCCTCCTTTAGTTGATCGCCAAGCACGGCAGGGACAACTTCAGTAGAACTGACACCTAGGGTTAGGACAAGCACATTTATTTTATGTACACAATCTGATCTGATCTTTTAAAAAATGAACATACTTACTAGTTACACGTTGGTACCTATAAACATCTTCCTAAATCCCCACCCCAGACCCTGGTAACTATTATTCTACTCCCTGTTTTTACAGATTTGGCTTTTTAAGATTCCACATATAAATGCTATCACACAGTATTTGTCTTTCTCTTTGACTTATCTCATTTAGCATAAACACACACACTGTTCTATGTCTGTAATATCTTAATAAATAAATGAATGAACCTACTATTTAAAGAGCTGTGTTCAGTTGTGAATGGCATCTCACGAATTAAAAGCAGCAAAATTCCTTTTGCTTATTTACCTTTTTGACTTTGTGGTTACCTTTAGAATTTTTAGGTAGTCTATTACTGAGTAACGTGAGGACTTGTAATATGAACAATAAGGCAAGCTAGGACGAGGAGGTGCCCTGGAAAAATGGTGTGAAATAATAGTTAGCAATTAGAGAATATTGAAGTGGATGTTGGGGAAGAATCAGAGTAATGCCTTGGAGTGGCAAGTCTCGGAAATGGCCCCACGCTGGGAAACTCGCTTGTTTCTAGAAGCAGCTGTCCAACTGCCTCTCACTGTAGCCATAAAAATCTTGGAAATATGTATATGTACAAATCATCCCAGAAGTCACTAGGTAGATACGGATTGCCTTCTGGGACTGAATAATTGTGGCACAAAGAGTGAGAGGCAATTTTAATTGTATACATCACAGACCTTCTAGTTGGAAGAAGCCTTATAGATGATCTAATCCAAACCCTCCTTTTACCAGTGAGATCACTGGAGAAAAGAGTGGGGGCGGGGGAAATGTGGGGAACAGGGTGGAGGGCTTGGTAGTTGGACAGGTCAGTGGAGAGGGCCAGGGTATAGTTACTGTGTGATAAAGAATGGTCTTACCACTCAACATATGTCCTCTGAAGATAGTAGGACATCACAAAATGCGCTCTTAGGGTGATCTTGCCTTATGCAATGGTAATAGTTACAACTTTCCCTTAGACCAGTCTCTGCCCCAGCTGCCCATCGTTAGCAGGCTGAGCAGGTGCTGGTTCTTCTGGTTTCTGCACAGGCATCCCATCTATTGTGTCTTTCTTCTTTTCTCTGCACTCCCATCTTCCATGTACCTTACTTAACTGTTCCAATGTGCCTTCTCAGATTCATGGTCACTCCGTGAGTCTGTCAGTGACAATGGCACTATTCATGGATACTCGTAATAGTTCTCCAGTATTGAATCTGTCATCCCATGAATCCACACATATCTTTTATTTATTTATCTTTATTTTTTAAATTTAGATTCAATTAACCAACATAGAATACATCATTAGTTTCAGATGTAGTGTTCAGTGATTCATCAGTTGCATATAACACCCAGTGCTCATCACATCAAGTGCCCTCCTTAATGCCCATCACCCAGTTACCCCTCCCCACCAGCAACCCTCAGTTTGTTTCCTAGAGTTAAGAGCCTCTCATGGTTTTTTCTCCCTCTCTGATGACTTCCCATTCAGTTTTCCCTCCCTTCCCCTATGGTCCTCTGTGCTGTTTCCTATATTCCACATATGAGCGAAACTATGTAATTGTCTTTCTCTGACAATTTCTCAGTATAATACCCTCCAGTTCCATCCACATCGATGTAAATGGTAAGTATTCATCCCTTCTGATGGCTGAGTAATATTCCATTTAATATTCCATTATATATATATATATATATATATATATATATATACACACCACATCTTTATCCATCATCTATTGTTGGACATCTCAGCTCTTTCCACAATTTGACTATTCACACATATCCTTTTTTTTAAAGATTTTATTTATTTATTTATTTATTTATTTATTTATTTATTTATTTGACAGAGAGAGACACAGTGAGAGAGGGAGCACAAGCAGGGGGAGTGGGAGAGGGAGAAGCAGGCCCCCCGCGGAGTGGGGAGCCCGATGCGGGGCTCGATCCCAGGGCCCTGGGATCACGACCCCAGCCGAAGGCAGACGCTTAACGACTGAGTCACCCAGGTGCCCCCACACATATCTTTTAAAGGGCTATTTATATTAAGGTTATTCCACATCTCATGGTAAAGAATCCTTATAGATTCTATTCTCTGTGAGAAGAAACATCACTTAATTCCCTCTTTTCTCCAGGAATGTATAGTTTGGGGGAGAGGTTAAATCCAGGGTAAAAAGAATCATGAAAAAAATATATAAATATCCTGCATTTCTCATCCAGCAGTTTTTCCCAATATGAGTGTATATATTAAGATGGTTTGATAGAAAGCCTAAGCTTAGGGTCAGGAAAGATGACTGGAGATAGCTGCCTTCCCAATTTACTATAGAGAGGTAGGTTACAATTCTTAGAAACGTGGTAGAGTTGTCGCAAATACATCTAATCAGCTATCTACATTGTGAAACCAACATCACAGTTCTGTTTATTTTAACCAATGTGAAAATCAAACGTTTTTCATAGGGAATGAAAACAACAACTAAACAAAACAAAAAACAGGAACAAACTATAGGTCCTGAGAAAGCTGGCCAGTCGTTACTCATCTGAAAAACAGACAGGTCTTACCCCATAGAGATGGTGGCCAGTGGGTCACATGCTTGTGTAGGAGGTGTCATTTTAACTGTTCCAGATCCATCATAGAAAAAGTATTGAGGGTATTGGAACAGTTGGAACAGACTCTCTTCAGCTGGAGCTATGAGTCATTTGGTTCTAAATGTTTGTCATGCTGGTTCTCCGCATCCCCACGAGTTTCTGTTTTCTCCAGATTGCAATCCCACAAAGGAGCATCGTTGTGGAGATGGGCGCTGCATCGCAATAGAGTGGGTGTGTGATGGTGACCATGACTGTGTGGATAAGTCTGATGAGGTCAATTGCTGTGAGTTCCCTGATGATTTCCATTTACTTATTTTTTCATTTCTGCCTGGTTAGACAAATATGGTATCCAGCATTCAAACAGAAGATCGTTACACTTTGGCTCTAATCTATAAAGATAATAATTAAGCGGTGTGATGACCAGTGTCATGTATCTGGCTTCCACATGTCTCTCCTCACAACTCCAAGCTTAATTTGGCTGCTCTGGCCAAGCAGGTGTCTGTTTTCTCTATCACTGGCCACACATCTGTGACTTTGTCAAAGGGGATGTTCTTCCCAAAGATTGGGGGACTTTTTTTCTGCAAAGTATATATGAGCAGTTAGGCTTCCTTGCAGGAGCCTCCACACATGTTCTCAGGTACCACTTGTGGGAGAATATGGAGAGAATTGCCAGAGAGAAGAAAACCTTCGTAGCTCATAGAGTTATATAGAGTGCACAATAATAATTATAACTTTACGGGCTGTTGTGTTTCTGGGTGAGTAAACAGCCTTGAATCTTGAAGCTGGTGTTTAAAGAGAGCAATATTGACCTGAGTTAATATGATGCACTTTATGCATGTTCAAACTAATTCAAGTTTTTATTCCATCTTTTGCTGTCTAAGAGTCGACAAAGTTGATACATATGAGATTGAATATTTAACTTGCCTATAATATGAGGCAAAAATTGAAATGTGGGTTGCATGATTTTTATTTTGACATAAGAGAAGTCATCTAAATTAATTAGCAAATGCAGTGCCCAACTCTCCCCTTCCTGAGTTGAGTTGGAACTGGAAATATCACTTGATTCCTTATTGGTGGACATAGTGGAACGGAGTGGACTGTATCTCGGTGCATCTTGGGAAAGGAAGGACATGGTGCTCAAGTATAATGATTCTGGTGTTGAGCCTTGGTTCAAGCATAAGGAGCTTTAATATTAGGCAGTAACAGTGAAGGCTGAAGCCACAAGATACATGGGTTTCTGATGCTCTAAAGGACAATAGTGATAAAATTTAGACAACCTTCAGGAATGGAAGGTGAGTGGCTACTAGACCATCCCTTTCAAATGTCAGATGCCATAAGCAAGTTTTGAAATAAGGTGTTTATTGTGTGCAGGGTACTATGCAAGTTCTTTCACATAGGTCATTTCATTGGCCCTTTAGATTGGGTTGGAATAAAATGAAATGTTTGGGCTTAGAGTCAGAGAAGCTTGCCTTCACATTCTGGCACCAGCTTTTAACAGCCTTGTGACTTAGATAGTCGCTAAACTCTCTAGACTTTAATTTCCTTATTCTAAACAAGGTTGATAATATCTCTTTTGCAAGTCTGTTATGAGGATTTGAGATTCGATACATAACCCTCCCAGCACAGTTATCACCGTGTAGCAAGCCTTGAATAAATCGTAGCTTTTATATGCGCAGTAAAGCTACAGATCATTAACATCATTAACGCAATTTCTTACCCCACCCTTATCAAGAAAAAGTTAATTCTTTAGTAAGTGCTATTTAATAAGGCAAGGAAGAGTCAGGAAAGAAAACTTTCCATCCCCAAAAAACCCTTGGGTTGAAACACATTGATGGTACACTCCTTCACTTCTGTAGACCACGCAGATATTCCGAACACTTCCTTTCTGGGTGATGCCAGATAAGCGGGCATCCTCGATAAGCTCTACAGACGGCGAGAAGGACCAGACGGTGCAATGACTGTCGGACTGTTGTTCTGGCCTTCCGCAGCCTGCCACAGCCAAGGCCTGGCCGAGTGCCGGAGCGGACAGTGTATCCCCAGCACCTTCCAGTGTGACGGGGACGAGGACTGCAGGGACGGCACTGACGAGGAGAATTGCAGCCAGAGTAAGTGTGCGTCCCCTGCCCCGCGCATTCCTGCCTGTGGGGCGTTTCCTGGGGAACGCAGGAAAGCCTTGGCGGTTACCTAATGCTCAGTGCGATCCCCCCATACATCGCTCCAGATTTCCTGGCGCAGCGCTCCTGACAGCGCTGGCCCGCCCGGAAACCCTTTCTCCCGGTGAATTAGAATTCTCGAGCATCGTACACTGCACAATCATTCCTAAGGAGAGACAGTGGAGGTTGAACACTTACACAGCGTGGGAGATTCAGTTAACGGTTATGGGGAAAGTCAACACGATGAGAAAGGAAAAGCTGACTACGTAGTATTTCATTACATTAGATTAGGTTCCAATTAGGAGGAATTGGCTTCTGAAATTAAATGTGAAAGCCTCCTAAAATAACCGTGTTCAGAGAAGCACTTTCTTTTTCTTTTTTTAAAGATTTTATTTGTTTATTTGAGAGAGAGAGAGCGCGCACAGGGTGGGGCAGGGGAGGGTCAGAGGAGAAGCAGACTCCCACTGAGCAGGGAGCCCCATGTGGGGCTCAATCTCAGGACTCTCAGATCATGACCTGAGCCAAAGGTAGATGCTTAACTGACTGAGCCACCCAGGCGCCCCAGTGTCATTTTATTTTTTATTTCAAGTTTTTATTTAAATTCTAGTTAGTTAACATATAGCGTAATATCGGTTTCAGGAGTAGAGTTTAGTGATTCATGACAAAGAAGCAGTTTCATGTCTCAAGTGATGGAACAATATACTCGGCTACACCTGGAAAGGGTTACTGATGTCATCTGTGAAACTCAAAAAGAAGTAAATCAAATAAGTTGGCTTTTAAACTGTCGTTCCACACTGATTGTTTGAAGCCCCACTTTGAGTCGAAGCATCTCTCAGCACAGGGCTTCTAGGAGTACCCCTTGACTTAAAAATCACCGCATTTGTTTATCCGTGACCTTGCCACTCACCAGCATAGACTAGTCATTAAGAAGGTGGCCTTTGGAGCCCAGCTGCCCGGGTTCAAGCACCAGCTCTGCTAAGCTCTGCTACCTACTATCTCGTTCACTTTAGGCTGGTAACTCAACTCTGTTGTGTCTCGGGTTCTGTGTCTGCAAACTCAGAGTCATAACTGCCTCACAGAGTTGGCCCATGGTGAGCACTCCATAAATGTGAGCTCTTGTTACATGGCTGTTGTGTTAAAACATGTCTTGGGCTGGGCATATCACAAATCGGCCAATGAGATTAGTCACCTGTAGCTAAATTAGTTTTGTCTTAATAAACACTGATCATTAGAATTGCTTTAGTGAAAAAGCATTCCAGACCTGAAGGGAGACACTTTTAATCACAGATTTAATACCTATAACATCAGATAAAGGGTGATTCGTTTTACCAATTTTTAAAATTCAGAAGCAGAGTCTTTTCTAGCCATGAGTTATTATGTGCATACCAGCCAAGCACCTCCCTTTGGATCAAATTGTTCTTTCTTTCTCCATAATTCATCTCTGTTTGAAATAATCTTGGATTCTTCACTATGCGATGGCAAGATTCATAAAGTATTTCCTTACATATGTGAGATGCAAGAAAGTCATTTGATAAAATGGATCAAAAGTCAAATTTTATCATCTTTATATTACTTAATCTAATGAATTGAACTTAATAAATGTATGTCATGGTGCTTATAGGTGGTTAACCACTGGGGATTTACTGGCAAGTAAAGCAGCTCATGGAGCTTGCAGGCTCCTGGGGAAGATTGGCATGATACAAATAATTGTGCAAGTCAGTGTCTCACCATGGAGTGACATAGGCCATGAGGGAAAATTCAGGGAGCCACGTGCCATATATGGTATGCATGGCCTGTACAGGGCCTCAGGGAAGGTTCCTTGAGGAAGAGATGTTGGAGCTAAGATCTGAAGAATGAATGGAGTTGACTTAATGAAGGAAAGTGGGACTGGAAAAAGCTTTTCAGACACAGGGACCTGCTTGGTCAAAGGTCCCAGGGAGGAAAGGAGCAAGGCATATGGAGGGTTTCAGGAGAAGACCACTATGATTAAATCTAGGAGTGAAGGGGAAGGTACGACTTCAGAATGTTGTCACCAGTGAGCCCAGGCTGGCTCTGCTAGAGAGGTTGGGGAGGGAAGTAGGAGCCACCCAGGACTTTGGGCCCTATTCAGGATTCAGGCCTTTACAGCCCTCGGGCTCTGCTCTCAGCCTTCCTGTCTAGCTTCCCTGAGGCTCTGGTGAGGCCAACCTGTGCTCTTTCCACTCCAGCCTTTGCATATTCTGTTGTCTGCTTGGGGCACCCATTCTACCTTCTTATGCCAGCTTAACCCACCTGCCTTAAAAACTCCGTCAAGAAGCTTTCCCTTTACTGTTCTAGTCTGCTTCTGTTGCCTTACAGACACCTTCAGTGGTACTGTAATCACACAGCATTGTAAGGTTCTCTGTTCATGGCCATCCCCCTAGTTAAAGTATAAGCCATTTCACTTCTTTTTATCTTTTAATGCTTCATTGTCTATCTTGTCACATAAACTTGTCACACAGCAGACACTCAATATCTGCTGAAATAATGAATGCATGTTGTCTTATTAAAATTATTTAAGAGATGAAACTCATGGAAGTGAGCCTGGCTTATCTTGCAATGAAGGTTCGACTCTGATGAGATTAAAAAAAAAAAAGGAGTGGCATCTCTTTTCTTCAAGGCTATGATATATACTGTTGCACATTAATGGAAAGAGTCCAATATAATAAACATTGTCATAGCATTATAGATAAGAATGATTATACATATACACATACTGTTATTTATTCTTAAAACTGTCTTGCAAGATTTTCTAGATTCCCGATGACATGTCTGAAAGTAATTGACTATAATGGGCAAGAGCTAGAAAGAGAACAGGCAGTAATTTATTACCTTTTCCATTTAACCTACAAATGACCAGGAAATCAATGGGAAAAGCAGTTTCCTCTCTACATACCTTAAGGAAAAGCCATTAGGCTGACGCTACTGCTCTCATTCATTTGGGAACAAGAAACCCAATTCTCAGGTCATCACAGCTAGGCCAGTGATAACTTTCCAAGGACATACAGAAAATAGGGATCGCAGCTGCATAAGACTTGCACCATGACAGAGTATCCTCACTGTCCTGGTGTCGATGCCCTATTTATTTTTAGGGAAAGCATTTTCCTTATGGGGAAGACTAGAGTTGGGTGCAAATGAGTCCTTAAAATAATATCATTTGATATTCAAGAGTTCAAGATCATTATGTTGACCTTTCTCTCCAATCACATTTTATTTTGCAATCAAGTTTATTCACCCAGGCAAACAAAAAACACTTTTTTTCCCCATGAAAAGCAACAAGATCCCATTTTGTAGAATAACTTGCCTCTTATTTTTTTGTTCCTACAGAATCCTTCTGGAATAAGCATGTTGTATTTAGTTGCCAGGAAAATTAACCCAGAAAGTTACATATTTAACATGTGTTCAATATTTTTGGAGAAATTGGAAGGCAATTAAAGTTATGTCATTCCTCAGCTCCCCCAGATGTCCTTGATACTTCCAATCTTAGTGTAAGGAATTTACAGATGATGAAAGTGAATGTGCCTTTCCCCCCTCTGTAGGTCAGACTCCATGTCAAGAAGGCGACCAAAGATGCCTCTACAATTCCTGCCTTGATTCATGTGGTGGTAACTCCCTGTGTGACCCGAACCACAGTCCGAATAACTGTAGTAAGTACAGCAGCTGACAAGTGCAATCACCGTGTCAGGATATGCATTTCGCTTTTTTCTTTTGAATTGACATGAAAATGCTGAAGTCTGGAATCCCTCCAAATGTGTGTGTGTGTGTGTGTGTGTTTGTATACATATATATACATATTTCTTTTTTCTTTTTTAAAGGTTGCATGTGGTAGCGGAAAAGAAACAAAATGGTCTTACTTGACTTAGAAACAAATGTGTCATTGTCGATGGCCTATAAATCCAAATTGCTTAATATCATTACCATTACTTTCAGTTCAGCATCAGCTCCTATATGTTACTTTCTTGGCTCCATCTGCAGGCAGATGCTATCTTTCTTCCCTTTTAAAGCAGAGCTTCAAAAATGGAAACTTTATCCAAGAAGCAAATATGAAGTTCATCTAAACAGTGCGGTCTGTTCTCCTAATAAGATTTATTCTCACCTTTGCAGGAACTTTGCTGACCTAGAATGATCTTGCAGCTGTTATGTAAATTTGTCTGGGTGACAAGTGGTGTAAACTATTGGCTCACTCTAAATTAACTTTCAGGAGGGGGAATTCCTGGCGGGGGGGGAGAGAATGGGCAGGAATAACAGAGGGCTCTATAGGTTCTCATGGGAAATTGAAAATGAATCAGAAAGCCCCGAAAGACTCTGATTTCTTGTAATGAGTTTTTATTTGTAGGCTCTGCTTTCATATTCGGCTCGCTTCTTTCACTTTTTATAATTAATGTTTGGCCTCCTCTTCCACTTGGGGCTTGAGATTTAGAAGCAGGTCTGTCAGCTTTCAGTTGGCAAGAAAGTATGAAGGTATCTCCCAGTTGAAAGGCTGAAGGGTTCAGGTCCTAGCTTTACTCAGTGACCTTTCTGCATCCCTGTAGGGCTTATAGGGGCTGCTCCTGTAACCCCAGAGGTGTGAGGGAAGCAGCCAATGAAAAACCCAGACTGAGAGGACTTTTTGTTTATTTTCACAAGCACTTAATAACTGTTTGGCTAAAAGCGTGATACCCAGCCCTTTTCCACTTCTATATGAGAGAACAGTTGAGAGAGATGTTAATCTGACCATTAAGACATACTGCCATTTTCTTTTACTCACTCTAAACTGAATTAAATATGTGTGTATGTATGCATGACTATGTGTATGTGTATATGTCTATGTCTATGTCTATGTCTATGTATATGTATATGTTCTGGGTCCATTGTTTCGCTTTGCTTTATCCCCCAATCTGCTCTGGAACTTTTTCAGAAGTCTTTCTTTACTTCACCTTAACTTGGCATGAGCAATTTTGAGGAACAGTGACAGTGTCATCTCAAAGATATGTGTTTATTATTAAAGTTTTGGGGATTGTCTGACAGGGAATGGCACTTAGTGTTAGATTAAAAAAAAAAGTTGAAAGGGCAGTGTTGGCCTGTGTCAGATTTGGGTGAGGAGTATTGAGTGCATGTTGTCCTATATTCTCCATTTTTGAAATATGTCAAAATTTGAAATTTAAAAGTATGTTACACCTGTCAACAAGAGAAGTGGAAAGAAGGACACCAGATGACTCTGGTTCATAGTCAGCTGGTATTGATAGCATGCATAACAATGTTCCAGGCTCTGGGATGGGCAGTGGCCACTTGAATGGCGAAGAAGGGAGACATGATTTCTGCCTTCCTGGAGATAACTTTTCAGCGTGGGAGAACACACTGCCATCTTCTCACTTATGTATACCACATTCGTTTTCTCTTTATGTTCTTTCAATACACTCGAACAGTGTCCCCAGCGTCTCACTGTCCCTTCAGCTCCTTCTTTCACCACAGGGGTTCTTGCCAGGTTCTTTCCATACATATTCAGCAGACATCTGATCATCCCTCTTCTGAGTGCCAGGCACTGGGCTAGTCATTGGTCCTTTATTCCTTCTGTGTTATTAAAAATACCTTCCAATGGAAAGCAAAGGTGTTTCTTCTCATCTTTCAAAGAGCTTCATGATGGTATGTGTGTACCTGGTTCTCTGTAAAGTTGGACCAGTAGCATCTTCTCTCAGAAAACTTCATGCACTTGAAAAAGTGATTAATTATTTGAAGATCTTTACCACCGGAGAGACCATGCCTACTTAGATTCTGAGGCGCAGCTACACAGCACTGTTTTTGTCGTCCTCCATGCTAATAAAAATATGAGTTTGAAGAGTGGATATTCTGTCTGATGGAGTCAGCCTCTTACTGGAGTTGCTGGGAGTCTAGCCCTTGAAGACATTTGTTCTTGCTATCCCATAAAATGTTATGGGTCCCTGAAGATATAGAGTGGGACCCAAGCATCAGTATTTTTTACATTTCCAGAGGACTCCAATGTGCAGGCAAGGTTGAAAATTATTACTTCAGTGGTTTGTTCATGACTAAGCTGTAAGGGTATGTGACATCCCTGAAATTGAATGTGAAAAAGTCTTTATAGTTTTCAAAGTTTTCAGTGGAGAAGTCCATGGCTTATCTCAGATTCCCAGAAATGCCTATAGTGTTTTTTTTAACCTAAAAACCACATCTTTGATGACATTGTGTACTGATAAGCTTGAAATATCACAGTATCCCCATATCAACTCATTACCCAGGATCTTTAACATCTTTGTGCCCTGCTGGGAGGTGAAATACAAACATATCCTTGCCCTAGGGGGTTTGTGTGGGAATGTTATTTCCCCTCACTCTGGTGTGGGGGACTAATCTATCACTCCCACCTTGTAGTGTGCAGTCCAGACAACTGGGGAACCCTGTGGAAAGAGCAGTTCCTGGGCATGTGTCTCTCCCCACCTCTCTGTGCCCATGACTGCCATGGCTGTAGGAAGCCAGCTATCACTGTCATACCCCAGGGACTCTCACGTTCCTCACAGTGTTCCATCGACTGTTAGTTCTACATGGTTACTCATGCATTTCTTTTTCTCCAACATTGAGGAAGCAATGAGCAGCTTTGTTCTTCGAATAATTTCCTACTGACCTCTCAATTTACTGCCTTCTCCTTGCAGTCTCTAGTTGGAAGGAGCAAATAGTATAGCGGTGTGGTAAAGAAGCCAAACACCATAATGGTTAAGGACTTCAGTCCTGGGAGCAAATGGGAGATGAGAGGAATGATCTCTTTCTAAAAGCATTCCCAACAAATGAGTGAAAAACAAATGATTAAATTAGAATATTTCCATTTGGTAACCAGTTGTTTCCATTTGGTAACATGCATTGGTGAATTAATGGGTCAAGGCATTGAGCATCTACAGCTGCTCACACCCCAAAAAGAAAGAAATCAGATATACTTTGCCTTCTGATGGAAGAACACCATAGCACCCATAGTCTTCCCTAAGGGATGAAACTTAATCAACTCTCTGGATTCAGCTGCCCATGTTCAGGAAGTAGGCAGGGGAATATATTTAACTTCACCAGGAATGGGTAGTCAGCAAAATTCAAAGTCGGGCACACTCTACAGTCAAATCCCTGGGTTCTTCAATAGTTAAACTCAAATTAAAAATAAAAGGATGGAGGGGGAAACCCAGATTAAGAGACTTAGAAGACAAAACAAGTTTTAAAAAATGGGCAAGATTAACTATAGTATTCAGGGCGCAGTGCACACTTAGGTAATACAACTATAAAGCAGAGCAAGGAGGTGATAACTATGAAACTCAGTACTTACTCTGGGGAGAAAGGAGAAAGTTGGTAGAAGACAGGGTAAATGGAGGGCCATCTGGGATGTCTGGCAAAGTTCAACTTCTTGATCTGGATGGTAGGTACAAGGGTGTTCACCATATAAAACTCATGAAACTACTAAAAATAATAATATAGAGAAATATAGAACTTGAGGCAAAGATGAATCTTAGAATATTGTATATGCCAATGGATTTGAAAGTGACATTTTCTCATGTAAGTGACCTTCATTTAATACATGATTTCCAATGGCTTCAAAGTATTGCATCATGGCAAGCATGTAACATCATTTAATTAACAATTCCATCTTTAGGTTGAATTTAACAAACATGGTTTCAGACTTCGAAAGGTGGGATGTCATTAAGACTCCATCAGGATCAATTTTTTAAACAGATATTTATTAAACCTCATCTGTGTTCTGGACAATGTGCTAAGCAGGGCATCGAAACGCAGTGAAAACAGTAAACAGCCTCATGTTTGTAACACGACTGCCCTCTAGTGGCTATCGTAAATCAAGTTCGTGAGGGAGTGAGTAATTCTTAAGATAAAAAAAAGCTTATTGATAGTGTAAATCATAGAATTTGAAGTTGATAGATATTTGAGAGTTTATCTTGCTGAACAATCTGTGAAGAATGCCTTATGAAGGAATAAAACACAAGATTCAATCACCCTTACCACATTCAGTAGAGATCTCCAGAATAATATATGATCATAACTTAATCCTTTCATCTTCCTTGGCCGTGAAACACTGAAAGCTTTTATCTCATCCCAAATCAAAAGAGACATAGTTCCCACATATCAAAGAGAAAAAATATCCGTGTGATAGGTCTACTTATCATCTAAATAAAATATACCAATAAACATTTAAAACTTGATAGGGTGGTAGAGGAAGAGATAGAAAGGAAAGACATATACAAGAAAAAAATATTGCATCAAAAATCTGTGTGAATCATCCTATTTTTTGGTAAAATTATATTAAAGAAATTAGGAAAAATATAGTTAGAGTGGCATCTACTGACTTATAAGTCGGTCACATGATGAATAATTAAGCAACAAAAGCAAATTGAGGAATACTAGGAATGGTAAGAGTCTACTTTGGCAGAAGCAAGCAAACACAAATCTGTCTATGTGTGTAGACGCTTGTATGTGTAGATATGAGCCAGTGAAAGGCAGGGAAGGATTCAAACCCAGTCTGTCGGCTTTGAGCGTAGGTAAGAGAAGAGGGCAGGGAGATGATAAACTTTTTCTTTAGCATCTTACATTGTTTTTATTGTTATGAGGAATAGGCATTTTTTAATAATATGAAATCAAAAGACTTGAATGTTAAATGTTCACAAATCAATGGACGTGACAAACTGAATCAGCCCCACGCTGCCTCTGTGTCTTTCTCTTCTCTCCATCCCGTACTCATTGTCAGGATTATGCCAACTTTGACAGTGTTATGCCTTTTCCAGTAAATGGATTTTACATAATTACACTTCGTCCAGAGGCTTTTAATCAGGCTCCTTATCAACAAAGTTTCCTCGAAGCCCTCAGATGCTTTAAATTGAGAAGTGGTTCCAGAGCTGTTTTAATATTTCACCCCAGTCCTTATTACGAATCTATCTGCATGTACATCACTTCTTGGTCAAGTAATTAAGTTTAATTGAGTAATGACTCTTAACAAGGCATGGAGTCTTCGGTGGGTCTGGGCAGATTCACCAACACACTTGCTTACCTCTCATGACTCCTGCAAACAGAGAGGGAACAGGGAGCCTTTCTGCCAAGTTCCCCAAACCCCATTTATCCTGGGAAGCTTTCCGTGCATTCTTGCTCCACCTTGTCCCTCTGGGCTCTTAGCGCTTTTTAAGACCACTATCCTATCCTCATGTTATACTGGCAGGAAATGTGTCTTTCTTCCTATAAAGATTGTAGAGTGCCTTGATGGCAGGGACTATATTTTTCATTATATTACATTTTAAGTGCCTCGGAGAGTTCCTGACACTGCCCCACCGACCTCCCCCCCCACCCGCAAATCCTTTCCTTCTTTCTGGCGCTGCGCTAGGTACAGACTTTGAGATCAAGAAATAAAGTCCCATTTCTCAAAATCTCTGAATTAGGGGTACCTGGGTGGCTCAGTCAGTTAAGCATCTGACTCTTGGTTTTGGCTTAGGTCACGATCTCAGGGTCACAAGATCGAGCCCCACGTCTGGCTCTGTACTCAGCCCAGAGTCTGCTTAAGATTTTTCCCCCTCCCTTTTCTTTTGCCCCTCCCCCTGTGTGCACTCTCTCTCGCTAAAATAAATAAATAAATAAAATCTTAAAAAAATTACTGAATTATGTGGGGGATGCAAGTAAGTAAAGAATACAGTAGAGGGCAATGAGTGTGTGGTAGGAATATGCCTAAGATGCTCTGGTGCTCAGCAGAGAGTCCTGCTGGGAATGGGAGGGGAGAGTGGTTGGCCCGGAAGGCTCCCCAGAGGAGGTGATTGTTTGTGCTGAGTCCTACAGGCCAAGGAGGCATTCACCTGGTGGAGAAGATGGGATAGGATCATTCCAGGCAGCATGTGTAGGCACCTGGCAGCTAGAACCATGACTACATTTGAGGGGTGATTACAGGTGTGTCAAGAAGAGGAGATAAGAGCTAACAGGGCCCACAAAGGCATGTCATTCTTAAATATTTATTGTCACCAAGGAAATTCCTGTGATGAGATAGTCTTTGGTGCTGAGCCTGGAAGGTTAGGCTGTGGTTGGAGTATGAGACAACCTTGGATGCCAAGCTAACAGGTTAGTATTTCGTCTCATTAGCCACGAGGGCCTAACGAGAGCTCAGCCTCCTCTTGCCCTGAAATCTTGTCGCTTTATATTTAAATCCACTGATCAACAATCAAATGTATAAAGACATAATCTAATTGTCTATTTGAACAAATTCATTGATTTTTTTAAATGGCTGTGAAGATGAGGGAATATACTCATTAAGACGTAATGAATAAATCAGAAGACAAAAGGCGTAAAAGGAAACATAAAAGAGAGTGGCTTTCAGATAGGTTGGGCCGAGGGAAAAAGCAAAGAAAGACTTGCTCCAACACGCACACTGGGCACTGGTCTAGCAGCTGCCTGTACGGAAATGATTCTTGGCTTGGCAGTTCTTTAACCAAATTATTTATCTTCTGATGGAAGTTATATATTGTTTGTGTTCTAGTCTTAGTTATTTTTTAAAAAGAAGGTAAGATTTCAATTTTGTAAGTTTTGAAGAAATTGTTTTACACATGGAATTTACTATATATGTATGTACCTGTATGTGTGTTTTCTTGTTAGGTCAATGTGAACCAATTACATTGGAACTCTGCATGAATTTACCCTACAACCATACAAATTATCCAAATTACCTTGGCCACAGGACTCAAAAGGAAGCATCCATCAGCTGGGAGTCTTCTCTTTTCCCTGCGCTTGTTCAGACGAATTGTTACAAATACCTCATGTTCTTTGCTTGCACCATTTTGGTACCAAAGTGTGATGTGAACACAAGCCAGCAGATCCCACCCTGCAGGTAATACAATGAGGTCCCCCCAAGCATCCTCATTTTCGCCTCAGGGAGAACCGAGGGATCAGAGACTTAGTTTGAGTTTAGACAAAGTCCATATTGCTAAGGAGCTCTGTATATAAAAAATAATGTGTTTAAAAGGTAAAGAAGTAGGAATTCTAAAATGAATATTTGAGTTAGGATTCATTACTGGAGTACCACACAAGGGAGGTATGAACTGCCTTTGATAAATAGTTCACATACTTAATTTTTTTAAAAGATTTTATTTATTTATTTAATGGAGAGACAGAGAGGGCAGGCACAAGCAGGGGGAGCTGAAGGCAGAGGGAGAGGGAGAAGCATGCTCCCTGCCGAGCAAGGAGCCCAATGTGGGACTTGATCCCAGGACCCTGAGATCATGACCTGAGCCAAAGGCAGACGCTTAACCGACTGAGCCACCCAGGCGCCCCAGTAGTTCACATACTTTAATCAAATAAAATCATGTTTCACTTTGGTGGATCAAGAAGCGTTCTAAAATGTGAGTTAGGCGAAGAAGGAGTATATCTGCTTTTCTCTCTGGCAACACTGATTTTTTAAAATGCTGACTTTTTATAGCACTCAAAACTTAGAGACGTTACATAAGCCGTGCACTGCAGCTTGGACAAGGGATGGACATCACTGACGTTTTTCTACCTGCTTAGATGAAACGAGGGGCAGCATTTCAAGCCTGCAGCTTGGATTTAGGATGAGAGATATCCTACTTCAGGTTAGGAGTACTACTCCGGAGCCCACCGTCTGGTCTGAGTCCTGGCTCTTTTGTGGCTGCCTTGTGGCCTGGGACAGATTTCTCAGTCCCTCTCAGTCTCAGTTCTTCGACTCTGTCTATAAAATCAAGACAGGGGACGCCTGGGTGGCTCAGTCGGTTAAGCATCTGCCTTCGGCTCAGGTCATGATCCGGGGGTCCTGGGTTTGAGCCCCACGTCGGGCTCCCTGCTCAGGGGAGAGTCTTCTCCTCCCTCTCCTTCTGCTGCTTCCCTGCTTGTGCTCTCTCTGGCAAATAAATAAATAAAAAATAAAATCAAGACAGTAACAGTGGTTGGGTTGAGTTGTTGGGAGGGTAAAGGAGTGTGCATAAATGTCAAGGCTTCTGGCTGTAAGCTCAGCGCACAAGAGCACTGATGGTAGGAGAGGAACACTACTGCTTAGTGGAAGTTTGGGCTCTTCTCTGCCACGTGTTGGGGTGTAGGCAGAGAATGTACAGGACGAGATAGCTGTCGCAGAAGTGGTTAGCTGCAGTCTTTATGCTGTTTTCCATCAAGGGGTGAATATACAGATGTCCTTGTCTAAGTGTCAGCAGTAACTGCGGGAACCATATATTGGGATCAGAAGTCACTTGGAGCTTTAAGAAAAAGCAGTAATACTGATATAGTGGACAGATGGGAAAACAGTAAATTAAATACCAAATATCACATGGATGACAAGGAAGGGGCATCTATAGAGGACAGGAAACAATAAAATTTCAAAATGAGTTGGGGAACTGAACAAATTATACAAACAGATTAAAAGTTAATGTTGCCTTGTGCAAACATAATTCTGAAAACTTCTGTAAAATGCCTTTTAAAGTATCGCTAAGAAAACATCTACTCATTTTATGTTGAAAAGTTATTTCTAAATTTTATTCCACTTTGGCTAAGCAGGGTCAAGGATAGTGAATAATAATTTGTTATAATACTTAACAAATGCTTGCATCGATTTTCTTTTCACATGTATAAAAAAATTTCCCTAATGGAGTATTCTCTGGAACAAATGTACATCCACCTATGATTTATAATTTCAGGGTTTATGTTTCACATTAAAATGCCCAAGATGAGGGCGCCTGGGTGGCTCAGATGGTTAGGCGTCTGCCTTCGACTCAGGTCATGATCCCAGGGTCCTGGGATCGAGTCCCGCATCGGGCTCCCTGCGCCTTGGGAGCCTGCTTCTCCCTCTGCTTCTCTCTCTGTCTCTCCCTCTCTCTCTCCCTCTGTCTCTCATGAATAAATAAATAAAATCTAAAAAAAAAAATAAAATAAAATAAAATGCCCAAGATGAGACTGACCCTGAGACATTATTCATCAACATTTTAGTGAACTCCCTTTAGATACTTTAGTTCTATTTCTTTAGTTTACATGTACATCTTTCATTTTCAGTGGCTCTTGAAATGAGTTTTACATTTTGATATTGGCTTATAAGAATTTTTTAAATATTCTGACAGGAATAATAATATACTCGTGTGTTCATGAAGCAATGTTGCTTTTGCCATGCCTGTTTATGGGTCTTAACATTTAGTTTTTAAGTTATGAGTCTGAAAAACCTAACATTATTGAGCCCTTACAATGTGTTAAATATTTTAGGGTAGTGCTGCTGTCTTGCTCTCAAAATATCCTTTTGGGGGAGGCCCCTACCGTCAGGGCCGTTGCTGGTGGCTGAGCGCCACATGGGTTAGGATAAGAACAGTGACGCCTGCCGTTGCAGCGCGGCGCATTGTCTTATTTTTATCGTATTACCTCACTGTATTCTTTTCATGTATTATTGTATTATTTCCACTTTATAGAAAAAATAGGAAGTGGTAGAGTCAGGCACTATACAGTGCTCTGTATAAATTAGGTATCCTATGGCAAATTTAAAATTGCAGCAATTAAATTATATACATTTTTTCTAAATCTGCAACAGAACTATTCAGTCTAACAGAGAGTTATTGAACACTATTGAACATCCTGTTTTTGCAAAACTAATATGGGAACGCCATGGCTTTGTCTTTGCCTGAGTTCTGAGGCTAAGCCAGCATCGAGTTATGCTCTGTCTTGTGCAGACTTTTTTTTTTTAAACGGGGGGGGGCAAACCATAAGAGACTTTTTTTTTTAAGATTTTATTTATTTATTTGACAGAGAGAGAGAGAGATAGCAAAAGAGGGAACACAAGCAGGGGGAGTGGGAGAGGGAGAAGCAAGCTTCCCACTGAGCAAGGAGCCCAACATGGGGCTTGATCCCTGGACCCTGGGATTGTGACCTGAGCCAAAGGCAGACACTTAATAAGTGAGCCACCCAGGCTCCCCTCTATCTTATGCAGACTTAATGTAGCTAGAGCTTTCTCTGAAACGTTCCCTATTCTATTGTTAACCCTTCCCTACCAGTTTCTAGCCAGACTGGAGCTGACCTTTCTGGAAGGGCTGCCCCATTTTATCAAGAGAGAGAGACAGTGAACTTTGTTAAAATGAATAGCTTAAAGTTTAAAACTTTTGAAGACAAATAACATATTTGAAAGGAAATAAAAAAATTGTCTAGGAACTTATTTTGGTTAATTTACTTTTTTTTTTAACTATGTAACTCATTTCTTGGTAATTTATGGAGGGAAAACCATTTTTCCCTCATAGGAAGTAAAGAAAGACACGTTGATACCTCACTTTAAAAATACGCTTTTTGTAAATGAGATGACACACATGAAAGAAAACACCTAGCACAATGTTTAGTCTATCTTTTCTTTATAAAAGGAACAAACACTTTATTTTAACCAACTTGAGCTCAGTAGAGATGGGATTGGGAGAAGTACCAAACTTTTCAACACTACCGGTCTAAGCTGAAGTGATGATGGCCATGTCTTAGGTAAGTCAGGTTGGCACATGAAATAGCTCCCGTGGCTGGTCCCCAGAGGGAGAGACCTCTCAAGTGGACGCTACTGTATAGATTCCATGACCCTTGGTGGCAGACTATCCAAACTGATGTTGAGAACTTCCTGGCTTGGAATAAAGGCATTGGAGAATGTGTCTGCTTGAAAGACAGAGAATGAGAAAGGTAAAGTTCCGAGGAGAATCTGTTTCCTGGATGTTGTTCAGGGGTGTAAACTTGCAATTAGTAGGTATAAAGGTCTTGGAGATCTTAGGCACCATATGGTGCATATAGACGAGATTGTCTTATAATCATCGAACTTGCTAAGAGTCTAGATCTTGATTATTCCAACCACAAAAGAGAAATGATAATAACGTGATAGAGATTCTATCTCTACATGACAATCACATTATAATAGAGAAATGTATCAAATCAACATGTTTCACCCTTAAATTTACATCGTGTTATGTGTGAAATATATTTCAATAGAAAACACACACAACAAATTTCTATTTCTATTTCTGTAATGAAGTTTCTCTTAGTGAAAGTATGTTGCTGGCATGCATGTCCTTTGTGGAGAGAGGTATTACTCATTTTGTTTTCCCAAATATCAATTATGTATCTGTGCATCTCTCTATATATTGGTATATACACACACTGGATACACAGAGAGACGCACACTCACACAGAATTAAAACCCTACATATATTCCTAACATACTATCTGAGGTGTAGCTATTTCTGCCTCCCACGTTTTATCTTTCTTGCTCTCTTAGAGCACTGTGTGAGCACTCCAAAGAACACTGTGAGTCTGTGCTTGGGATCGTGGGCCTACAGTGGCCTGAAGACACAGACTGCAATCAATTTCCAGAGGAAAATTCAGACAACCAAACCTGCCTAATGCCCAATGAAGCTGTGGAAGGTTAATTTTTAAATCAATTACTATGGGCTATCTAACATGGATGACTCTATCAGCTACCTTCTCAAGGTTCTATGTTAGTGTTCTTATTGTGTTCTAGTTGTCAATCAGGCTGCATGGGTGAGTGAATCTGTGAACTTGGTTACATTGCAAACCTTGGTGCTCATCTGTTAGACACTGTCTTCATTTTAAAAATAAATTGCAGAGATGTATTTAATTTTCAGGTATTTATCTTAACCATACTCAACTCATAGAGCCCATTATATGTGCATGTTGCTTTTATACTAAGGGATCCTAAGGGTAGTGGTGAGCATCAAGCCCTGGTTACTTCAAGCTTAAAGCATTTAGAGACCTTGGCAACATAGGATCATCAGGTAGAGAAATGGAATCAGGGACCTGCCCACCATGATGGAAGGATTAGAGCAGGAAACAATTTTGGCACATTAAGGGCAGCTGGGTAGTTAGAAGTCTTGGCTCCATGGGCTACTTCAGGCTCTGGCGGTCCATTGAATGGACATGGTTGTCCTTTTGGGAAGGTAGTTAAATACTGGAAAACCTAACAACACTAAACAGCTGACTGGAGAGATGATGCCAAGGATGAAGGAGAAAGATCCTGATAAGCAAATGGAGAGAGCCAAGTTAACTTTGGTTGGTTCAGCTTTGCGGAAGACCATCTTATCTTCAAGAATATCCCTTTGACAATAGCCCACACGTAGATAGATAAATGAGCTGATGGCTCCAGGCTTTCTGTCTAATGAAAATAACATTACTCATTCCTTTGAACAGAATGCTCACCTAGTCACTTCAAGTGTGGCTCTGGACGGTGTGTTCTGGCTACCAGAAGATGTGATGGCCAGGCTGACTGTGACGATGACAGTGATGAAGAAAACTGTGGTATGTGTGAAATGACAATTTTCTTGAACATACCAGAATGCCTGGTTAGGATAAAGGACTGTATATAAAAATGTCAGCTGTTTACTAATGGTCATAAGTGGTGATGAGGATTGAATGCTAATGTATTTACTTTTTTTAAGATTTTTTTATTGTTATGTTAATCACCATACATTACATCATTAGTTTTTGATGTAGTGTTCCATGATTCATTGTTTGTGCATAACACCCAGTGTTCCACGCAGAACGTGCCCTCTTTAATACCCATCACCAGGCTAACCCATCCCCCCACCCCCCTCCCCTCTAGAACCCTCAGTTTGTTTTTCAGAGTCCATCGTCTCTCATGGTTCGTCTCCCCCTCTGACTTACTCCCCTTCAATCTTCCCCTCCTGCTATCTTCTTCTTCTTCTTTTTTTTTTTTTACCAAATGACAAGGTATGAAGCAATAGGTGTTTTTCCTGTTAACTCTGTTGATTTTCCCTAAGTTATACTTCTGTTTATAACCTTGATGATATATGTGCAAATCCTTGGTAAAACGAGAAGCACTTCACAAATGTAAGGGATTATTTTTATTATTAGAGATACAAAGCAGTTGTCACCTGTCTAAAAGTCAGAACGATAGTGTCTTTGCATATGATTTCCATGTTGTTAAGTAGGCATCTAGATACATAGAGAGAGAGTTCAGGCTCCAACATTCAAATTTAATTGGAATTCATTTTCATGCCCTCTCTGATTTTTGTCTCTGTCAGCAAAGGATAAAACTCTTTCTGACGTTTCTGCACTGAGTTCCAAAATTACCAATGGAAAGGCCAGAAATGCCAATGGTAATTTGAGTGGAGCTAATTCCCATTTTATTTTCCTGCAAACCTCTGTACTTGTAACCTCAGAATGTGTCAGGGAATAAAAAACCGGCAATGCTCTTTACTAAGTGATACTCTGGAATAAAGCAAAATGATTGAAAGGCTATCCAAAGAATAGTTTGGTTATGATCATTTACCTTGTTCTGCTTACAAGTGAATTGACACTCTTTGTCTTTAAAAGCACAAAGGGCAATACATCTTTTGAAATAGTTTTATTCTTTTGGCCTTTGAGGTATGAAATATTTCCTTGCTTCCCAAAATGAATTTTCCATAGTAGACATTGCCCTTCTGGTTTAGACAAAATATCACAAGCAATAAACCAAAGTCCTATCAGTTGCTTTAAGTATGGACAAGTGCATCCTCTAGAAAATTAGACCTGTCAGAATGATGGTACAATGGCCAGGGGTAATTTTGTTAGAGAAGAACATCCAGTATTTTGAGAAGGTACTGTTGTTTGCTTGTTTGTGGTCCTAACGTAGAGAAATAAATCCAAACTCATTGAATATTCCTATATAAATGACTTACTGAGAATCTATTGGATTTGTTTGCTAAACTATGACTGCAATGGGTTATGGTATTCTGAGATGCAATTTAAAATGGATTATCTTTGATAGTTTAAAGAGATTACATGGTACTCTACTGTGGTGGCGAGGCCTAAATCTGTGGTAGGGGACTAAATATTTGATAAATATAAAAACTTAGTTTTAAATGGCCTGAGTCTTTGAATATATTCTGCAAAAAGAAATGCAAAGCACTATAGGGTTTAAATTATCCTACAGTGTCAGGTTTCTAGTTGAGCTATTGAGTTTTTATCAAGACTTCATTCACACAATTAAA
Organism: Zalophus californianus; assembly: GCF_009762305.2. Lineage (NCBI taxonomy): Eukaryota > Metazoa > Chordata > Mammalia > Carnivora > Otariidae > Zalophus > Zalophus californianus. The sequence goes on along the minus strand of NC_045596.1, from coordinate 39,434,188 downwards.
GGCACAGCAGAATGATAGAGTCGGTGGTTTAATCCCTATCAACACTCAGTGTATTGGTGGCACTACTGAGAGAGAGCTCTAGTTAAGGAAAGTTAAGAGTGGAAGAGAAATTAATTCATTTGGAGTTACATTAATTGCTCCAGCAGTATTCACTTATGAGAAAACTCTCATTGAGTTTTTCAAAGTGACTGATGATAGAGATTTTACATATATTTACCGTTAGGATATATGCACACATTTGAATGGGCATGTCCAGTGCTCTGGGAGAATGAGACACTTAAAAAGCAAATGAAGAAGTCACGCTGAAGAGGGCCTAATGAAGGACTATTGGGAAATCATCCCGTTCCCACTTGTCATTTTCTCAGTTGTCCCTCTATTCCCATGGGCATGCATGGTACCATCTGGTGATGCGAACACCAGCCCCACAGAAGCTGAGTTTCAGCCCAAGCTTCACATGTTTCTGATTTATTCTGTCCATTGTGGAGTTTAATGCATTTAAAGACTTGGACTTCACCGAATAATGTGATAATTAACTATTCACTCTCACACACTGCAGATCCTCCAGAACTTCTTAAAAACAGTATGGGGTTTTCCTCTTAAAAACAATACTTGTTTCATTTATCTCTAAAATAATTGATGTGTTGGAAATTTATTTTGTATTTCTCTGGCAAATCTGCAGGAGGAAAACATGGTAGCCCAAGCACACCGTTTATAAATATGCTTTTAAGATACAGATTTCCCCTGCTATCTGAAAGTAGAGCATTCCGATGAAAACGTTCACAAGACAAAATTGTGTAAAGTGAAGAAGCAATTACCATTATGTGGTAATGTGGAAAAAATTTTGACTGTTCCCAGGCCCTAAAAATATCCTTCCTTAGGCTTTTCTAATACCTACCACACATCTTGCTAATGGATGTACAAAATAAATCGAGATAAAGCAGAGTTGCCCACAAAGGTCAAAACTATGGTGGCTTGATGTTGAGATGCTGAGTGTAGTTCCCCGGAAAGGCGCCTGGGGGCGCTACTCGCTGCTCAGGGTGCGCGCTGCCTGTGTAAAGCCTCACTGCCAAGCAAATGCTGAAGCTATTTTCCTTCGCTGTTTTTCGTAAAAGCGAAAAGCTTCTTTGGCTTTCATTCGGTTAGAGAAAATAGTTACTAACGTAGGTCTTCCGTAAAAGCGAAGTGGCATGATGCGAACTTGCGAAAAGTGGGGAATACCTGTATATGCATTAGCCTTTAGCAATGGGCAATGTTGCTCTGAAGGGTCTCCTGCTTTTGTGGTACATTTTTGTTGTTGAGGTTGTTTTGATGGTGTGATCGCTAATGTAAACAACCGCTGAAAACACTGTCGGTGTTTACAGAAATGTTTTCGGCAAGTATTTGGAAGAATTGCACAAACCGGAACACATCGTTCCAGCATCGCTTCATGGGAGGGAAACCTGAAAAATGGGAGCGATTTACAGGGTCATCGCTGTGTCAGGACAGAAGCAATTTGTAGTCTTAGAAAAGGTTGATGGCTTGTCATTCATTGAACGTATATGCTCTTTGGATGGAGCTGTGTGTAAAACTAGCAACCTGATGACAAGTTGATTTTCAACATAACATTTTCCAAGCACTGATACCTAAGCAGTGAAGGAAAAGGTGAAGATCCGGTCAGAGACGTGAACAGGAATGGTATCAAAGAAAGACAGCTGAAATAACAACGGGTTACGTTTCTGGGCTTTGCCTTCATGCAGAGATTGGAGTTGGTGGGACCGAGGTTCGATTTTGCTCAGCCTGTGTCCACGATTTGGGTGGGCTACCAGCAGAAGCAAGGTGGAACCTGGGTCGTGGTGTGAGCAGCGAGTCTTCTCAATGCAGGCAGTTAAAGGAAAATATAGCGAAGACAGTTTCATTATATTTACTAGAGAAATAAGACCCTTTATTACATAAACACAGCATCACAATTACTAATTGATCACTATTCTATATAAAAGGGTTTATACCATACGGAGAAAGATAGACAGTACAAATCCCCAAGTGTCATTAAGTGCCTTTCTGTTTATCTGCAAATGATTAAAAATCATTTCATCATCTATCTTTGGTCTCCTCTAAGGCTCCAGTAAAATAAAATCTTTAAATATAACCTTTTCTTGGGATCAGAGCACCTTTAGGCTGTTCAAAGCCTCTGACTCTGATATTTGTGGGCTGTACAGCTTGATTTTAAAAGTTTTCCAAAAGACCTTTTTTTCTAACCATTTGGACCCTTGAAGGTATTTGTATAACTTCTCACAGAGGATGGCTTACGTGGCATTTTTAGCCAATAGTAGTCTCCATGACTAGATTTCTCTTTGCTTGTGGAAAACCCTGACTTTGCTCTGACTAGTCCCTATCATGTCAGATACCCACAAATGTGCTTTCGAGATGAATCTTCAAGATGGATCTCTTATCACTCAGTAGGGTTTAATTTTTCCATGTTAAGGAAGGGACATTCTCCTTCCCTTGAGGTATTTTGCTACTCGGTTAATAGCTTTGCTATCTTATTTGGCATCTTGGGCAGGCAGCCTGAAATGGCAGGGAGGCCTTGGATTTAAATCTCAACTCAGCACGCAGAGGCTGTGTGACTTTTGGCCAGTCACTTACTCTGGGCCTCAGTTTTCTCACCTGTAAAATGTAGAGAACACTCAGTTTATCCTCCCAAGCTTGGAATGCTTATAACAGGCTTTATTTATTCCTCAGAAGGTAATAACTAAGCACCCATCAGCTACGGTGCTAGGATATCCAGGAAAGGACTCCCCTCAAAGGTCACCCAGGGGTCTCCCTGGGGGGGAGGAGTCCTCTCTTGCTTGGTCTGGTCTCTGGCAGACCAAGGCCTTGAGTATGGCAGAAGAGAGCAGGCTGGCCTGTCGTGTCTGAAGCAAGAGCCGGGCAGAATCCCTGGTTCACGTAGTAGACACAGGCAGCCGGGTGGTGTTTCATCCTGAAGGTAGTGCTTATCTGGGGGTACAGGTCCCCATCTCCAGGATTAGTCATTGAAGGGGACCCCCCAGCCTGTAGTTTAAAGCCCTTTCCACCACCCCATCCTGCCTCCTCATTGGGTCCTAGGCCGGTGCCTGTTGAAGAGGATGATATGGGGATGTCACCCCTAAACGGGAGGAGTGGGGAGGGGCTGCTGAGGAATTGGGAGCTCTGTGGTCTGTGCCGGTGTTGCTGCCCCTGACGGTCAGAACGGAGACGCATGGGGAGGCAGGTCCTCTGTTGGGGCTGCTCTAGGTCTGCTGCTGATCCTTGAGATTGGGGCTCCATCTCCCAGGGTTGCATGCTTTGGAGGGGCCTTCCCACCCACTAGGCCTGAGCCTCACTGCTGCAGCTCCTGTTGTGCACCCAAGATGGCTAGATCCAGACTGTTCCAGCCTCAGCCAGTCCAGCACCCAGATTCATCTTGCCCCTTGCTCTTCTGACCCGTTCCTCCCTGAAGATACTTATTTCATGAAGCTCAAATTAGCAGACCTAATGAGCATACCTCCTCACCTGGTATTTGCCTGAGAGATTTTTTCCAGGACAAGAAGCATCAACTTTAGGATGGTTTGCTGCCTTTACCTATGATGACAACTTTTTTGGTAGAGAAAAAAGGGTGCCCCAGCTCAGGTGGAACCTGCCTCCGGTCGGGGGAGGCTGAGGGATGGAGTAAGTGAAGAACCCAGCACAAAGCTTAGCACACTTAGTGTGAAGAAACATCTGGTTTGTCTGGGACTGCAGGCGGTTCATGGAATGAGGGACAGTTAGTGCTGAGAATAGGCAGATCCCGGGCAAGCTGGGGTGAGGTGGTCACTTTAGCAACACACCGTGGGTGTTGTCATTATCTCTGAGCTGGGGTGGTTGTGATTCTGACTTAAACAACTATTTGGTGTCATACGGGCAGCTGCGTTAAATACCCCACCCCATTCATACCTGTCTTTAATTTTTAGTGGAGTCATACTCTTTTCATTTTAAAGCATACATTTAAAACAGAATTGCACCAAAGATGTCACTTTAAAGGGACAGTTTATGTATTCCTTCACGTAATAATAATGCTGCCTTCCATGTGACTAATGTCTTGACATCTTCATCTTACTTCATTTATGTTCACCCTAACTCCACAGAAGAGGTATTAGGACACATGAGTTTTTATTAGAAAAGAGAAGATCCAGGAGGGTAAGTTAATGTTTGTAGAGGACTCGTTTAATCTGTAGAGCGACCCTATGTAGCAAGCATTATTATTACTATTTTAGAGCTATGGAAACTGAGGTTCAGAGAAGTTAAGTAACTATCCAAGGTTGCACAGCTAGTGAAATCGGAGCTAGGATTCAAATTCAGGTATCTGACTCTAAGGCTGTCCTTCCCTTGCTTTCTACCCCTCATGCACATGGTTCATTCTCATTTTACAGAGGACTGCAGCTAAGCCCTTGCACCTGGATCCCAAATGGATCTTTCTCTATAAGGCTGTGATTTGGAAACATTTATTTATTTTCTCTAAATCTCAGTTTCCTCACTTGTAAAATACTGATCATAATACTGACATTGTGGTATTATTATAAGAATTAAAACTAATATTTATAATGTGGCTATATAGTGGATAGAGAATATTATCTTATTATTATTATTACTGAGGATGCAGGTCTTACTTATGTCCCAGGAAATCACTACTTTTATGGTTTTTCATCAGCTCATTCCAAAGGTCCAAGTTCTCCAGACTTTTAGGAAGGGTAGCACGTGAATAATCAGAAAGACTCATGTTGTTTTCTCTCTTTCTTTACTAACAAGTGGTATGGTTTGTCACAAGACTGTTACTGATGTCTGTATCTGCTGCTAGATGAGACTCCAAATAATAGCCCCATGAGTTCCGGGAGTAGATATCTCTGGGCCTAAGACTATTCCAGATGTACAGCTAGTGAAACACTCTCACTGTTTATTTCCTATATTTTTGAATGGTGAGACACTTTCAATCTAATTTTAGCTCATAATAAAAATTTCTAGTGACCTATTTTGATAACTATTTTTTTTTTAATTTTTAAAAAAGATTTTATTTATTTATTTGGCAGACAGAGACACAGCGAGAGAGGGAACACAAGCAGGGGGAGCGGGAGAGGGAGAAGCAGGCTTTCCACTGAGCAGAGAGCCCAATGTGGGGCTTGATCCCAGGACGCCGGGATCATGACCTGAGCCGAAGGCAGATGCTTAACAACTGAGCCACTCAGGCGCCCTTGATAACTATTTTCAGGGAGAATTTTGAAAAAAACAGATTTTTTCTTATAATGGGTTCCAAGAAACATGAGTCAATCATCTACAAAATTTCTCTGAATTATTTGTAGTAGGTCAAATGGGAAATAGCATTTTTTAAGAAACACCTTATTTGATCACTGCTTTGCATTTCACTCACCTTAAACTGAACGATCTTTTCCCGGGAAGGGAAGAGACTTTTGGTTCCTTACATGAAAGGAAGTTCCATTTAAAATACACGTGTGTTGAAGGCCTGTCGAGCGCTAGCCGCTGTTGTAGCATGGGGGGAGGGGAAAGGAACCCAAAGATGAATGCCATGAGGACTCTTCTTCATGCACCTTGCAGCCTGGTAAGGACCATGGATCCCACTGGAATGATGAGAACACATTAGACTCTTGGCATGTTTTACATTCACAGATGTGTGAAACGCACTGCAGTTGATTCAAATGGCATTTATTAAGTTCATTGCAAGTTCTTGCTATTTCATAGGCAACTTACAGTTCAAGCTTATAGTCCTGATCTCATGCAAATTACATTAATTTCTCATATTAATTAACAAAGTTGATCTCCTTAGATCTCTTAGACTATGTTACTGAAGTGACAGCTTTTGTACCTGGCTCTTAAATTAGTTTTGTAGGTATTTGGCAGAGGAGACACCTCTTAGTAAACACACAGATGGACTTTCCATTTGTTGACTGAAATTACATTTTAAGGTAATATGCATTTAAATCATTAGGTTTTGGCATATTTACTTAAAAGCATAACTTATCATTTTATAGATGAGTCTTATATGTTAGCAAATTGACTCAGAAAGCAAAATGAGCGTTAAGGTATAGTTACGTTTTCATTTTTTTCCCATTTCCCGTATGTCACTTTTGATCTTCTCTTAGGAGAGCTGTCCTATTTATATGGCAGTATGGAGATTATTGAGTATTTCTACTCTCAAAATTACCTTTTTCATGGTATACAGAAGTCAAGACTTTTTAGGAAGAAAGAAATCATGCCTTTGGGCTATAATTTTTCTACATTGCTTGATCAAATTCATCATTATTTTGATGTCTACATCTATTGCAAATAACCTTTTCTTCTGTCTCTAGGCTGTAAAGAGAGAGATCTTTGGGAATGTCCATCCAATAAACAATGTTTGAAGCATACAGTCATCTGTGATGGGTTCCCAGACTGTCCTGATGGCATGGATGAGAAGAACTGTTGTAAGTGCCTACCTGCATTGCTCAACACAACTTTGTTTATGTTAAACATGGACTACCGCTCATTTTGAATATAAACTAGAAATTTGGAAATATGTATCAAAAGCTTATAGTATGTTCAGATCTTTTGACTGAAACTCCACTTACAAGCACATAACCAAATGTATGTAAATTATATGGATGGTGATATTATGCTAGCATTATTTATCACATGCAAAAAATTAAAACACCCCAAATATCCAAAATGAGGGGACATAAAATACAGCCATAAAATTAAATAATATACAAATATTAAAAATCAAATTAAAAGAATAATTCCTCCTGGGTTCATTACATGTCATTAGTTGAATGAAACAAAATATAAAATATTATGTACACTATTGTCCTAAGTTTTTAAAGTACACATAACCATGCATAGAAAAAGATCAGAAGGTCACAAGAAACAGTTTACAATGATTATCTCTGGGTGGTGGGATTGTTAAATTTTTGTGCTTTTCTATCTTTCCTACATTTTCTAAATGAATGACCACCACTTTTAGAACCCCCCGAAAAATTATCTCTCAAGATGTTTTATCTATTAGTAAGAGAAAGCCCAACTCAGACTGACTTAAACAGTGAAAACATTTATTATATTTTATTACCATACATATCAGATATGTCTTGTATTATCATATTTAAAAGTCAAGTGGAGGATGGATTCTTGAAGCTAGATGTGGGAGTTCAGCACCTCTTCCGTGATTCTTTTAGTTCAGCTTGACTTCACGCTGGTTCTACGAGGGTCAAAAGATGGCTGCCAAGAGCCCCTGGGGTGCCATGCTTCCTTGATCATATCCAGTGGGAGGGAGTGATGATCTCGCCCTCATCTCTGGAATATCACTTAAGGATTCACTTAGACTGGCCAGGTTTGAGCAAGGTTCCGGCTAGCATTCAGGGATCTTTGTATGGATTAGAAAAGATAACCACATAAATATCTCGATCACAAAAAGAAGCACCCCTTAGGGAGAACCAATCAGAAAAGATGCTGTTTCCTTCAGGCTGCCCCTGTTCCAGGCGAGGATGTATGATCTGGCCAATAGGGTTTGGGTGGGAACTATCTTGGAAGGCACAACCCATGAAATGGTAGGCCAAAACTCTGATCTTGGGTGACATGTTTACTGTTAGACTAATAACTTTACCCAGAAAAGAAAAATAGTTGTGGTTAGAAAATGCCATGTCCGAATGACACTAATCAGGGTCTTCTGGGACTATGGGGACCTGCACAAAATCAGGTCCCCTTAAAAAAGGCGAAAGAAAGGAGATGGATGTTAGGTAGGCAATTAAAGAGTGTTGCTATAATTATTTTTTTTAAAAGATTTATTTATTTGAGAGAGAGAGAGAACAAGCGGGTAAGGGGAGGAAGGAGAAGAGAGAGGAAGAGAATCTTAAGCTGACTTCCCACTGAGCGTGGAGCCAGACACAGGGCTCAATCTCACGACCCCTAGATTATGATCGAGCTGAAATCAAGAGTTAGATGCATAACCAAGTGAGCCACCCAGGCGCTCTGATAGTAGAGATTTTAATTTTTTATTTTATTTTATTTTTTTTAAAGATTTTATTTATTTACTTGACAGAGAGAGAGAGAGAGAGAGAACACAAGCAGGCAGAGCGGCAGGCAGAGGGAGAAGGAGAAGCAGGCTCCCCGCCGAGCAGGGAGCCGGACGTGGGGCTCGATCCCAAGACCCCAGGATTGTGACCCGAGCCGAAGGCAGCCGCCCAACCGACTGAGCCACCCAGGCGCCCCAGTAGAGATTTTTAAAGAATAAACATTATTCATATATGTGGACAGAGCTTGTTTCCATCCTGTGGTTACTTCATTCTGCTTAGCCCCAGTGCTGGGCTCATGTCACTCCAGACTTCAATCCCATTCTCTCAATTCCTGGAATTTCTGCTGCTCTGGGTACCAGTTTTTCAATCCTAGTGTTAGAACTAGACAGTCACTTGGAGATGGTAGCATTGTTTAAATGCTTGCTATTTGAATGGATTGGCATCTGTGGTATGAGTTTTTACCAATTCTGGTATTCTGTCTTGATACCTGTTTGGAGGCCCCAGTGACCAGCTTTCCTACCTTACACGCTCCTGGGACAGATGATAATGTGCATCTTAGTGAGACTCACACTCGTTTCTGAAATGTTTCCATCTTCTCGCTTGTTGTTCCCGGTGCCAGCATTTTGCCAGGATGACGAACTCGAATGCGCAAACCATGAGTGTGTGTCCCGTGAGCGCTGGTGTGATGGGGAAGCCGACTGCTTGGACAGTTCTGACGAGTGGGCCTGTGGTGAGCTGCGTGTTTCCACCATCGGGGGCACACTCTAACACCCGTCAGCCACTGAAGCTTGATATAAAGCCTAGATGACTTCACAGAGTTTACTGACCAGTTTTACCTGTTTAACGATGATAAAAGCTGGCGGTAGATTAACATAACCTAATAAAATAAAATTAAAAAAAAAAGAAAAAAGAAAAAAACACACGCCAAGGCTTAAATGTGTGTAAAATGTTATGGAGTCAATTATAAGCCTTACATAAGTTACATTTGGAATAAAAGTTTTTATTGCACTGGTGTAAAAAAAAAAAGAAAAAAAAAAAAACCTGGCCGTAGTGATTCATATATGTTGTTTCCAACTCACAGAACATCTCCCCGTAAGTTATCTCGCTGTTTGAAATGTCTATGTGATATGTAAAAACATTTGGGTTCAAACTGTTATGACCATGTGACTACTAGAATACAATTTTTAAACTCTTTTTTATCACCCAGCTTCAACAATTACCAATATTCCGTCATTCTTATGTCATCGACACCTCCTAGAATAAGGTAGTAAAGTGGATCTTCCATCTTCCCTGTAGTCTTGCGCCAGATCCAAATGAGACGACTATCTATCTAGTTCCTCACATGGACAAGACTTAAAAGTACCTCCCACCAGACCTCCAGTGTTACAATTTGTAAACTTGAGTTTGATTAATTCTATTTTCCCGCACTCATCGCTCCTTCCATTCACTGGGCTCTTTATTCAGTCCTTTGCCTCATCTGGCCACAGCATGATCATCATTTGTGCTGTGATTAATTGCACAGTGTTTCACAGGTTATCTGTGGTGTGTTAAGTAGAGAGGATGCTCTTTTATAAAATGAGAATTAGTGCATATCCCAAATTAATCCTAACTTAACACCAATTTCATACACTTGCCTTCTCACGTGCTTTCTTGAAAGGAAATGATAGGAATGAAGGTACAACTAACTCCTTATAATTATGCAAATCACTGGATAAACTCGTGGGAGTGTGCTCCACCTCTGGTTGTCTTCTAACTTGTAAAGGAAAGTTAAGAACTGCCCATCTCTTTCACTAGAACCTGTGGTTCCTTGAGGGCAGAGAACATTTCTATTTCATTTTTTCAGTCTTCCACCACACTGAGAGCCGTGCTTTGCAGAGGGCACGCATTCACCAAATGGTTCTTAATTAAAAAAAATAATGCTTTGCAGAGGGCAAGCATTCACCAAATGGTTCTTAATTAAAATAAATAAAAACAAATGTATGCAAGTGAAGCGAAAGCATGTAGAGTTAGCATTTGGTTTCCTGAGGAGAAATGTTTCTAATTAGGATTTTCCTTTTTTTTTTTTTTTTTTGTTCTCCTCAGTGACCCTCTCTAAAAATGTGAGCTCCTCTTCGTTCCTGATGGCTCACAGATCTGCCATAGAACACCACGTGTGTGCGGATGGCTGGCAGGAGACGTTAAGTCAGCTGGCCTGCAAGCAGATGGGTTTAGGGTAAGGTCAGTAGTTTGTAGCACTGATGAATTTCTCAGAGGGCTTCGCGGAAGTTGGCAATAATATCTTCCTTATGAATGCAGAGTGAGTTAGTGCTCTCAAGTAGAGCCCTTCAAAGCCTGGGAAATGAATCAGGTGAGAGGACCACATTTAATTACAGGCACCTGCTCTGAAGAGACTGGGGTGAAAACCTGCTTTGATAAAGCCTCCCGCTACAAGTAAATGGAAGTAATTGTATTTTAAGTACTTCTGAAAGGAAATGCTTTTGGTATTTGTAAAAGCACGAAGATGGTTTCTTCCGAGCAACTTGGATGGGAAAATCTTGAGATTTTTCTCCCAAGAGGTTATTGAAAATTCCTTTTTAAGCAACACACATTTTTTAGTAAGTTGAGAAATAGGACTTAAAGTTGATGGTATTTCAGTTTACCCTAAGTAATTCAGGAAGTGTAAATCAGGAAATAGTTGACCATTTTTGCTCCTTAGTAGAATAAAAAGACACTAACTCTGGCTTTGATACAAACAGACTGAGATCGATACTTTGAAAGTTGGATACTTGCTATTTTGTGGGGTTTTCTTTTTCAGTTCTATTGGAGACGAAAAGCAATAATTGAGGGTCTTAGATGTATATACAAGTGTGCATATTCACATATTTTTTTTCTTTTCAACTACTGATGTATGTGAGATTTTGGGGGGAAATGTGGAAATGATAGGAATCAAAGATAAAGGAGTTTTAAAATTCTAGAATAAAAAAATTGAGTAAATGTCATTTCCCAGGATTCCACTGAACAAACTTGAAATAATTTTACAGTAATGAGTGATCCAATTTTGGGATACCAACTAGCAGCACATTTTTGTTCTCCCAGTTTGAAAAATGTCCTAAATCCCAGTATCTTCAGCCCATTTTTCCCATTTAAAGTCCTATGTCTTTGGGAAGTTGAGTAACTGATGCTAATCTATAAGAAAAGAGCTTTCAACTTTGCCAGAGTGGAAAAATGATATTTACCAAGATCCATTAAATTATACTTCATTTTCACAACATCCTTATGGTGTCTAAATGAAATGGGATGTGATTATGATTAGAGATAAATGAAAAGTCTTTTGAATGAGCTTTATTTTCCTCTCACCAAGACACAGGTTATTTCTTATTATGAAAACTTAATTACATAATGATTGAAAATTCTACTGAGAGTTCTGAGGGAAAGTTGCAACCACAAAGATTTTGCCAGCAGAAAAATTCTTTTGACAAGTCACCCTGTTCTACTGCAAATAGAAGGGAAGGGATCTTATTTTAAATGTTCTCCTTGATATGTCTTTGATTTTTTTTTGCATATTGGATTTACATTTTTTATTGTAATGAAATATACATAACAGAAAAACTCAGCATCTTAACCATTTTAAAGTGCAAATTCCATGACATTTAGTATATACACAAAGCTGTGCAACCATCTCCATTATCTGGCTTCTTTCACTTAGCATAATGTTTTCATGCAACTATGGATCAGCACTTCATTCCTGTTTATGGCTGAAAGATATTCCATTGCATGGATATACCACATTTTTAAATTTGTTCATCCAGTCAGGGACACTTGTATGGTTTCCAGCTTTGGCTATTCTATGTGTATTGGATTTTTAAAAAGATTCTTACTCTATTTGCTCCATTTCCTTAAAATAGTGGGAAAAATGTTATTTTAATATATTAGACATTTATAATCTAAAAGGACATTTAGATTTTTTCTTTATTATTATTATTTTTTAAAAGATTTTATTCATTTATTTGACAGAGAGAGAGACAACGAGAGAGGGAACACAAGCAGGGGAGTGGGAGAAGGAGAAGCAGGCTTCCCACTGAGTGGGGAGCCCGATGTGGGGCTCGATCCCAGGACCCTGGGATCATGACCTGAGCCGAAGGCAAACACTTAATGACTGAGCCACCCAGGCCCCCCCAGATATTTTTTAAAGATAACTTTATTTCATAGAAAGGCTAGGAAAATCTGAGAGAGCAGTGTGGCTGGAAAACCATAATCATTATTTGACTGAGTTAATGTGTAAGTAGTGATATGTCTTCCAAGGAAATGAGTAGGAAGGGTGATCTTAGTATTTTTGTACTTTTTGATTGCCTTCAAGTTTACTCTTCAGTTTACTTGGGTGGCTCATGAATTGACAGAAGTCTGGAGAGCCAGGCTGGGGCAGGAACCAAGATAAGGGGCAAGATGAGGCCATTAATTTCTGCAGTAGGAATCTGCTCTGTTACCACTGTCCCTGGAGATCAGCTGCTGTGCTGTAATTTCACAATTATGCCACTGATGCCTCAAACCCTAAGTAACCCTGTACCTTGAGTCATTTCCTCCAGTTTGAAAGTCCCTACAGAAGGGTCTGTCTGGCCATGACTTGTCATTGACCTACACTCCAGCTGCCAGAGGGAGGGTAAAGGGAATAGCTGTACCCCTTTAGCTTCTGGAGTGGAGTGCCTGCCTTTGTACCTTCAAACATACTCCACATCAGAAACTTGAAGTTTAAAACACAAGCCCAACTAGTTCTATTCAGTATCTCTTTCCTGTTGGTTTTTTAAGTATCTGCTGATGGGTCTTGACCTGGAGTAGGCATCGTGTGGAGGATGCAAAGGTAAATAACATCATCCAAGAGCTTATAATGTAGTGGGGAAACAACCTAGAAACACATGACGAAACAACCTAGAACATAAAGTTGGAAAAAACTTCCAGACTTTTTGTCAATGGTTTATGTAGGGCATAGCACATGACCTACCGATTAAAAGTATATAAGAAAAATATTCAGCTCTAACATTATCATGATAGTATAATACACATTTATTAAGTCATTCATTTATTAATTCAGTAAACATTTATAGAGAAAAGCATTGTAGTGTACGGTCCAAAACTAATATACTTTAACTCTAAATGGGGGGAGGGTCCATTTTGGAGCTAGTTCATAAAAAATACAGGTCTATACTGAATTACGTGTTTTGCAGGGCTTCTATTGAAATGCTTTCCTGATAGGGGCAGTCAATTAAAAAATACCTGCCCTTGGAGTTGTTCAGACCCAAATTATGCCTTCCATGTCTAACAGCACAAATGCTCAGCTCTCAACTAAGTGCTTGCCCAAATGGGAAGATTGAGGGTTCTTTGCTGAATCTGAAAAACTTTTTACCCCCATCTGCAGATATTTTGAGTTTACCCCAGCCTGGAAGTATGATAACTATTTGATTAGACAAGGATATAAATCAACCCCTAAGTTCTCATGACAGTATATTGACTTTGCTACCTATATGTCCAGTATTAAAAACATATGGACATTTATTTAATCAACAATACAAATCAGAATTTAGACTGCCCTCTAATACTTGCCAAATGCTCAGTTGAGACATCTGGTATTTGAGGAAGTTGGTCTAAGGGAATGTGATTCTTTATGTCTCTTGGCTTCATAAGCTTTATTTCTATATAAAACTGGATCATCTGGAAATAGGCTATTCTATTTTGGCAAAAATGCCTTAATGGGGTTAGTTGCAATTTGATTTTATGCCCTAATCTTTTAGAGTTGATCAATAGAAGCAACATCTTCCAAAGAATATTTCTTTGTCTTGGGCAAAACCACAAAGATAGCCTCAAATTATATTACCTAAGAGTCCCTGATGGAAGAATTTACGTTGGTTTTTTTTTTTTTTTTTCCTAAAGTGTACTCCCAGGAAAAAGCTTCTAACTTCAGATTTCACTTGTCATGTAGGGATGGTTTACTTATTGTTGGACTTCATGAAGCTCTAAGACAGACTAATCCTCTGTACTAGTAAATCTAGCTCAGATGGCTGGTCCTGTGCATGTAAACCATAGAAAAGAAGCTCAAAATCTTATGGTCTTTTTTTTTATTGCAATGTAATTCACATACCATAAAATTCACTCTTTAAAAGTATACAATTCAGTTGTTTTTAATATATTCACAATGTTGTGCAGTCATCACCACTGTCTAATTCCTTAACATTTTCAACTTGGAAAAGAAACCCCATGCCTCTTCGCAGTCCCTCCCATTTCTCCTCCCCAAGCCCCTGACAAACACTAATTTACTTTCTGTTTCTAGGGACTTGCCCATTATACACATTTCATAAAAACAGGATCGTATAACTATATACCCTTTTTGTCTGGTTTCTTTCACTTAGCATGTTTTCAAGGTTCATCCATGTTTTAGTATATGTCAACGCTTCATTCCTGTTTATGGCTGAATAATATCCCGTTGTGTAGGTGTATCCAGACTTTGATTATCCATTTATCAATTAATGGATAGTTGAGTTGTTTCCATTTTTTGGCTCTTATGAAAATGTTGCTAAGAACATTCATGTACAAGTTTTTTTGTGAAAATATGTTTTCAGTTTCTCTTGGGTATATACTTAGGACTAGAATTACTAGGTCAAATTTTTAATTTTTTGAGGTACTGCCAAACTGTTTTCCAAAAGGGCTACACTAGCAATGCATGAAGGTTCCAATTTCTCCATATCCTTGTCAACACTTGTTATTATTCATTTTTTATTATAGTCATTATCTGACTAAAAGAGATCGTTCTGGTTGTTATTTGAGAATATGCTATAGGAAGGCAAGGGTAGGTGCAGGAATACTAGTTAGGAGGCCATCGAATAATCCAGGTGAGACATTTTGGTGACTCAGATCAGAATGGTAGCAGAGAACATGGTGAAAAGTGATCTGATCCTGAATATATTTTAAAAGTAGAGCCAATAGGATTTCCTGACAGATTGGATGTTAATTGGGGATTGAGAAGTGTCAAGAAAGAGAAGAGCCAAGAATGACTGAAAGGTTTTTGGATTGAGCAACTGGAAAGATGGTATTGTCTTAAACTAACATGGGGAATACTGTAGATGAAGCAGGTGTGGGAAGAAAGGTCAGTTCTGTTTTGGATATGTTAAATTTGGGATGTCTATTAGACATCCAAATGGATATGCTTATAAGGCTTAAGTCTGGACTTTATTAGTGAGGTTTGAGCTGGAGCTAGATAACTGAAAGTCACCTGGATACAGATGATATAGATTTATGGGACTGGTGACATAACCAAGAGAGCGAGTTTAGACAGAAAAGATAAGAAGACCAAGGGCCGAGCCCTAATGTTAAGAGGGTGGGAGAGGAGAAGTACTAAAGCCAAAGGAGATGAGAGAGGACAACCCACAAGGTAGGAGGATGTGATATTCTGGAAACCAAAGGAAGAAAGTGTATCAAGGCAAGACAATGGTCATATATATCAAAAGTTGCTGAGAAGTCTAGTAAAATGAGGTCTGAAAACTGACTGTTGTTTTCAGCAATGTGTATGTCATTGACATGAGCAGTTTTAGTGGAATAAGTGGGGCAAAAGCATAAGAGATAGTGAAAAGAGAAATAAAAGATAGTATAGAACTTTTTGAAGGGATTTTATCACAAAGAGAAGCAAAGAAATGTGAGCAGGGAAGCAGATACGTGCAAAGAAATGTGGGGGAAGTAGGGTTAGAAGATGTTTGGTGGCTCCATTTCCCTGGAAGCATTCAGTATCCCGTGGATAAATTATTAATAGAGACCTGCCATTGTAGGAACATGATGTTCAATTGCTATTGAATGTTTTTGTTCCTCCAAATTCATATGTTAATTCCTAATCTCAAATGTGAGGCTCTTAGGAGGTGGGGCCTTTGGGAAGTGATTAGGCCATGAGTGTGGAGGCCCCATGAATGGGTTTAGTGTCCTTGTAAAAGAGACCGCAGAGAGCTCCCTCAACCCTTCTACCATGTGATGATCGACATAGCAAGAAGATGGACATCTATAAACAAGGAAGTGGGCTTTTACCAGACACCAAATCTGCCAGGACCTTGATCTTGGATTTCTCAACCTCCAGAATTGTGGGAAATAAATTTCTGTTGGCTATGAGCTACCCAGTCTATGGTAATTTCTCAGAAGCCTGAATAGACTAAGGCAAAAATAAATCATTTTTGAATAGACTAAGGCAAAAATAAATCATTTTTGTCAAAAGTCTTCTTTCATTCCACCTATCTTTTTTAATCAAATAAGTTTGGACTATTTTCCGCAATTAGTGAGCTCACCATAAACTAGTTTATCTTTCTTTAACTTCATATCCCTTTAATATGTTCCTTCTCTTTCAATACGGGCTTACCCTTTATTCATGTTCCATGGGCACATTCCTTCCTGCTTCTGCCTCTTTGTCCATAAATGTCCATACACTTCCTGTCCAAATCCTCAGGCCTCACTCGAGCCCCATGACTTCTGTGAAGACTTTCTCATGTGCATGATGTTTTTTTCCCTCTGTACTTCCTGTGGTACATAAAAATTGGTATTACACAATTCCCCTCTTAAGTCTACAGTGCCATATATCATTTTTATTTTTGTTTCTTCTTTATTTCCCAGAAAGGTTATACAAAATAGTATTGGCTAATCTTAATCGTGTGCCAGGCTGCTCCGAGTCCTTGATATGTATTAACTCAATTTGTCCACCTTATAATCCTGTAATAGATGCAGTGTTGTTATTTCTACTTTACATATGAGGAAACTGAGGCATAGATCAAGAAACTTTGCTAGGTCACAGAAAAATATGGTGCCAGGATGCAAGTCCAAGCAAAGGCAAAGGGCCTCTTGGGTATGACGGGTAGATCCCTTATGGCACCCAGGTATTTAATAAACATGACCTGATTGACGTGGCCAACCAGCTTCTTACACATAAATCCCTTTTAGTATTGCTTTACATGAGATTTTTTTGTGGCAAGTGTTAATACCATATCACCTTATGGTCTTATCATTGTGGCATTTTTTAAAAAGATTTTATTTATTTATCTGAGAGAGCAAGAGAGAGAGAGAGAGAGAGCAGGAGCAGGGGTGGAGGGGTGGAGAGAGAAGCGGACTCCGCACTGAGCAGGGAGCCCGACGTGGGACTGTGTCCCAGGACCCTGGGATCATGACCTGAGCCGAAAGCAGACACTTTTTAAGTAGTGAGGAGGTGCAGCAGTGGGGAAAAATCATGCAGGCCAACAAGAGAAGTGTTTTTCACTTTTTGAAAAATCACTTATAGTAATAACTAGATTCTTGGCATATTCTAAGTAGAAGTTAGCCGAAACAAATCCATAGAGTGTTATTTTCTTTCACACAGAGGCTTCACAGTTTTTCTAGCAGACATGTAGCTTGGGCACAGGGAATTAAATCCTACACGATTCCAAGAAGCTGCTGGTTGAGTGACTGCCTGGGCGAGAAGAAAATCAGAGTCCAGTATGCGGCTGTACAGGTTCCTGGAACATGCTATTCTGGGGTGAGGAAGAAGAATAATTTTCCTGAAAAAGTGCTATATCCTAAAGGAAGTAAAAGTGTTTTTTAAGTTCTTCCATGAGACCACTGGGTATGAGGCTTCAATAAACAAAGCAAGGTAAGTCTATCATTTGTCCTGAAAGCATTTCCATATGATCACTAATAGCAGGCCCTCCCAAGAATTTGGATATTTGTTAGCAAACTGAATCAAACTGTGTCAGTTGAGTTAATGAATATTTTATGGAATTAAAAGGAAACCTCTCAGTGGTGTAGAGAAATTCACCATTATTAACTAGAATGGAGCTATGTGGGATCCTGAATTAATCAGATTGGTTTTCTACTCTCTTACATTCCATTTTGTGGCAAAAAGTTTGTCATTGAAAAATAGATTTGTATCCTGATTTTTCAAATCAAAGATGGTTCTCCAGAAGTACTCTCAAGACTCAGCTTTTAGCCAAAAATATTGGGGCTGATGTGAGCAAGAAGATTCTAGAATGGGAAAAATCAATCTCCATGATATCTCTGAGGGCCTTGGATTCCCCAGTCATCGTAATGATTATAGCATTGCCATTGGACATGAATATGCGTAGTGAGTCCTGGGAAGTTAAGAACATGATTTACAACTTGAACGATCCATCAGGAATTGACCAAAGAGGGCTGTGTTATTTCTGTTAGAAGTCCTTATATGGCAGCTTACTCATCTTGGAACTTATGCCAGGAGACTCCTGGTGATGACTAACTTTAGATCTGATATCTTTTGCATATTGTCTTTCAAACCTACTGAGATTTGGCTTGCTTTTACCTCCAAGGCAGGACTGCTGGTCAGCCATGACATTATCTGCATGGCAGACCCATTGGTCTTTTCTTATTATTTATATAGTTTGGGCTCAAAATCCAGTTTCTTACTCTGGCCTGTAAGACACTGGCCCCTGCCTTCCCTCTTTCCTAGCATTCTCCACTTATCTGGGGAACTTTAGACACACGGACCTTATTACTGATGTTCAAACTGCAAACTCATTTCCAGCTCAGGGGCTTTGCCCTTGCTGCCTTCTGCTTGGAATGTTCATCTGTAGACTTTCAGATGATCACCTCCATCTCACTGTTCATGTCTCAGCTCGTACATCAACGACTTAAAAAGGTTCTTGGCAACCCTAAATGAAGCAGCTTTTACCCTCACCAAGTCTCTGCTTATTTTGTTTTCTTCAAAGCACAGCATCAGGAATTATTTTTAACATGTTCAATTTGTTCCTCTCACTAAAATAATAGCTCCTTGAGGAAGGGACTCCACCTAATACAACACTGTTGTGTTGTCTCCTTTTCTGTTCTACCTTATTAAGCCCACAGTCATCAGTTTTAGCCTTTGTGCATCTGTCTGCATCATTTGTTTAAATTCTGCCAGGGTATTGTTCCTTCTGAGATCCAACTCACTTTATAGCAATATCAGCTTCAACACTCACTGATTAACCCAGTGTTTCTTTTATAAACATAAGTCAAATCTAATTTCTTTTCTTCAAATTTTTATTTAAATTCTAGTTAGTTAATATATAGTGTAATACTGGTTTCAGGAGTAGAATTTAGTGATTCATCACTTACATATAATACCCAGTGCTCATCACAAATGCCCTCCTTAATACCCATGACCCATTTAGCCCATTCCCCACCCACCTCTCTCTGTCAACCCTCAGTTTGTTCTCTGTCCTTAGGAGTCCCCTACGGTTTGCTTCCCCCTCTCTCTCTTGTTTCCCCCTTCCCATATATTCATCTGTTTTGTTTCTTAAATTCCCCATATGAGTGAAATCATATGGTCTTTGTCTTTCTCTGACTAACTTATTTGGCTTAGCATAGTACACTCTAGCTCCATCTATATTGTTGTAAATGGCAAGATTTCATTCTTTTTGATGGCTGAGTAGTATTGCATTGTATGTGATATGTATATATCACATCTTTTTTTTTTTTTAAAGATTTTATTTATTTATTTGAGAGAGAGAATGAGATAGAGATGGAGAGCACATGAGAGGGGGGAGGGTCAGAGGGAGAAGCAGACCCCCTGCCGAGCAGGGAGCCCGATGTGGGACTCGATCCCGGGACTCCAGGATCATGACCCGAGCCGAAGGCAGTCGCTTAACCAACTGAGCCACCCGGGCGCCCCTATATATCACATCTTCTTTATCCATTCATCAGTCATTGGACACTTTGGCTCTTTCCATAGTTTGGCTACTGTTGGTAATGCTGCTGTAAACATCAGGGTGCATGTGCCCCTTCAAATAAGTATTTTTGTATCCTTTGGGTAAATACTTACTAGTGCAATCGCTGGCTTATAGGGTAGTTCTATGTTTAACTTTTTCAGGAACCTCCATGCTGTCTTCCAGAGTGGCTGCACCAGTTTGCATTCCCACCAACAATGTAAGAGGGTTCCCCTTTCTCCACATACTCACCAACATCTATTGTTTCCTGTGTTGTTCATTTTAGCCATTCTGACAGATGTGAGGTGGTATCACATCGTGGTTTTGATTTTTCTTTCCCTGATGATGAGTGATGCTGAGCATCTTTTCATGTGTCTGTTAGCCATCTGGATGTCTTTTTTGGAAAAATATCTATTCATGTCTTCTGCCCATTTCTTAACTGGATTATTTGTTTTTTGGCTGTTGAGTTTGAGAAGTTCTTTATATATTTTGGATACTAACCCTGTATCAGATATGTCACTTGCAATTATCTTCTCCCATTCTGTAGGCTGCCTTTTTGTTTTGTTGATTGTTTCCTTCTCCGTGCAGAAGCTTTTTATCTTGATGAGGTCCCAATAGTTGCTTTTGTTTCCCTTGCCTAAAATTTGTATGGAACCACAAAAGACCCTGAATAGCCAAAGCAATCCTGAAAAAGAAAAGCAAAACAATCCGGACTTCAAGCTATATTACAAAACTGTAGTAATCAAAACAGTATGGTACTGGCAGAAAACGAGACACATAGATCAGTGGACCAGAATAGAAAACCCAGAAATGGACACACAACTGTATGGTCAACTAATCTTTGACAAGTAGGAAAGAATATCAATGGATATTCATGGAATCCAATATTCATCCAATATCAATGGAAAAAAAACAGTCTGTTCAACAAATGGTGTTGGGAAAACTGGACAGCAACATGCAGAAGCATAAAACTGGACCTCTTTCTGTTGGGGTTAATGTAGAGCATGAAATCAGCCATAATACCTGGTTTGCTAAAATGTAACATGGAGGCTGTTGGGGGCAAGGGAAAGTTTCAGAGAAGGGCGTGGGCCTTTGGAATGCCGAGGCCTGTGTGATCACTCTGCTGTAGGAATGTAATGGGGAGTTGCCTTCCCCGAAGCTTTCTTAGCCCAAACAGCAGCCCTATGATCTAAGATGTATGCATTGTCCCTTAGTCTATGTTTAGCAGAACTCGTAGAACCGCAGATTAACATATAGTATCTTTCCTGTAAACAGGTCCTCCTATTTCCAGTAAGACCCCTTGTCACACATTGTGTGCTTGAGAAATAGTGATAAGGATCTGTGATTATCCTGAAGGACCAACAGAAGTGGGAGCAAAGAAAAGCAAAGTGTCTTTGTCACTGAGTGTTGACCCCCTTGCCTTCTCCTCTCTTTCACAGCAAAGTTTGAAGTAATCTTTCATCCGTTCATACATGGATTGCTGGCCATTCCTGGCACCTTTCTTATACCATACAGAAAAAATACATTCAAAATGGATGAAAGACCTAAATTTGAGACAGGAAACCATCAAAATCCTAGACAAGAACACAGGCAACAACCTCTTTGACCTCGGCCATAGCAACTGCTTACTAGACACATCACTGGAGGCAAGGGAAACAAAAGTCAAATCTAATTTCTATCCAATCTTTTACCCTTCTTACATCTTCCAAAAACTAACAAAGGAACATGTAGAATCTTGATTCTGAGGCACAATAATCTTTTTAACTAAAAAATTTCAAGGTCACTTGTAGCAGACATCTATTATGTTGCTTCCCTGTATCACTTCCTTTTAGGGACTTGCTTCATTCCCCGTTCTATCCTTCAGATCCTAATGGGAGCGGCCATCTTTGTACATGACCCGCTCTTCTTGGTCTCAGTGACTGGTTGAGGGGCAGGTACATAACCCAAACTGAACCAATCAAAGGACTTCACTTCCAGGTCACAGTGATTGGATTTTAGGTACTAAAAGTCCCTCAACAAGTTTTGTTTTAGGTGGAGCTGGGAGAGAAGACTTCTTTCCTTTTTGGTCACAAAGATGAATGGATTTGAGTTTAGAAGGGCAAGTAGTCTGTCCCCTGGTTTGTGGAAAAGTCCGTTGAAGGTGATAAAGCTACCCTCCCATCACCTCCTGCTCCCTCTCACAGAAGAAGTGGAGAGATGGAGGGTCCTGAGGACACTTGCTTCCCTGGCACCAGCCATCCTGAGGACCATCCACATCCATTTAGTGATTGATTACATTTCTAGCTTTTGATACTCGATATTCCAGTGCTATTTTAGGTACTAAAATCCTGAATTTCTTTTGTTTGTGTAAAACTATTAACTGAATATATACATGAAGTGTGTGTGTATATATATATACAAGATATATATATATATACATAAAATATATATATAAATAAAATATATATATTTTTTAATTAAAAAAAGTTTGAATTATTTTATCTTATATCGAGTCATAGTCTGTCTTAATTGAATAAAGGTGTATTTTCTATACTTCTTTAGTTTTCAAGAAGAGGAAGAAATGGGCAATTGACAAAAGCAAGACTTCTGTTAGAAAAATTAATTCTACTCTGGTTCACAGTCTTTCTGAACTAGTGGAATAAAAAATGGCATATTGTAGTTGAAACTGGAAATCTCTACTTTTATATAAATCAACTGAAGGTGAAGACAAACAGGAAACAAAAAACACTTTCTTTGAAACTAAACACAAGTTGCTGTCAATAAGATGTTGAGTCAATAAAATATTTTCTTAAAAATAATAAAAAAGATTATTCTAAAAGGTTTTCTACAAGTTACCAAAAAAGCAATGGAATTTTTTGAACATAAAATAGCCCAAAGGAAATAGTTGGACTAATGTAGATTCTGAAAGAGGTAGACACTTTTGCTTAAAAGTATACTTACAACTTGACACCATTTACTCAGTTTACTTTATGAGGTTGAATTTTAAAAATGATCAAATGACATTTTAATTTAAAATTTTTATGATTGGTTAATTTTTTCACTTTTAATGAAATGCTTATTTTAAATACTACTTTATTTTTATTAATTTTATTTTCTAATTTATACTGGAATGATAGTGTATATTTAATAGTTATCTTTTATAAATTTATATTTTACTTCATGTTATAATTTTAAAATTTAGATCAATATGGATTAAACGTCTAGTGTCATTGATTTTTTTTTAATTTTATGAAATATCAATACTGTGATTTGATTTAATAACTTTCCCCTCTTTGCTTTGAGATAGTTTTTGTCACTTACACCTATAGATCATTGCCTAATACAGTTCTTATACTCTACCTCTGAGATAGACAAATGAATAAAATTATATGTTCTCAGTTAGGATTTCAATAAAAATATTTTTATAAACATTAGGTTTACGGGACACCTAGGTGGCTCAATTGGTTAAGCGTCTGTCTTCAACTCAGGTCATGATCCCAGGGTACTGGGATCAAGTCCCGCATTGGGCTCCTTGCTCAGCAGGGAGCCTACTTCTCCCTCTGCCTGCCGCTCCCCCTGCTTATGCTCTCTCTCTCTGACAAACAAATAAAATCTAAAAAAAAAAAAAAAAAGAAATACTAGGTTTCCTGGAAAAATTAACTCAGACTTTATGTTCTCCTTTAAACATTTCTATTGGTGAGAGTTTTTCTGTATAAAGCATAAGCTGAGCTATCTAACCAGGCAAATGATTCTATAGTAGTATTCATTCATGTTTTGTTTGAAACCTATTGTGCCCTTTTGTCAAAATTTCCAGGTCATCCTTCTACTTGACAAAATAATTTAACTAGCTTTTAATAGTCACATGTCTATAAGAACCAGAGATAATAATATGACAGGATTCAAGAAAATATTTCTGAATCCAGATAGCTAAATGTTTAGTGGAAATGTTCCAAATTCTGAACGGGATATTTAGAATAGCGAATTGTGTATCTTGTCTACTACACCAGTCATTTATATTTCAAGACCAACTGCTAATACCGAGGTTGAAAACTCAGATTATTTTTCCCCAACAATAACCATAATAGAACAGACTTTGTCCTTCCCCTGAAATGTATAACATTTCTAGGTAATTCCTACCCTGTTCTCTTGCCCCCAGAAGTCAAGAAGCCCTTGGTTGCCCATTTGTGCTGACCTTCATTTTTAAGTCAGCAACCCCAACATGATGATAAAACAAGTGTTAAGTATCCTATTACTAAATAACGAGTGTCTTGAGAGTAGGAAAAGGATAGGTCAAGCTGTCTAGAGATCTGGTTGCTCACCGAAGCCTTGAAATATATCTTTCCTTTCAGAATATCAGGATGTTTTAGAATTCTGGATAAGTTCTATCTTCTCATTTCCAGGACAGAGGAAGAATTAAACATTTTTTATATATGTCTTATGGCTGCACAACTCAAGAAGCAAATTTGGAAATCCTTTTGCTTTTCTGTGTAGTATTGCCTTTAGACCCAGAGCAGAGGGGCCTTGCCCTGGGCTCCATGATTTAGAAGAGTGATTCTCCACCAGGCTTAACTTTGCCCTTTAGGAGGCATTTGGAAATGTCCCTAAGACCTATTTAATTACCAGTCCAGCAGTGGTGGGGTGGCTACTAGCATCTAGTGGGTAGACGTTGGGGATGGTGCTAAACATCCTACAGAGCACAAGATAGCCCCACACAGTAAATAATCATCTGGTATAAAATGTCAGTAGTGCCAAGGATGGGAAACCCGGATTTAGAGGGACCACTCTGGCCTTCCTCCCCAGCCATGCCTCACCCCATGGGGCAAGGAGTCTGTCCGCCAAGGAGTTATGGCCCCCTGGAGCCTGGTCCACGATCTATAGCAATGTTTTCAGAGTGTAGTCCCAGACCAGCAGCAGCAGCATCACCTGGGATGTGTTAGAAAGATTGCTTTCGAGGCCCTATCTCAGACTTTGCAAATCAGGGAGTCTGGGGATGGGGCCAACAAGCTTTGTTGTAACAGGCCCTTCAGGTGATTCTGATGAATGTCAAAGTTTGAAAACCACTGTTCCAAGGAGTCCAGAATCTTATATTTGAGCGTAAAAGATATGTTTGTCAAGATGGGAAGATTAGAATACATTTTCTTTAACAACTTGTTAACTTGATTTATAACATCTAAATATGTAGACATATGGTATGTGGGTCTCCATTTGTACCCTTACTCGCAAATGTTTGGCCCCACATATGTTTGGGATGGGTCTGTATCTGTGTCTCAGTTTTCTCAGGCTGTCAAGTGGGGGCACTGGATTAGATTGTTCCTTAATTTCCTTCTCTGTACATGATTTCATTGCTACTATAGAAGCATTTAGTTCTGATTATATTCCCCGCACACACCTTTTTTCCCCCAGTTGGGCTTGTCTTTTTAAAAATTAATTAATTAATTAATTAAAATTCAACTAGACAACATATACATCATTAGTTTCAGATATAGAGTTCAAGTGTATAACATCCAGTGCTCATCACATCACACCTACACACACGTTCTTAGGATAGAGGGACTTTAATGCCTAATCAGTGCTAAAATGTTTTTTTTGCTCTTTTGCTCTCTGCCCAACAGGATTTCTTTAATATGATAAAATATGGGAAAAGATAAGTCAAATGCATTACCGATTGTCAAAATTTGAGCAGCTAAGTTCCAGATACTTTTTCATAGCACGATTTACATTATATACATAGTTATAAAAATTAAAAAGCACAGGGCGCCTGGGTGGCTCAGTTGGTTAGGCAACTGCCTGCGGCTTGGGTCATGATCCTGGAGTCCTGGGATCGAGTCCCACATGGGGCTCCCTGCTCGGCGGGGAGTCTGCTTCTCCCTCTGACCCTCCCCCTTCTCGTGCTCTCTCTCTCTCTTTCTCTCTCTCAAATAAATAAATAAAATCTTTAAAAAAATTAAAAAGCACATACACATAGATTCTTGATGATAAGTAAATTGGCATTAGTCTTTCAGGGAAAATCAAACTATTAATCAAAAATTTAAATTTTGATTTGATACTTTTATTTCTAAGAAATTATTTTTATTTCTAGGAAATTGTGCATGGAGGCAAAAATGAATAGTTAGGAGTGTTAACTGCTGCTTTTTTGTTATAATGAAAATTAGAAATAACCTACATGTGCATCAATAGTGGGTTGGCTAAGTAAGTGTATGCACAGCCATATAATAGTAACACTCGGCAGCTATAAAATGAACTGGGCATGTGCTGTTAATGAAGGGGGACCGTGTGGTGTTCAAAGTGTTAGGAGTGGTACTCTGGCCTCAGACCACTGACCATCTGCATACTGTGTGACCTTGGGCAAGTTACTTATTCTCTCTTTGCCTCAATTTTTTCATCTCCAAAATAGGGACTAATAATGCCTACTTTCCAACGTTGTTGGGAGGATTAAATAAGATAAAATGAGTTTGTCTTTCAGTGCAGTTGACAAATGTCAACTATTATTAGGGAAAGATTTCCAAGATAAATCACTAAATAAAAATATATCAATACAACACAGAACAATGTGTATAGACTAAAAAAAAAATGAGTATGTATACATGAATTACAGCTAGAGCTTGGCAAGGATACTCTCAAATGCTATTTTCAGTGGTCATTTCTACACATCTGGGATGGGAAGAATATTTTTTCATTGTATAATTTTATTTTTTCCATATAAAGTATTCTTTTTATAACAAAATTATTTAAAGAAAAAATAAGAAAAAAATGAAATCACACAGATGCTCAGATTCTGTATGATGGCAGAAATAGAACCATATGGATTCACTGATATTTTTTTAATGAGCCATAGCATGGTATTTCTGGTGCTAAAAAATTTATTTTTGTGCATGAGAAGCATTCTAGGGCTTAAGAATTTCATGGAAAACTAATTTTTATAATGACATCCCCCTCTTCTTGATGATGAATTTCTTGTATTTTCCACTTGATATAACTGAGAGATTCAGACTAAATTGCCTTTCTTGTTGGAGGTTAATGAATGAAATGCAGAAAACATCCCAGGTGCAATGCTCTGTGGAAACCTTTTTCAGGGCAACTGAAGGTGCCTTGCGGGTTGAAAGACTGAAGTGTCCTTTGACGTGATTTTTCTATCCACCACCGTGCAAATCCTATGCTGAATAGCCCTCCTTGTGCGAGTCCCTTTTGCCCTATAAAAACTTGCCGAAAGAATGACTTAATTAAACAACAAATCTGAGGCTTATCTTCCTTTGGCTTATGGCCAGTCATATGCCTGGATTTAGGAGGCCCTCAAGTTGATCGACTGCCAGAAAGGAGTTCTCAGGATGCAGGTATCAGGAGAAACACTGTCAGTGGTGTTTGTGACCTCTGTCTGACTTTTAGTAGCTTGCCTCTTGCTTACGCCTCCACATACAGAACTTGTGAGATTGACAGAAAGCCAGACTCTCATTTTGGTCAAGGAAAACAAAACTCCTCATTTTGCAGTAGGTTTTGTGAAGTCTTCAATCATCCCCACCGTTCATTCAAGTTCCTAAATAAATTCAATCTTGTGGAACTCTTCCTAAAGTGTGGTCAGGGTTCATGCTCTCTGTTTTAAAATCAAATGATTAGAATCCACTCATTATTAAGGGCTTTGCTTTTTTCTTTGGCTCTTTACCATCAAGTGTTCTCTTTAGAGGGTTTTCCTCTTTTATAAGTAACAGGATTTGGGGAAGGTTTTGTTCCTTTTGCTTTCTATTATGAGATTACAGTAGTTTTTTTGGGGGGGTACCAAATTACTTTATTTGAAGAATGGTACAAATGAAAGAAGTTAAGTGGATGTTTTGGTACAACTTATAGAAAAGGTAAAGGTAACCCCAACATGCATGCACTGCCTTGGTGACCCAGGGAAGTCACCCTTGTGGCTATGGGAAGACAGCCTAAGGCTTAGCTTTCACTCTCACTGTTTCCCAAGGTGTGCTTGTCAAAGAGATACTCTGCCATGCCAGATTCGGGAGCCCCCATCTTGCGCAGGTTGGTTACGTGGTCACCCAATTCTTTGATGGATTTCACCTGCTCATTCAGGTAATGAGTCTCAATGAAGTCACATAAATGGGGGTCCACTTTTATCAGTGGCCAGTTTGTGCAGTTCCAGTAGTGACTGATTCACGCTCTTTTCCAAATGTAATGCACACTCCATTGCATTCAGCCCGTTCTCCCAATCATCACGGTCCGGTTTCTTGATATCCTAAAGGAAGATTCGGCCACCTCGTTGGTGCTGCAGCTTCATCAGTTTCTCAGCATGTTCCCTCTCCTCATGAGATTGGTGAAGAAAATATTTGGCAAAGTTCCTTCAAAGCCACATCATCGCGGTCAAAGTAGTAAGACATGGACAGGTAGACGTAGGAGGCGTAGAGCTCCAGGTTGATCTGGCGGTTGATGGCGGCCTCCGAGTCCTGGTGGTAGTTCTGGCCCACCTGCGAGGGGGACGCAGTCGTCATGGCGGTGGCTGAGAAAAGGCGGCGGCGAGCGGGCGGCGGGGGCCTTGGAGCGGTCCGAGGGCGCGACGAAGAGATGGCGGAGGGCTGGCTCTGAACGGCGGCCCGGGTGGGGGACGAGCTCCGGGTTCAGTCCAAGCACTGTTGAAGCAGGAAACCGCGGCGACTCTCGGCGGAGACTCGAGATTACAGTAGTTTTTAAATAATCAGCTGAATGTTCATTTTCTTTCAATGCCACCGAGTCTAACTTTGCTTCCCTTCCTGTGCCCTCCCCCCCCCCCCTTTTTTTTGAAATATGGCATCCTGTTATGGAAAAGAAAGTCACCAAGCCTGCAAACTTGATGCTACTAAAACTTCAGGATTTCCAGGTTCATTTGAACCCTGAGTGCTGTTGCCATTCTTCTCACTTATCTCTTATTTGGGTTGGGGGGACGGGTGTCATAAACAGGTATTTGCACTCATTGACAAGATGGCAAAATCTAGATTATAAGCATATAATGGAATACATGAATAATATGTATTTCTCTTAGGAAATTCTATGTGATGCCTTTTTAAAAATTTTTTAATTTAAATTCAATTTAGTTGACATATAGTGTATTATTAGTTTCAGAGGTAGAATTTAGTGATTCATCAGTTGCATATAACACCCAGTGCTCATTCCATCAAGTGCCCTCCTTAATGCCCATCCCCCAGTTACCCCATCCTCCCACACACCTCCCCTCCAGCAAATCTCTTTGTTTCCTAGAGTTAAGAGTCTCCTATGGTTTACCTCCCTCTGTTTTTATTTTATTTTATTTTATTTTCCTTCCTTACATTCATTTTCTCACTTAACTTTGATGTGTTTCTCCAGACTTTTCACCAGGGAACAAATCCATATTATACGTGTCACTTTTCTCATCATCATGCACCCCTGCCACCCCCAACTTTCATCGAAGGTGCTCACCTTTTACTTGAAAAGAAAGATAAGAGGCTATCTGATTTGAATTCCTCTACCCCCCCTCCAACTTCAGCAAAGTACCACTTTCCTTCCAGGTCCGGAGGCAGCCCTCTTCCTTCCTATCTAAATTAATTCTTCCACATTTTCTACCCTGGGCATTAGGTGATGAAAGTCCAAACAGTTTTCTGCAAATATGGATTGCCTAAAAGAACCAATTATTTCATTTAGAATAGAATATTTTACACAAAACCTGAATACTTTGAAACCTAAGGTTTTAAATCTTGGATACAGGGTAACCGTATTTATTTGAATGATTGAATGAGACATTCACAGGAAAGTATTGGTAGAAGTTGAGTAAGAATATAGGTAAAGAGCAAAATAATGTTAACTCCCATCTTTATTTTCCAGAGTTTTTCCTAATTTTTAGTTCATGAGGATTTTGCAGTATGTTGAAAAACATCATTATAATTTTATACTGCCCAAATAGATCCTAAGTGGCCATCAATTTACTTTACTTACTTCTTTACTTTTTACTTTACTTTACTTTACTTTATTTTAAGGTATTGCTGCACTGCAGGATTACACTGGGTAAGAAAAGAGGAGGAAAAAAAAATCCTGGGCAGATAAATTCTTTTACTTTTTGTGATCCCTGCCCAAAGTTGCTCTTGTTTTTTAGGTATTGGAACTTTTACATCATACACATTAGAATTCTAACACCTCACAAAGCTCAAATGCATGTCAGTGGAGAGAATGATTAAAATTGCTATAACTATTTGGATCTTTATTGCTCTAGTATATTTTTAGTAGCTTCCTCTCTTGCTGATCATATTCCATGCCAAATTTCTAATACAAATCCCCCTCTTGAAATATTGACTTATAATGTAATGCTTCTTTTTGAAAGACAGTGAGTGCTAAGGAATGATATTGTCTGGTCAAAGATCATTGTGCTTTGAATATGTCATTGTTATTTGTCCTATATTAGAGAACCATCTGTGACCGAATTGGTACAGGAACAGGAGCAAGACCAGCTGTGGTTGACATTACACTCCAGCTGGGAGAGCCTCAATGGGACCACTTTGCATGAACTGTTGGTAAAAGGGTAAGACCGCTTGCACAAGAGCTGTGTAGAGTGGATTATGGAGCAAGAGTCTATCATCAGGGACCTTCTCCTACTTCTAATTTAAGATAACCCAAATTTATCACATCAATAAAGAACGTCCATAGAATGGTGATTGGTCTTTATATTTCAACATTGGTTTGGTTTTATCTCTTCTTTCTAGACATAAATTATTTTTTCTCTTGCTAATTACATGCTTCTTTAATGATGATTACAGCAACTATCATGGGGAAGGAAGAGGAACTTAGGTTCTAATTTTGGAGTTTTTTTTCACATCCTATTCAAAGTAAATTCTCATATCTGCAGTTTGTACAGATTCTACATATAACTAGTTAACAGGGAATGGAAGTAATGAGAACTGATCAAACTTGGACAGTCTGAGGAAAAAAATTGACACAAAATGAAATTATAATCAAGTAGCCTTGAAAATATACTTCTGAAAATTTTCCCTAAACAATCATGGCATCTTGAACAAGGCTGTCTCCCTTGTCTATGGCTGGGGGTATGGGGATATGGAGGAAATTGAAGGAATTAACATTTATTTAGTGGTTATTACATTATAGGGTCATAGCTACAGAATATTTAAATAACTTGATCAAAACTCACAGCCCACAGTGGCCTCTCAACTCAAACCAAGTTAATCTGACTCCAAAGCTTTTCATAAGTGCTAGAGAAACCACTTAAGAATTTCAAAGAAATCGAAAGGTAGGCCATTTCTCTTTAAAATTTCTTGAAAATTTCCCCAGAGACCCAAACTCTGCAGCCAAATTTCTGAAGAACTTCTTCAAAACAATGACCTGAATCTTTCAACAGAGTGATTTTTCCCCCCAAATTGCAAATGACAGAAAAGCCCTTTCAGGTTTAATACATACACACATATGTACACATATACATACATTCAATTGTAAACTGGGAGTTGGTAGAACTGGTTCTACTTCCGGCTTACTAACTAGGTTTGTGATCTTATATAACCACAATTTCCTATAAAATAAAATTGGTACAGATAGTCTTTGCTGTTTTTTTGTATTTCTACAAGTTGTGATTTTGGGATCTAACCAATTAACAACTGAATATTGAGTATCTCTTCTCTGGCAGGTTCATTGCCAGGTTGTGAGGAGATGTAGGAGTGAATGAGGGGAACAAGGGCCCTCATTCCAAGGAACCTATGCTATATAGGTGGACAGAGAGACTATAAGCCAGTAAACAAAAGGAATTTCAGATATTTGGAAATACTACAAAGAAATTAAGAATAACAAGATAGAGAGTAAGAAGGAGATAGGCAGATGGGACTTTAGGTTGTGGGAAGGCAAAAAGCAGGCATGTTTTTCTGTATTATATAATTTATTGATACAAATAATTACGCATGCCCCCATGCAGATTTAACAAGAAATGAAAACACAATAAATCCTCAAAAAGGAAAGTGGACATGACATATTTAGGGATTTTTTTTTTTTCTGAGAAATCTGATTCTAAGCACATCACAGTATTTTTGACAGTCCCCAAAGTGTCTTTTGTTTTTTAATTTATACTATGAATAAATGCTTCATGGTTGGAAGAGAACTTTGTGATTGAAATTTAATGCACCCTAAAGCAAGTTCTCTTGTGCAGCCACATTGATAGATGTTTAAACATGGCCCATGTACTTACCTTTAAAAGTTAACTGTGATTTTTAGAAAGGTCTTTCTTTCCTGAACTTACTTTCTGTTAAGTTCTACTGACTGGTTCTGATCCCACCACCTAGAGTTACATGGAATAAATTTAACCCCCCTTCTTCCTGTCAGCCAAACGTAGATCCACATTTTAATATCACAGGTCTCATCAAAGATTTTTTTTCCAGTCTAAAAAATTTAGTTCCTTTATCTGTTCTCTAACTTTTTGAAGTAATATTTTATTTCTCTCAAACTATTTGCGACTTCTCTTGGACAGCCACACTCTCTCTGTAAGCATAAAAATCTGACATGCTCCTTCCTCACCAAAGATTCTAAGAAGTAGCCCAGTTCCCTTGCCTTCCTCTGCCTACTTTGAAAATCATGGTTTGAGTCAATATTCTGGGTGGTGCCACCAGCCAAGATGATGTGGGAAACTTTGCTAACAGTAGTTTCTTTCCCCACCCATGTGAAATTATGTTATGATGATATTAAATAAGCTTAAAAAAAAGGTACATATCCTCCATATACCCTTGTTTCCAAGGTGATATTTGACAAACAGCCCTGCCTCAAGAATTTCTGCATGAATTTCTGTTACTCAAAGAATGTGACCTCTGGGAATGGTTGAACCTATATCTTGCTTTTCACTGGTGAAGTGTTTGAAATGAATGAAAAATATGTAACCTTAACATTATGCCATTTTATGTTTCCAAATCTAGGCAGGCTTGTCATAGCAGAAGTAAGATTTCTCTTCTGTGTACTAAACAAGGTGAGAGCATTAGTGGTGTGGCAATGAAATATGATCTTAATTTAACTGGGTTGGCTCAGGGGAAGAACAGTACTTTGCACTTAACAGCAAAGACCTAAGTATCTTGCTGGGTTTAGCGGTGAATCACACGCTGTCTTTCCTGCTCCTCGGTAGACTGCGGGCGTCGCCCTGCTGCCCGAATGAACAAGAGGATCCTTGGGGGTCGGACAAGTCGCCCTGGAAGGTGGCCATGGCAGTGTTCCCTGCAGAGTGAACCCAGCGGACACATCTGTGGCTGTGTCCTCATTGCCAAGAAGTGGGTCCTGACAGTTGCCCACTGCTTCGAAGGGTAAGCTGCACTTTGTTCTTTGGCTTTGCCTGGATTTGATCATTTTGTCCCTTGGGCGTTCTTAGTGGCATATGTCATTCTGTGAAGCCACTTCAGTGCAAAAGCCACAGTTGATCTACTTCCTTTATCTGCTTAAGTCTTTTTACTCTTGATGTTGTCATCCTATGTAGGTGCTAATCATTTATTGGAAATGGATGTATATTGCCTATGAATTTTTTCCTAAAGAGGGAGAAAGAGGAAGAAGTTTAGGAGGTTGACTGTCCAGCTAGCATTAGTCTCTTTGCTAGCCCTCTTAAATACAACGAATACACCTGAGGTTCAACAAAGAGGATTGATGTATACTACAGGAAGGTGAGGGTACTGGAGGGACTAGTGAGGACTTTGAGAAGGAGAGTTAAAGGTACCACAATATGTGTATAAGGATTCTCCAGAGAATGAGAGACCAATGAGAGAGGAGGGGTGAATTTATTTTAAGAAATGATCTCACATGATTGTGAGGGTTGCTGGTGAGTCCAAAATCTAATGGTGTAGATCAGCAGCCTAGAGACTCAGGGAGAGTTGCAGTTGGGGTCCAAAGGCAATGTACTGGCAGAATTTCTTCTTGCTCAGGAGAGGGTTAGTCTTTGTTCTCTTCAGGTCTCCAATATATGGGATGAGGATAATTATATTATGGAGGGGTAATCTGCTTTATTCAAAATCCACCAATTTAAATGTTAATCTAGCCCCCAAAACACCTTCACAGAAGCATCTAGAATAAGTTTGACCAAATATTTGGGTGCCATGGCACAGCCACATTGGCATATAAAATTAATTCATTACAATATGCCTAAGGGAGCAGAAAAATAAGACAACGGGCAAATCTACCCTAAATTGACAACCATCACTGTAGAAGGTCCTCTCCCGTTCCATCCATCTGTTGTGTATTTTAGGAACAAAAAACCCCCCAAGCCAACAGTTACAATAACAAACACACACAAAAAATCCCAAACATTTAGTATGTTCCACAAGATTCTGGGGGTCAGACATTTGGACATGACATAGCTGGTGCAGTTTGTCTCTGATCAGCAATGTTTAGGGGCCTCAGCTGGAAGCATTCTAAGGCTGAGGGCTGGAACCATCGGAAGTCAGGCAGTCAGTGCTGCCTGTTGGCTGGGGCCTTAGTACATCATGGTGGCTGGCACCCCCCCAGAACCAGCTTCTCCAAAAGGGAGACCTAGCCTCCAAAGACATACATGGTGCCTCTCCTGTATGATTGGTCAGAGCCCTCACACAGCCCCACCTAGATCCCAAGCGAAAAGAAACAAAGAACTCTACTCTCAGTAGGAGGAGGATTTGAGGACAAGGTTTTTAAAAACCACCATACCACTTTTTCCCCTGTTTTTTTAAAAATAATTTTACTTTACTTAAAGTAAATTAAATATTAAATAATAGCAAAAATTCAAAACGAAATAATTCATAGTTCTATCACCCTAACTCAATTGTTC
This sequence comes from Zalophus californianus, assembly GCF_009762305.2. Taxonomy (NCBI): domain Eukaryota; kingdom Metazoa; phylum Chordata; class Mammalia; order Carnivora; family Otariidae; genus Zalophus; species Zalophus californianus. Next base: position 39,399,737 of record NC_045596.1, on the reverse strand, counting down.
TTCATTTTGATCAGGTTAAGTTCTAGAAAAAAATGCAATTTCTTTCTTTTTTTTTTTTCCTATTGTTTTATTTTTAGCTTTGCCACTTACTGTGTCACCGTGGGTCAATTCATTAACTTCTCTGGGCCCACAGTTTCTTCACTTGTGACATGAGGGAAATAACAGTCCCCACCTCACAGGGTTGGTGTGGGCAGTAAGTGAAATAGTCTTGTGCAAAGCCTTGGGACCATGCCTGACACTGATCAGTGAACTCTCAAAGGTCAGCTTTTCTTTTAAAAAATTACTGCCAAAAATACGCATTCTACCTTTCCCCTTTGCATTACGGCATGAGTATTTTTGCATTTTGCTGGCAGTATTTTTATCTTCTTCCATACTCTACTTTCTCATCCTCCTCACAGGAACCCTGTTACAGCCTAGCCGATGTTCTTTCTCAGCTATAACACATACACTTTTCACAGGGTGCTACTGTTTGCTTTTACAACTTGGAATCACAATCTGTGCTTTTGTTTGTTGTTTTTCTCATACCACAATATATCATGGACCTCCCTCTAGGTCAATGGATGTAGCTCTAGCTCTTTTTCAAACTAAATGATATTCCTTATCTACATTTACCATAACTTTTTCTATTACTCCCCAGATGATGGACATTCAGGTTAGCTCCCATTTGCTACCATCTTAATAATACTGTAATACATCTTCTCAAACAAAGCTACTCACCTCCTTGTCTTCTTGCTTCTATAGACTAGAGTCCCAGCATGTATACTTAGCTCTGCATGGGGGTTCCAGAGATGAATACGTGTTTCCTCCTTGGAGTGCTAACCTAGGAAGGAGGCAGGCACTGAAACAAGTAATTAGAATATAATGCAATAAGTGATTATAAAATGGAAATGTGTATATCCAGTAGATTGTTCTTTTTGGGAAAATAAAATATAAAAAATAAACCAGAACCCCCTTTTGAGAAGTTTTAATGTGTTAAGATCAAAAATGATTGGGAGAGTCTGTGTAGTGTGTCGGGAAATACACGAACAACGTTATTGCTTTGGAAGGGGCCAGATGTTTCCAGATGTCTTTTCCAGTTCTGATTTATAACTCCGTGATAAGCAGAGATGACACTATCAGAGTACATTCATCAAACACCTAATTTAGGATTACCTAAATAAATCCAGCAGTTCTTTAAGGGAATAATACTCTTTAGGTGTTAAGCCAGATTCATACGCCACTTCTGTCATTTCCGTATGTGGTATCCAGTCTTCCTCTTTCACTGATAGCTCCGCAAAATTAACAAGAAACCTTGCAGTAGAGAAGAATATGTGTTTACAATTAAGGAAATGGATATTATATCAAAGGTCTTGGTGAAATTTCATGGAACACTAAACTTAACAGGACTGTCGAGAGGGACCTGGACTATCATAAAAAGCTAGAAATTGCCCAATGTCAAATAAGCCTTTGCTTGAATGTGTGCTAATAATGGATTCTATGTTACAATCTCTCCAGTGGCCCGCAAGCTTTGAGAACTTCTAATTATAAGCCTTATTCTCTACTGAAGCCATCAACTGCTGCAATTAATGGGATTCACTTCATATTGTGATTCCATACTTTGGCAAGGCCCAGTGTGACCCTCTGTAGGTCTTCTCAAGCTTGTCTCTTTTAATTATATTGGTTTAAAAAAAAAAAAAGGACAAGTTCGTTTTGCTCTTTTATGGAGAAGTATTTAAAAATCCCAAACGAAAATTAAAAAACATATGAGATACTAAGCTGATCAGACCAAGTCCCATATGCCCTAATCACAACTCAGCTTTAACACTTCTGAGGAAGAAAGACTTTGACTTTCAGGGGTAATTTAACAAGGAATTTTCTGCCTTCTTCTGCCTGTGAGAGTCTTAAGGCTGAACTTCCTAGGCTGGCCCACAAGTAGTCATTGTCAGAAGCATCTAATTCCACTCTAGGAAACACACATGAAAATGATCACCTCCCTATATGAACATAACCCTTAACCCTGCCATGTCACCCATGCCGTGATTTCTCCCAATCAGCTCTTCTCTGCAACAGGACTGCAGTTGCTGGTCTGCATGTGTCCCCCAATGATTTCAGTCCCCCCATCTCCTCCTCGTGCTCCAAGCTCATCACGTCAGTCCTGAACAGCTCCCTCGCTCATTCTCCACAGAACAAAATCACTGTTCTTGCCCAGCTGTCCTGGTCTAGCAGTCTGCTAGTGCACTCAGAAAAGGAATTGAAAGGCTTAGTCTGTTTTTTATTAAAAGTTAAATCATGATGTGTCCTCATGATTCCTGCTTTACCTCTAGGTGCTTATGAACTGTGCTGGTAATTCACAATGTGTTTTTCCATTCCATCAACTTAAGCGATTTGATCCATTCCAGTCAGTAATAGTGTCCACTAAGCAGAAATTCTCCATTTTGGATCCATACCTCCCCTGGGGTGCTATTTTCCAGCAGCATTGGACAGTAAGCAAATGTGGCTTTAAAAAGTCTTTGGTGACAATGACCTGACTCCATGCTTGCCACTGTACTGCCTCGTATGGAGATATTCTCTCTCCTCCTCTCTCAGTGGAAAATATCTGGGTTTAGCATGTGGCCAGAAGTTGGCTTAAAATATGCGTCAAACCTCATAGTTTCTGGGGCTCACAGAAACTGGGAGCTCCTCCCCTTTTAAGCTTTGTAGTTACTTACGTGTTTCTTCTAGTCATGCAACTACCTACCAAGTACTCTGCATCTGCACCTGACAGCTAACAATTGCTGAAGAATATCACACACCCTGACAGCTAACAGCTCACATAAAATGTATGATGGTGAATCTCGAGGTGAGCATCCAACAATGTAGGACACTTCCAATATACCTCCACAGCAGAGTCACTTTTCTACCCTCAGAGACAACTGTCTGACATCTCCTCTCTCCCCAAATCCTCTCATCCTCTCTCTCTCCTCTCTCCCCAAATCCTCTCATCCTCCATTGGTCTCACCTCATACTTCATGGAGAAAAGAGACACCATCATATATTTCACCTTGTGTTACCCTTAATCCCACAAATTACCTGTAAATGTGGCCATATCCCCTTCTTTCCCTTGACTTAGGGTGGAAGATGTGTCTCTGTTTTCTATTTAAGATAATCATATCCTCCTTCATCTTTTTAAAGACTTCATTTTTTAAAATCATCATTTCTATTTTGCATCATTAATTTCTCCCTTTTTGCTGGATCATTCTCTTCAACAAACATGCTTTGATATCACTAACTTAAGCCCCCTCTCTTGATTTTCCATCTCTCATCAACTATTGCTCATTATGGCTGGAATTACAGTAAACTCCTGACAGACTTTCATGCAGTCATTGGCCCCCCTTTTCCATTCCCATGTCTCCTCAACTCGATTTAGGTTCAGCTCTCATCAAAGTCATCACAGATATAGCACAGATATGGCCAAGTCTTTGATGACTTCCATCTTGCCATATCGACATGGTGACTTTTCAGTTTCCGGTTTGTTGGAACCCTTTCTAGTATTTCATCACTACATCTTTCTTGAAATACTTTCTTCACTTTTATCTTGGAAACTAAAATAGTCTTGTTTTCCTCTTATTTCACCAACCTACCCATTTCTTTCTCTTTTCCCTATCTCTTCCTTTTTTAGGCCACTGAATGCTTTAATGCTCCAGGGCTACTTATGGACTGCAAGCTTTGTTTCCCCCCCAAATGCGCATGTTGAAACTCTAACCTCCAACAGAATGGAATTAGCAAGGTGAGGTCCTTGAGAAGTAATTAGATCATGAAGGTGGAAACCCCATAATGGGAATAATGTCCATATAGGAAGAGGAAGAGAGCTTGCTACCTCTTTCTGCCTTATGAGGTTACAAAAAGAAGATTGTTATCTATAAACCAGCAAGAATGTCTTCACAGAACCTAATCATGCTATCAACCTGATCTCGGACTTCCAGCTTCCAGAACTATGAGAAATAAGTGTATATTATTTTAGTCACTCAGTCTACGGTAATTTGTTATAGCATCCCGAGCTAAGACAAGGACCCAATTCTTGGCTTTCTTATCTGTCTACAGTCATCTAATAATATGGTTTCAAATACATGTACATATTTGAACAAATATGAATATCAAGTATTGATATGAATATCATTATGGATATATTTGCACTAAAATATGAATATCATACATATATTCATGACTTCCAAACTTATATCTCCAGCCCAGATTTTTCCCAATCACCACCCTTACCCACCGACTTTAAACATGTAATTTAAACTAGATGAGATGTCCATTTGAATGTGTAATAAACATCCTACTTTAATTGCCAAAGCAAAACTTGGTTCCTTACCCTCTCCCCACTGATCAAATAATTGTGTGCCTCACAAGCTTTCCCCCAATCTCAGTAAAAATCAATATCCATTGGTTCACCAAACCTAGGAATCATCCTTAATTCCTCTCACATTTACTCAGTGATAATTTCTGTAGGATCTTCTTCCAAATTATCTCTAACCCAACCACCTCTCACTATCTTCATGCTATAATTCTAGTCTAAGCCATCATCATACCAGGTCTTCACTATTATGTTGGTTTCCTAGGGCTGCCATAACAAATACCATAAACTGAGTGGCTTGAACTGGGTGGCTTGAACAATTTTATTATCTTACAGTTCTGGAAGCTAGAAGTCCAAGATCAAGGTGTGGGAAGGGTTGGTTCTCTCTGAAGGCTATGAGAGAATGCCTCTCACCTAGATTCTGGTGGTTGCTGGCAATCTCTGGCATTCCTTGGTTTGTAGAAGCATCACACAAATTTCTGCCTTCATCTTCACATAGTGTTCTCTTGGTGTGCATCCCCTATCTCCAAATTTCCCCTTTTTATAAGGACACCAGCCATCTTAGGGCCCATCCTAATGACCTCATTTTAGCTCAATTACCTTTGTAAAGACTTATCTCCAAACAAGGTCATATTCTGACATACCAGGGGTTAGGATTTCAACATATGAATTGCGGGGTGGGGGAAACATAAACCATAACAACTGTTAAAACAGTTTCCTATCTGGTCTTTTTGACTGCTCTCTTGTCCCCTTATTGTCTATTATCCACACAGTGAGATAGTTATCTTTCTAAAATGTAAATCAGACCCATGTCACTCCCCCCTGCCTTAAACCCTTCCCACTGTAACAAGAATAAAATCTTCTCATCATGGCTTTTCAAGATCTAGTCCTGCCTCTTGGACTGCATCACCCTCTACTCTCCCATGGTTCACTGGGCTGCAGACATCTAGCCTTCCTTGTGTGCCTAAAATCCTCCAAGCTCATTTCTACCTCAGGGCATTTGGACTTGCTGCTTTTACAGTTAGAGTCACAAAACTACCTCCTTCTGGTCATTAAGTCTCTATTTAAGTACAACTTTGTCAAAGACCTTCCCTAACCATCTTGGCTACAGTGAAACTGCCCCTCTCAGTCAGCTATCATATAACCCTATTTTGTCACTTCTAAGTGCCCAGATAATCTTATTTCTTTATATATTCTTTAGTGCAGTAGAATAAAAGTTCTATGAGGGCATGAACTGTCTGTCTTCCTCACCCTTGTGTTTTCATTTATTTTAGCATGGCATATATAGCAGCCACTCAATAAATATTTGCTCACTGACTAACCAGCCCCTTCCTAGATGTTTCTTAGTAATCATATGTGCAGTTCTTTTAGGCGTTAGGACTACAATTTGTCTGGAACTAGAAATCTTAATTCATCTACTGAAGGTCAATGGCATCTCACTGAGTCCTCCCAAATTTTAGACCACACATCAGTTCAACATTGTCATGTACTAAGCACCTGTATGTTTTATCAAATGGAAGATGAATCTTCTGCATATTGTCTGAAGAACGTCCTCTTTGAATAGAGAAATTGGAAGCAAAGGAAACTCCAAACAGTTCTGTTTTGTCTTACTTCTTTACTAATATTATTTGCCACAGACAGAAATTTTCCCCTTCCTTGTTCTTTCACATTATTTTGCATAGAAGCCATTTTTGTTTCCTACATTTCTTCTTTTTAAACAAATCCCTGTTCAGTCCTATGACTAAGAATTTCCAGTAATTGCTACACTTTCATGCCTCTCTTTTGTGATAAAGTTTCCAGTTGCGAAGCTCTGGGATCCTAATGCAGTCTCATTTACTCTTTAGCTGATTCTTCATTTTCTTATTGCAGTCACTGTGATGGTAGCATCAGAATTTGGCATTTTATTTCTTTCATCTCTCTTGATCTGTACTTGCTTTAAGAGTCCCTGGATACAATATCATGTCCGGCCTTTTTTTCCCCAAACATTTTGAAATCTGATTCTTGATTTCTAGGATACGTATCTGACTACCCTCTTCTCTTGCTTTTTTGGATCTTGGGATAACAGGATTGTTTACTTTCTGTAATTTCACCACTGGTAGCTAGCTCCCCATCATGTCCGGGAGATATGTTGAGGAAAGAGAAGACCTCTTCTTGCTATCTGCCATCCTGTCACTCACCAGTGAGTCTGCCATGTGACATGCTTTTCTGTGGCCCAGTACCTGATTCCTATTGTAGATGCCTGTGGACCTTTCTTTTTGTACCAGAGAAGTTTAGTAGAAAAACGTGTGGTCTAGGGGTTTAAGGGACGAGCATTCTGGTCTGTTACCATCATTTACTACCTCTGTGACTTTAGATGAGTCATTCATCTGCTGTGAGTCACTGCTTTCTCTTCTATGAAATGGAATAAGAATTTCTGTTACATCTCACAGTTGGCAAGAAGACACTTGAATAATGTGTATAGAAATACTAGGAAAGCTATGAAGTAGAGCTCTTACACTGCGGTAAATCCAGGCTGCCAGGTTTATTTTGCTTATTGTATTGCCTTTTGGGAGGGGGGGGCAACATTTAAAACTATGGATACCTTAAAGGAATCCAGAACTCTAGCTTTCCCTGAACATTCAAAAGGTCAGGTCCTACCTGGCATCCCAACATGACAGCAATAAGCAGGAGTGGAGAAGTGGATGACCCTCCAGATGGGCAGAGCCTGTGATTTGACACACTCTGCTATGACTTCCATCTGGTCCCTTCACATATTCACTCTGTGATCACCCCATTCTAAAGTCTGTTCCCTGGGTGTGTTGAAGAGAATCCTTTACGAATACCAAGGGCAGAACACAATATTAAAAGTAAGAGGGTTGGGAAATCTAGTAGTATATTTAAATAAGTTTAAATCCCTCATTTTGGGTGTTATGCACAACAATGAATCATGGAACACTACATCAAAAACTAATGATGTAATGTATGGTGATTAAACATAACAATTAAAAATTTAAGAAAAAAAATCCCTCATTTTGGGACGCCTGGGTGGTTCAGTCAGATTAAGTGTCTCCCTTCAGCTCAAGTCATGATCCCAGGGTCCTGGTGTTGAGCCTTGAGCCCTGCATAGGGCTCCCTGCTCAGCAGGGAGTCATTTCTCCCTCTCCCTTTGCCTGCTGCTCCCCCCTGCTCATGCTCACGCTATGTAATTAAATAAATAAATAAATAAATAAATAAAATAAATAAATAAATAAATAAATAAAAGTAGTGTGTTGTGAGATTTGTAAGAACAGCCAATGATGCATTATGTGATATTCTTAGTGCAAATTTGGTCACCTTCAAACTACCTCCAAATCAGTACTTAGCTGTGCTATTTCTGGAGTAAGACTTATAAAATAGGGTGGTTTCTATCACTGGTATTAATTAGAAATATTAAATTATCTTTTCTTTAAAATGATAAATGTTAAATACCAGATGTTAAAGCAAAACAGGAAAGGATGAAAGAAAGGGAAACATTTATGCTCTTAAGATGAAGATAGACATCTCTAAACCTGGCTAGCTGAAATAAGTAAAAATGTGGCGATTTTTGTGTCTAAACTGGGGTTCAAGCTGGCATATGTAAACCAAATTGACCAGTTTCTTATGGCCAAGGACGAGTGTGCCTTTAATTTTGTATAAGTTTTCCTGCATGTCGTCTAAGATGTATATGTAGCTGGCTTTCTCTCTAGAGCTGATGGTTGAAGAATTCTACGTTGAAATCGATTATCTCAATGTTCTCTGTAAAGTGTATCCATTATTAAAGTAGTAGTTTAGGCATGAAGCAAATTAGACCGTAAATGTGAATTTCAGGACAAGGAAAATGGCCACCTGGAGCTAGAATGAAAGGAGAAAAACGTCTCTTAACGTCTTCCTCGGCCATTTTCACTGTGATTGGTGGATTTTCACTGGACTTCCTCTCTGCCTGCTTCATGCCTCCCAGAGCATGAGGGGTCTCCTCTGCAGAAACTTCTTTAAGGATGTGCCATTTCTCTGTGCTGCTGCTTTGAGGTCTGACACCTCAGTTTGTAAAAGTCCCCCTTACGCTGAAGACTTTCAGTGGGTATACTTGGCTTTTTTTCTTTGTCGCTCAAAACTCTTCATTGAAAAGCCCATATGAACATAGCTTGTTCCTATGTATTTCTCCACGGGGGTAATATGAACTGAGATTAGACTCGTGTGGCATTCACGTAGCTCTAAATTTCTTTCCTCTTTTGCTTCCACCAATACGGGGTTGTCTCTGCAGTTATTTCTGACTCATTCTTTCCAGCATGTGTTTAACATGCCCATATACCATTGATACACTGTTCCCTCACTTTACATGCCCATTTCAAGTAACAGGTTCTGGTTTTTCCTGGTTTTTGCCAGACTTGGAGAAAAAGACATTGAAAGAGACTTTATTTTTTCCATCATATCCATAAAAGGAAAAGAACAATATCCTCACTGATTACAAAAATTATGTGAATTTCCTGCATACTCTTTTGGTGGTTTGTTTTTGGTGGGATGTTAATGCCATAGGGACAGTAGCTTGTGTAGCAATAAACTACTAGATACAAGTTAATAACATTTAGTACTTTTATTTTTCACTGTTAGAATTAGATTAAGACAATCTAGTAATTAAGTCTGAAATTTGTTATTTCATCTTGTTACAAATAACTGCAGTGTTCAACTGTTGAAACATTGCTTGTGATTTAAGCAAATGGATGAATATTTATTAGAAAGCAAAATTTAGTAGTTCTGAATCCAGGTCAAGAAGCTATTAAATAGGCAGAAATTTGAAATAAATTGTTGCTTGATTTCAGATGCCTTAAATAATAGAATCTCAAGTGAATATTGAATTTCTCAAATGGTCATGCACTTACTTCTGTAGATGAAAAAATGGAAGTAACAAGGGAAGGAGGGAAGGAAGGGTGGAAGTGGAAGGGAGAAAAAGGAGGAAGTGAAGGTGAGGGGGAGGAGGGGAAAGAAAGAAGGAAGGGAGGGAGAGAGAAAAGGGGGAGAGAGAGAAGAAAGGAAGAAAGAAAGAAACAAAGAAAGAAAAAGAAAGAAAGAAAAAAGAAGAAAGAAAGAAAGAAAGAAAGAAAGAAAGAAAGAAAGAAAGAAAGAAAGAAAGAAAGAAAGAAAGGAAGGAAGGAAGGGAGAGAAATAAGAAAGAAAAGACATGTTCTTTGAATGATGGCTTTATTTAATGAAAAATGATTCTTCTGTAATATCTTGTAATGCTCATGAGATTGCAATTCCTGCATTTTGCTATGATTGTTTCTTTAAATGTTCATCTTCACTCAATTCTAAAGTTTGTGTGGATGGGAATCATGTCTTTCTTGCTTGTCATAATCCCTGCACAATGTTTGGCACGGAGCAGTTGCTATAAATCTGTACCTAGCTGTATGTATCTATACATCTATAGCTAATATCTATGTTTATATCTACATCCAAAGAATGGCATCAATTCCTGTTCATATAGTCCTAAAATTATTATTTTTACATTGGCAAAACGATAGAATGCATGGACCATGTAGAGCAGTCTTCCAGTTGTGTACTCCAAGAATTCGGCAATGCCATAAACAGGTTGAACGCTGACCTTGGCCATTTTCCTAACTCTCCTGAAAACTCAGGCTTTTGAATCCTTGCCATGCATGAGAACACAATGAAGAAAACCATGCCAAGGAAAGAAGGAATATAGGTGAGTTTTTGTCTGAGACTCCCTAGGGAGCTCTTAAAAATATGGATTCTCAGGCCCCAGCCCAAAACTTTCAATTGACACGGGTGATGCCCAGAAAATCGGTATTTAAATGCTTCAGCCTGGGTTGAAAAACAACTGTTTGGTGGGACAAATCAACCTCCTCTAGTTGGGCAAGCTCCCAAGTGGGGACAGTGGTGGCATGGCTCAGTTAACGCTTCCACCGTATAAGGGAGCGTCCACGAGGAAAGCCCCACCAGCACTGCAGTCCTCTACATGTCCACTCCTTTGCTCCTGGCCCACTCTGGCCCTCCAGAGTGGGCTGGGACTGGGAATGGAAGAGAAGGTGGAAGGACTGATGGAGAATAGACCTTGCCTAGGTGGCTGGATTTGGCCATTAGTACATGTTTTGAAACAACATGCCTTGAGCCACCACTAAACAAATACTTGTTGAGAACCCACTGCATACTAGTCCCTAGGCCCGTGAATGCAGCAGTGAACAAGACCAACCAAGGCCCTGGTCTCATGGAACTTACATTCTGGGTGCAAGGCAGAGAACAGACGAACAGATGTGCCAATGTCATCGATATCAATGAGATGAAAATCAAAGCAGGGTCAAGAGTAGAGAGTGACGGGGACAGAAAAAAGCCTAGACTGGGTGGCCAAGGAGGGCAGCTGTGAGGAGGTGGTGTTTGAGCTGAGACCTCAGAGAAGAGAAGGAGTTGAGGCGGGAACCATATGGGAGCTGAGAGAACAAAAAGAGAAAGTCCTTGGGGTTGGAATGGAGCAGGTCAGCTCAGAGGCCACAAAGAGTCTACAGTGTATCTCAAGCGTGATTCAAAGTCCCTGGAGAATTATGAGCAGGAGATGGACTCAATCTAATTTTGTTTTTAAAAAGATTCCTCTGCTGCTGTGAGGAAAATGGGCTCGGGTGCTAAGAGTAGAAGAAGGGCCACCAGCTGGGAGGCCACTGCAGTCATCCAAGTACATGACAGTGGTTTATATTAAGACAGCTTGTGGAAGAGGGAGAAACAACAAGATTCAGGGTATATTTGAAAGTGGAGTGGTGAAGACCTGCCGATGAAGATGATGTTAGGATAAGAGAAAGAGACGATTCAACTCCGTCACATGGTTATAAGTACTAAATATCTGTAACATGAATCCTGAATGCTTAGAACACAAAGACGTGGGAAGCACTAAAAAATCTTAGCTATCATTAAACATAAAAGTGAGTTTGTTGAATGGATAATTGGGTATTTAAGTTTGCAGCCCAGTGGGGAGGGTGGAGATGCACGTTTGGGAGTTACCAGGACTTGGTGGCATTTAAAACCACTGGTCTGGATGAACTCTTTAAGGGGATGAATATGGAATAAGAAGACTGACAGTAGAGCCCTGGGTCACTTCGACATAGACTTGAGAGCAGAGAAGAAGAGGAGACCGGAGGAAAAATAAGAAGAAAGGAGGGGCGCCTGGTGGCTCGGTCGGTTAAGCGTCTGCCTTCGGCTCAGGTCATGGTCCCAGGGTCCTGGGCTCGAGCCCCACATCGGGCTCCCTGTTCAGTGGGGAGTCCGCTTCTCCCTCTGCCTGCCGCTTCCCTGCTTGTGTGTGTGCTTTCTCTGACAAATAAATAAATAAAATCTTTAAAAATAAAAAAAGAAAGGAGAATAAAAAGTCAAGGCTAAGTCATTCCTCCAAGAAGGAGTAAATGCCTCAGAGAAATGGCGAGTTTTCAGGGGAACCTTTTGAAAAATTTCAAGCCAAAGGCTTAAAAAGGTGACCCATGACTTCCAGTGGTCAGTCTCAGACTGCATTGTTTTTGAACACTTGCTGGGATTATTCTAGTCAATCCATCTAAAAACACTTCACTCACTTAACTCTCAGGACTCTCCTTGTGCCAGAATTTCCTCTCTCTTCTTCATGTCTTTTATTATTTTTCCCACTCAATGAAGCAAGTAACCCCCCTGCCCGCCTTTCAAACCGAAACAAGTTTTATTTTCCAGAGTAGCCCCATTCTAGAAGCATGAGCTTTGCTTTCCACAAAAATACCTATTTACGAATTGCTCAGGCCATTTTAGAAATGCCTCTTACATAAATACGTTGGGTGTGGAAAGAGCCATTATTTACATAAATATTTTTAAAATTACTTGTAAATTTCAAAATTTAACTTTGAGTTTAAGATGCCAATAGCTCTTGAATTTGTTCTTTTAGGAGAGAGAACGCTGCTGTCTGGAAAGTGGTGTTTGGCATCAACAACCTAGACCACCCGTCAACGTTCATGCAGACGCGCCTCGTGAGGACCATCATCCTGCACCCTCGCTATAGCAGAGCCGTGGTCGACTATGACATCAGCATCGTGGAGCTGAGTGAAGACATCAATGAAACCAGCTACGTCCGGCCGGTCTGCTTGCCCAGCTCAGAGCAGGCCTTGCAACCCGACACGTACTGCTATATCACAGGCTGGGGGCACATGGGCAACAAAAGTAAGTCAGGAGCCTCGGGAGGGAGCACTTGCCTTTCCGTTTGTACCTGAAAACCACTGTGTTACCTCCCAGGCTTGGGCAACAGTTTCCTGTTTTCACTTCTAGAAGTGTAGCCACAAAGGGCAAAGAGTAGGGGTATGTGTCACACTCCCCTCCACACACATGGTACTCACATCTGCCACACTCAGAGGCAGCCTCAAAACTCCTTCTCCACACCTCGGATTCTCTCGTCGGGTGAGCCCCTCACTACCCATGTTATGGAGCCGCCCGGCAAGGGAAGGTCTATCCGTCATGCTGTTTCAGACCGTCTCTACCAGTGATGCGCACCCTGCAGGCAGAGTCCTTCGGAGCCTCTCTCTTGAGCGGCTAGGCTGTTCCAGTCAAGCTGCACGCACGGTCCCATTTCCAATTCTGTGTTATGATTTGGTCTTGTCAACATCTATAACACAGCCTGAAAGTCCGTCCGAAAAGAAAACTGATTTGCTATTTGCCTATTTAAATTGATTAAAATAGTTTGGCTCCCTAGGTGATTTAAACATACAAAACATATGAACATTAAAGAATTTGTACTCTTGACTCCCCGTCCCCATAATGGACCCTCTCATTTTGTTTGACCTTTTAAAAGTGTAGAATAAGACTGTATTCAATGAGATATTTTCTCTAACATTAAGTGCTGGCCTCTCTGACTCTATCAAGAGTAAAGCCGTGGCTCTCAGGAATGGTGCTGTATGTGGGTGTCCCGGTATCTACCTTAGCAACTGCCAATTCGAAGGACAGGTTTTTGTTTTTTGTTTTCTTTTTCTTAAAATTCAGTCAGATAAGTTTTGGGCTGAGTTTCTTTTCTATATGATCAATTGACAACAGAAAGAAAAAGCCAAAAGACAGAAACGAGTCAATGACTTCTGAAAAGCTCCCATGGAAGACCTCCAAAGGCAGTGCTGGACATACGTCACCACTCCTGTGGACCTTGGTTTTTCAAAGCTATAATTAGTACTGTGATGTGATATAACAGAATATACTTTATATCGCCCCTACTTGTATCATTTCTACAATATCCACATCAAACCCAGAGCAATCATGCAGCATCTCACATACCACCTATATGGTGTAGCATGAAGGGGGGGGGGGTCTGAATTCAGTTAGAAGGCTCTGATTGACCCTGACTTCCTAGCTTACCATAACACGGAAAAAAAAAATAATAGCAACTGTCTAATTTTCAGGATTATTTTAACGACTAAAGACAGTAGGCCCAGAAAATGCTGACTGCAGGTCCAGGCCTACCACTAGTACCCAGTAAATGTTAGTGATGGTTCTTATTACCATTTTGGCAACTCACTGAAACTGTTTCCATCACATTGATTTTCCAGACGTGATTCTTTCTTCCCATAAGCTACCCTGTACGTATATATACACACTGCTTCACCATCACTGTCTAAAAGGGGAACAATGTGTATAATTTTGTAGGTCTAAACAACAAAAGATTATGCTTCAAGAAATCCATTATTATTCCGTGAGAACTTACAAACAGAAGTTGCATCTTCCCTCTGCTGACAGTAAGGGATGGCTTTGTCCCTTTTGACATCTGTCATCCTTTCAAGGATTAAATGTTCTTACCTCCGGTAATGGCCATGGTAGCCTATGCGGAGACATTGTCTTTAAACCTAAGATAGAGTACCCCTTCCCCTGTTAGACCCGACGGGCATGCTGGTCTAACCCTCCGTCTGGGGCAGTGCTCTGGCTTGATTATTTTTCTTTTCCTCAAAGTAGCCGTTGTTCTTGTGGAAGCATATATTGAGAGGGGAAAAGCACGAGGCAAGTTACCTAATCAAGTTACTGATCCAGTTTCTCATTAATAAAATAAAGGAGTTGGACTAGATGATCGCTGTTAACACTTCTGACTGCAAATTCTGATGCCAAACAAGCCTTGTCTTTGAAGTGGCATTTTAAGTAAAGAATATGCTTCCCTGGGTATAGAGATATAATAATTCCATATACGGCTGGCCTCATTTTTGAGTCATTTTGCCCTCTTAGACATGTGGTTTCTTCTTCTTTTTTTAAAAACCCCAGTGCCTTTTAAGCTGCAAGAGGGAGAGGTCCGCATCATCCCCCTGGAGCAGTGCCAGTCCTACTTCGACATGAAGACCATCACGGCGCGGATGATATGCGCGGGCTATGAGTCTGGCACCGTCGACTCGTGCATGGTAAATTGCTCTCCGCGTACCGAGGACAGCCAGTGCCGCGTCAGCTTCATTGGGGCCCTATATGCTCATTATTATTCCCGTGTGGCCCTTTGGGAATATTTGTCGGAGATTGCTTATTAACCGATGTTAAATTATTCACAATATGTACTTTCTCCGGTACCCAAGCGATCCCCTTCTCCCCTCCATGCCCTTCGCTCCGGTTGCCTTCAGCTTTCACATCTCCTGCCTGGGGAGCCACACCCTGGCTCAGCGACAGGAAGAAAAGCTGCTGTCCGGAGTTGTGGTGCCACACTGCGTGGGTCGAACACTAGCTCTGTGTACGAACATGGCACACCCCCGTGCCTCAGTCTCACCACCTCCAAAATGGACAGTATAGTAATTCTTAGCAACTCATAGGGATCTCATGAAGATCAAATGAGCTAATCCAAGGGAAAGTGTTTAGAGGAGCATCAATAAACGTAATTACTATTTTTCTCCAACATGACCAGGGGGGCAAGACCATCTATATAATTCCAAGTTTGACGTCCTTACAGGGCAGGAGTATGTGTAAATTCCCACCATGAATTCACATACTTACTTCTTTATTTTCTAGGGTATCAATCCCTCCCTTTGTGTTCGGTATGTTTGTGTTCAGAGGCCGTGCAGAATACACCTAATCTCTGATCTTTCCAGATGTAGCCAATATTGATGATTATAAAGCCATAGTTTCTCACTGCTAATCATATGTGGGGGCAAGAACTGCAACACTTAAGCTGAAATGTCAAGAATGAAAATCTCCATGCAAATGAGATAGAACAGAGGCTGCAGATACCTTACTGTAAATAATTCTGATGTGCTATTTTCCATCCACGTACACTAACTGAAAAAGTCCTAAGAACTGTTAAGAAATGCAGCAAAATGTAGCAAGTTGCCAGTGTCTTTTACTAAATGCACTCATTCACAAAGCAAGAATCTTGAAAATAGAGAGTTATTCTGGAATATTTTTCTGAAGTACTGTTTGAGTGGAGAGAAAAAAATCTTCGCATGTTCCATTTTGGGTACTTTCAACATTTATAAAATGGCTCGAAGTTAAAGAATGAGAACAATTACGAGAGAATTCGTTCTGATACACTAAATTAAAAAAATTATCACCTATTTTGATAAGCACAGGAAATGGCTGAGAAGTCTGATTTCAGGGAAATAAGAAGGTAGTCCTTTCCCAAGGCACCCCCGTTCTTTTAAATATCAGGGTCTAAAATGCGCATTTGGCAGTTCCATCGGTGTGACGGAAAGCATGCTCCCTCTGGTTGGCAACGAAAGCCTTGTTTAAACTTTCTAAGAAGTTGGCTAAGCTGGGTTTGGCTTCACTGTACCCACCAGTGACTAATGTCCACTCCTGTTCATTACAGGGTGACAGTGGTGGGCCACTTGTTTGCGAGAGGCCTGGAGGACAGTGGACATTATTTGGTTTAACGTCGTGGGGCTCTGTCTGCTTTTCCAAAGTCCTGGGGCCTGGAGTTTATAGCAATGTGTCATACTTCGTCGAATGGATTGAAAGACAAATATACATCCATACCTTTCTCCTAAACTAATTCCAAAGATGATGAGAGACTTTTGCCAGCTACACTCAAAGAAAATGGCCCTGTCAACTGTGGAGAGCTCCCTGCAGACAGCCGTCCAGAAGCACTTTTCACGGACAGGGATGCTCAGCGGTGCACTGCAAATGTTCATGTTTGTTCTGGTCTCATTTTATTCAGTTTTTTCAATTTTAGTTTTCTCTTACTTCAAGTTTAATGACAGTCTTTAAAAAAAAAAAAAGATTTTGGTCTTTTGCCAGGCCTAATCTTGACCATAGCACAAAAGTATCAGCTCTGGAATAAGGCAGGTGCTAGGGTAACAGGTTCTAGAGAATTCTCTTTATTCCAGTCACAGAGAGGCCATTGAGATCCAGGCTCTTTGCCAGCTTTTGTTTCTCAAGCACAATAGCATAGTGGCAAATTTCAATATTAATATTGGAGACTTGCTTTTGATTTATTAAGAGCCAAGACAGTTTACCTGCTTAAATTATTTACTACTACTCAAGTCTGCATAATTTTGAAAACCTATGAAAGATAGTCAGAGGTAAAAGACAAGTAGCATCCATTTAGGTAGCTGAAATGGCAAGACATATTGAACACAAAGCTCTTTAGACATCAACAATAGCATTTAACAGTATAAGACCGCACGTTCTGAACTTAAATCAAGGATGTAACCCTATAGAAAAGTCTCCATAGAACCTTCCTTATAGCTGGGATTTGTTCAGTGTGTATCAGTTGGCTGACTGAGACCTGTCAACAGCTAGAATAATATTTGTGGGAAACATTCTGTTTTGCCTATGTGACAATGAATGGAGATTAAACTTTGCCAAAGGAGACTTGCTTTAGCCTGGAGAGATTCAATTTTTGAAAACAAAAATTAAATTGCACCTGACCTCCAATTCAGCATTTTCCAACTTTCCTGTGTTCACCCATAATGATAAAATCACAGAAATGCCTCTCAAAGCAGTTCAAGTTTGCATGGAGTAAAACATTTTGTAATTTTCCTTGAAATGTGTTTAATATCTAATGTTGCCATTGCATCCCCTTGATAATTAAAACAAAAATTTAAAAAAATGCTTTTAAGCACTAGGCCACTTTATGCACATCAATTTCCGAAGTAACTAGCGGTTAAAAGTACTTTTTTCCCCACTAAAAAGCTTCAAAATGCAAATTTTCACAAGTAAGTAATTTAGTTAGGCATCCATTTTGCAACATCCAAATGCCTTCGGAACAAGGAAGATTCCCCACTAACCTTCACCAGCACCCTGGACTGGCTCGGCATTCCTCTCCCCCAACCCCACCCCCCCGAGACTTACCTGCAATTTTATACCTGGGTTTTTGTACTTTTTTCTATGTGTGCACATATTTCAGATTCAAAACACTGCCTTGACACTTTCCATGTTATTCATCTCCTGTTCCAGAGTTTGTGAAATCCAACAATGGAATTATGGTGAGGATTGTTACAGTGGTAGGTACATACTTCACGTAATAACTGTTAGCCTTGCTCAACTTATGTTCAGACAAGTGTACCTACTGTACTTATTCTAAATAACCCTTAACACAAGTAAAATGGTACCTTTTTTTTTTTAATGGACATGGAACTAGCAAGTCCCAGAAAACCATGCCTCCCACTTTACAGTTGGCCTCCAGCTGCCGACCAATCTGAATTTACCTGTCTTGTGTCTGTCACAGGAACGTGCTCTTTTATTTTAGGTGATGGATGGCTCTCTGAAATGAGAGGTTCCTAATAGTTTCAAGTCCCTTAAGAGTCCAAAGAAAACTTTAATCCTGGTAAGAGTGCAAGGAATCTCTCATGTCTAGAGTATATTTTGGGAGCCTGATATATTCTTTCACAAAACTTTTGGGGTAAAATTATACCACAAAATATAAACTATTAATCAATTTTTCCTGGCTACCAGGAGCAATGATACAATGCTTGGTCCCCCGAAATTTGGTAAAATACACTGAATACCAAAATGCAATAGATCCCATCAGCTTGGGTAACTTCGCGTAAAGTTATTTACTTGTAAATGAGACCCTTTAAAGGCTTGATAGGGATCCCAAATCTCTTTTGCCCAAGGGCCAGTTATGTTTCAGAATCCAGAATTTTTCAGAACTTAAAATACAATTTAGCACCCAGTAACAAAACACATTTTTATAGCAAAATATCTGAATGATTACATTAAAGAAATTGCCTTACATCTGTTCAGGACATTGAATTTGTGCCTAATTTATGAAAAATTTTTCAGTTTCAGAGCTCTCGGGATTTTGGAGCTGTGGTTAAGAGATTGCGGACTCGTACATAACGTGAACACTCAAGACTTTCTTCTGCTTTTATGCACGGATGCTTGACATCTGGGAGACTGACTTTTTTCCTCAGTCCTCTTGGCTTATTCTTTTTACCTTTAGATTCTAACCCTTTATTTATATTCAGGCAATGAATACCAGCTGCTATGAGATGACAGATGATAGGACACTACTGATTTTTCCATATACGAAAAGGCCATTACAATATTCTGGGAAAAGGTAGGCTCTGGGATTTTCCTTCTAAGCTCTGGTACCAATTACTACTGGGTTCGGTGATATGTACAGGAGTGATGACAGGTTTTCGTACACATGATTTATTAAACAGTTTATTTTAAAAAATCATTAAAGCAGAAAACCTCCAATAGACATGTGGGATTTTGAAAGTTCTAGAAATCAGTCTCCATAAAGGACTATTTGCAGTAATATCAGACAGTTACAAAAAAATGTCAGACCAGGACAAAGAGGCAGCAGGAGAAGATGAAGCCCTGAGGATAACAGATCAATAGTCATAAGATCTTGATACACACATAGAACATCAGCATGGAGATTTCAGGAAGGAGATTCTGGGTGGTTAGTGGCTGACAATTTTCAGATGAATAGATACTGAATTTTAAAAGAACTCAACAAAAATAGATGATCTTGTAACATCTGGGCTCAGTTGGTAAACTAGTCTCTTTGTTCCATCTAAAGCCAACACACATGATTTGCAACGAGCAACTAACTTGCTAACGACATTCCTGTCCTAAAATGTATTTAAAAACAAATTTTTCTAAGAACCTCACGGAATCCTGCTGAGAATCACCTGTATTAGTCTCAATGCATAATATCTCATTTTTAAAGGCTACAACACCAGAGACCTTGCAGATTGTCTTTAAATTGATTGTCTCATCTTGATCAGGCTATTGCTAAGTTTTAGAATACAGGAAATTGCCAAGCAGGCTACAGAACGAGCTGACTGTGTCTGTCCTGCCTATGGCCTGTGTTTCCCAGCTGACATCTGCACAGAGGCAGACCTCATAAAAGGTCTTCTCTTGCCTGAAAGCAGAGAGAGGAACATATTCCTACCGAACCCTGGCACCGGTCTGCCCCTTCCCCATGAAGGCTCCGCCTCAAGAGAACACTGAAACGAGCAGAGACGGATGCCTTACATCGGCAGTCAGACAAAGGCACCTTCCTGGAGGAAATAAAAAGCTATTAATAATCACTAACCACATTTTCAACAGTACAGTTATTGCCCTATTTTAGGTACATTGTCATTTAAAAGGCTCTCTGGAATTTTTTCTCTGGAAATTAACCATTTATAATATTTTTTTTTTCATGTGGCAATCTCTTCTGCATTCTAACTGATCTAAAAACTCCTTTTTTTTCATTAAAGAAAATTCAGATTGGAGTCTGCTCGCTGAAAGCATTTCCCTGGAATCTGAGATCTCCCAACAAAATAAATACATCTCAAATGAATCCCTTAGGAATGTCTGTACGTCTAAGACAATTAAAATGCTTTTACAAAATCCAAAAAGTTTTCATAAAAGTGTTTGATTCGGGATGAAATATTTCACCTCCCGAAACTCAGTTCAGGTCAAACTGCAACCTCTCTTCCAAATGTATCTACAAACATACAAGAAAGGTCATCACATTGGCTTTTCTGGGCACAGAAGAATCTTGGTGTCCCCTCGAGAAAAATCCACCTCATTCTTGCTTGCTAGAGGGGCCTCTTCAAAGGCCCTCTTCCAGATTTGAAGGGAGACTTGCCACGCCAAGGAGGATACCTTGCTTTTTTTTCTTTTCTTCTTTTTTTTTTTTAACCCTCAGAGGGCCTCGCCATCCCTGAGGCCTTGGTTTCACAGAAGTCTGAGTCCAAAGCGGTTTCACGGACAGACGAGCTCCCCTGCTCGACAGCACAAGACGGTGCTGACACCACTGTCAAGGCGGTAGGCGGGCCGGACGGGGCTCCTCTCTTGGCCTTGGCAGCCGAGCGCTCAGCATACTTCGACGGCGCCCGACCCGCTGTTCCGGCCCCTCTCCACTTCTTGAGAGCGTCAGTCCTCTCCTCCGCAGTCAATCTGTCCAAGTGCTGAGCCCTCCGAACTGGAGATGGAAACAGGGATCCCTGAAGAACCCGGTATGTAAACCTAGGTTCCGAAAAGCAACACAGAATTAGCGTCACCGCAAACGCGGCATGGGACCCCAAAAATACTCACCAACTGGAAAAAGTAAAAGGGGCTGGTGGCCCCTCGGCCTCCTTGAGGTAAAGGGGGAGGACGAGCACACTGTAAGATGGAGACAGTAGCACTACTAAGTACGTTAGTGTTTGTGAAGCGCTGAGGAAACAGGGAGCGCCTGTCAAGTAAATACAGAATAAAATCTTTAAAGTAGAGGTACCCATAGCGCTACGTCATAGGCTTAATGTTTGTTGGATTAAACGAGACAATACATGTAAAGCAGACAGCAGCATGTGGTACGTGTTCACACAATGCTAGCTGCTAGTTTTCTAGGACTAGTGTGACACAGTCCCGCACACCGTCCCTTTCGGCCCCGGTGGGCAGCACGGATGCCGGCACGGCGTTCTCATCAACCTTGGGGGCCTCCTACCCGTCGCGGGGCTTTACGCCCTTAGATGAGGGTCCTCCACAGAGCTTTCCGACATCATCCCATCCTCCTTCCCGGTGGCTGCTGAGGGGGCTGAAGGGACCCATGTCACAGACCTAATCTCCTCAGCCTTTTGCCGTCCAGCCACACTGCTGGCCTTCTCCCTAGAGCGTGGTCCCAAAAGCCAATCTCTTCATGTTCACAACTTTGGAAATCTGGATAGGCAGAGAATTTCCCAAATCTAATTTCTCTGGGTTTAACAGGCCTTCCCTCAATCTCTTTTCTCTCACATTTTACTCTAAGCAGCAAGAAGGGACCAGGCCAGACCTTCAACACTAAATAGCCAAGGTCATAGTTCACAAATTCTGCTTTCCACATAACGGGAAAGCCCACTTCGGCTAAGTTTTCTGCCACTGTAGTGCCAAGATCCCCTTTCCTCAAATTTCTAGCGACACGTTCCTCCTTTCTTTCAGACCCCTCATCGGCGGTGCCTGTAACATCCACATTTCTAGCAGCATTCTGTTTAAGGCCATATGTGCATTTTCTAAGATGATACGATTTTCTCCACCTGTGCTGCTTCTCACTTCCCTCTGAATCCCCACCAGCAGGAATGTCAATGTCCATGATCATCTACGTTCTGTTGGAAGACGTCTAGTATTCTTCTATCATGTACTTGACATTCTTCCAGTCCCTGCCCATTATCCAGTTTCAAAGCCATCTTCACATTTGTCAGCATTTGTTGGAACACTGGGGGTGGCACACTTTCTTCCAGTGGGCCAGATAGTAGTATTTCAGGCTTTGCGAGCCAGACCGTCTCTGTTGGAACTATTCGGCTCTGCCGCTGTAGTGCAAACTCAGCCAGAGATAATACAGGAATGAGTGTGTCTGTATTCCAATAAAACTGTGCTTTTAAAAACAGGCAGCGGGCCACATTTGGCCTGTGAGCCACTTCGTCAACTGTGTTAGAGAATAACCTAAAATCACCATTTTGACTCTCATATCCTGTTTTAAAAAGGTAGAACAACTATGTGGCACAGTGTTTCCAGCTAAACAGATATATTTTATAAAAAAAAAAATATATATATATAGAGAGAGAGAGCTATAGATTAAAAACGCATGCATACTTCTTAGCCATCCCCATCCTGTACAATATTAGAAATTCAAGTTAAACTAATATGGGAAAGATAACTGAACTCAGATACAGGAGGGATGTTTTCAGTGCTGACAGGCTGTACAGAGACTACTACTTGTCTCTCAGTCCACATTTGCCCGTTTTTCCTTTTAGAAACCTTCAGATTTTTTGCCACTCTGACTCTACATTCTGAGGTCCTAGTTAATGGGCTATGAGCAATGATGTGCAACTTCTGGGTCATGCCATTACAAAGACAAAGCAAAAAAACACGCGAGAGGAAAGCTGCTCGCACTCTGTTTTCTCTCCTCCTCCCTCCCACAGGCAGGGATGTGGGGGTGCTGGTGGTGAGTCATCTCCAATCATGCAGATGAGGGCAGCACCCGTGGGAGTTGGCGGAACAAAAAGCCAGAGGAAAGGATCCTCAGATAACCCTGTGGGTGAAGCTGCCCTATCTTTGGGGAATGGCAACCCGATGAGAATTTTCCATGAGAGAGAAAGCTCTCTTCCAGGTTGCTTAAACCGTTTTTGCTCTCTGGTCAAAGAGTTAAAACCCATGTTTTCACTAGGAGGCAGACTGACTTCTCTCTCCACTGGTGAAGGGAAGGGGATGGTCTGCCATCATTCTTAGCAGTCGCCTGAAGCCTTCTAAGCCTCTGATCTCACTTCCTCTCTTGCGGATAAAACCCCATACCTGGGCAGAAGAGCGACGCATGTTGTGAGGACGCAAACCAGGTAGAACACGGGGTCCAGCATGTGCTCCTGCATAATCCAGTAGGGGTTGGACGGTGGGTTGCAAGTGACACACATGGCTCCAAAAACCAAGGCAAAGAAAAAATAAGACAAGATGCTACCCGCAATGACCAGCATGTGGATCCAGGTCTGCAAGACAAGAAAGGCGGGGGAAATGAACACTTACCCCCAGGGTTTTGCATCCCCACAAACTCTGCTCTGTTGAAGAGACAACGTGTCTAAGCAATGAATGAATGGTGTCACAAACCATAGTGAACACAAAACACAAAATGCCAAAGAGATAAGAGCACCCTTCGTGAAGAGCTCATACCACTGTTTCAATTTTGTAAAATGGAGTCAAATGCCAAAAGGTTAATTTTGATGACTATTCTATTTTATATTGTTCAATGCACCATGAGGTGTTTGGATTCTTTTTTTTTTTTCTTTTAATACAGTCACTAATCTGCCCGCTTCTTCATTAAGGTAATACTGCAATCCTCAAACGTTATCCATTCTCATGGCTGGTAGACATTACTGTTGCTCACCGATTTTCTAATTTCATCCCATTGTAAGCATCTGGAAGGACTGCATTTCCTCGCCCCCTTAAAACTAAGCACGGCCATGCATCCTGCTTTGACCAATGAAATGTGAATGGAAGGGACATTAAAAAATGTTCAGGTTAGAAGCACAGAAGAGCTGGTGTGCAATTTTCCATGCTGTCTCCTTTCTTTCCATGATGACCAAGGAGTTCCTCCTTGGGGATAATTCTAGATGGTAAAGCTACAAGACACTGCCTAGGGCACTGAGCTGCCCCCTCAGAGGACAACTCCTCTAGAGCTATCTGGCACCTTAGCTAACTTGTACAAGCAAGAAACAAGTCTTCGTGTGTCACACCTTAACTGAGCCACCGTTGTATCTACGTACAGCTTGAAATTTTTCTTGATATTTTTCTGAAACTGGCTTACTATTTAAGTAACTTCATTTAGAAGGAAAAGCAGATCACTACCTTAAGTGTCGTATCACCATTACCTGTCATAAGAGTGCTGAGTCTGATCTTTGTTACAGAGGGAAACTCAACATAATCCGAGGCATGAAAGAGAATCACCTTCACATGATGTGGTGTTCAGTGCTCTTAGTGCAGGGAACAGTGGCACCTAAAATCATAGTTGATACCCAAGTGGGGTACGTTATTCTTTTGGGGGGTAGCACTGCCTTTATTATTTTCTAAGGCTAGAATTTTCAAACGAGATCCAATTTTCTCCCCTTCTTCTTCACCTGGCAAAGTATTTCCCCTCGGTAGATCTCTCCACAAGCGTCACCAAAGACTGCTCATTTTTTTTTGGTAAAATGTACAAACTGCTCAGAAAATGTGGGCTAACTCCTGATGATCATCATGCCTCTAAAACAAGGATTTGTTATTTTTTTCTTTCTTTCTCAAATGTGTTTCCTTCTCATTGAATTCTACTGCCTGATTTTTTTTTTCCCTTGAGATGTGCTTTTGGCAAGTGAGACAGCAACTGATGGAGCTGACGCATTTCCATAAATTGATACAGTTACAGTCAAGAGGCAAAGGGGGAAAGCAGACAGGGAGGTGGGAGGTGCTGAGGACATAAGGAGCCAGAGCGTGAAGGGAAGCTGCCTCACATCCTCAGAATGGCTGACTCCTACTGACAAGGGACCTTCAGAGGCTGTGAGCTCCAGCCTCCCCGGACATGAGAAAGAGTTTGATGATGCGTCCTTTATATAACAGACACTGTTTTCCTGGGCACCTGGCTTTCACGCTCCCACTTCCTGGTGCGGACAGTGTGGATACCCAGTGCAATATCCCTCCTCTAGCCAAAGCCTAGCACTGAAGCTAAGGAGACAGAATTCTGTTCCCCGGGGCAAAACTTGGGGCGCACAATGAGGCAAGAGCAGAAAGAAAAGGACTGCAACCAAGTCGGAGCAGAGCAGGGCAAGCCTGTCCATTAGTGTGTTCCCCAGATGTCCGGAGCCGCTCTGGTTCCTCAGGACGCTTTGGTTTGGTTTGATGGTTCTTCAATATATTTTCAATAACTTTTCTATTTGCTCAGGTTGCTGCTGCTCATAACCAGTGAACCCAAACCGACACACTTCATGCCGTAGACCCTTTGGACTGCTACTAAATGTCAGAACCGACGACAATTCCTTAGGGAGTAACCAAGAGTGCCTACAAAAGTGTTTAAAAATGAAATCAAATAGATATTAAAACAATGCCAAATATTTTAGTTCTAGAGTTCCCTTTACTCTCTATTTTCAGACTTTAACCTTTTACTACACTTTAGGCTTGTACAGTTTGATTATAGCAGGTTATAAGCAAGGCAAGTGATGCCAAAAATATTCTTTAGAAATATTATGCTTTAGAAATTATTATAAATAATTTTATAATATAACTGAACATAACATTTAAACTATAACCTCATTCAGCTATTTCTGTTTGAAATGCACTCAGGATGGTAAATATATCCCAAACACTGGTTAGTCATTTAATCATTTGTTCATCCAGTCAAACATTTTGGAGTACCTACTGTGTGTCAGTCCAGTCCTAGATTCTGGCATATGGTGGTCAAGAAAATAAACACGAACCCTGCCCGTCACAGAGATTATAGTCTAATGCAGAAGATAAACATGAATCAGTTACATAACTGGTGAATAGAATATTATTGGAGCGACGAGGAAAAACAAGAGGATGGTAAAAAAATGGATGATTAAGGAAGGGCTCTTGGAGGAAGCAGCATTTCTGCTGAGGCTGAAAATAGTATGTAAGCTAGGTGAAGTGCAAGGAACCAAGGGAAGAGTAAGAATACTCACCTTAGAAGAGATGGTAAATGCTAAGGACCTGATGTGGTAACGAGCTCACTGTGTCTGAACTGCTAAAGGAAGGACAATGTGGTTCCAGCCCATGAGTAAGTGGAAATGTGATCGGAGAGAAACATAGAGGCACCACTGCATGAAGTCCTTTAGGCCATCTTAGGCCTTTTCGATTTTATTCCAAGTACAGTGGGAAATGATCGAAGGGTTTTACCCAAAGGACAGCAACAAGAAATGATTTGTGTTTCAAAAGGATGATTCTGATTGTTTTGTAGAGGATGGCTGGAGGAGTCAAGAGTAGAGGCGGGTGGGAGGTCTAAGAAGATGTAGCATTAGTCCAGGAAGTGGCTTAGGCTATAGCAAAGACAATGCCATTGGAAACGAGTGACGGGCATAAATAATCATGGAAGCGGTTTATTCTCCAGAGATGGGTGGAATGTTCTTCATTGGCAAAGGAAGGTTTACAACAAAGCTCTCACTATCTGAATCCTACACATTAGCTTTGTGGCAGAGAGCTACTGTACAATCATTTTGATGATGAGAATCAACTATCATTAAGTCAGCAGTTAAGATAAAAAAAAGACCTAGATTTAAATGAATGGTAAAAATTCTGGAGGAAAGAAAATATAATTTCTTTTTGTAACATGAGACACTTTACTGTGATAAAATCATCACTTACTAAAGTCAGTATACCAGGATCATGGCGTGACACCTCTCTTTAGTTGAGTTGAAAGGCATCAGCATGATCCTGAAGAATGTTGGTCATGGAAATGTAATTGTTTCTTCAGCTTGACTCGCCATGGATACCACCAAGGGGACCAGGTAGGTATTTTCCACTTTCTCTGGCTATACACCAACCTCAACATAACGGCACTCAACAATCAACAAGAGCATCCACGAAATCACCCTCATTTGGCGTCATTACTCTTCTCATTACCATGTGTTTTTTAGGCATTGAAGGTTTAGCGCAGTCACTGCTAATAGAAGACATTTCCCCCAAGCAGTTTCAGGCTACTTCTGAGGCAGGAAAACCACTCACCAAACTCTTGCTTTCAATCACCAGGTGGAGGATAATGATGAACAGAGCAGCTGTGTTCAAGGGGTTTCCAAATGCAAAGATGTCAATGTCTGAGCCCTGGTAGGTCTACAAAGAGAGGACAACAGGTGGCGATCTTGGAGAGTTGTCGCACTTGGTGCTTTGAGTACCATCCCTTTATTTTACAGCTCAACTGAGGATGGAGTCCCTTCTTCAGTGTTGCTCATAAAGGGTCATTTAGGATAAACTTGAACATTTCCGAAAAAGAGACTGACTCTTGGGCCATCTAATCTTTGAACTTTTCAGTTGGAATGCCTCTTTTCCTGAGTCATAATTTGTCTTCCTGGAACCTTTTACTTACACTTCTGGCTCTTTGAGGTATAGAAAAATATCAAATATATCCCATTTAATAGAGCTGCAAAACTTTGAGGTAGCTATTCAGGCTATACTGAAGGGGCGCCGGGATGCTCAGTTGGTTGAGCATCTGACTCATTTCTTTGGGCTCAAGTCGTGATCTCGGGGTCCTAGAATCGAGCCCTGCGCTGGGCTCTGCGCTGAGCACAGTCTGCTTGGGATTCTCCCTCCCTCTCCCTGCGCCTGCGCATGCGCTCATTCTCTCTCTCTCTCAAAAAAAAAAGGCTATCCTGAGTGTATGATCTCTGCTAAGTATATATCCCCTCCTCTCCTATGTATATGTCCTCAAACCCTTAAAGTATTCTTCCAAGCACCCAATTTTCTGACCTTTCACAATTCTACTTGCTCTCTTCTGCTTACCTTCAGATTGCCTTATCTGTATCCCTCTTGAAATGCAGTATACCCAGAATACTCTAGCTGGCAAATTCAAGTCTTGTTTAAATAAAAAACTAAAGAACTGAGGTTGTTAACTTAGAGATTATCAATTTTTTTTCATTCTTAATACTGTGCTTTTGTTAACACCAATCCATGATCGAACCAGTGTTTTCTTCTGGGTAGGGGGGTATATGGGTGGGCAGTTATATCATGCTGCTTTGAGCTTGGGGTTGGCCTGAATTTTCAAATTCATTTTTATACATGTTTTGTTTAGTCACATTTCTTCTATTCTTCACCTGTAAAACAGGTTTTTTAGTTTTGGAGAGACTATTTATAATAACTTAAATTTAATACTATGAATATCATCCTAGTAGATTTAGCCCAGCACTCACTAATAATTGATTTCATATTCTGACTTTGCCTCTCTGATTTTGACGCATCTCATTGTATGCCTGGACTCTTAATTTTATCCAGGTCATTTACAAAATCTATCAAGCAGCACAGGGCTAAAAAGGAGACTCATGAGGAGTCAGCTATGTACTTCTCTCCAAATATAATCCATTGTCTAACATATTTGGGGGAGGACATTGTAATTGAGTCAGTTAATGATCAACTTGGTTATATGAGCAAGATACCCTAATATACCCACTCTATATGCTGATACGAGCAACAAAGAAGCATCACTGATTCATTAATAACACACACTTTGAGTGAATAAGGACTCACATAATAAGGCACAAAGAAGCAGACCAGGCTTTGATAAAAGGCATCCAACAAGGTGATCCAGAAGGTAAGGGGTAGGTATGCCTGAAAATGAAATAGATATTGCGGAGGGATTAATAAGAGTCAAAGCAAAGTCAAGGAACAACACAAGCCAATAATTATTTTTGCTTCTCCAAGAAGAAGATTATATTCCTTCATTCTCTTACTCACAAAATAGGTGGGATTTGTAAATAGTGGTAGAAGAATACGGTGTGAAGTTGAATAATAGGTGCAAAAGTCCATGGAGGAACTTTCCTCAACTCATGTCGCTTCTATCATTGATCAACCTGAAATCTACTTGAAATAGGGATAGTAGTACTGATTCTCCATTTCCTATTGATCAGAGAGTGCGGTTTCAAAAACTTCTCCAAATCCTTCCACTTCTGTCTCCATTCTCCTTCACCATCAACTCTCTTTATGAATGACTCAATAACCACCTAACTGGTTCCTTTGCTTCTTCTCCTATCCCTAATCCCATCTTCCACAGCGGTCAGAAGGTTCTTAAAAGCTATAAATCAGGTCATGCCATCTCCCTAATGAATCAAACTGACCCCCTCCAATGCCTCTCCGCTGCACTTCCAATACAATTTAAGTTCCTTCCCACGGCCTGTAATGTCCTGGAGGGTCTGCCCACTGGAGCCCCTGCTCCCCAGGTCCCCCCCCTTCCCATTCTCATCCTCATCCACTATGATCCTACCACAGGCAACCTTCTATTCTTCGAAGTTGCCAGACCCATTCTTTCCCTGGGGCTTCACCTGTGCTTTTTTTCTCTGCCAGGATTCTCTGGGCCTCCCACGGGACCTCCCACGGGACCTCCCACATGACTCACTCTTCATTATTCACATCCTAGCTCAATATCATCTCCTCACTGGGGCACTCCCAGACCAGTCTAAAAGTTATGCCCACCCCATCACTTACTACCATGGCATCCTTAGAAATCTCAACACCATTGGAAATAGTTAAATTTGTTTTCTTAATGATTTTCTGGTTCTCTCAACAGAATGCAAACTTCATACAGTGGGGCTTTGATTTTTTTATGCAAGTGATTAAAACAGTACCTGGTACATAACAAGTACTCAGTAAGTATTTGTTGGATTAATAAACTGTTCTATATAACTTTTCACGTGAACTGCTTCTAACCAAAAGCGTACAGAAAAAAGAAAGTTCAAGTAGAGACACTAATCAAGTGATGGAAAACAGGTTTTCAAACAAGAGCCAACTCTGATTGAATGTTGATGTGTGTGCAGAAGGATTCTGAGGCTGTGTCCAGACCCCGGAGGAACAACCAAGTGTTATGGTTTATTAGTGATATATGCCATGGACAAAAATGGCAACACATGTATTATATCCCTGAGCTAGTCTTCTGTTTTCTTAACACGTTCTCAGTCTTATTTCCTTCTAAATGTGAAAAGGATGGCATTTCCTTGGAAATAAGCAATTGTCTTCTAAATAACAAAGTTCTGTAAATACACAAATTCTCCACATACGTTCTTCTATTCTTCAATAGACTAAACTTAGAATTTTAAAATCTGTTCTTTAAAAAAAAAAACCTCTTCATCCTCTGGAAAATCAAAGCAATGAGGATTTGTTGTTTCTAATATTGTTACTGTTACTGTTCCTTTTCCCTGTATCTTTTTCTAATATTGTTACTGTTACTGTTCCTTTTCCTGTATCTTCTTTTACTGTTTCCTCCTTAAAATGATGGGATGTTCTACCTATCTTTCTTCATCCAAAGGCTCATAAAAATCTAAGCAGAAGCACAGTCAAATGACAGAAGAGAATGTGGTAGAATCAAAGGGGCAACCAAAATGCCACTAGACAAGAGAGAACAATTTGGGGATAAGCTAAAATGTAACTTCATGCTACTGGGGGAATGGAAGTTGCTCAAAAAACCCTAGAGCAAAAAAGGTAGAAGCATAATTACTCCACAGTCCTGTGAGTCGGGGGACTCTGGAAGCAAAGGACAGAAAAAGATAAATGAGAGGCTGGCGAGAGGAACTCATGGCATCTCCTGGAATCTGAAAGGGAAAATGCGGACACGAAGTCAAAGCCAGGAAAGGTGGCTGTGTGGGAGGGGAAAGACGGGTAACAGATGATTGCTTCTCGGGAGGGAGGCCTCTGCTGCAGCCTTTCAGATCATCTCCTTTGGGGAGGGATTCCGTAACCCTGGAGAGCATTATTTCATGACGCCGAAGACAGGAAATGGCCCCAGCATAAAACAGAATTCGTTTGAAGGCCAAGTTCAAAGAAAGGACAACTCTTCTGGAAGGTAAACTCAATGAAATCCATGACCTTCTACCAAGAGCCACATGCTGGGAATCTGCCTGCTATTACCATGTATTACGAAACTGGCTGGCTCAATAGAACCATGTGTGCAAAGGATGGATAACAGGGTTCAACAACAGGAAACAGTGACCTCAACTCTTCCAAGGGTAAGAACCAATCACAGTCTGTACAAATGGGCTTTTAAAATGCCAGCTCTAAAAACTCTGAAGATCCCCCTCACTTCTCTTTCCCCAACGGACTTGGACTTTAATTTAGGCCAGGGGTACAAGACAACCTTCATTAATATCGATCACCCATCCCTGCAGCCTGGCCTTGAACTTTAAGTCAGACTGGATTCCTCTACAAAAACCTCATTTAGTTCTTTGATCTAAATGGACTGGATGATATTAAAGGATTACAAGAATTTCTTCTTCCCTGGAAGCCAAACGTGTGACTTCTCTGTGTTGGCTGCGGCAGGTAGCCTGCAGACATTAAGCTACTCCCCAGCCTGGAAAGGAAGTTCAAGTCAGAATAAAGTTAGACTGATGAAAATAAACACACTTCAAATCTGGGATTTCCTCAAATTTCGGGTTAGTTCTGGGGAGGGGGTAAAAATAACAATATTGAGAGCTTCATATAGCTAGAACTTTTATCTTACTTGGTCCTCACATCGTCTCCATAAAGAAACAGAAGAACAGGCAAGTTGAATCATTTACTAAGGTCACACACCACAGAACCAGAATTTAAACTCAGGCTAAACATAACCCATTATTTCTAACTGATCTGGGTCAGTGTCTTTAGAACCGTGAGTGAAGCACAACACACAGATTTCTCATGGTAGGTCTGATTTTTGCCTGCCCCGTACTTCTCTAGGAAACCCTTCTTCCCAATTCTGCCCATGTGATGCAGCTCTGTCCTCAAGAACAATAAATGTCCCAGGCCTGGCCAATGAGAAAATGATCTTTTTTATTAAGCCAGTTGGAGCTTGCAGCTGAAAGGGTCCTGACTAACAGAGTCTTCCTCTCAAGACTAGAATATCTGACTACAATTTGGGGATACCTCAGCTTTGCCCACTTACAGGCGTCTATAGGTTCCTGGCCTTCCTCAGTCCCTGTGATCCTGACCATGCACTTGTGAGAGCACTTTGGATTTCTGGCCATGGGACAGCACAGCGGAGGCGGGAGGAGACCCAGGGACTGAAGGCAGCACCAGTGTTCTTTCTGCAGTCCCGCGTAACGGTGGACAGCATGGACTAGAGATCCAGAGTTCACCTGCACCGCCCTTGAACTCTGTGACATGGGCTCGTTACTGAAAGTACCTTCCTGTGCCTGACTGTCCTCGTCTACAATGTGGATAACGATAGCACTGACTTGCAGGGTCATTCTGAGGATTAGATTTATGTATATCAAGCACTTCGAATAGTGCCTGGCATATAGGAGGCATTACATAAACGTTCATAAGTGCTTTATTATTAATTCTGTAGAAGACAAATAAGAAAGAAAAGAGTTGTGAGACAGCTAGCCCAAGTAATTAGCAACCACAATCCCCTAGGTAGGAGAAAATGAGGACAGTGAGAGAACATCAGAAAGGGAGGACAGATATCAGTGACCCATCAGAGGGAGGCAGGTAGCATGAAGATCAATGAAGTAGAGGCAGGGCTTGGCTTTAGGGACAGGAAGCCATTCAGATCATGCCGCTAGGCTGCAGAATAGAGCCTGAAGAATTTATTTTGTCTTTAGAACCAGACTAAGAAGGATTCATATCCTGCCTCTGCTGAACATAACCCATTTTTGAGATTTTTGGAAAATTTTGTGAGATTTTTGGAAAAATTACTGAGCCCCTTTGAAATTCAGATTCTTCATCTTAGAATGGGTACAATACCAGGTTCTCCCTCAAAAAGTTCTGTGGAGATAAATGAGACAGGGGAGGCTTATTAGTTCACACAAGAGATGGTACAGTGAGGTCTAGCAAATCCTAGACATTATGAGCTGTGGAAACGCCAGATTTCTTCAGATAAGTACCTAAGACCTTCTGCAATTGTACTATGTTCACCTCAGAAGCAAGTAACTTCATATCTGCCATGTTAGCAGAGATGTTTTGAAACAGCCACACAATGCCAAGAGTTTGAAGCAGTCCGGAATGGACCACATTATTTGAGCTGGGCTCACCGGAACGTGCCCTGGCTTGCATGGCGGATGCGTGTCGGTCCAAGCATTTCTGCCTCGGCACCTACCTCTGATTTCTGACCAGCCTTGTAAAGTTCCGGCAGCTGCATGAGGGTCTCTGCAGACACATCTTTCTCCAAGACACCATAAATGACAGGAGGAGCGGAAGTGAAAAGGAGGTTGAACAAGATCAACACCCAGTAGTCAGTCATGGAGGTTCCTGAAAATCCACAAAAGAACTGGTACCAGAAAAGGAGGTTCACATAGGCCTAGGGACACAAGAGGGAACATTTGCATCTTAGAAACAAACAGCCACGTGTGCCATGAGCGCACAAGCCACACGCTGCCACTGTCAGCTACGTGATCCCGGCCTCTCTCTCCCTCACCAAATGGAAGACCACAACTCGCCTTGCCGTCTTTTTGGGATTCGTGTTTTATTAAAGGAAAACACTACATACATATACACACATACGTGCACACACACACACACGCACGCCCCTTACTGTGTAGCACTGGCCCTGTTCTAAGAGCTTTACAAATAATCTGTTCAACCCTCCTAACAACTTGGGAATTACTGTGGCCCCATTTTATAGATGAGGAAACTGAGGCACAGAGAGGCTAAGGAACTTGCTCAAAGTCATCTGGCTAATAAGTAACAGAGCCAGTATTCAGACTGAGACACCGCTTCTACATGGAGAGATCCTAGCCACGTGCCTGGTATGTAGCAGGCACACAACAGATAGTCATCCTCTTGCTTTCTAGGTTCAAAATTACTTTTTAGTGGTGCCGGCCCGGTAGCCAACCATCCCAGTGAGTTCGGGATGGAGGAGATTCCCGAGACGAGAACTCTCCTAACACTGGGACAGTCCCAGGCAAACCAGGACAGGTGGTCGCCCTGGAGGCTGGAAATACGCATCCTACAGTGTTTCCTCCAGTATTCAGTCGCAGATGAACTAGGCCCATGATAGCTAATGCTCTGTGCCCTTAAGCAAGGCAGGCCCCAGGAAAGGACCCTGGCCTTAGACTTAGCAGTTGTACTCAGGGCCTGAAGACACTTCCTGCTGCTTTTTTCCACTTTAGGCCATTTTCCTAACCTTTCCGAATTTTGATTTCCTCATCTGAAAAATGAGGATTATACCATCCCAGAGCTTAGTATCAGGATCCACTTAGAAGGTGCTCACGACCTGTAAAGTGCCTTACAAATATGAAGATGTTATTATTGGCATTCTAGATGCACTAGAATACTTTCGGATAGGAGCTACAATCCTCAGGACAGAGTTTCTTAAGTCTAGGGTCGATGGACACACACTGTGCCCCGCTCCTGGAAACGTATCAATTTGGGGTACATGTGTTTTGGGGAATGAATTCATAGTCTTCATCAGTATCTCAAAAGTTTTCTAAGATCCAAGAACCACAGTCTCAGAAAGGTAAGTTACCTGATGGCTTCTGATACTGGCCTTCTTCTCCATAGTTTACAAAACATTCACTGTCTTGCTAGGTTAGTAAGAGGCAGAAGTAAGTCTGGAGAGTATCTGTGTGAATGGCCACTGAGGGTTTCACAGCAAAAGACCACAGGGTCCTTGTTCCCTGGTGATGGAGTGCCTACTCATAAACACTGCCCCACTCCAAGAGCATATGACACCTCTCTTCCTAATATTAATGTTCCTTACCCTCTGGGTTTAATCTGCGCTTAAAAGGAAAGGGGAGGGGGTGGGCCGTACCACAAGAGGGGCAGGTAGAAAAATGCAAAAGTATTAAAAAAAAAAAATCACTTGGGAAAGAGGCTCCTCCCTAAAAGTCAGTGACCACTACTAAGTCCTGGAATTTTAAAAAAGCTCATTGTGTGGTAGGACCAAAAAAAAAAAAAAGGTTCTGCTCACACACACACACACACACACACACACACACACACACACACACACACACAGATCTAAATTACACATTTGGAATATATGTAAAATGACCTATTGAAGTTATTTTTTTTCCCCAAAGGTGGTATTTCAAGAGAGTGATATAAATTGATGTTTACTATTAACACGCTACCTATGGACTTTGAAGGCTAAAAATAAATTTGGTCTAAAAAATCATGACATTTTTACATAATCACTCCAGCTAGAAGGAACTTAAGTGAAGCAATCTAAGGTCAACATGATCGTATAAAAGAGGAGACTGAAATTTAAACGGCATGCCAAAGATTAGAAGCTAGGGCTTCTCATCAAATTCTGACCCTTTAGGAATGACATAGTCAAAATTAAGTTCCCTGGTCACCAAGCGCAAATCCATTTTACAGGCTTGCTAGAAAATTTTTCACTTGTGTTAGCCAGCTGCAGGCTAAGGCGTGATCTTGGGTTTTCAGCGGCATCTGTGTCTTCAATATACAACATGGAACATCAGTCCGAGGACAGCAGATAGTTTTTGCTATCTCCTGGAAAATGGAAGCAAACCTTCTCATTCTCTACTGGACAGCATTAACATTTCTTAATTCTGCTTGCCACCACCTTTCCATGGAAGGTAAAAAACTGGGTCTTAAATGAACCAGACAGGACTTAATTGAATGGAAAAGCACAGGGAATAGGAAATACTGGCAGAGGGACAAGCCCAGCGATTTGCTGTCAGTGGCTGAATGGGAGCGCATCCCCAGATTATTTCCAGGACGGCCGCAGGAGTGCTCCTGGCTGCTTCCCAAACATCAGTAAGCCAAGCAGCCTCATGCAGGGCACTTCCTCGCCATCCCTTCCGCAAGCAGGAGAAGAAAGGGAGGAGGGGGCAAGGGACAAATTCTCCAGAGCTACGTACCACGTTCTTGTAGAAAAAATAGAGAATCATGTTGGAGAGTCGTGTGTAACACCAGTGCCCGTGGACAAGGAGGAGCCTGCCGAGATGCTTAAACTGAGCAATGGCAAAGTCGCTGGCCATCACCGCCTGCAGAGGCAACAGGGACAGGGCGCCACCCTGAGCCACGGGACATGTTAACACAGACGCAGCCTGGCAGCCTGACCATCAGCAGGCTGCGACTGGTCCAATCTGTTGTTTAAACCGTCCGTGCAGACCAACACAAAATAAAGCAAACCCAAACAAAGAGAAACTCATGAACACAGAGCCACAGTCAGCTTTCCAATAGGGTCCCACGAAACAAGACTTCTCTTTGGTTCCCACTCGGGACGGAATTTCGGCAAATGTACTTTCCTGGAAAGCAGCTCCCTTAAGCAAGAACGCCACGCGTTACCATCGGCATCCGCTTCTCCTCAATGAGAAGAATATTGAAAGGACCGTAGTCATGACTTCATAAATTTCTCAAGGTTTGCAGAGAATGTCATAATTTACAATTCTCTGAAAACCCTAAGCCTCACGTCTGATCTTCCTCTGACGGCGTTTGCTCCATACATGAAAAGCAGTCTTGGGACAAGCTTTTATCTGACTTTTGTGCCCAAACACACTAGCCGGTATGCATACGTGTGCACACACACACGTACAGACAGGACCCTCCCCTCTCCCTCATTCTCAAGCACCATCTTCCTCCCTCCCTCTTTAGGTCTGTAGGTCTTTTATTCAAATCCTACTTTAGTAGCTTTCATTGGTGTCCAAAGTCACACAGTTACCGCAGGGCGAAATATATATATTATTAGGATCTAGAGGAGCTATAGATTTTAAACTGAACGAGCACGCAGTTAGTTACCCAGGAAAACACCCCAATACTCACACAGTAAATAATCAACAGACACAATTCCTGTCTCCCACTCCTGATATAGCTACAGCCGGCCTCACTTTACCACAGAGATTTCACCGTGGGAATGTTGCCCTTGGATGGGCAGGTGAAGTTCACGGTACTTGGGCGCACGAAATCCACTCACCTGCATGCCTTCTTGACCTGAGATCCCAATCCCAATGTCTGCCACTTGAATCATGCTAACATCATTTGCACCATCACCTTCAGGAGATCGAAGAAAAGGCAAGAAGCATATGAAGGGTAGAGAAAAGATGCAAACTCTGCAAAGCAACAGTGACCACTCAAGCAAACAAATCCTTCAAAGTTTGTATCCCAAGTCTGCAAGTTACCTGGAAGCTAGTGAAACAGACATTACATTGTCACATCCCGCTGCCATCAGGAAGAATTCTAAACCCAATAATGCCTTAAAATCCTTCACGCTAAGGCACCCATCTGGACTGATCTCCCCCTTTTCCGTGCCACTCACTTTACTTTCAGTTTTCCAGATATCTCTGCTCCTTCCAGCCACTGCACATGTGGTCTGTATCCTTGTGACACTGGCCTCATCACCCCCACATCTCGGGGCTGGATTTCCATTGCTCTTGCCCTCAGCTCAGATGTCACTTCCTCTGGGAAATCTTCATATTCCCTTTAGATTAGATATGCCCCTTCCTTGGACTTCAGAGCTATATCATACGTATCATATGATATTATGGTTGCTATATAGTTCTTGGTCTCCCCAACATACTGGAAGCTTCTTAAGGGGAAGTATTACATTCCTGTTGGTGACGAACATTTGTCGTTCCCAACTGCCCACCAACCATTCACCTGTTTTCAGTATCCCGATTTTCCCTGGGAACTCAAGGAATGAGATACAGTCTCTCTCTCCCTCTCCCTCTGCCCCTCCCCACCTTAAAAAAAAGAAAAAGACCAAAAATTTATAATGGCCTCCAGGACCCTAGATGATCTGGTCACCTGCCACCTCTGCCCATCACGAATCTACAGAAAACTCTTCCCTTTGCTCAATCTGCTTTGGCTTTGAACATACCAGACTTGGCCTATGGCCCTCACTTTCCCTGTCCTCACCA
Source organism: Zalophus californianus (assembly GCF_009762305.2). Classification (NCBI taxonomy): domain Eukaryota; kingdom Metazoa; phylum Chordata; class Mammalia; order Carnivora; family Otariidae; genus Zalophus; species Zalophus californianus. The sequence goes on along the minus strand of NC_045596.1, from coordinate 39,362,099 downwards.
GGAAGGTCCTCCCCTCAGGTTTCCCATGGCTCCCTTATCATTCTCTTCAAGTCTCTGCCCACATGCATCCTTCTCAGTGATACTGTCTCGGAAAAACACTGAAGTTAGCAGCCCTCCTCCTGTCTCCCCCCAGCGCTCTACATCCCCTGGTTCTGCTTTTATTTTTTCTTTAATAGCACTTGTCACTACCTGACATATATTTATGCCTTTTTTTGTTTTGTTTCATTTTTTACTATATGCTTCCTACTGAATGTAAACTCAAGGAAAAAGTACTTTGTCATCTGTATACACTCTTATCTCCACTGCCTAGCAAAATGTCCAGTAAACGGAAGGCACTCAATATTAATATCTGTTGAACGAATGCATAAATGATTTGTTCATGCCCCTGAATTTAACTTTTCTGAAGGCGGCACTCCTAGACTTTTCAGTTCTATGATTCAGTATATTTACCCTCCTTAACTTGGTTGATCCGGGGTTCTGACATGCAACCCAAGGCCCTACCGTATTGGTTTCCAGGTCACACCCCTACCCCGTGGTTCCTAGCGGTGGTCAAAGAGGTGAGGACGAGAAAGGGGGAGGGAGTAGGGGGCAGAGAGTACGAAGGGAGAAAAGGGGGGAAGAAATGTGGGGGTGGAAAAGGACAGACAGACAGAAGGGTAAATGGACGTAGGGTGTACGGAAGGAAGGACAAACAGAAGAATCAATCCCCCGGTGGGGCAGGAGAGTAAGCAGCCCACGGCTGGATCGCCTCCCCACTCACCGATGGCCAGCGTCATCACTTGCAGATGGCTGCGAACCAGCTTCACCACCTCGCTCTTCTGCAGGGGGGTGGCTTGGCAGCAGACCACAGCCTGACAGCAGGCAGTCAGCTCCAGGAACTGCCTCTGCAGCCCCTCCTGCAGGGCGCACTGCAGGGCCTTCCCAGTGATGATGAGGCCAGCCCGAAGCCCGCAGTCCTGTGGGTGCTGTAAGCCCTCCCTTAAGGACGCTCGCTCTGGAGAGGCGGGATTCTTCCCCTGAAGTTCTTTCAAAATGGTGCTCATCAGCGTCTCACAGGCATCCTTGAAACAAGAGGCCAAGACAGTCAGGCTCAGGCCTCCCCTGGCGGCCATATCCAGCTAAATTTATCTTTAGCCACCGCTGTGTCAAGGCTAGTGAGTAATCAGCTACTTCTGAAGGCCTCCCAGCTCTTCTGCAGAGATTTCCGTGTATATGTGGGGGCCAGTGAATAGGGCAGAACACATCTCACTCCCGGGTCTACAATAAAAAATCATGTAGAATTTCTTTATTTGTACAATTTCCCTTCTCACACAGGGACTCTCAAGAGTCCTTTGATCTTTTTCTACCACTCACTATCTGCTTGACTTGAGGCAAATTATGTCACCTCTCTGAGCCTCAACTTCTCACGTGAAAAATGCAAATGTCTACACATGGTAATGTCATTGTGAAGAATGAGGGAGAGAACATGTGCAAAGGCCCTCATGTAGGCGTGGCACAGAATTTAAAGCAATAGTTAGTATTTTTATCTTCTTTTGGACAACGTTCATTCATTCATTCACTGAATATTTACTGAGAAAACATTCTAGGTGCTGGGGATTGGTCAACGAGCACAAAAAAAAAAAAATCTCTGCTCTCATGGAGCTTACATTCTGGTGGAGATGTTCTCAATGGTGCTTGTCATGTTTGGTTTGTGTGCTGCCCTCTACTCTCCTCACCCCCACATAGTCAGGAAATACTATAGAGATCATTTTTAATTTACTTTTGAAGCCCTCACAATGCCTAAAAGAGAGCCACATCAGACAATGAATACTCATTGGACAGATTCTACTCAAGACTAACAATAAAATTATCCAGAAATTATTGTGTCAAGTGACCATCAAGTACAGAACCTAACAAAATCCAGGAGTCTTGCATTTAAGTTTAGACATTAAGACTGAAAGAAAAAAACAAACAAAACTGAAAGTTTATTCATAAGAGAACCCCTCACTCAGAGGTCATTCACTCTTATTTCAAATGCTGTTTAATCAAGCATTTCTCAACCCACAAAATCAAATGGATAGAGAAGAAGTAGATATGGATATGTAGCTTGACACTACAAAGACTTAATAACTACAGAAGCTACACAAGAGAGTTCCAACTTTATTTTTTTTTTAAAGATTTTATTTATTTATCTGACGGCGAGAGAGAGAGGGAGAGAGCGAGCATAAGGGGGAGAGGGAGAAGCAGGCTCCCCACTGAGCAGGGAGCCCGATGAGGGGCTCAATCCCAGGACCCTGGGATCATGACCTGAGCCGAAGGCAGATGCTTACCCAACTGAGCCAGCCAGGTGCCCAAGAGGTCCAACTTTTAAAACGGAGCTACCCGTTTAGGTTCCTAAACCTTCGGAACAAATGTGATCCTATACACCTCAAAAACCTCCTAGGAAAAGTGTATGAAGACAAATCAAATATGCCCTTCACAGGCTCAACATAGAGAAAAAAATCATTTTTAAAAACCTTCTAGAGTTTGGTTACATTAAAATGATACATTTAGAAGGTAACACACCCTGAAGTCACTGAAAATCAGCATGTCAACATGATGACGTTGAAGGCACACATTGAGTGAAGAAATACAATACTGTAGACACGCCTCCACATGCTCACAGTGCGCAGAATGCAGGCTGGAGTGGGTGCCCTCCAAAATATAAGACGAAATTATCTGTAGTTTTATGATTCTAGAATGATTATAGATGTTTTTATCCTTTTGAGTATATATTTAGTTTTATAAATTACATTTTCGTTAGAGAAATATGTATAAATACACACATACCCAATTTCCTTATTTGCAGATTCCCTATATGTGAACTCACCTACTTGCTAAAATTTATCTGGAATGCTATAATCAGTACTTGTAGTGCTTTTGTGGTCATTTGTGGGCATGCACAGAGAGAAAAATTTGAGTCATGTGATAGGATTCCAGCTGACACTGAATGAGGAGACGCTCTGTCTTCTTACGTCAGCTCCCATACTGTAAATAAGTGTCCTTTTCACTGTTTGGTGACACATTTTCTGTATGTTTCTGCTTTTTGTTGAATTTGCAGTTTAAATGGCCTCCAAGCCCAGTGCCGAAGTGCTGTCTAGTGGTCCTATGTACAAGAAGGTTGTGATGTGCCTTGTAGAGAAAGTATGTGTGTTAGATAAGCTTCATGCAGGCAAGAGTTATGGTGCTGTTGGCCATGAATTCGATGTTACTCAATCAACTATACACATATAGTAAGTTGTTGTTAAACAGAAACACACATGGAATAAAGTTATATATTGACTGGTTGACAAAACAAAATGTTGTGACCAAAGGCCTATGGGAACCTGTATTTCCCCCCAGGGGTAATGGTTCCGTATTCACTAATTCAGTGTTTAGGGCAACTTTATAGAATTTAACTCCATGAATAATGAGAATAACTAGATAGGTAAATACAGATTACATAATATATAATACAATACAAAATGTACACTTGACACGTAATCAGCTGGGGATACTTAGACAAATCACAACCTTTTGGAGTTTCAGGTTATAAAAATGAGGATAATTTTATCTGATCTGTCTACCCTTTATAGCTGTCAAGTAAGATCTTGTATGAGAAAGTCTCTTATAGATTCTAATTAACATGAAAATAAAGAGTTATTATCTCAGGAGAAATTTTTAAATGAAATCATAAAAGTAAAACTTAAAAAAAAATGATGGATCCTGAAAAGGCTTTATGTATCACAAGGCAGTAAATAATCCAAGATATGGGGGCACCTGGGTGGCTCTGTTGGTTAAGCGTCTGCCTTCGGCTCAGGTCATGATCCCAGGGTCCTGGGATCGAGCCCCACATCAGGCTCCCTGCTCAGCGGGCAGCCTGCTTCTCCCTCTCCCTCTGTCCCTTGCCCCCACTCATGCTCTTTCTCTATCTCAAGTAAAATCTTAAAAAAAAATTAATCCAAGATAGGTTTGTATTAACCCCCTGTCCTGAAAAAAACCCCAAGACTTTTATGAGAATGGAAACCATGTAAAGTTTATAAGTGGCTACATTTACTGTAATCCAACTTGCAAATTTAGGAACAGGAGCTGATGGAAATTCATAAACCTGCAATACTACACTACAAAAACGACCAGATATTCTACTGGTTTCCAGGTGGCCCACTTAGAATGTCACAGAAGCAATTTCTTCACTAACTGACAAAGCAGTTTCCATGATCTTTCTTTTTTAACTCTTAGCATCTCCTGATGAAGAGGAAGGAGTGGAGGAAAAAAAAAAAATAATACAGTGACTAAGCCCCTACTATGTGCCTGGCATTTTATATGCTTGAACTTGAGTCACCATAAAACTAAATTATGTTCACTGTGTTCTGTTTAGTTATCTGGAAAATTCACACAAAGTGGAATAGCTTTTGATAGTAAAAAAAAGTTTACTTTTTGCACTTAGAACAGTCCATAGTGGATACTCCATAAAGACTTCTTGAATTGTTAAGTTTTAAATGCCTCTAATTATAAATCATAGGTTTATAAATAAGTTCTACAATCCTAATGATTTTACTGCTCACAAAAATGTCAAAATCAAACATCAAGAACTGACTTTTCTTTTTTAATGTTCATTGAGCCCCTTCTGTCTGCCAGGCACTACATGTTTAATTTATAATCTATATTTTCTCATTTCATGCCCACAAGGACCCTATGAAATAGGTATTACTCTTACATCACAGGTGAAGTAAAATGCCCAGAAAAATACTCCCCAAGGTCATATACCTGATCACAGGCAGGCCAAGCACACGAACCAGGGGCTTACCAACCTTAGTGCACAGCCATTTTAGTGACCAAAATGACTAATGGACAATTTTCTTATGCTCAGGCCCTGCTGGTACTGGGGGCTGGCTGGTGGTTGTGGTTATGGGTCTCTGGGCGACAGCCAACTGCCAAGGAAAACCCATTCTGTGTTGAATAAGGAAAATTCTCTTTTCTGAAAATGTATGATCTGGTTAGGTATTGGCTGAGGCCTGACCTTAAAAACATGGCTAACCAAACATGGCAGCCTGTGACAGAGCCCCAAGATGCGATCCAGGTGAGAAGCTCCAAAGGATTTCTGAGAGGCAGGCTGCTGTCAGAGAATGGATGTCATTGATTAAGTCTGACTATTGAAGGAGAGAGGAAGGTTTTCCAAGCTAATTAAATAACAAGCACAAATCTCAGAGAATATTACCATTTTGGAAAGTTAAAAAAAAAAAAAGCCTGTTTAACTGATTAGAACCTCTGTGGTAGAGATTAATGGGGGTGGGGCAGGGATAATTATAAAAAAATAAGCTGGATCGAAACCTCTTAAATTCCTTAAGAAAAAAAAATTTTTTTTCCCTTCCCGTAAAAGTTCTTCAAACTTGATATTCTCAACAGCACTACATCTAAGAGTTGCCACTAGAGGGCATAATTATCCCGAGAGTCTATTTTTGTAATTAACCACAAAAATATTAATGTGTTCACCTGATTCTGATAGAAATCACTTCCCCTCAATTTGAAATAGAGGTATATTCCTGTCCCAGAACTTGATATATTTTGTCGTTATGGGCTAAATCTTAAATTCCTGGAAATCCAATGTGGGGGGGGGGAAGCAAATAAAAAAATAAAAAGGCAATTTTCTTTAGCAATAATCCCTTTGAATCATGTTTAACCATGAAGCCTTTAGAAGAACTACGGTACCTTCCCAAACACAAGGTAGGCTGCTGGATAGAAGACATAATTATCAAGGAGCTAATGGTTATTGGTTTCTTTTTCTCCTTACCTTCATCAAATTACAAATGCTCCCCTGGCTATGAAAAAGCAAAAAGACGGATTCGATCTCATTATACCTACTTTACTCTGGGTATTGAGGATAAAGAGCTTGTCACCCGGCTCCAGTAGTTTGCATGCATAAGCTACGTTGATAGCTGTCTCCTGCTTGTCCCCTGTCAGCATCCAGATCTTGATGCCGGCTTTCTGAAGGGCTTCGATGGACTCAGGGACTCCCTCCTGCAGACGGTCTTCAATGCCTGTAGCACCTACAAGACAGCCAGAGTACAACAGGGCTTGCGAGAAATCAAAGCCAGCAGAAGCTCACCTGGGCTGTAACTGAACTCTTGTTAGGCAACCCCATCCTGAGCTACACATTGCTCCAGTAGCTTCCAGGCATTCAAAGGAAGTGTGAAGACCCAGACCAAAATCATATACAATGTCGTATTTTGGGAAGGAAGCCTTAGGAATCACTGAGCTTATTAAACTTACTTGTTCTCCTTTCGGCTAGCTTTCTTCTCTGTAAATTGAGGGGAGCTTGTAGTTTCAGTCACTTATGTAACCTTGCTCTATGATTTTATAATTTTGTGATACTCCCAAGGGTAAGGGCAGGCTTTTAAAGAATGTCCTTGTCAATAAGTTGCTTATATTATGAGAGAGCATTAAAAACAGATATTACAAGTCCATAAGTCCCTCTTCTAAACCAACTGGGGCCAGACAAGTTTTGGAATTCAAGTTTTTCAGATTTTAGAAAGGTAACATAGTGCATCTATGTTTTGAAATATCTGCTAATGAAGCATATTAATATTTCTGTAGCAAAACTTACAAATGTTCGTACTAATTAGGATAATAAAGACTCATAAAATCTTATCAAATCAGGCCTGATTTTGTAGCCAAATGAGTTCCGGCACTAAACCCACAGAGCATTTTTGAGTTTGGAATTTCAGATGAGGAAATGTGGACCCATACTACAGACACTGTCACAGAGAAATGACATAGATTAGGTATCATTACTCTTCTGGCTCCACACCGAGATCATTTTTTTTTCTGTGAACCAGAGGAATGGAGCTCAGAGACTGGTCTTTTGGTATGTTAGCGCTTAGAGTCCAGATCTCCAGACTCTGAGACAGTGGTTCTCAACCCTGGCTGCCTCTTAGAATTCCTTGGGGAGCTTTTAAATATTCAAACACCCCAGCCACATGTCAGACCAACTGAATCAGAATCCCTGAGAAAGGATGCAGGCACCAGTATTTTTTAAAGTGTTCCAGATGATTTCAGGATACAGCTCAGTTTGAGACAAGAGGTGTCCGTTGTGCAAACTTTAGCTGCAATCAGGAAGTAAGAGAAGACAGAGAAACAAATTTCATTGGTCCAGTTGTAGGTACAGAATAAAGAATGTGGGCCCTGGAACTAGGTAGATCTGAGCCTCCTTCTAGCTCTGTCAGCCATTAGCACATGACTGTGAACGAGTCAATGAACTGCTCTGTGCTCTAAATTTCCTCTAAGATAGAGATTTGTTGTGCAGATTCAAAAGACCACCCATATTAAGTACCTTATCCAATGCCTGGCAATAAACTTCAACTGGATAGCCTCTTGAACCAGGATATTTATTTGACTTGGTATTCTATGTTAAGTGATAAGGTTTTAAATGATCTTCTTAAGGATGACCACCCTGATCCCACCATAAATGAAGTCGAGTTCACTACAGTGGAAAGCAGAATGAAAAGAATTGCAAACTGGGTACAGATCAGACTGGACAGGGTGGAGAGAACTATTTGCTCTATTAGATCAAAGTTGGGGGGTGGGAACCACTGGTGAATAACTTACTTAGAGATATCCAGTGTTTTCCAAATTTCTCTATTCAGACATAGTCTACCTACCAAGTAAAGTGAGCTTGTTCTCCAACCTCATGGCAGATTCAAGGAGTAATTCTTCCCTGTGGTCAATGCTGGTTTCAGCTAAAAAATGGTTCCTCAGCCACTCTGCATATTCAGTGTTACTCATGACCTACGGGGGCGGGGGGAAGGGAGAGAAAAGAGCTATGAGAAAGGCCATATCATCTTGTAGGATCCTGCAAGGATTGACTGACCACTAGCAAAATATCAAGCCAGGTAATGCCGGGTTCATTCCTCACGCCACCTGGTCACAAGCTTTCTGAGATCAGACTACTGTAACACTGATGATGGATGGACCTGCTAGCTCAGTATCTCTTGGAAATCCTAGGCATCATATATGATGAAAGTGGGTTAATCTATTCAATTAAGCCAAGAAGTATGCAGTTGGAAGAGGTCTTCACTTGGTTGTTAAATCTAGAAAGATCCTAATGGTGCAGTTGAGAAAGTGGTGTCAGGATTGCTCAGTTTGAGGTATTAGGTAGCCAGCAGCACCACCGATGATTAGTTTATGGGTTAGTTATTTGTAAAGGTGAAAAGAGAGAGGGAACCATACAACGAAGCAAGGACATACCCTTCCAAAAGAAATTAAATGGAATTCCTGGAGAAGGAACCAAGAGTACATTTTCCTTTTTCTTTAGGTTGCCAGAGGGAGAAATCTACATTTCAATTCTCATAAAGCAATATGAAGTAGAGGGAGTGAGGCAATTTCTCTCTTTACTAACTCTTACCCACAGGGTTATTGGACTTAGGAAGAATTTGACATCTACTGGGCTGCATTTTTATCAGGGGCAGGATCATTCCACTTGAAAAGGTAGAACTCTCTCCTTTTGCTTTGATCTTGAAACTCTGTTCTTCATTCTACTATGTGTGAGGCAGATTTTGATTCTCTATGCAGCTGGTTGACTTAAGTGTTGACTAAGCGTTTGCAACAGATCCCAGTTTCCCCAAGGCAGCTCGTAAGAACTAGAATTTGGGTAAGAAACAAGAGATCCCTATGTTTACCTTAGGTCCTAGCTACAGTCTCCAATTCAGGCTTCCAGGAGGCTTGTATTTTGGAACTCATAATGGATGGCAACTCATGAATTGATACTTTGATCTACATGTATTTCCCTGTCTTTTATACTCGCTAGAGCCCAGAATGATAGAGGGACATCAATACTCCGGCTTTAACACAGCAAAAATTAACTGCAGGGTTTACAGAGAGAGAGGGGGAGAGAAAGTGGGGTGGGGCGAGTGTTTATATGGAGAAGAGGGAAAGAGGTGGCAAGATGAATTTCTTGGTTCTTTTCTAGTATTTCCCCTACATGGGCTGGTTGTTCTTTGTTTCATGTTCTTCAGTGTTTACCAAAGTCTCTGTTACACCTTCACAACTAACTCCCTTCTCTCTCCATAAGACAGCCTCCTATTGTCTCAACCCCTACTAGACTTTCTATACTCTATACTATACTCTAAAGCAGACCCCCACCCCTTTCTGCTGCCCCCTCATTTACTCTGAAATAAAATACGCAGTTGAGCTTTCACTGAAGGAAAAAGCACTATCCAGGTATTCAGTTGGCTATGTGGTTGAGCCATGATTATAGGGATAGCATTGGGGAAGTCCTGGCTTATCAATGAAGGAAGGCTTGCATAGCCTCACTGGGGCTGAGAAGCTTGACTTGGTCAATACCCAAACCACATCCTACTGGCATAAAAACTTGACCAATTCACTTTAAAGTGCTCCATGTCTGTTTCTCCCATGCATGTCCCCAGGGGAGGTTCTGGTAAGATCATCCCTCAATTTCTTAGAGCTCTGTCTTCTTTCTTATTACTTAAATTTTTTAGAAAGAGTACACTACATCTCAGGATTATTATCAACAATAATCAATACTGACCTAACATTTAGTAAAATTACTTGGATTTATAGAAAAGACTTATAGGCATGTAAGGAAAAAATATTTAGAACTTTAGGGGAAAATTAAGGTCTCTGGCCTCATTCTTTCCAAAGAACATTTAATGCAGGAATGATATTTACGAAGTACTGAGGGAAAAGAAAGTAGGTCCAGGGATTTTTATTTCCAGCCAAACTGCAGTTAACATACAAAAGCACTCACAGACACACTGAAACAGGTGAGAACTCGGAGAACAGAACTTTTAGGTATTCTTCTGGGAAAACACTGAGAACAAACTCTAACCAATCAATACATATGGGAGACAGACACTGTGAACAGAGAGTCCATGATCCAAGAGCTTTCCTAGCTGTGCGGATCAGGGTTTGATACATGCTCGACCCCATGAAGCAAGGGCTACACAAGTGAAAGAATGAAGACCATGGGCCTAACTCAGCAGCCTCACCTTCTTTGCTATACATAAAGTGCGTAGGCCCCGTCTGGCATAGTCATCCAAGTGTTTCTGGGTTTTCTCCCTTATTATCATCTGTTGTTTCTCCAGACTTGCTCCATCTGAAATAATTAACAAAACAAGTATTCCCACCAGTCTGCCCAATTACAGGCATGTTTTTGCAAAAAATGATACAGTTTATCCCACAACAAACAAAAGACCTTGTAGTTCTGAATCCCAAATGTACATTTATAAAAGGAAGCCTCTGAATAAATCTTTCCCTTGTTTCTTTCTTCCTGGAGAGAGGAAAAGTACCAAGAACTTAATAAGCACACCATTCCCACACTGTCAATAACAACAGTAACAAGAACTCTAATATGCTAGCTGCCATTCACTGAACACTTGCCATTTGGGGAAAGGCTCTATGTATACTGCGTACAGTATGTCATTTAACCTCCGAGGAACTTATAAAAAGGGTACAACACTCCCCATTTGTTGAACACAGAATACGCAGGTAACTTTACCAAGACACCGCTAATGAGAGAGGCCAGATCTGCACCCAGGTCTGTGTAGTGCCAAAACTTACATGCTTTCTCTCCAAATCCTAGGCAGCTTCCCCCACTTTACCAAGTGCAGCTGATCCCCAAATATCCACATGTTTCTCTTTATAAAGCCCATCGAGAGTGGCCTTCAAATTTCTGAGCTCTGAATATACACCACCCCCCTCAGTATGAACTCACCTGGGGAAGCCACTGAGAGCAACTCCATGATGGCTGAATCAGCACCCTTCGTATACACCACGACCTGGTTGGAAAGGGGGTGCCGAACGACAACAGACATTCTTTTTCTTACTGAGTCGAAGGGCAGGATGTGCAGGAGTTGAAATGTTAATGGTCCCAGAGCAGCGAAGTCCACCACGACCTGCTCTGGTGTCCGGGACCGTAAAGTGCATTGGTAGGCCCTGGCGGCATACACCAAGGCCGCTTCATCGGGGCTCTCAGCCTCATAACACAGGGTGGAGGCCAACGGCTGTCCAGAGGAGGGTGCTACCTCGCCCTCTGGGAGGCCCGGATCCCTATTCCTTTGCTCAGTTTCTGTAGGGCAAGAAGAGTTACTAGAGCCCTGGGGGCTCTCGCTCATGTGGGAGGCCTCTTCCTCCACAGGAGAAGCCAGTTTCATTCGACTGAAGAGGGAGAGTCTGCTCACAAAGGCATTTGGGACCCCAGGAGAGGGCTCTTTCCCACTGGCAAGAGATGGCGAACTTGATCTTCGGACAGACAATCTCTGGAAGAGGTTTTTAATCTCTTCCAAGGACTTTATAGGCATTCCACTCAGTGATGAGAGTCCAATCTAGGAGAGATGATTTGGGAGGGTCTCAATAATACAGCCAAAAGCAGTTGACAACAACGTTGAAGTCAAACCAGGAAAAACTTAGATAAGAAAAGAGTTACCACTCCTTAAATAGCTAGCAGCCTGCTTCGTACTTAAAACTGCCCCCCAGAAAATACTAGCAAAAATAAAAATGACCATAATGAAAAATATGTACTAATGTTGATGGCACTATAAATTTCTACAACCATTCAGAAAGAGTCTGACAAATGATAGCAAAAGATATAAAATGCTAATATTGCTAGCAGTGGGCATATTATAGCAGTGTTTCCTAATGAATAATTTAAAATATAGATAATCCACATTCTTTATTATGTACATCTTAGCAATTTAAAAATTATAAGCAAAGTATTCAAAAATAGCAAAACAGAAATATCTTCTTGAAATGTTATACAATATTTTAAATATAAATTGTATAAAATCTATGGGGTGAAATTGGAAAAGCTGTAAAAATATAAAAATTGTGTAAACAATATAAAAATTTTAAAAAATTGTGTGAGGCAATATACGAAACAAATGAGTAATAATACACATTTAAAACACTGGAAGAAAGTAAGTCAAAAGATTAAAATGGGCTTTTCTCCTCTTTTATTTTCAAGATTCTATAAAAGGTTGTGACTATGACTTTTCTGTTGTTTTAAAAAGGCTGGTAAACAAAGTCACTTACAGAAGAGTTATCAGCAGAAATTATCAGCTTATCAGCAGAAAATCACAATGAATGTGAATTTCTATTGCAGAATTTTCTCTAATTTTTAGCCTGATTTTTTTTGCTAGCTCAACTTTTAACAGTGATTAAATGTAGAATTTAATATTATGAAGGCCAATTAATTAGATCCTAAAATTTTCTCATTCAGAAATACCCAAGATATTAAAAAGTTTTTTCCTAAAAATGATTAATCTTCTGACAGTTGGAGAAACACATGTTGGTCAATTTTCACACTTATCAGAACTCAGAAATGAAGAGAAACAATCACAGGTGAGGTTTCATACTCTGTAGATTCTGATTAACTCCTTATTATTCAGTCTCTGTCATTACCTCAAAATATCATCAAACTTAGGTTCTTATACCTGTAGAGACCTTCTTTCAGACCACAGGGTATTATAGTCTTTGGGGATAAGGCAACAATATTTTTCAAACAAAAAACACCCAGAGGTGCCTACTTTGGAAACAGATGTATGAGAAAAATTGTTACATAAGGAGAAAAAAGAACATCCAGTGATTTATTCTCTAATTACATAATCACTTTCCAAAGAGCAACTCTCTAGCTGAAAGTCTTATAAAAACACAGTTTTCGGATCAAATAAAAGCTTAATTGGAAATAAGTTATTTTTATGATAAAGTTGACCACCTCTGAAGTTGCCAAAAAAAAAAAAAATCTGATAGAAAATTAAAATTTAATTGGGTTGTGCCACAAATTGAATTGTAAGTGGATATGTGCAAAAGGGGAGAAAGTTATACACAAGGAGGCTAGCATAGCATGTGGTCAATCACTGGTCTTTAGAACAAGTTTTTCTTTTTAATTGAAAATGAACTTTTTGGGCGCCTGGGTGGCTCAGTCGGTTAAGCGACTGCCTTCAGCTCAGGTCATGATCCTGGAGTCCCGGGATCGAGTCCCGCATCGGGCTCCCTGCTCAGCGAGGAGCCTGCTTCTCCCTCTAACCCTCCCCCCTCTCGTGTACTCTCTCTCTCATTCTCACTCTCTCAAAATAAATGAATCTTTAAAAAAAAAAAAGAAAATGAATTTTTCCATAAATTCTAAACCACAAATAGACTTTTAAAATCTAGCTTTTGTGGGAACTGCAGCATCTTGGTAGCTTATAAATGTACTGGATTTTAAACTGAGTTAGAACTACCCCAACTGGTACATGAAAATGATACATTATCATTAAACATGATAATGAACCCAATACTTTATATTTTGCTTGATATAATGCATACGATGTGGGAAGTCTCAGAAGCCTCAAAGAAGCTTCAATTTGGGAAGGAAAACTAGGCAAAATGAACACAGCCACATTCTACCAGAGCTGTTCTCATCAGCTATCCTCCGAGAGGCAAAACAGTAGAACACCACTGAGCCATACTTCATGGGTTCAAATCTCACTTACCCCACAGATTGGCCCTGTGACCCCAGGAAAGTTAGTAACCTCAATTATAAAATGGGGAATTGTGGAGTAATATTACCTAACTTATGGGGCTGCTGGGAGGATAACACGTTAATATCAGCAAATCACTTAGAATATCGTAGGTGCAGAGCACAGATTAAGTGATGTATGTTAGCTGCTACTGTTATTATCATTTAGTAGTATTATCTACATAACAAGGCCAGTATAAGTACATTTAAACCCAAAGATCTCTTCTGGAAAATAATCCTTGTTTGCATTAGAGACCTTACCTTTTGCCGTGGTTGGTTAGGAGCAGAAACCACTACTGTGTTGCAAATTGCCAATGCAATAAAGAAGTCTATGATGTACAAGGTCTCGAGTGGTGGATCTGGGATAGTCTCATCTAGTGGGGTAAAAAGGTGAGGTGTAATCTGATTAAACTTGTCCAAAAGCCTGGTGTCTGGTACCACATCTGTTTCCTGAAAACCCAATAAGACAAACTGTTATTACAGTAAGTATCTTACAAGGAGAGCTTTAAACTGAAATGAGAAGTAGCTTTTATAAGCAGAATCTACGAACCATGAGACAGTAAACTTTATTCTTCTAAAAAAGACTTAATATACATGGTGCCAAGGGAAGTGAGAATAGGAAAACAGACCAAAAAAAAAAAAAAAAAAGAGGGAAAAATCCAGAATGCATAATACTGATGGAGAGTATCTTGACTATTAAACTCAGCAAGAGACAGGAACAATGCCTTCCACCAAAATCTAGTTGACTGTTTTCTTATTTTGAAATACACAGTTGCCAGAGCATCTAACAGCAAGTGATGATTCATCCAACAACTGAGGAGTATCAACTCTTTTTAAAGTCAGGACAGTATTCATTCCATGTTATTTTAACAAAATATCTTATGGTTCAAATTACTACTATTATAAAAACAAAAGCAGAAACAAACAAAAGAACCCCTGTGAAATAAACATTAGTATGAGCACGTGAACATATTTAAAGATCATTACCTAGTAATATACTACAAGACTTTAATGAGGGTTCCTCCGAGAGATTTCCGATCATCAAATATATTTGGCAACTGTGTCCTGTGCCCTCCTCTTAAAGATTCTGAGTACAAATTAGCTCTCAGAAGTTCTGCTATTGAAAAAAAAATATCCATTTTGTTTAACACAGTGCTTCTCATGCCTACTGAGGAGTACTGGTTTTAACAAAAGAATGTTGTAGTAGAAATCTGTTTATAATCCAGTAACATGTAGACAATGCTTTAGAAATTTTTCAGATGAATCAAAAGAGGGACCATCTGCTACAAATCAAATTTTCACAAAAGCGTCACTGTATTCTAGAGGAGATGTGGATGTAGTTGGTTGGCAAAGCATACTGACTGCAGGAAAGCCAGGAGAGGTAATTTAGAGGCAGGAGTAAAATATGGAGATGTGAGACATGTGATACTAGACTCAAAAGACCATGGCTTGTATTTTATGCTTAGGAGTTTGGTAAGAACTAGCCATAGGCTTAATAAGAGCATGGGTTGAAAATCACATGGGCTTGGGTTCAGGTCCTAGACACAATGCACACTAGCTGGTGGCCTCAGGCAGCTTGCTTGACCCACCGAGCTTCATTTTCCTCTTCGGAGTAATCATAAAAATAACACCTATATCACAAGGCGGGTGTATAAAGTGATGACATAATGAGGGGATACCCACAACAGGAACCTCCAGGCAGGTTACCAGACTCACAATGGGTACAAACGATCTGTTGTCACATTCTTTTTTTTTAAGATTTTATTTAATGAGAGAGAGAGAGAGAGAGAGAGAGAGAGAGAGAGAGCACGCATGAGTCGGGGGAGGGTGGAGGGAGAGGGAGAAGCAGGCTCCATGCTGAGCAGGAAGCCTGATGCGGGGCTTGATCCCAGGACCCTGAGATGATGACCTGAGTCGAAGACAGACACTTAACTCAACTGAGCCACCCAGGCACCCCTGTCACAAAGCATTCTTAAATTTCTATCTAAATACATCAATACCAATTGTCCTGTGATATTTGACTTAGCAAAATTTGAATTTTATTGCAGTTTGGTGGAGTTCATAGGCACCAATAATCTGATGGCTGTTCTCTAATGAGTCAGCCACCTTTCCTCATGAATCTCACGTACACAGTAACTCTGAGCCAGTGCCTGGGCCCTCAGTTCTTCAGAGAACAATCCCTTCCTCAACGACCTCCTTGCCAGAGTGAACAGAAGAGCGTGGTCAAGTTTGAGAGACTTCTTTCTTACTCAGTGCTTAGTCAGCCAAGGGATGCTTGGGAAACTCATTACATGATATTTATCAAGGTCTCTGATTATAGTGTCATCTAGGGCTTGTGAGACTCCATGGGTTGGAAAATGTTTCCAGAGACATCTGTCTCAGAACGCTAATATACAGTAAGCCAAACAAAACAAAACAAAACCCCAACTTATTTTAGAATGGAACTCTAAGAAATTAAACAGGTTTCTTTATTGTAGCTCTTCTCAGAGAGTTTAATGGGTATTGGGACTCTTCAAGAGAAGGTATGTGCAGGCTTTCCAAATTAAATTTTTTAGAGACGTCTGTTCTGTGGAACACATTTGGGATTGCGTTAGAGACCTTATAAGCATTTAGTGATTTCACTGTATCAACGATCTCTGCACTAATAACTGGCTTCAGGACGTAAGGACTCTACCGCATTCCAAAATCAATCTAAGACAAATGAAAGGCTTCTACCTTCCACCTTTGTGATAAACACTATTGACATAAGTCAGTCTCACACGCCAGTCAGGGAACGTGCTGACTGCATGAACCGAGAACCTGGGCCATGAGCATAAGAAGAGAAGAGATACTAGAGCCCGCCAAAACTGGGGCTCTGGTCAGCAAAACTGTGTTTACAGAAAGTCCTCTTAATTGTGAGAAAAATCCAGAAACTCAGGACCACACAAGACAACCGTAACACAATATATGAAAGAAGAGCCCCTGAGATTTGAGGAAAGATCCCTATCACACTGCAGCTGCAGGCATGGAGCACTCTTTGCCTGAAGTTGGTCTCTCCAAATAAGTTAATCCTTAGTAACTAAGATATTTAGTTGCTGAACTGAAGAGAAGGTACAGAGTTATCACATGCAATTCTGATCTCTATGACTGCATCTATAGGGACTTTTCCTAAGACCCAAATCTTCCTCACTGAGACTCTGTCTTACAAAATTGGTTTTTGCTCTTTTTTCTGTGACAGACAGCTTCTGCCTTCTCGGAACTCCTCTCCCCCGGAGCCAGGCCCATACCACCCGGCTCTAAATGATTCCACGAACGTGTCCTTCATAGAGTTGTAAGTTCCTTTAAAGGAAGGACCATCTTATATTGATCTCTGGATCCCTAACACAATACCTAGAACATGGAGAAGAATAAAAGTTTATTGTACACGACTACCAAACACTTGCTGATTTTATATTGTATAAGTAGGCGCTGGAGAAACAGAATAAAAAGATGTCACTCTTCAGAAAACATACATAAACCCCTCCCACTTGGCCTCAAATAGACATTTGTTTTTAATGAAGAGAAAAGTTATCCTCCTAATTAAAGCCTTTAAAGCACAATGTGGATGGCTTCCTACAATTAAACAAAGCCTTATCTGGTTTCATGGTGGGACTCCAGCATCTTTATCTGAATCCTATGTAACATCTATTTTAAAATTTTAGATTTTCATGACTCATATTATGCCTTCCTACCAGGTTGCAGGTTTCACGTTCTGGTTGCTTTCTCTTTTTTCCCCCTCTATTTGTATCCAAATTCAACAAGCAAACACTGGCCAAGACTCCTCTTTGCCCTCTAATAGTGCTGGTTGAAGCTTTAGGGTGGCCTTAATACTCTTCCCCATTCCTCCCCCAGTTCCACCAGTAGCCACGGCCCTTATTTAATTTCCCACTGACATCCTAGTTCAGTTTTAGGGGCTCACTGGCCCACCTCGACAACTTCGGCTGAAGTATGGACACACAAACCTTATTCTGGCTCCCTCAGATTCCTGACCACCACAGACCTGAAGGAAAAACGAGCACCCACAACCACACACGGACCTTCCTCCCCCACACCACGTTTACCCACGGCCCCTTGTTTCTGAGCCCTTGCCTGTGCCACACATTGTATGCCCCACATGCTCTTCCTTCTTCTTCTGCTCTGCGAACCCCTACTCATTAGTTTAATCCTAACTCAAGTTTTACCTCTTTTCTCCTCACCCCATGAGAGTTGATCACTCCCTTCTTTGTGCTCTTACTCTACTCCGGACTAACCCACTATTACTGCATCTATAACACAGGATTGTACGCATGTATTTGTATGTCTGTCTCCTCTACCTAGAACAAAACTGAAGGACAGGGACATGTCATATTCATTTTATAACCCAGTGTCTAGTATTTTGCCCCTGTTTTTCACTAAGCCATTCATTCATTCATCCCATCAATATTTGTTGTTAATCTATGGTGCCAGGCACTCTCAAGGAAAGAGGGTGCGCAGGACAGATAGGATCCTGGCGAGCATGGAGCTCACACTCTAATGAGAGGAGACGTCAGATCCAAACACTAAGCTGTGAACAAATAAGATGCTTCTAGACTGAGACAGAGAGAGACAGGGTGGGCATGGGGGTAGAAAGAACTTTGGATCAGGTGGTAAGGAAGGTTTACTGAGGAGGTGACATCTAAGCTAAGACCTCAATGACAGAAAGGAGAACCATATAGAGATCTAAGAGAATAGCCACCCAGGTAGAATGAACAGTACTCTCATTGAATGAAAGCAGAGAGAGGATGAAAGAAGCACAAAAACACTGGCTTACAAAGAAAAGGTTTCTATTTCAAAGAGGTAAAATGAACCCAGGACTCAGGGGCCTCAATGACATTTTAATTTCCAAAGGTTGGCATATTTTTGCCAGCAGCCTGCCAAGGATCCTTACTCCCTGGCTCTCAACTTGCCTCCCCACCCAAGGTACCATCTTACAATCTTCCATTTCTAGACATCACGGCTCTTGGTGTACTCTTAAGCCGGTATTCTTAACCTGGGCTCTGTGGACAGGCTTCTGCAATTGTAGGCAAAATTTTTACAGATGCTAATTTTTCAGGACAAAGAATCCAAAGCTTTCTCAAAATAATCATAAGGCTCCAAAAAGGGAAAATTCAACTTGTCTAGAGCAAGAGTGAGATGATCTCATATTCAAGGAACACCTACCTCTTTATCCCATATATAATGGTGTGGTTCTGAAAACACAAAACCAAACAACAACCTCAGTGCGTCTATGCAATCAGATTGACACATGGCCTTGAAGTATAGGGCAAGTAAAAACAAAATGGACTGAGTGGGGAGACTGAGCCTGGTAAGCGTCTTCATTTAACAACCTTCAAAACTACTTCTCGAGGGGCACCTGTGTGGCTCAGTGAAGCATCTGATTTCAGCTCAGGTCCCAGGGCCCTGGGATCGGGCCCGGCATCGGGTTCCCTGCTCAGCGGGGAGTCTGCTTCTCCCTCTCCCTCTCCCCCTTGCTTGTGCTCTCTCTCTAATGAATAAATAAAATCTTAAAAACAAAAACAAAAACCTACTTCTCGAGAATGGACACACAAGTCACTGAGCTAGATGTTGAGTAGTCAAGATATAAGTTCTTGCTCTCAAGGAGTTAATGATGTATGTCAGAGAGAGAAATAAGGCCTGTGTAATGAGAGCCAAGGAAGGGAGGGGATGTGTAGACAGAGCTCAGAAACTGAGAAGAGTCTGAGAAGTCTTCAGAAGGAAGAATATCTAGGGGCACCTGGGTGGCTCAGTCAGTTAAGCAACTGACTCTTGGTTTCAGCTCAGGTCATGATCTCAGGGTTGTGACGTCAAGCCCTGAGTTAGGCTCTGCAGAGTCCGCTTGGGATTCTTTCCCTCTTGCTCTCCCGCTCCCGCTCAACCCCTCCCACTGCTTGCGGGCAGGCTCTCTCTTTCTCTCTCTCTCAAAAAAAAAATGTATAATAAAAAAAAGGAGGAAGAATATTTAAAGTAGTTTTATAAGAAATAAGTATTTCATCAGGTTTGGTAGACAGAGGTAGCTTGCCAGTAGGGAGAATAAATTTTAGATGGAGGAAATGGTACAGATGAAAGAACAGAAATATCATTTTTTCTAAGAAGACAATGAGACTAAATCAGGAAACTGAGAGGGTGGGTGTGGCACAGCCCCATTGGGTTGCCAATGCCCTACTACTTCCAAGTAAACATGAGTCAACAGGTAGTAACTTCACGTGGGTGAAAAATGTAAAAGATCAGTAGAGGAATAGGTAAAAAGAGAAGAAAATAGATATTTCGGATATAGTCTTTTTTAAAAGATTTTATTTTCGAGTAATCTCTACACCAAACGTGGGGCTCGAACCCACAACCCTGAATGAGATCAAGAGTCACACGCTCTACCAACTGAGCCAGCCAGGCGCCCCTTTTTCTAATAGAGCCTTAAAGTGAGTGCACAGGGGGCGCCTGGGTAGCTCAGTTGGTTAAGCGACTGCCCTCAGCTCAGGTCATGATCCTGGAGTCCCGGGATCGAGTCCTGCATCGGGCTCCCTGCTCAGCGGGGAGTCGGCTTCTCCCTCTGACCCTCCCCCTCTCATGTACTCTCTCTCTCTCTCATTCTCGTTCTCTCAAATAAATAAATAAATCTTTAAAAAAAAATTTTAAAGTGAGTGCACAGAAGAGGCTGTACGCATTCTTTCCCTATTTGTCTTTCAGAAGTTGGAGAAAAATTAAGTCTAGATGTTTGGTATATGTGCTGCCGGGCTGCCAAGCGAGCACTAAGTCTAGATGTTTGGAACAGTCTGACCTATGGCAAAGATACAGTATGACAGGTTTTGTATCTTTAATGCCACAGAAATTAACTAAATGAGTTGCACTGAAATGATCACCCTCGTTGCTGCAATTTTCATTGGCAACTTTGAAAAGAGCCAGGAGAGTCCCCTCAAGGCCTTTCCGGGACCTTTCCGGGACAAGTGAGACCACTGGGGTCTACTCAGATCACATCTCTACTATGAGAACCATACAATAAATTCAATGCAGAAACACAAAGATTCCCCACAGTGGATTCGTTCTTGTTAGGCCACCTATTTTAGACATCAACCAGTTACCGGTCTCGTGACTGGGGAATCCTCATCTTGGTAAAACGCAAGTATTAATGAATTGTGGAAGGCAGAGAAGGCAGCTGGGTTTTTACAGAAGCAACTTTAAGTACGACCAAACTTGTGACCTCTAACTCTTCCATGGAAGTATCATTGCTCTTTCCTGTCTTCCGCATGGCCCTCTATAGTTTCCTGCAGCAAAATGGGTTCGTCAGCGGGTGTGACTAAACAGTTTCCAAGACTTCCCGCTGGGAATCAAGCAACACTCAGCTGAGCTTTAAAATGGAAATACCAGAAAATGTCATTCTGAGGACTGGGAAAGGGGAAGCTGAGGACACAGGTGTGGTGGGATGTGGGGGAGGAATGCAGAAAGATAAAAAGGCCTTGGAGGGTACTTGAATTTGCCTGTGATTCAGACACCCTTCCCTGTCAGAGATAACCCCGTTAAGCTTTGCTGGCTCTGAGAGTGAGCCCTGGTCCTTAAACCCTGGCAGCCTTCTTCAGGCTCAGACATGATTGGCCCTGATCAGAAATACCGTGCTTTTTCAGAAATGATATACTATCTCTCAACACTGAATCATCCCACAAATTAGGAAGTTGTGATATTGTTTGCTTATATTTCTAATGATGTGTGGCAATTACGCTAAACTGCAATTACGTAGTCTCTTCTCAGGTAGAAAAGACAACAGTGTTCGGCTTTGTCATAATTACGAGGATGTTCTTTCATTATTCACGATGGATATGCAAAATTCAAGTCACGCATTCACACTTACAATGGGGCTACTGAAAGCAGCCTGTCTGGAGTGAGGCACTTCACTGGCTCCTTCTCCACTTCCCAGAGCTAAACAGTTCCCAGCAAGATGATTCGAGGATTTACTTCCCAAGGGCCCATTATGAACCCTCTGGCAGCTGGGGGCCCTCGGTTTCACCACATTGCTGAGGGAGTCGCTGGGAGTGTCTGTGGAATCTTCATCTTCAGAGACAGCTTCCTGGTAGGACTCTAACCTCTTGGCTGAGAGAGAAAAATCACACTGGGTCATTACCTGAGAAGAACCATTTGCAGGTGGAATATGTCAGGCATTTACTTCAACAGCTATTACACATCATCTCCTCCCTTTTCAAATCTGCCCTCCAAACTCCCCTCCCCAGATTCCCTTAATGAACTTACCTCGCTGAGAAAAGTAGAAGCAATTAGAAAGCAACTCCCTTCTTATCCCATCATCAAATCTACCAACCTATCCACATCTGTATCCAAACTCTGTTTTTACTACTACTACTACTACTGATAAAGTTTCAAATGCGAAGCTCTCTCCATTTGTGATCTGCCTCCCACGCCTCTGGCTTTCTCAAGGACTTCACCCTTACAATTCTCCCCTTTATGCTGATACCAATCTCTCCTCAACCAATCTCATGGCTTTCTGTCCCTGTCTGCCCACCGACACTACTCCTGGCAAGGTCACCCATGAGCTCCACGTTACCAAATCCAATTAGTGCATCTGTCCACATCTTATCTGCACTCTTAGCAACACCCAACAGAGGTGACCATTCTCTTCTTGAATGGCTCTTTTGGTTTCTCTGACACCATGCATACCTGTTTTTCCTCCTACTTTAATGGCTGTTCCTTCTTAGTTTCTCCTGCTGTCTTCTCTTCAGCCCTCAAATACGGGGTTGCTACAGGAACTCTGTCCCTTCTCCACCTATATACTTTTCCTCAGTGATGTCACCTGGTCCTGTATTTGAAATATCCTTTCATACGCGCCTGACTTCTAAACCTCTAACTTCAACTCCAATTTCTAATTGGAATCCAGACTCCTATATATATATATATCTAACTCTCCGCTTGATACTTCCAGTTGGATGTCTAGTGGGCTCTTCAAGCAGATATCTGCAGAGCTCACTCCCTTACCTTTCTCAAGTCTCTTATCACATCCCTTGACAGTAAAAACTTGCCAGATTTAACCACACTATTATAAATCCGACTTCAGCACTTACCACCATCTACACACTATAGACCTTGTATTTATTTTTTGAAACATCCAGTGGAATATAAACTCCAAAAAGGCAGAGTTTTGTCTATTTTGTTAATATGATATTCCCAGAGCCCAAAGCAGTGGCTAATAATAAACATTTGTTGACTAAACAGATAACAGATACCTTAAATTTGATATGGCCAAAATAGAACTCTTCCTCACTTCTCCCTCAAATTTACTCTTCCTCTGGCCTTCCCCATCTTTGTAGATGGTACCTAACTATTTATCTAGCTACTTATGCCAAAAATCTAGGAGTCTCCTTGATTCTTCTGGTCTTCCCCAGCCCCCGTATTCAAAGCATCACCAATAGCTATCTATTATTTATCCAAAATATATCTCAAATATCTCAAACTCTCTCCATCTTCATTACTTTAGTCCAAGCCACTATCATCTCTCAACTGGACCAGTGCAAATAGCCTCTTAACTGGTCTCCTTGCCTTGCCCCTCTGCACTCCAGTCCTCAACCAGTAGCTAGAGGGATCTTCCTAAAACATAGAGCAGATTACTCCTGCAACAAAACTTTCCTTATGTTGGCTTACATAACTCAAAATGATCTGACCTCTGCTGACTTCTCTCACATTCTTGCCCCTTCTTCTTCCACACTTGCTCCAAAGTCCAGCCTCACTGGCCTTCTTTCCTTACTTTGGAAAATCGCCAAGCTCATTTCACCCTGAGGGCCTCTCTACTAGCTGCTGCCTCTAACTGGTAGGTTTTTGCACCTGAACTTCAAGATTATGTTATTCAGATCTAAGCTCTAAACGTTAGAGAGGCCTTGCCCCCCTACCCAATCCAAAGTGCCTTCCAATCATTCTATATCATATCAACTCATTTTAATTCTCTGAAAAGCACTTTTCATTATTTTTTTTCTTGATTTAAGAATTAATTTATTTGCAACTATTTTCTCCAATAGAAGCTCTTTGAGAGCAGGGTCCTTGTCTGTCTTGTTTATCATGATATCCAGTGTCTGGAATACAGAGTAGACAATCGGTAAATATGTACTTGTTGAATTGCTAGCTGTCAGTATTCGGGCCAAGTCCAGCTGCTAAATATAGAGTATGGCTTTTGGCAAGTTACTTTATAAAATAAAGAATATTTGCATATCCTGTTTAATAGTCTTTAACTGTACTTTTTAAGGACAAGGAGAGGCTAAGAGGCAATGTGGTGATTCTGAGCTCTAGAACCATCTCTTTCAAAGACTCAGTGCCTTCTAGGAAATCACTTATTCTTTCTTGGGCCTCTCTTTTCTTATTGGTGGAATGAACGATTTAGATTTAAGACTTCAGGATTCTTCCCGGTTCTGCAAGTTTCTTTATATTCTCTGCCTAAATAATACAGAGCACTTCCCTGTATGGCCTCTCAGCTTCAAAAACCCATCTGCTTATGGAGTCCCAAACATACTCAAGTTCTCCATTCTCACCTGTGCTCTTGCTCAGAATATCCATTCTCTTCTCTACTTACGTAAATCCTCAACATCTTTAAAGGCCAGTTCCTCAATGGTGACCTCTGGAACTATACTGACCCCCACTCGCTGGGCCTTTGAAGCTTCTATGTACTGAATGTTACTATGTACCAGGCATGTGTCTCTTTTAATAACCAGAACAACCCCTCTGAGGCAGATACTATTAATACTTCCATTTTAGTAATAAAGAAATCAAGCTAATTTCCCCCATCTCACAAAAGTAGTATTCATCAGTCTTATATCCAGTTCTATAAGCTCCACAGCCAGTGCTCGGAGCCCTCATGCTACATTGTTTCTAAATATAGCCACATACATTAATGTGTATTATTCCTTATCAGTTTACATCAGTATCACCTGCTCAATTTCAGTGAGTCCATGCTTTTAGTTTAAATATTTATTAAATGAATGTATGAAGAGACACATGAATGAAATATCACTAGCATCAGGGGAAAGTTGTGGGGTAGGGACTTAACATTTACTGAGGACCTCCTTTTCATCAAGCATCTGTCTAGGTCCTTTTATAAACATCTACATTTCCCCTTTTCATCTTAAACATAATGCTACTGGGTAGGAACTATCACTGCTCTACTTTGTAGCTAAGAGAGGCTAAGATCCAGACAGATCTTTGACCACAGACATGGTATTTTGACATGGTTAAATAGCTAGTTGGGGTTAGAGCAGGGAAATGAATTTAGGTCTTCCTGACTCCAAAGCCAGTGCATGTATCCACTACTTTTATCTCCTCAGCAGTCATCTGTATATGATAGGTTAGTTCAGAGATTCTCAAGAAAGGGTGAATTTGTCCCCCAGCAAACATATGACAATGCTTGTACACACTTTGGTTGTCACAACTGGGGGAGGAGTCCTACGCGCATTCAGTGGGCAGAGCCCAAGGAGGCGTCTAAACATCTTAGAATGCACACGACAGCCCCCACAACAAAGAATAATCCACCCCAAAAGGTCAATAGTGCTGAGGTTGATAAGTCCTTGAACAGCTAAAGAAATTTACTGGTGATGTGATACCATTTTTAAAATAAACAATTACAGTATTACAAAACCTACAGAAACATAAAGGCTATAGTTCAGGAATTTCTCCTAGCCATCATTAGGGAAATCAGTCATCATGCAACTGTGTTATTACTATAATGCCAGACAGCTCAGCCCTTAGGACAGGACAAACTTGTTCAATAAATAGCACTGGAAGAGTGGAATCAAGAACACATGGGGGTAATCTTTAATCATTTTGTAAAAAACTATGAGAAGGAAATAGACCAGTAAAGTTACAATTTGATTCTGAAAACAAAACTACTGGAGTATACTTGTAGACTCTGAAAATTTGTCAGAAACTGGGTATGGAAGGAAAAGCATATTACCATACTGATAAACAAAATCTACCCAAATGATCTTGAAGACTTTTCATATGTCTCTTAAAGCTGGTTCTAATTAGTTCCATGAATGCCTCAGAGTGGGGCAGAAATTCTTGCCTTCCAACTCAAAGGAGAAAATACAAAGTATGTAGTCTTTCCTTTGCCTCAAGGTAGGTATTGGGTTAGATACTAGATCAACGATTTTATTTCTCCCTCTTAGATAATCCCTAATCTTCTCTTCCAACTCCCCCTTTGAATATCTAATAACCTGCTCATGGCCCATTACTTATATTTATTTGATATCTGGAAGAAGTGAGCAAGAGTCTATGGAACAAAAAGTTTATCATACTTTTCAATGTGCTCCCCAAAGGACCAAAACCAAAGATGAACAGCACAGCATACTCATGGATTTCTCCGAAATGTATCATCCCCATATCTGCCAAACATTTTGCTATGAACTAATCCCCCAAACATTTCCAGCATCCCAACTTTCACCGGCTTATAAACAGCATGCCCAGCTAAGCTTCGTCCAACTGTATCATCCACATATCCTTGATACACAAATCTTTTCTTCTAAACTAATTCCCTGTGCATGTCCAGCATTCCAAAAATTTCTTGCCCAATATCCTTCTAGGCCCCAAACCTTGATCAATGCTAAATTCACCTCCCAAGCTGACTGCCTGAAAATCAAAACAATATGCAACAAGAACACCAGACTTTAATCTTACGACACTAAGATATTTTTACATTTCCAATGCCTGTCTTCCCACTGGACCAGATAAATCTATTTCTTATTTTGAGAACTATAATTACAACAACAATAGCAGCTCTTACTTATAAAGAACTTATTCTGTGCCATGCTCCAAGTGGCTCTTCATGAATTTTCATGAATAATAGTAGATACTATTACTGATCCTTTTTACTGAGGCCCAGAGAAATGAGATAATTAGCCCAGAGTCACACAGCTTGTAGGCAGTAAAAATGGGACTCAGACTCAGGAGGCCTGATTCCAAAATCCTTGTTCTTGGGAACTATGACACGCTACCACTGTATATATCACATTCACAAACTGTGCATCATAAAGGCACTCTCCAAACTCAAATTGAGAAACATTCTACAAATCCCTAAATAGTGCCCTTCAGAATTAGGATCATCCAAAAACAGAAAGCCTGAGAAGCTGTCAGATCTAAAGGAGTCTAAATAATGACTGTCACATGGTCTCCTGGATGGGATCCTCAGACAGAAAAAGGTAAAAACTGAAGAAATCTGAATAAAATATGGATTTCAGTTAATAATCACATATCAATATTAGTTCATTACTTATGACAAATGTATTATACGACTAATGTAAGATGTTAATGACAAAGGAAACTGGATAGAGGGGCAAAATGGAACCCTCAAGAGCACTGTTGTAACTTTTCTGTAAATCTAATAATATTCTACACTAATAAGATTATTATTAAAAAAGACATCCTCTTTCCATAATCTTTTAAGGAAATGTCTTCTAAAATTTTAATATGCACACAAATCACCTGGGAATATTGTTAAATGAAGATTTTAATTGAAGCTTTAAAGAGGGGCTGGAGATTCTGCATTTTTAATACACACTCAGGTGTTGCTGATGCTGCTGAGTCCATGGACCAAATTTCTAAGTTTCAAATTTATTTTTTAAAGTTTTTTTAAGTTTATTTATTTAAATAATCTCTACACCAAACGTGGGGCTCAAATCCACGACCTTGAGATCAAGAGCCACACACTCTTACAGCTGAGCCAGCCAGATGCCCCTATGTTGCAAGGTTTTAAAAACATCAAATGGTGTTGTCAAATGTGTTTAATTCAAATGCATACGTGCATGGGGCTATTTCCTAGCAGCAATGTTCTTTATGGAAAGACCTCCTAGGCAAAGCTTTTGCCCCCCAAATCCTGAAGGGTTAACTTGTTTTCATTTCAGTGAACATAATATGTCTCAGGGTTAAATTCTGGAGAGAAGAAGCCCCTACTATTCCCTCCTTCATCAATCAGAGTGTGTATGTACATGTCCTTGTTTTTAAACCATAACAGAAAGAGACCAGGAGCTCCGGATGTATCTATGGCAGAGATCTGCTCAAACGCAAAGGTGGCACCTTCTAGAAGTAGTACAACACCCACGGTCCACAAACAGTTCAGTCAGGTTAGCACAGGATTTTCAGTCACTTGGTACCTTCTCTGCCTAAGCGGCTACAGAGGAGAAGCACTTGCTGAGCCAAGTGTGCAGGCTCAGGGACTGGGGTGGGAAAGGGCTGGTACTAGCCTTCTTAAATGCTACAAATACAAAAAACAATGTAGTGCTTTCCATCGTACATTTTGTGAAACATTACTACTGTAAGATATTTCTTGAAAATAGGGATCTATAGTCAAATATTTTGGAAGACACTAATCTCACAAATGGGTGTGAAAGTTCAGCTACAGTGAGGTGGATTATTTACATAAATTTTGGCAATTATTATAGTGCAATATAGCCTAGCCTCTAGAAGAAAAAGGAGAGAAGAGAAAGGTGGTCATGATGAAATCTTAAGAAAAATGGTTGTAAAAACAAAAGCACACCATAATGCCATTTAAAAAACAAAACAGGGCGCCTGGGTGGTTCAGTTGGTTAAGCGACTGCCTTCGGCTCAGGTCATGATCCCAGAGTCCCAGGATCGAGGCCCACATCGGGCTCCTTTGCTCAGCCCTCTGAGCCTCCCCCTTCTCATGCTCTCTCTCTCTCTCCCCCTCTCATTCTCTTAAATAAAATCTTTAAAAATAAATAAAATAAAATATATATATATACATATATATATATATACATATATATATATATATACGTATATATATATGTATATATATATAAATGTGTCCAAAAAAAAAAGACTCAAAAGAAATGCACAAAAATGTTAACAGTGGTCCACTCTGTTTGGTGGGGGTTATTGATGGCTTTTAAATTTTCCTCTTTTAGCTTATCTGAAATTTTCTAGAATATTGCTTTTTGTAACAAAAATACAATAAATAAGACAAAATAGGGGCACGTGGGTGGCTCAGTCATCAAGCATCTGCCTTGGGCTCAGGTCATGATCCCGGGTCCTGGGATCGAGCCCCGCATCAGGCTCCCTGCTCCGCAGGAAGCCTGCTTCTCCCTCTCCCATTCCCACTGCTTGTGTTCCTGCTCTCGCTGTGTCCTCTCTGCCAAATAAATAAAGTCTTAAAAAAAAAAAAAAAGACAAAATAATGCAGAGTATCATCATATCCAATATGACTAGCTATTTTTTATATTTATATAGTGATTATGTGATAAATATTCAACATTTTATCCCTAACGTTCACAGGTAACAATAAAACCTGGCTTAAAAAATATATGTGCCTAGGAGGGGCACCTGGGTGGCTCAGTCGGTTAAATGTCTGCCTTTGGCTCAGGTCATGATTCCAGGGTTCTGGGATCGAGTCCCACAGTGGGCTCCTTGCTCAGCAGGGAGCCTGCTTCTCCCTCCACCTGCTTGCCTGCCGCTCCCCGTTTGTGCTCTCTCTCTCTGACAAATAAATAAATAAAATCTTAAAAAAAAATTCTTCTCCCTCTGCCCCTCCCCCCACTCATGTGCAAGTGCTCCCCCCAATGAATAAAATCTTAAAAAAATATACATATGTATGTATGTATGTATGTGTGCCTAGGAGAAAATACAGTTACATTTTTTAAAATTTTGGCCCGGGTTTAAGTTTAACACTACTGACAGAAATTATTAATATTCATAATCTTATTATATTCATAACAACTGACAAGATTTAATAAACATATAAAAATTCTGACAAGTAGAAACACCCTAAGAGACCATGCTAGACAGAATTCTAAGATGGCCCCAAATTTCCGGTCCCCCTGATGTATACACCTTCTGGGTACAATGGGGTTTCACTTCTGTGATTAAATTATGTTGTATGGAAACGTGAAGGATTCTGCAGATGTAATCAAGCAGCTAACCAGCTCAATCTGAATTAATCTAAAAGAAGACTATCCTAGGTAGATCTGATCTCATCAGGTGAAAAGAAGGGTCACAGTACTTTCCCTGAGGTCAGAGAAATTCAAAGCTAGAGATTCTGCTGCTGGCCTTGAAGAAGCAAACTGTGAGGCTATGGAGAGGCCAAGTGGTAAGAAAACGGTGGGCCACCTCGAGGAGCTCAGAACAGTCCCAGGCTGACAGCTAGCAAGACAGCAGGGACTTCAGTCCTACAACCTTAGCCTCTGAATTCTGCCAAAGACAAGGGAACTATGAAGAGGACTCTGAGCTCGGATAAGACCACAGTCCCAGCTGACACCTACATTTCAGCTTGATGACAGACCCTGAGGGAGGATGTCGCCATCCCACACCCAGCTCTAGAGCCCCACAAAAAAGCTATGAGACAGTATATCTGTGTTGTTTAAAGCCACTAAATTTGTCGTTAATTTGTTATGTGACAACAGAAAACTAATACAGTGATAAATGATGAACCAGGAAAATACTCATCACATATAGAAGGATAGTATCACAGCATCAAATTATTTAACATTTAGTTCAATACAAGTGCACAAATGAAAATGGACAGTGGCCACAGACAACCTAGACTGAACAACGAGCTGAATGCCAGTCCTGCCTTAATAGATAAAATTCTTCCTACAGATGACAAAGAAAAGCTCATTTGTAAAATAGGAAAAGGAAATGATCACTTTACCAAGGAAATTCAAAAAGCCAATAAACATATAAAAAGTTAAGCATCTCACTGCTCATCAGAGACAAATTAAGACAATGAAGTGCTGGGGCACCTGGGTGGCTCAGTTGGTTAAGCGACTGCCTTCAGCTCAGGTCATGATCCTGGAGTCCCGGGATCAAGTCCCACATCGGGCTCCCTGCTCAGCAGGGAGTCTGCTTCTCCTCCCTGACCCTCTTCCCTCTCGTGCTCTCTCTCCCTCTCAAATAAATAAAATCTTTAAAAAAAAAAAAAGAAATGAAATGCTGATAAAAAGAGTAATTTCATCCCATTATGGCTGGTGTGAAAAACGGGTATTGTTTTTCTGGGTGGTGGGAATGTAAATTAGCACAATATTTTAGATATAAATTTTGTAGGATCTATAAAAATTTTATATGCGCGTACCTCTGGAGCCATAATACCACTTCTAGAAATGTATCTTTTTTTTAAAAAAAGATTTTTTATTTATTTATTTGAGAGAGAGAATGAGATAGAGAGAGCATGAGAAGGGTGAGGGTCAGAGGGTGAAGCAGACTCCCTGCTGAGCAGGGAGCCCGATGTGGGACTTGATCCCAGGACTCCAGGATCATGACCTGAGCCGAAGGCAGCCGCTTAACCAACTGAGCCACTCAGGCACCCTCTAGAAATGTATCTTATAAAAATAAGATATGTACAAACATGTATGTACAAAAATGCATATTACATGATGAATTTTTCTTTTACATATCATAATCTTTAATACTATCTCCTTGCCTTAAACTCTAAAAGCTACATGAGATCAAGGGACTTTTGCCACATATTAGGGGCTCACAAAATTTATGTTGAATGAGTAAGTAATAACTGAGTAAGTTCACTGCAAGTACTGTTAAAATAGCAAAGTAAGCTTGACCACATACAATGCAGTACTATGCACTTAATTTATGAGCTGACTCAGAAAAAAAGGCCATGAGATATTGTTGAATAAAAGAAGAAAACTGCAAAAAAAAAAGTTCTAACTTATAAAAGGGGAAATGTGCAAATATATATGTTCACATATAAAAGAATATGGAGAGTTATATATTCATCAAATTGTTAATGGTGGTTAACCTCTAGAGAGTAAGCTTTTTAATTAGTTACGGATACTTCTCAGAAACATTTTCATAGGAGTGTATTTACTTTTGTAAATAACAAAATTAATGTAGTTCAATTCTTTAAAGAAAACTTGCAATTTGTTATTTACTTCCTTAGCCTCAGATGTTTAGCTCATCATATTTATTCTTAAACTAGGTGTTCTTAACCAAGAATTGATGGATATCTATGGGCTAAACGATGATGTGATGGCTTAAAGGGGGGGCTGTAGCCCTCCCTTTGGAATTATTTTCAAATATTTCTTAGGGAGATGGTCCATAGTTGCATTAGATTCATTAGATTCAAAATATTTCTTAGGAGATGGTCATAGTTTCATTAGATTCTCACAACTACCTATAATACTGTATTCTCACTTAACCTCATCTCCAACCTTCTACTACTAGTAGTAATTTACTTTCCTTTTAAAGAAACTATGGCAGTAAACTCCTTGACTCTGACCTACTAACTTTTGAAAGAACAACAATGAAGCTTAACGCCTCTTTTGATGAGTTAAGTACCTAATGCTTAAACATAGCACTGTATGCTAGAATTATCAGACCTTTAACTAGGTGCCAAAAAAGACCAATCTTAGGGTTGGTTTTCATAGAAACCCAACACTCACCATTTTCTTCATGGCAGTAATCAAACCCTGCCACACTACATCTTCGGAAAACCATCTTATTCTCAGTGAGAGTTCCTGTCTTATCAGAAAAGAGGTACTGAATCTGTCCAAGATCCTCAGTGATGTTCAGGGCTCGGCACTGAACAGTAGAATCCATCTTCTCATTGTAGAAATCCACATCACTTTGTATAAAATATATCTGTCCGAGCTTCACAATTTCAATGGAAACGTAGAGAGAAATGGGAATCAAACCTAAGAGGAACCAAGTAATTCAAAAAATGTTAGAGAGAGCGAAAAGAAAGTTTGAGAAACCAAATATAGTTGGGTAAGTAACAAATATCTTAAAATTCTATGATGAGCTCACAGAAATTACCTGTAACAAAATGATCATGGTCCAGAACATATAGAATCCTGCCAACACTGGTGATATGACATGTCCATCAGGCTCAGGGATATTAAAAAACATCATGCTTTCATATCTACTCAACCAGATTCCATGACCTTTCAAAAAACACACAGACATGAAAAGGATGCTATATATTATGTAAATATAGAACTTCATTCCTAAAGAGGAATAAAAGTATTTATTTTGGTTGAACACCAAGGGTTTATTTTTGAAAACGAACTGAAATGCAAAAGGCTCCACAATTCTCCTGTCTCGGTGTCTCTTTAAATCTCTTCCCAGGTCCCTTTCCTACTGTGGCCACATGTAACTGGATATAATCAACATTAATGCCTTTCAGATCACAGAATGAGAAAGATAAAGATCTGATGGAAAAAAATTATTGGCAAATAATCTCCTTTGCAGAAGTCAAATATTCATAAATATTTCAAAAATTAAATACTTTAAATAGAGATCTTGCTGAAAAGATGTCAGTATAAAAAAATCCTATTTTACCTACCCAATGCACCAGTTAAACACATCACAACCAAAAGCAGGACACACCAGAGGACATCTGTATTTGCTCTCCTTTCTAATTTGCTGCGCTTATACCTTGGACCACTGGTTCAGCATTGCTTTGGTTTCATGGCCTACACAGGTAACATGTCAGAAAATGTGCAAATTAAAGCCAGATAGCAAATATCAAATTTTTAAATCTCTGTGACAGATACAAAGAGAAGTTGCATAATATATTTTGCTAATTTAGTTTGCTTTTGTGATCCATTTAGAAAAACAGAGACCAAGGATTAAGTTTAATCAAGACAAAATTTCCTTTCTGCTTTTGTAAACTGCATTTTGAATAAATGGAAAATGTTAACTTGAAGAAAAACACAGAGGAGACAACAGTGAAAATGGGAAGTGTCACTGACCTGCGTAAACCACAATGCCCACAACAGCCTCTGTGTTTCTAATGGTGCATCCTCTAAGTAATAAATTTTCTTTACTGAGACCCACACGTTCTTTGTTGGAATGTTCTCTGTAAGAAA
Organism: Zalophus californianus; assembly: GCF_009762305.2. Taxonomy (NCBI): domain Eukaryota; kingdom Metazoa; phylum Chordata; class Mammalia; order Carnivora; family Otariidae; genus Zalophus; species Zalophus californianus. Next base: position 39,328,751 of record NC_045596.1, on the reverse strand, counting down.
GACAGCACAGAGATTCATTTTTACTTAGCAAAAGTGGAGGGAAAAATAAATAGCAAAAATGGGGATGTAAAAAATAAAAATCATGGATTTTGAGTTTTCTTGACTGGGAGTATTAATTTGAGCAGTTCAGAAGAAAGGTTTCAAATCTCGGGCCATTTGCTTTTGTTATTTTGCTTTGGCGCAGAGAAAGATGCAACAAGTTTCAACTACCACTGTTTTCTACTATTCACTGTTTGTCAACTTCTAGCACCACAGAAACTCAAAAATATTCCAATAAGGAGATGTTACTCTAGTACAAACTGTATTTCAGCGTAACTTAGTAACAGACAAGGGAAAAGTTCTTGATAGAATTAGGAAATTACTTTTTCCACCCGGATGGAATCAAGGATTGTTCTAGGCAATGGTAACATATGGCTGCTAAAATCATTAGGTGACACACTGATGAGGAATTTTATAATGAAAGGATAAGGCTGAGAATACCAATCTTAACAGAACCACTGACGGGACAAGGACATCATGGGCCTCCCGATGGTATGGAACAGAAGCCATGTCTCCACAGGATCCTAATCAAGGCTCTGTCACCGCAAATCAACCTGGGTCTGCGGCATCAAGAGATCTGTGAAGGCTTTGAAACTGTATGCAATAGTTCCTGCGTGTACGTATGTGTGGATATCCACGTCTACCTTGGTAGAAAGAGAACTATTTCTTTCATCAGATTCGAAGGTGCCCCTGGACAGTTTACAGGAAGTCAGAGGGCCAGAAAAAAAAACAATGTTCACCACACCCCAAGGATGCAGTGTGGGCCAAATCTAAGTGCAGTATAAACCGCCAGCCAAAAATGACCTGGCTTATTCAACAAATGGATGGCAAGGGGGCACAGGGAGAAGCAGGGAGGTCTCAACTCGGGAAGAAGGCAATCAGCTCAGTCTAGAAAGGGGTAAATTCTACCAGCTAAATGACCTAATTTCTTGGGAGGGAAAATTTAGAGACATGTCAACCAATGAAATGGGCAGACCTTATTCTGATCCTGGTTAGGCTGTACTGACTACAAAAAATTTTTTTGAGATAACTGGACAAATCTGAACAAAAACTAGTTATTAAATGACATCAAGAAATTGTTCTTAATTTAGTTAGGTGTGATAATGATGTTACGGCTCTGGTCCTTTACTGATATGTATTCATAGTGAAGTAGTTACAGTGAAATGCTAATGGGGAAGAAATAGGAAGATAATTAAAACAAAGTTGGCAAAATTAGCCCATGAGTGTTCATTATATTTTTCTTTCTGCTTTTGCATGCTTGAAATGTTCTGCAATAAACAACTTAAAAATTATCAAAGTAATTACTTAAGTTATGATAGTGGCAAAAATACAGAGAAAAACAACTGGAAATTTTTTTTAAATAAGCAGAAAGTAATGTATTTCACCTATTTTGAAAATGCCCTCTTCATTTCAGCATTAAATTAGACTGTTTTCTAAGCAATATGCTTCAGTCAGTAAGTTGTTTCTTTTTTCTTACATATAGGAAAACTGTCCCTGTATCTGGCATCCTTGCTATCTGGAAAAATAACTCTTCAAAGAAGGTTTCATACCACAAAGGACAAAAAAAATTGATTTGTTCCTTCACTCCTATATCTGTAAACACCTTATACTAAGAGATGTATGTTTACATTCCTTCATATACGTCGTTTTATTGTACAAAGAGACAACCACGGAGTCATAGTCAGGGTCAGCAGTGTCCTTGGGTTTAATTTAATTCTACTTCCTGGTTTTATAGAGGAAGAATTTAAGTCCCAACATTCACATTTCCATGTAGTATTCCCATGCAAACACCACACAATGCTCATCAGGATAGCATTCATTATCCCTAGAACTTTTATAGGAACAGATTTAATATACACAAGCATTTCCAAAGTTCCTCAGTAAGATTTTAGATTTTTTTTCCCCCCTGGATCCTTATTTTTCACGATTACATCACTCTAGGTTACTATCATTAGATCAAAGCCTAACTCCTATCCTTACTGCGTCTGCCCAAACATTAAACAGGTCCTGCACCTGACAGGCATATATTTGGCACTTATGACATGGGACCTTTGGACTCTATATGAAGCACTGACTGTCCACATGAGCTCTTATCCATTGAAGAAGCTAGGTAACATTTGCCACATGCCCAGCAGTCCTGCTCAGATGCTGGGAATGGAAAAACACACACAGTCGTGGCTCCTGTGGTCTAAGGGGAGGTAACTGATAGAGAAATATGTAAGTGTAATAAAATTATTAGAGATATTATGATAGAAATCTGATATTCAGCATGCACTGTGGGCACAAATAGGGAGAACGTCAGTTTCTACCTGAGAGTAAGACCAGAGAAATCACCATGTAGAAAGTGAGCTTGAGCATCTCAATTTTTGATTTTTTTTTTTAAGATTTTATTTGTCAGAGAGAGAGAGAGAGAGAGCACAAGCAGGGGGAGTGGCAGGCAGAGGGAGAAGCAGGCTCCACGCTGAGCAAATGATGACCTGAGCTGAAGGCAGACGCTTAACTGACTGAGCCACCTAGGCATCCCTCAAGTTTTGTTGATTTTAGAAAACAGACCACAAAGCAGGAAAGGAATAAGAAACTAGTTTCGTGGATAAAAATAACTCCACATAAAATCACTGTATCTTCCTGAGCGTGACTCATTCAATGCTTCCCTGCAAGTTGCTGAAGCCAGTTCTCAACAGAGGCATTAACAGAGCAGACCCAGGGAAGTCCAATCACTGAAGAAGACAGAATCTCAGGGAGTGAGAGGAAGCTGAGAGCATCTTTTGGATGTGGATTCCAAGAGGAAGGCAATTCCCGTGGTCAAACCAGGCTAATCAAAAGTAAGGCACCACACTTGAAGCAGACAGACATCAGGGGAGCCCATCTTGAATGGAAAAAACCAAAGAGCAGGCAAACATGGCATCATGGAATCTGGAGGCAAGTGATAATTAGGAGAATCAGAGAGGTTAGTGGGTCCCTAGAGCTAGGTGAGGGCTCTGGGGCAAGACTGAGTACCCACAGCAGCAGCAAAAGATGTCTCCAGTGTGTCTGTTAAGAAAAAATCACGTCCAGTGTGGATGAACACAGAGGCTGACAAGGTAGACCAGGACTCCCGTTTCAGAAATTTGGTTAAGGCACTCATTAATCTGCTTTCCATCACTATAAATCAGCTTTTGTTTTCAAGTTTTCAAAATTTGGTTAAGGCTATAATCTGATCACTATAATCATCAGATATATAAACAAATCATATAGTATATATTCTTTTCCACCTGGCTTCTTTCACTCAGCGTGATATTCTGAGATACATCCATGTTCTTGCGTGTATCATCAGTGAATTCCTTTTCGCTGAGTAGTATTACATGGTATGGATATCCAATTTGGTTATCCATTCACCTGCTGATGGACATTTGGGTTGTTTCCAGTTCTGGACTCTCACAAATAAAGCTGCTGTGAATATTTGTGTGCAGGTTTTTGTATGAAGAAATGTTTTATTTTCTCTTTAGGTAACTACCTAGGAGTGGAACAGCCCGATCATACAGTGGACATATGTTTAACTTTACAAGAAACTTCCAAATTGTTTAAAGTGGCTGTACTTTATATATCCCCACAGGTGGTATCTGAGTGCTCCGGTTCCTCTACATTCTCACCAGCACTTCTATTCTTGGGTCTTTTTTAGCAGTTGTAGCTCTGTGGTTTTAACGTATATCTTTTGACATAGCTATTTGTCATCTACATATGAAGTGTCTTTTTTTTGGTGAAGTGTCTGTTCAAACTTTTTTACCATTTAAAAAAACCATATTGTTTGTTTTCTTACTGCTCAGTTTTGAGATTTCTTTATGTATTCTGAACACAAGTCCTATGTCCAATACATGCATTGCGAATATTTTCCTCCAGTCTGTGACTTATCTTCTCATTCACTTAACAGTGTCATTGAAGAGAAAACGGTTTTAATTTTGATGAAGTTCTTTTTTCTATTTCTGGCCTTTTATGGATTGTGCTTTGGGTGTTGTATCCAAGAAATCTTTGCCTAACCTAAGGTATCAAAGATTTCCCTTATGTTTCCTCTATGTGTAAGGAGTTTCTAATCTTAGGTTTACATTTAACCATAGGCTCCATTTTTGGTTAAGTTTTTTACACAGTGAGAGGTATGGCTTGACATTTATTTTTTAGAATATGGACATCCAATTGTTATAGCATCATTTGTTGAAAACAGTAATCTTTCTTTACTAAATTGCTTGTGTACCTTTGTCAAAGGCACATTGATGGATAACAAAAACCAGCTGACTGTAAATGTGTGGATCAATTTCTGGACTCTATAATCTTTCAATCTCTTCTGATCTACTGGTCTGTCTTTATGCCAAAACAACACTAACTTGATTATTGTACCTTTACAAGAAGTCTTGAAATCAGGCGGTGTTAGCTTCCCACTTTGTTCTTTTTCAAAGTTGTTTTAAGTTAATATGGGTCCTTTGCACCCCCATATAAATTTTTAGAATAAACTTGTCGATTTCTTTTAGAAAAAGACCAAAAACAAAACAAAACAAAAACAAAAACCCAAACCATGCTGGGATTTTGATTGTGATTACACTGAATCCACAGATCTATTTGGAGACAAACTGACATCCTAAGAATATTGTGTCTTTCAACCCATGAACAACATATATCTCTCCAACTATTTAGGTCTTTAATTTCTCCCAGCAGTGTTCCATGGTTTTGAGTGTGCAAGTGTTTCACATCTTTTGTCAGAATTATCCTCAGGTATTTCATTTTTTCTGATGCTATTATAAGTTGTATTTGGAAAAATTTCAGTATCCGGTTGCTCATTGCTAATATATAGAAATACAATTGATTTCTGTATATTGACACTTCCTACAACCCTGTCAAACTCACTTATTAAATTCTTATAAATTTTATCAGGTTTTTCCCAAAGAACATCAAACCATCTACAAATAAAAGACAGTTTTACTTTTCTTATTTGATAGCTTTTATTTCCTTTTCTTGCCTGACTTCACTAGCTAGAACCTGCAGCACAATCTTGAATAAAAGTGGTAAAAGTGAATAACCATGTCTTGTTCCTGATCTTAGGGGAAAAAACATTTAAAAGCATTTAGTCTTGCATCATTAAGAATGATTCTAAATGCAGGTTCTTCATAGATGCCCTTTATCAGGTTGAGAGAGTTCCTTTCTATTTCCAGTTTGCAAGAACAGGAGTTAGATTTTGTCAAATGCTTTGCATCTATGAGATGATCACTTGGTTTTTCTTTTACAATTCGTTAATTATGACTTGTTCATATGGTGAATTATATCATGTGATTTTTTTCTAATATTAAACCAACCCTGAATTTTGGGATAGGTCCCACTGGGTCATGATGTATTATCCTTTTTACATATTGTTGGATTTGGCTTGCTATAATTTTGTGTAGAATATTTACATCTATGTTCATGCAGAATACTGATCTTTCCTCATATGTCTTTGTATGCTTTGTTATCAGGATAACTCTGGCGTTGGAAATTTTCTCTACCATTTTGTCTCCAGATCACCACTATGAAGTAGGTCTAATTATCTCCTCTTAAAAATCAGGAGACTGAAGATCAAAAAGAATAAATAACTTGGTTCAAGGCATAAAGCACTAAAGTGGCCAACACCAGACCTGAAATTAGGTAAGACCTCAAATTCTAGCTACCCTTACTAAAGGGACATAGATACCACGAGAAGTCTCCAAAATGAACACTGTTGGGACTTCCCATACTTTTTCTTACACATGTTCCAAACCCTTGGCTAACTTTTGCCAACCAGAAATATCCACCTGATACTCTAATTCTGCAGGAGGACACTATCTTATCCTGTCACTTCGGTTGCCAGTTCTTTCCAGACACCTCCTTCCAAACACCATGTCTTGGGCTTACTATGGAGCTCGTGGAAAACATTCTTACGCTACTGACAGAGACTTTATAACTATTTTAAGAAGAAGCTTTTGATTTTTAAATCATACATAAGTAAATATTTAACTAAATGATTAAAGCTAAATTAATAGATGGCTAAACACATGGCCTTTGGTGATTTAACTTGGATATATGGACACATATATTTTATTGAGTTAAATATAACCGCAATCAACAATTCCACTCACACCAACAAAGGTAAGTCATTTATCACTCACAGATAGCCTCGGATCTGTTGAGGTCATTGTTTGGACTTTCACATTCTATCTTACTGGAGAATTTCTCTGGGTCAACTTCAGAGTCCTAAAAATAAATAAATAAATAAATAAACAAACAAACAACTATACATACATTTTAAATCACAACACAAGAAGAATTCAATGTCAAAACGAGACATTTTTACGTATATCACTAATTTGCATTAAGCATATATGTGAACATTCTGAGCACATATACATTTAATTCCAACACATTTTATTTAAAATTTAAATATAAGCTGGACATCAGCATCTTACAAAATTCTCTAATGGATTAAACGATAATTTTAGAATGCTTGATGAAACCAATGAGCAAATAAGTAAAGGGTTTTTTATAGAACACAGGCACAGATTCACTAAGAATAAGCCATGTGAACTTTATCTCATTTCCTTGTTTTTATATGAATGTTCGCTTAATAAAAGAAATACTATTGATATATCTTGTAACGCAATTAACATATCACAGCAAATGTATGGAAAATCTGAGTTATATAATCATATGATTTGATTTGTTAATCAATTTTTTGAGTTCCTTCTGATGTACAGAATCTCGACTATGTACTTTAAATATATTAATTTCTTCTTTAAAACCCCATGAGGTAGGTGTTATAATTAGGTCTAATTAACAGATAAAGACAGAGAAGCACAAAGAAGATCAATAATTTGCTATAGGTTTCCACATAAGGCAGGCTTTAGAAATAGGACTGCAAACCTAGGTCATGGGATTCCAGAGCACTGACCCTTACTGAACCCAAAGTATGATGACTAATCAACTGCCATCACCCTTAAAGTAGGTACTTAGTGGTATATAACAGAATCTCAATTGTATAAGATTTTTACCAATGTCTTAGGTATATAAATGCTCACAAAAGTAACAATGACAAGCATATCAATCACAGGATCCAAATTAAATCCAGAGACAGAAAGATGGCCCATTGTTACATCAGATGATGAAATTTACTAAAGATTAGGGCATTTATGTGGCTAAAACACTTTTTAGTTTACAAGTATAAGATGAAGAAAACTGACTGAACAGTTCAGTTTTAAAAAGACCATTATTTTTTTTTTAGTTTTGATACCCGCATGCTTGTTATTTTTAAATTTTTTTTATTAACATATAACGTTTATTAACATAAACAAAAATTGTTTGTTTTAGAGGTACAGGTCTTTGATTCATCAGTCTTACATAATACGCAGCGCTCACCATAGTACATACCCTCCCCAATGTCCATCACCCAGCCACCCCATCCTTCCCAACCCCCCTCCACTCCAGCAACCCTCAGTTTGTTTCCTGAGATTAAGAGTCTCTTATGGTTTGTCTCCTTCTCTGGTTTCGTCTTGTTTCATTTTTCCCTCCCTTCCCCTATGATCCTCTGTCTTGTTTCTCAAATTCCTCATATCAGTGAGATCACATGATATTTTTCTTTCTCTGACTTATTTCGTTTAGCATAATACCCTCCACGGCGTTGCAAATGGCAAGTTAAAAAGACCATTAATTTTTAAAATACTTCATCTCAAGTGTTTCCAGAGAAAGGGAAAGGAAACTGATATGTAAGCACTATCCATGACATTTTTACATATATTACCTCATTTGCATCTCACAGCAAAGCTATGAAGCAGCATTATTGTTTCTACTTTAAGATAAACTGATACATAAAATAAGTGACTTGCCCAAGGTCACACAGTAATTAAATATCAAAACAGGAATTCATTCAAACTCATGTTAATATAACTTTAAAGTTCTTGTTTCCCTCGCCACAGCAGGGTCTATTAAGGTCTAGAAGCTCTGCGGCAAGAGAAGCTACACGAATCTCAAAAGGTCTGGGTATAGATGCAATTACAGATTTTAGGAACAGAAGGTGATTATTTCCATTGCAAAATAACTCTCCAAATTGCAAAGTAATTCCGTTTCCTTTAATTCAGTTCCAAAAAATATAGGATTGCCAGACTAAAATGTGTGAACTTCAAAGTCATTACATCCTATTATCTATAAAACACTTCCACAGATAGCTGGAAATGGATTAAGTCCTCTGGGATTCTATTTTGTAATAGTAAAAATGAATTTAAAAATCTCTTTATATGTACCTGTGAAAAATCTTCTGAAAAGAAAATGTTAATAAATCACCAACTGAGAACACATTATTTACCTGTTCTGCATATCCTCTAACCACCTGCCTCTGTTTTAAATTGCTCTCTCCATCAAGACCAGAAGTCTCAATGTGACAGATTCCATCTGGATCAGTAGAAAAGAGTAAGACCATGTCCTGCAGGAATAACCTCATTACAGGAAAGGCGAATAAAGTCCCCAACAGCAACATCTTTCCAGCACTGGTCGACATATTTTTTCTCTTTCCTAACATTAGGGGGAAACAAAAGTATAAAGAGAGTATGAAGACAGAAACATATATAGTCTTATTTTTTCAGTTTTTGTGTATAATTTAAAGCGTGTTTAAACCCTTAGGGTGAATTTTAATCCATTAAATGTTAAAAGGGAAGCCAGAGAAACCTAAATTCCAGAATTTGTTTCACCTGAAAATTGAGTTATTGAGCTAATAAAACATATTTCTCAGCTCCTTTGTCCTTTGAGATTTTGAACTATTATGCTGTTTGAGGTGTAACTGGAATAAAATGAACATTTGCTGGGTTTACTCACGTACAACACAATCCCTGTGTACTGCTGTTGTCAGGTATCAAGGATCCAGAAATGCACAAGACACATCTACTCTCACAGCACTTCCTGTCTGTCTGATAGGATGAATTAAAGAAAACACCAAGGAAGTAAAATAAAAATAAAATGAGGGGCGCCTGGGTGGCTCATATGGTTGGGTGTCTGCCTTTGGCTCAGGTCATGATCTCCAGGTCCTCGAATCGAGCCACACATCGGGCTCCTGGCTGGCTCAGCAGGGAGTCTGCTTCTCCCTCTCCCTCTGGCCTCTCCCCTGCTTGTGTGCTCTCTGTCTCTGTCTCTCTCTCTTAATGAATAAATAAAATCTTAAAAATTTTTTAAAAAATGAAATAAAATGAATATAATACTCAACATTTTAAAAATTATTATACTACTTATTAACACCTCTAATTATCACTTAATAGAAATACTGGTAAGACAGTCCTGAGTCTGATGCAGCTAATCACTAGAAAAGAAGGATGGAAAACATTCACCCTTTTCAGAAGTGTAGTTTTCCGCCATATATATTCATTTTAAGAAAAGATACATCATTTGAAGTTGTCTTGCCTTAAATACCCTGCTTTATGTTAAAGTTTCTGCCATACTTCTCAAGCCTTTTCATACTAACCTGCATGAATTATGCTTCAGAAAGCGTTTTCCTTAGAGTAGAATGAGGAAATCTGTATCACAGAACATCGTATCAACTGGTTAAACAGCATTTCATACACAGTGTCACCAACCAATATTAGGAAGGCTGTCCCATTCCCTTATTGCCTACCTAATAACCATAAAAAACTGGTATTTGTCACAAAAATACACTTATTTCAAAAGTAAAGATTTATTTCCAATTACATTTATAGAGCTAAATATTCACACTCGTTGTCAAAGATGCCTGGGAGATAGCTATATTCTAAATTATGCATCAGATTAAATAGAAATGCCACCTTAGGGCAAAACTTGTATACTTTCTGCTCTACAGAATTATATCCGTTATTTCAAGAAATATTTAGCTTAAAGGGCTACCTAAGAAATACATTTTCAGGGCTTATTTTCCCAAAATATCTAATGCACCAGGTTGAATCCAACTAAAGGAAATCCTTGATTACCTAAAGAGTTGGTTAGTTTACAGAGAAAGGCAAATCAATGATTTTGTCCTTACCATTCTTTTTCCCAGTGTTTGTGCACACCCGTTCACTCTTCGTGGAGGAAAGTAAGAGAGAACATCCAAAAACATAGGTATGGGTCATATTTCAAAGGTTCAGTCCTAAAAATCTAGGAGTAGTGATTTCATTCCATAGAAAATGGGGATTCACAAGCTTCACCAGAAGAAGGCGGATGGGATATTACTTCTATTTACTAACTCCTGTGACAGAGTAATGGATGGACTCTGGGTGTCAAGCTAGTTTGGTGTAGGAATGGCCAAAAAAACTAATGTGAAGTTATTGAAATAATTCAGGAGAAGAATGAAGATGGTCAGAAGGCAGCAGCAACAGAGATAAACAGAAGATTAATTCAAGACATATTTGGGTTTTTTGACTTAACTACATGTTTTAGGACTTACCACACCACATTTTATGACTGAACTACATGTAAAGGAGTTACCAAGCATGACTCTACAGTCTCTGACTTGTATGATGGGATGATTGAATGGTGCCTTTCACCACATCTCAAATTTTCGATCAACTAGTTGCATGAGAGGGCAGATAATAAACTCAGATTGGAAAGTTTTTATCTGAAGCGGGATGTGAAACCGAGGATGTGCTGCAATTTGAGGGTTCTGATCTTATGCTCATGGGTACAGATATAAATGTGGAAGTCCTAGGAACATAGAGGGCAGGTGACACCAGGTAAGGACATGAGATTCCTTAGGGAAGGAGACTTCAAGGTAATAAAGAAGTGGAAGGAGACCCCAGGGAAAGTAATATCAGAGAAATCTAGAGAGAAGGAAACTTCAAAAAGGGAGTAATCCTAGTGAAGCAGCAAAGGGGCCAAGCCTATGGTATTCAGTGATTAGGATGTCTGTTGACTATGGAAAATGCTGATAGAGTGAAATTGTTGCTGGGAGTATGAATAAGGAAGTGAGACCTCCATGAACCAGAGAGCGACTAGAAGTTGAAGAAGTAGAATATTTCATGATGTTTAGCTATGAAAGGAAATAAGGCGTAAAAGCAGCCACTGCAATGAAAGGTAAGTCAAAGGACAAAGGATGAGAGTAATTGGACATGAACATGAGATGTACGAAAGGAGTCCATGGAACAGGCAAGGTAGAAGACAGAGCACTGAGTGGGGGATGCTGGTGGAAGCTATGGAGAAACAAGGAATGGGATTAACAACACAGAGGAAAGGATTCCTACCACAATAAAGGGAGGTGCCTCTTCATCTAAGGTCAGAAGAAAGTTGTTGAAAATGTGAATGATCCACGAAGGAATGGGGGGTACACAATTCATGTTTCATGGCCTCTACTTTTTCTATGAGGAAAGCTACAAGGAAAATTTGCTAAGAATTTGTAAAGATAGGAAGAGAAGACAGACTTGACTCTTAGGGTTAGGAATTTTATTTTTCTTTCAGACATAAGAAGTAGGGTTCCTCTAAAGGACAAGTTTATTTATTCTACATTGGAACAAAATTTAAATGAAGCCAATTTCATAATTAACTTCACTTTTCCCTATTTGGAGTATACACCAGGATTTCAAAAAAAATACCTAATTTGCCCAGCAGCTAGCTAGTTCAGATCAATAAACATCTACAGACCTTAATTTATGCCAGTTACACGTTAGGTGCTAAGAACACAAATGGTTCATATATGGTCACCACCCTATACAAGTTATGGTTGAAATTAGAAAAAGAGACACAAACAGTACTTTCATAAGAGAGAGGTATGCATGCCCAGGTTACTATGGGAGCCAAGAGTTGGGGTGTTTAGCCCTGGAGGAGGTGAGTCTTGATGGATGACCAAGAGTGACTCAGGTGAAGAAAGGTGGGACAGTGTATCAGTCAAGGTACAAAGACATAGGGCAAGAGAGAGCTCGTGTGTGAAAGCAACTGCAAGCGAGTGACAATGCTCACTGCCACATTTAACTAGCTCTGAAGATTTCTCACTGCGGTAGACTCAAAAGGAGACTATATTTCCTTACCCAACAAAGAATTAAAGCTAGTAGGAGGACCTTCTTCTCCCACAGCCTGAATGTTCAGCTAGAATTTCGTGCACCTACTTGGTTGTATGTGCTTCTGAACTACTCTCATTGGACAGAACATTGCTCTCACAATCCCTCCTTCAGGCAAACTTCTAGACCCATTTCGCTTCTTTAAGAGTTCAAGATCACACATCTTTGCTACATAAGCCTTGGGAAACATTGGGAAGGACACACTGGACTATTAACTGTGATTCCACTGGAGTGGGAGGAAGGGGAGAGGTAAGAAGGAAGGGTGGAGAATGCAAACTTCTACTTCTCGCTTTAACAAATTTAAAGAGAGAAAGATGAGAATTATGAACAAATTTTTCTCTGATTTTTTTTAGCATTTTCCCATAAGATGCTAAAAAAATTTATAATAAGCAAATAATGAATAATCGTTGCATACAACAGCAAACATTTAACAGATGCTCTATATTCACCAGCTGATTTAATTTTTGTATCAATGTTATGTGGTCGGTCCTATAAATGAACTATGATCCCTGCCCCTCTGCCTTTATAAATGAGAAAAACTGGTTTTGGCAAATTAGGTAACTTGCTCAAAGTCACACAGCTCCTAAGTGGTCCTGGGATTTAAAACAAGGCTGGTAGCTCCAGAGCCCATCTCTCAAGAAGCAGACTTTACTCCAGCTACACTCACTTCCTGATGACCACCAAATAAAAAATGTTTTAGTTGTATATTAGAAAGCGAATTTGAAGAACCATCACTTTCGAAAACATCACACAAAAGGTTGGTTACCTTAGAAGGCCACTGATGTTTAGTCTTATTTAAGCAGCATGAAATTCTATGAATTGACGAGATTCATGAATTTATGATAGTCCTAAAATGTTAACATTAGCCAGTATTTTGAAACTCCTAAATTCAACACAGTGATTTTTAAAGATCAGAAAATAATGTAGAGTCCTGGAGGGAAGGCACTGTATCTATTTTTTTTAAATCTATTTTTCCTTTAAATCTCAATCTCTCAGGGCCTACAACACAGTAAGGCACTCAAATTTGTTAAGTGATTAATAGTTTTGTTTTCAACACACTTCTATTATCCTTGAAACAGAACTTAAAACCTTATAAACAGCTGTTATTTGAAAGGCAATATTGAGAAAGTTAGGTTTTCCATAATAGCTCATTCCAACTTAACTGAGGTATAATAAAGTTTAAATGTTTAATTTCTATATTAGTGTGTTATTTCCCAAGATACTTGCCCAAAGACAAGCACCATGTGAAAGACCACATATTACAAATAAGAATCAAATTATCTGCACAGAAATGTTAATACGCTTCTTCCAAAAGCTTGCACAATTTAATGGCTTCATACTTTCACCTTAATTTTGTTGAGGAATAATTTGTTTTCTAAAGTGATGTCTTTGCATTTCATAAAAATTTAAGTTAGCCTGTTTAAATCGACAAGGCATGGTCTTACAACCTACCTTTATTTCTTTATATCCTTATAATTTGTTCCAAGAACAATATGGGGGGTGAAAGGTATTATTTCTTCTGCAATACCAAACAAAAGCAAATTACATAAAATAACAGATAAAAGGACCAAGTTACCAGATTCTATTATGAAATGCAATCATAAAGTGGTACCTTGGGATAGACCTTAAACAATTGAATAGAATATTGCATCTTCTCTTTAAGTTTATATGCAAATCATCTAAAATAGATCTGGACTACGTCCAAAAGGACACCTGAGAAAAAAATTATACCAGGTCTCCCACTATGCAATTTTAATATTTACAAAATCATGCCATGTCCTAAAGAGTTCTCACATGTTGATTAAATAACTTGATAATGTGGCAAACTCCAGCTAATAGTTATTACTAACCTACAAAAATCATCATAGTGGCTAACCTTTACTTAGCACTTAGAAAGGGCTAGGTTCTATTGATTACTGTTTTATTACTATTAAATTCATAACGAAGAGAACTGGGGTTTAGCTAGCTTATGCAATTTGCCCAAAGCTAAATATAGCTACTAAGTGAGAAAATCAGGATTAGAACTTATTTAGAACTTAAAAAAGCAAACAAACACACATTATCAACTTTAAACCTAGCACTAGAAGTCAACAATCATTTATAGACAAAAACCTATATTTAAAAATAGATATAAGAAGCATTCTTCCCATTTGCTAAATTTGGTATTGCTGAGTAATTTTTAAATTGTTCAAAATCTGGACTTTGTTCATCATATAATCATTCTAAAATACTATTTCCTACAACTATTTTTTGAGGGTAAGACTGTATCAATAACACCTCTCTATCCCTGGCACATGATAAAGACATAAATGTTATCAAATGATTCATAGCAGTATTTTAGTAGAATACTCATGACTTTAAAATGAAAACCATGAGCTTTTCCTATTATTTTTAGTTTTCTATAATACATGAGTTTTTCTGGTTAGCTTTAGATCAGATATAAGAAAAAAAAATAGACCAAATTTTTCCTTATCTAAGTACAAGTCATATCATCCTACAAAGGAGGAAAAAAAAAGCTAGTTTTGTTTCTGGATCTTTAAAACGGATGTTGAGAAAGTCACTGAAGAATTCTAATAATGAACAGAATTCAGAATCCTTCAGGTTTCAGCTTAAGTATCACTTTATGTGAGCAGCTTGCCCTAACTATCTCCTCTGTGCTCAAATAAACTGGAAGACAATTCTACTATCAGGATAAGCCTTTGAGTTATTTTTCTCCCTAAAGTAAACAAAACAAAAATTACATCATCTAGTTGAACTCTTGGTCAGTCAAAAGAGGCTTAAATTTGTTCAAAATATACCTTTTATTAGAAAACTAGCCTTTTGAACCTAAATGTCTTTTGTTCAGACTTGGTAACTAGAATAGAATCGAATCTCTAGTCTGACCAATTTAGAATTACAATCTTGGGAACTTAAGAGTTGAAACAAGAACACTAAAGTCAATCCAAGAAATGTATTAAATACTCTGAGATGTCAGAAGAAACAGTGGCAGCATCTGTCGAAGGGAACCTGTCAAGTCAGCTCAGAGGCTGAAGGAAGTGCTTGCCTACTTCTGGGCTCAAAGCTCAGTCTTCTAGCTCTTCACATTTTCTCCCTTGGGGATTTAAGTCAAACTCCTCACTTCAAAATCACCTCTAAACAGACTGATGACTTCAAAATTGCTTACCATAGCCTTTCCATCTGACTAGAACTCCTGTAGCATGTTCCTATTTGCCCATGGGGCATTTTCACTGCATGCCTGTCTTGCTATCATTTCCAGTTCATCCTACCTGAGGTGAATTTAATGCTCCCTGTTTCTATTGGTGGTACTTTTATCCTCCAAAGCTCAAAAATCGCAGAAGTTCACCAAATTTAATTGGGTTCTTCTTCACAGTATCTCTTCTATGAACCCCTTCCTGTACGTTGCATCTACTGCTAGTAATGCCCTGGACTGATGGGCAGAGGCAGAGTTACCCTCTTTGTAGAACCTGTTCCCAGGACCCGAGTGGACCAATATTCCTCAAGCACAGCTTTCACCACATTCCTTCTCTGCTCAAAAGATGGAAATGAGCAAAGGGTGGGGGGGGGGGGGGTGGGGGGAAAGAGAGACAGACACACACACAAACCAAGAAACAGACTCTTAACTCTAGAGAACATGATGGTTACCAGAGGGGAGGGTGGGGGATGGGTGAAATCGGTGTTAGGAATCAAGAAGTGCACTTGTGATGAGCACTGGGTGATGTATGGAAGTGTTCAATCACTACACTGTACAGTTGAAATTAATATTACACTAACTGGAATTTAAATAAAAACTTAAAAAAAAAAGATGGATTCTGTAGAGGCTGCTTTTAGGTAACAGGCTTGAGCGATGGAAACTTGACCCAGGCAAAAGGGCCCACAGCGACCCCCCTGGCTAAATACAGCCAGGCCCATCAGGTGACCCACCTCAAAATATCTATAAGCCTTAACTGAGCAATGGGTTACTTTCAACCAGGTACGATTACCAAAAAGGGGAGACATTCCTTATGTCGTCAGATCTCCTCACCTTCCCCCTTTAAAAACAGCCTCCACCCGCTGCCTCGTGGCAGTCTCCTCTGCCGTCCTGCCCGCGGCTCCCTTGTGGTGTGTTCAATAAGCTGCTATCGCCTTTGTTCTGCCTCAGGTGAATTCTTTCACCGCCCCCACACCATGCGCGCTTCCAAATGATCATCGCCCCACGTTTGGGGGTCCCTGTCCAATCAGAGAGACACTGCAGATTCTCTACCCCTGAAGGAAAATATCTCTGATGGTTAATTTTAAGTGTCAGCTTCATGAGGGATGCCCAGACGCTGGTTAAACATTACTTCCGGGTGTGTCTGTGAAAGTGTTTCTGGGAGAAATTAGCCTTCAAGTTGAACTGAGTAAGGCAGACGGTCCTCCCCAGTGTGGGTGGGTATCATCCAATCCCTTGAGAAGAAAAAGGCAGAGTAAAGTTGAATTTACTCTCTGCCTTCCTGAGGCTTGAGCTGGGACACTGATCTCCTCACCTCAGCATCTCTGGTTCTCAGGCCTTCAGACTTGGACAGGAATCTACACCATCAGCTCTGTGGCTCTCAGGCCCTCAAACCACACTGCTAGCCTTCCCGAGACTCCAGCTTGCGGGTACTGGGGCTTCATAGCTTCCTTTATCATGTGAGCCAATTCCTGATAATAAATCTCATTCCTATTGGTTCTATTTTTCTGGACAACCCTGATTAATACACCATTCAAGGAGTAGCCTGGTGTTGGAAGTCCCTCCACAGAAGGCCTCAAACTCCCTCTCTTTTCATTTCTCATTACTGCTCCTAGAACTGGTTTCCCCCTCAGGCCAAGTCAATATACTCAGTATCCCCAGAACACTCCCCAAGCCTTCCTAACCTCAATATGGGGGGAGAGGTGACATCATAAACTTGTTTGTAAAGCAGTTAACATATCAGATTCAGAACTTCACACATCTGTTCTAATGATGACTTTTTAAAAAATAGATACATTTCTCATGAAAGGGAACACCGGACAATATTCCAAACTTTGTAATTCATTTTCATAAAAGTATGAAAAGTGAAAATTTCATTTTCATAAAGACACAGGAAGTGTTTGCGGTACAATATTAGGCTAAACAATTAGAATAAAAATATATGGAGTAATCTTTATTTTGTAAAACATACACACAATGCACACAGGACTTGAAGATACGGCAGTGTTATAATTTGTTGTCTCTGGATACTAGGATCACATGTATAATTTGTAAATGTAGATTTACAATATACAGCACAGTTCCAAACTCACATTTACAGACTATTCTTAGCTACACAGTCTTTCTGTTTAATAAATACTGAAGATACAGGTCTCCGTGACAGCAAATAATGCTTTGGAAAAGACCTCCTATTATGAATGCTTTCTGTTGCTGCAAAGGGGAGAGTTTTATAAGCCTCTAGTTTTGTGTACAAAAAAAGAACATTCTTCCCCATTTTTCAGTATCCCTTTCCTCCACTGGTAGCTCTTATCTTTTTCTTCATATCTCATCTTGTTTTTCATATCCATTCATATTTTTCATATCCCATCCTCTTCTTAATCCCAAATTATAACATCCAGGATTAAAAACTATCTGCTAGCTTTCCTTCTTATGAAGTTTAATTCTTTCCATTCCACTTATACATAAGTTATAGAAGCTTTTGCTTTATCAACTCCTGGATTGACAACGGCTTATATAGATCTTTCTTGACTTATGAAAGGGTTAAATCCCAATAATCTTCTTGCAAGTGGAAAACATTGTAGGTGGAAATGCATGTAATACACCTAACCTACGGAACATCATAGCTTAGCCTACCCTACCTTAAACGTGCTCAGAATGCTTACATAAGCCTACACTTGGGTAAAATCATCTAACACAAAACCTATTTTTATAATAAAGTGTTGAAGATCTCATGTAAGTTACTGACTACTGTACTGAAAGTGAAAAAAACAGACTGGTTCTATGGGTACAAAATGATTCATTGTTTACCCTCGTGATCACCGGGCTGACTCAGAATGAGGCTCCCTGCTGCTGCCCAGCATCATGAGAATATCTTACCATACGCTAGCCCAGGAAAAGGTCAAAATTCAAATTCTGAAGTAAGGTTTCCACTGAATGATTACTGCCTTTGAAACACTGTAAAGTCAAAGAATCCTAAATCAGACCATCGTAAATCAGGACCATCTATACATTTTGGTTCTGGTAGGACACCTGAATTAAATTCACTACAGGTCCTTAATAAATATTAGTTGAAAACATCCACCACCACCATCACCAAAAAGGGTCCTGATCACATCTAAGAGGGAAGAAAGTAACATTCTGCATGTTTCTAAATGACACATGTATATTCCCTAGCCCAGTTCCTGTTACACTTACCTACTGTAAACTTTAGTTACTAAATTGTTGATCTGTTTGTCAATTTTGTATTTGCGGTAATCTTCCAAACCATCTTTTATTGCAATAATTGTCAGGACCACCACGAGAGGTAGCATCGTAATTTCCTTTTGGAAGGCTTCTACCAAAGGCACCCAGTTCAAGACAGCTAGAAACAGGAAATATAAATTGGCGGCCCTGCAATCCAAACACACACAAGGAAGGGTTAACAAATCACATAAAAGCCTAAAGCAAAAGGAACAAAAATATCTTAGGGCATTTTCCTACATTTCCCTTAGTTGATTTTCAATGTGACAGAATAGTGAACTAGCCATACCTGACATATCTGAACAACCTGTCACTCCTGTAGATATCCAGCTCATGGCTTTACTGTAATAAATGAGGTATTCTTTATTAAATATATGGTATGACAGTCTTGGGTTGTGAAAACATAAGAAACATCACAGAAAACACTATTTTCTTTTTAAAAGCTCAAAAGAGGGGCGCCTGGGTGGCTCAGTCATTAAGCATTTGCCTTCAGCTCAGGTCATGATCCCAGAGGTACCGGGATCGAGCCCCGCATCGGGGTCCCTGCTCCGCGGGAAGCCTGCTTCTCCCTCTCCCACTCCCCCTGCTTGTGTTCCCTCTCTCATTGTGTCTCTCTCTGTCAAATAAATAAATTAAAAAAAAACTTTAATAAATAAAAAATAAAAGCTCAAAAAATTTAGAGGAAATTCAGTGTTAACACACTGTAGAAATAAATTTTTCAAAACCCCAACTCTCTAGCCTTCAGAAGTTAATCTGCATGTCCAAACATTAGATTCAAACAAGGCTCAAGATAAATAAAGACGCCTGGGAGGTTTTTTTTCCCCTTGAAACCAACCCTTCTATTTCAGCTTTTATGAGATTCATTTTTTCAGGAACTTCCTCCACTCCTTTATTTTATATATTCAAATACTCCTCCACTGGCCCCTAAGGTAAATTCAAGTAGCCCATTTCCTTAAAAGAAATAGAATCTCAATCCTGCATAGCCCCTCAAGTTTTTATCACATATTTTCCTTATTAACCATTAAACTTCTCAAAATTAATTTACCCCCATTTCTCCTTCCTCATCTCCAACTCCTTGTATTCTGAAAATTCTTTCTTAACCTTTTTTGCTACTTTTTTTTCTTTTTTAAAGATTTTATTTATTTATTTGACAGAGAGAGACACAGCGAGAGAGGGAACACAAGCAGGGGGAGTGGGAGAGGGAGAAGCAGGCCTCCCGCGGAGCAGGGAGCCTGATGTGGGGCTCGATCCCAGGACCCTGGGACCATGACCCGAGCCGAAGGCAGACACTTAATGACTGAGCCACCCAGGCGCCCCTTTTGCTACTTTTTTGGCCTCAATTATTTCCATGTGGACTGTATCCAAACCAACAGCACTGACCCTGAACTCTGTTCAAGTTTCAGATTCTAATTCATAAGAGACAGAATCACCCGTAGCATGTAAAGCCATTAATTCAGCAAATTCACATCTATATTTTAAACGTATCCATCATTCAATAAATGTATATGGAACCTACATACAGTGAATAATGAGAATGACTATATGCAAAATGAATAATGAATGTTGAGAATCTGTATATTCACATTCGCATCTCAAACTCAACATTTATAAAAACCAAATCATCTAGCCAAGTTTCTTTTTATTCCTGTCTTTACTTTTTCTGCTAATCCTCCTGGTCATTCTCAGCTCAATATGTTCATACCATCTTTTTACTTAATTCCCTGCATTTAATCCATAATATCTGTAATAATCCTTCTTTTTGTTCCCACATTTTTCTAAGCTCAGGTCTTACCACTCGCCAGGGTATATATAGCATCTCCCTAAATGTTCTCTCTGCCTTTGCTTTGTTTCTAATTGCGCCAGGCAGAGGGCTCTACTTTCCAGACCTCAAGCAATGTATGCTACTGCCTTTCTGCTTTTACTTATCATACTCCTTCCCCCATCTGAAAGGTGCTTTGCCAACACCTCTGCCTTGAAAATCTCACTCGCTTTCCATAATTAAGTTCAAATGCCCTTTCCTCTTCTCTTGCTCCATTATTTCTCTTCTGAGGCTTCTATCCTACTTGTTAGCACTTTATAACACTCGTCACAGCCGCTGTGTCTTTTCATTGTATACGCATCTTGTTTCCCTTGCTAAAAGCAAACTCCATTAGGAAACGAGCACCATTTAGATATGTATTTCCTTCAATGCCTAAACTCATAGGAGAGCTTCAATAAATACATATTAAACTGAACTACATGTCGTTGCTTCACCTAGTGAAGAGCTCTATTTCCCCATATCATCAAGTAAGAAAAAGCTCAAATTAAAACGCAGCATGGTCTAATAGAAAGAACACAGAAGCAAGAGTGAAAAGACTCAAGGCTATAGGGTCAGCTCCTAATCACTGGCACGACATTGGGTAAACCAGTGTAACAAACTTCGTTTCCTAATCTATAATATGAAAATAACAATATCTTCTCTGGTCAAGAGAAAGCATTTACCACTTATAAAGTGCTATGTGAACATAAGGGCTCATCATTTCACAACAAACTCTACTAGAATCGTCAAAGTAAATGTCCCAAGTCTTACCTCAGGTAACATATAATGTTATAGAAATGAAAGATCTTATGTTAACTAGAATAACAAAGAACATGCTAAGACTTTTACCTGTGAAATTGTTCAAATAAATTTCTTGGCACAAAATTTAGAAGTGTGTACTTTGTTGTCCGTATTCGGTTATTCATGTAGGTGCCAGAGTACTTTTCATACTCATCCTTGAAGGGCCACAGGTGGGGAACAACAACCCGGTGCTTTCCTGCCAGTTTGGGAGTCCGAGAGGACCTGCCCCCGCAGACAAGCAGAGAGGAATAGCTGTATGGCCTCTCATCCTCGCCTCTGTTTCTACCGCCCATCAGCCATTGCCAGCGATACCTGGCCCATTGTAGACACTCAGTCATGTCCAAAATGCTGTGAGATCCAGGATATGCAGGTGACCTGGCAAAACAAACAAAAACCCACTAAAACACTCCTCATAAGCTTCTGGAAAGTCTTAAAGGATAGTAAGGGTAGTAAAATTAAAATTTTTTCCCACAGCAAATAAATATATGATCCAATGGTTCAATGGGTATAAAGTAAAACTACTCTTTGGAACTAGTAAATGGAAGAAAGTAAAACTAGTCTTTGGAACTCCATTTTAGCCAAATTTTTTATTAAATAAAGCATATACCTTCTGCCTCAAGAGCCAACCATGTGACCATTTAAGCAACAGGAGACAGCACCTAAAGGCGACCCCGTAACCTGAAGCAAATAATCTGGGTTTAATGTGCACAAGTCTCTTAAGTTATCTGATAATTATTTTTCTCATCTTTGAAATGGGAGTGCCACACATATGAGGCAATTTATGTAAGGATTTAATGAGTAACATGTAAATTATCCAGCATAAAGCCTGATGCAGAATAAGCAGTCAATAAAATCCATTCTGTGAAGATTACAAAAATGACCACAAATTCTTTCCATCCCTGTATGTACAACCCTTCACCTGTCAAGTGATGGAACCCAATGAATCTGGGCTTGGCCATGTGCTTTTCTTTGGGTAATGAAACACCAGTAAACATGATGCAAGCAGAGAGTTGCAAGCAAGAAAAGTGCTTGCCCATGGAACTCCCTCTCTCTCCCTCCCTCTTAAAACTCTGTGGCCCCTACCAGGGGTCTGAGTACAGGCCAGTCTACTAGACGATAAGTCCCCATGACCCACTTACCACCATTGCTCCTGTCAAAATATGGGTAAGGCCAACGACTACCAGCGGACCATTAACCCAATGTGTGCCCAGTGACCCAATCTAGAACAGAGATGAGTTGTCCCAACTGAGCTTGATCCAAATTGCCAACCCGCCAAATTGTGAATCAATAAAAATGACATCACCAAGTTCTGGGATGGTTATAAAACAAAATCTAACTCTTATATGGTCTCTCCTTTATTTTCCTTATTTCCAAGTTTTCCTTATTTTCCAAGAAATCTGGCCCTGCCTAGAATGTGAGCTCATGAATTTAAAAGAAAACAAAAGCTAAAAGCATATTCCAAGCATTTTGCAAAGCAGTTTACATGCATTATCTTATTTAATATTTACATCAATTTTACGATACAGGTATTATTTCTATTTTACAAAAGAGGAAACAGGCTTAGAGAATAAAGTAACTTGCTAAAACTTATATGGTTAGTAAGGAGGTAAAGCTGATTCAGACTAACTCGTTCTAACAACAATTTCTGCTTTAACTGTTAATGCACTTCACTGATCTTTGTAATCCAGAGTAGCTGGTGCTTAGTAGATGCTCAATAAAAGTCCAAGCTTGGTAACAAGCATGTCACCAAGTGTGTAGAGGACAAAGTCTGGAAGCCTTGGTTTCTATCCTTGCTTTATCAGTGCCACTGCATTTATTTATCCACTTCTATGGGAATTCACCTCTGGAGATTCTTATTTAGTAAATCAGTGAGTATGTCCTGATAATCTGAACTGTTAACAAAACTCCACAGACTTCATCTGGAGAAAAATGAGGTTATGTGCTAGAACCTAGAGTAGGCTAGGAATACTGAGATGATCTAAGACCTAGATCCCCTTTCTCCAAGCACTCAGGGTCTAGGTGGGGTGACAGCCATGTAAATACATAAATGCAATCCCAGGGATAAAACGTTGTTTGAGGGGACATCTGGATGGCTCAGTCGGTTAAGCGTCTGCCTTTGGCTCAGGTCATGATTCCAGGGTCCTGGGATGGAGTCCCGCATTGGGCTCCTTGCTCAGCAGGGGGCTTGCTTCTCCCTCTGTCTGCAGCTCCCCCTGCTTGTGCTCTCTTTCTCTGACAAATAAATAAAATCTTTAAAAAACAAAAAACACTGTTTGAGACACTGACGTAGTTTGGGCAAATTATTTAAGCTGGCTTCCTTCCTAAAGTTCATTCAAAGTTTACAACATGTCTACTGATTATTTTCTCTAAAATGTTATATTAATCAGAAATTAATCGTTTTCCCCTAAGAACATTAAAATTGTATCCAGCTTTCATGGATCTGAAATCATAGATCATTACCTACCTGAAGATCTGGTCCAATTACATTCTAGTAATTCTAGTGGGTCAATATTTTTAATAATCCATTCTTGCTAGCACACTTATTTACTATACATTGGTCCTTAAGCAATCCAACTGATTACAGTTATGCTGCATCACTTTATCACTGTATTTTAGAAAATAAGTTGAATTACAAGTAATAATCTACAAATCCATCATATCTTTAAAAAGTATATGATCTAAAGCAAAATAATAAAAACAAGTAAGAGCAGAAAGTCCTTTTAATGGGAAGAATACAATAGCCTCCAAGTATGTGTATCTGTGCCTGGATATTGAACCCACAACATATAACCTCTATTACCATTGAGAGAAAATATTCATAAAGTCAGTCTTATCAGTTTTTTTTAAAGATTTTATTTATTCATTTGACAGAGAGAGAGAGAGCGAGAGCATGAGCGGTGGGGAGAGGCAGAGGGAGAGGGAGAAGCAGACTCCCCACTGAGCAAGGAGCCCACCGTGGGGCTCGATGCCAGGAGATCATGACCTGAACCAAAGGCAGATGCTTAACCATCTGAGCCACCCAGGTGACCCAGTCTTATCAGTTTTACACTAATAATGGAAATGAGAAAAAAAAAACAAACTTCTATCCTTATCAGGTCTCTGTCCTTTGGAGTTTGCACTCTAAAATATGTGTTCATAAAGGGCTAAATCAGTAAACACTGGCCAAAATAATTCTATCTTTTCAACATAATTTTTTAAAAGCCCACATATGAAAATGAAAAGTCTAGTTTTCACTTCAGTGTATAAAAATAGCTTCTTAACCTATAACTAGTAATGACAGTTTGAGTTATTAAAGTAGTTCATAACATATCCAGAAATCTCCCCCAGAATAAGGATGTAAGAAAGTGCTTTACAACTGAATCAGTAGATAATGTAAAAATACTGAACATAAGAACTAAGTGCTTTTCATGCATTTCACCCCATGCACATCAGGGGACTTATGACAAACCTCATGTTCTTCAGAGGGTTGAAATTTTATAGTATTTCTAGAAACTTTAAGTTTTCATTCGTAATTAAATTCTTAGTAAAACATAGGAGTGTGTATCCCTCTGGTGTCCACAATCTCAACAATAATACAGATTCTCCTTAAATTTTTAAATTTCAAAGTATAATTTCTTGAGAATGCAAACAGAAATAAACAAACAAATACGACACGTGGGAGGCATTAACTTTTGGTAATTTATGCTGTATCTAACAAATAACCCTACCCTAGTGGTGGTTCACAAAAACAAACAGCTTTTCATTCCAAGGGTCTATTCCAGAACCTTCTCTCTCCCCACTCACTCAGTTCCAAAGAGACAAATCTATGACTGGAGAACATTTCATTTGCCAAAGTATCCCCACATCCACCATCCTCTGTGCCTCTTCAATGTCCTGAAACTTCTGTTAGGTGCTCTATTTACTCACATATTGTCTTCCCTCCTCCCCCACTTTCTTATTCCCAAGGAATTTGAGTGAGGATAGAATTGGGGCTGGCTTATTGCCCTCTTCAGCTGACTCTCTATCCTCTCCAAGGCCAGGCAGCTCATGATCTTCTAATGCCTTCCCCTCAGCACTGCCATCTCTCCTGAAAAGTGATTACTAGACCAAAGGACTGATCTACACAAGACAGAGACGTTGTTAGCATTTTCACGGGATTGAAGAAAAAAGACCAAATGTGGAGGTAATTGGCAAAAATCCTTTCAAATTTCCAGGTTAGAATTTAAACCATTTTATACTGAGCAGGAATGACCAAGGATCTACTTAGTCATTCTAGTTCAAGCATTTTCAAAATGTGTCTGAATGCACCGAATTGGTTTCAAGGTCTACTAATAGGTTGCTATACACACTTTGGAAAGACACTGCGTGTGGTTGCACATGCGTTGAAAGCCTACAAGGAAATGAACAGATCCACTTTTAGCTCCTGTTCTGGTAGAAAGGCCGGGGAAAACAGCAGCTGGACTAGAATGTTCAGGGAGGGCAACATTTTTCCCACCAGGAGCAAGGAGCCTTTTAATCTTTCTCCATCTACTCCCAGCAAAGCTAAAAATGTATTAATATGTAGAGAAGGCTCTGGTATTAATAATGCTCACATAAACAGCAAAATTTAAGATATGAAAGGAAAGCAGATCAGAGTCATACCTCATTGAGTATCAGCATGAAGCATATTTTAAAGCTCAGACTTTAGAGAGTATTTAACCTAGAGGTCACAAGCCAGTGGCCCTCAAGCAAAATTCTACTCAATGATGTATCTTGTATCATGATGTTGGCAAACACATTGTAGTAATTTTTCTTTGAATATAGGACTGATATTTTAAAATGGAGATGAATTCACAGAAAATTTTGATATTCAGTTTCTCTTAAAAAGAAAAAAAAACAAAACCACCACAGAATATTGGGCATTTATTTTCACATGGTAACAAATGTGAGAAGCCTTTTTACTATAGCCCCTGACCTAACCCTTCATTTTCCAGTTCACCTATTTTAACTGAGTAAATGAGCACTCTGTTCACCACTTTTTGAGAAATCAAATTCTTCCTGCTCTATAGACTCTGGCTCGAATATCAGTTGTATCACTTATTAGGTAGGTGACCTATGTAATTAACCTCTACGCCTCAGCTTGCTAATGAAAAAAATGAGACACATGAAGAGTCATGGGGCACACAGAAGACAAACAATGTTCATTCTATCCCCCACTCTCCTCTTTGGCAATTTCTCAGGTCATACAGAAGTCAAGGTTGGTAACCCTATAAATCGGGCTGAGGTCCAAACTTTCAATATATTGCTTTTCAAATTAAATAAAGTTGTCCAACTCTAAGTAAATGCACAGTTGAATATATCTGTTGATACATGGAAAGTAATCAGCATTAAGCAGGATACAAATAGAAGACCAATCACAAAAGACAGACATGACATAAAATGACCTTCACACCAGCTGACCTCATCCTCAACCATTCTCTCTGAAATTCACCCCAACTATGTTCATGAACAAACTGTATTCCACTTGTCTGGTTTTTTTCTAAGCTTCCCTCAATAACAGTCCCCTAGGCACCTCCCCCTGGAGATCCTGATTCAGAGGATCTAGAATGGGGCCCATGAATGTGGAATTTAATTAGTACCCAGGTGACTTACCAGGAAGGTTGCAAAGCACAGCTTATACCCTGCATCTCTGCAAATGCTGCTTTCTGGAAGGCTGATCAATCCTATCGCCCACTCACCATACCAGCCCCTATTCATCCTTTGGACTGCTGTAGCTTGGCCATGCGGTGGAGGGGAATTGAGGAGGATCCACACAGGAGATAACAGTAAAGCATTCCCTGCTCCGCTCCCATTATGATCCTGAGCTTGGCTCAGTCACTGCACTTGTTTCAGTATTTAGCAGGTGGCTTTGTTCTTCAAAGTCAAGGAACTTCAAAGTCATCTCATTGCTTTCCAAACTCCACACCAGAGTCTAATGCTTGGCCAAAGTTAGGTTGTCAACAAATGACTAATGATCACTGACTTTTATAGAAAAGAGGCAGTATGGGAAAAGGACACAAAACACTCCATTTCCTCTTTCATGATTCAGCCTGGCTTTCCTTCCATTAGAAGCAGGAGTAGTAAGATCTAAGTCTGAGAAAACAAAAGTAGTCAGCTTGTGACTGCATTCCTTCCACCTTAATAGAAGGAATCTGCTTCTCCAAGCCTGAAAGACTCTTACAGAAAACCACTGTTTTCCTTCCTACTGGATTTATAAGACCAGTAAGCAGTACAGTAGTGATTAAGAGCACAGACTCTGAAGCCTGACTCCGACATCAATTCCTGGCACCTCCATTTGCCAGCTAACCTTGATCAAAGGGTTGTTGTGAGGACTAAGCGATTTAATATATGTAAAACCCTTAGAAGAGTGTGTGAACCATAGTCCTGTGCTAAGTAGTTAACGAATATGGTGATTATCTGGAAAATATTCTCTCAATTAGAGTATTTACTCATAAATATTGAGAATTTGTATGCACAGTACTGACCCTCACAACTATATCCAAGTACTTATCTATATTTAATTTCTTAGACTGTATATAACCCACACTCAGCTTTAGCAACTCTGCTTTCCATTTAACTGGAGAGTTTGCCAGGCAACCAACTACCTGAGGATAGCAATACCTTCTAGTCAACTGTTCCCACGGGTAAACAGAGCAACCTAGTAGACAAAACTCTGATGAACAACTTAGTATGAAGCATTTTAGGATTTTTCAAGATCATCATTCACAATTCTAAGATTTAGCCCACTCCATAAAGAGCTGATTTATCATGGGGTTCTGCTAACACACAAAATGGTCCCACACTTTATTTGACCTAATACTCTGCCACAGATTGGAACACTGCCTTCAGAATTAACAGCATTAAAAAAAAAAAAACAAACCCACAAAGAACCAAATGCTTAGAGTTCAATTATCATCACTTAAAACCAAAAAGAATTTTCAGATCTAGATACTTTATTCCTGAATGAGCTACTGTCCTTAAAGGTAGGGAGGTTTAGTATTTCATTAAAAAAGGAAAAAACCTACAGTTTATACCTAGGTTTCACTAAAGTCTCCATTCCTAACTTCATTTTTAGTTTAAGAGTAAACCACTGCTTGTGAAAATCTGGATTACAACAAACTTGCTGCTGGTTAGTGATGGAAAAATACCATTAAAGATTAACTATATGAAAAGGCCTGCATGCTCCTGGGCTGAGCATGGAAACTTAAAGCCCAACATTACCCAGATATGCAGTGTCAAAAAACACCTGACTCTTGGTTTTTAAAACACTTGGTTTTAACTAACATTAGCATTTTACCTAGAATTTTAAAAATTAATCAGTATGGCCACAGAGCCTAAAGGTCAAGATTCTTAACACATGGTAACACTGGAAGAGAAGGACTGGGTATGAGATTAACATAAACCAAATGCTGTATACACCCAACTTGCAATACTCCTTCACAGCAAGGCAATTATACAGTAAAAAAAAAAAAAAAAAAAAAAAAAAAGTTTCATTGCAAATAATCTTTTCTCACCAACATATAAATATCTATATGCATTAAAAATATGTGTAAAATTTTTCATAATTGCCACAAAAATTATAAACTCATGACACTTACGAATATTGATGGCAAAACGCATAAGATCCACCAAATTAAAAACAATGCAAAAGAATGGCTGCTGGTTGTCTCTAGGGGTTGAGAGCAGCCTTCTAGTAACAGCCAGCAAGGAAATGGAGATGTAGGTCCTACCACTGCAAGGAACGGAGTTCTGCCAACAACCTGAGGAAGGTGGGAAGTTGAAAACCAGAGTTTTCAGATAAGAACTCAGTTTGGATAACATCCTCACTTCAGCCTTTGAGGACCTGAGCAAAGAACCAAGTCACACTGTACCTGGACTTTTGATCAACAGAATTATACTCCTAACCTGGGGTTGTTCTAAGCTACTAAATTGTGGCTGCTATAATGGCAAGAGAAAACTAATGCAGAGGGCCTAAAGGTAGATCCCTGTATAAAAAGAAACAATCGGCAAACGTGGAATTTCAAATCAGTGGGAAAATGGTGACTTAACACCTCTGGAATAAATGGTTATCCATCTTGAAAACCAGAAAGCTACATTCCTACTTTACACCACATTGAAAAGAAAAATAGATTTTTATTTGAAAATATTTTAATAAATGTTTAATTCAAAAAATAAATCTCCAGGTAGATTGAAAACTTAAATGGAAAAATTACAGTAAATTTACTAGAAGAAAATTCAGAATATTATTTATTATTGTTAGCTGGGCAAAATTGTAACTTCTCTCTCACTTAGCCAAGTTTTGTCATAGTCGGTGCTAGTGAGGATAGGGGGAAAGCAACCCTCTGGCAGTGGGAAGTGAATTGCTCCAATCTCCTCCACTGCCACCACCACCAAAAAACATTTTGACAGTATCTATGAAAATTGAAAATACATATAACTATGGACACAGCAATTCCATTCTGGGGAGTTTTACCTACAGGTATGGGTATATGTACAAGAATGCATACTGTAGTTCGGGGTCTATTTATTTATTTTTTTGGTTTGCTTACTGTAGTAACAATCTTGGCAATACCATGAAAGTCCCAGCAGACTACACTGTGACATAACCGCATTACAGAATAGCCATTGACCTGGACCAATGACTATTATGTATATTTAGGGGGAAAAAAAGGAAATGACAAAGAAATGTAAATATGAATGATCAAACATTTATAAAAATGAATGAGTACAGACCAAAATGACTGATCTGGGTTCAAAGAATGGTGAGAATGACAACTTGGGCACAGCTGAAGTTTCACTTTAACTACCTACCTAAATATGCAAAGGTATACACACAAGATCTAGGATACACATGAGCGGGTGTGTGTGTGTGTATCACCTCCCCAGTCCCTCAGGAAGATAGCGCCAGTTAGTAGTGTTGTCAGCTGTGAGGAATGTGGAACCTGCCAGTTCACAAGATTCTGGAACGTAAGCCCACTGCCTTTTCAAATTCTTAGGCTGGAAGAGGGGCCACATGAGCACACAAGGGTACACACAGGTCACTAACCAAGGGCTACCTTAGTGGACCACAGCTCCAGAGGCTTAGGCTCTACTTCTTACTGCACTGTTGAATCCACAATCGGCCTGGCCTGGATTTGCTTCACATAATAACACAAACTGCCTGGATGTATGTTCACATCCATTTGCAAGAACGTGGATGAAAGTAGAGAATAATTCACACAAGGCTATGAATATTGGTTATGGTAAGAATACAAAGCGAGTAAAAAATGAACCTTTCTTTGTCTTCATCACAATGAAGATATATTGATAATTTTCAAATAAAGTTTTTGAAGGAAGAATCTGTAATTAATAGTTCCAAAACAGCCTAATGTTGCTCTAAGCATTAAGTCTGCATGATGCTACATGATCCAATATTCCATTCAAGCTAAAAAAAAAACCCCATGAAGTTCTAAAATCTACAAGAGATTAATCTGAGTCACAAAATCAATTAAGGCCGGAAATAAATATAAACAAAGCACTGCTTATGAAATATGTACTGGGGCGCCTGGGTGGCTCAGCTGGTTAAGCATCCAACTCTTGATTTGGGCTCAGGTCATGATGTCAGGGTGCTAAGATTGAGCCCTGCATCAGGCTCTGCACTGGGCATGGAGTCTGCTAAATATTCTCTCTTCCTCTCCCTCTGCTCCACCCCCCACCCCGGCATGCTCTCAATAAATAAATAAATAAATAAATAATAAAATACTAACACTTCTATAATGATTACTGTTAATGAAATACGCTCCCCATGTCATTTATGACTTCCATTTTTTAGAGTAAGAAACAAAAGGTCAAAGGTTTTATAACTCAAGGCATGCAATGTTTTACTCCAAAGTCATGCTTTTGTAACTGTACAATACTACTCCTATAGGAAATTTAAAATCAAATAGATCATTTAAAACTATATTATTTCTAATTAGTGTACATTTTATTTCTAGAAGATATTAAGAATCAAAATCCTTCAGTAACAGAGTGTGCCTAAAATAACATATCACACTATGTTCCTTCTTGAACACAAATGTACTTGTAAGCAAACAGTTCTCAAAAACCCTGTTTCCCTTAATGAATACTTAATGAAAAGTTTGTAGCAAGGCAGATAACCAAAGGTAAATATGGGGTAATGAATTCCCTGGGGCCCAGTTAGTATTTAAAAATGTCTGAGGTCATCACCAACCAACAAATAACTTGAAATATACACATGAGCTCACTTGTCTGAAAGAGAAAAACATTCTTATGTACAGTCACTTCAAGATGCTGTTTGTAGCTGTCAAACTCCAGCATGCATTAGAGTATCCTGAGCCATACTCCTGACTTTCTGATTCTGCAGGTCTGGGGTGGGGGCTCAAGAATTTGCATGTCTAGGGGCCCCTGGGTGGCTCAGTCAGTTGGGCGCCTGCCCTCGGCTCAGGTCATGATCCTGGGGTCCTGGGATCGAGCCCCGCGTCGGGCTCCCTGCTCAGCAGGGAATCTGCTTCTCCCTCTCCCCCCCTCCTCGTTCATGCCTGCTTTCTCTCAAATAAATAAAATCTTAAAAAAAAAAAAAAAGAATTTGCATGTCTAACAGTTCCAGGTAGTGCTGCAGCTGCTGTTCCTAAACCATACTCTGAGAACCACTACTCTATGCTAAATCACTTTATTTCAAAATGTACAGTTGAAATTAAGAGTGAACAGTTTATTAGGTACCCCTCCTATCACCAGCAAGCCCATCTCCTCCGAGTGTATAGACCAAGGCTGTGTACCAATGACTTGACAGCCCATGCAAGCAGATGCTCTCATCCAAGGCTAGAATTAACTAAAATTGTGAAGGTCTAATTTATACAAAAATCCCCCAGAGGCTGGGGACGAGGCCTGCAGGATGGATTTTGTCTACGGATTTAATACCATGATGGTCAGTTTCAGCCAACATTTCCAAAAGCTCAGCAAGGGAGGACAATAGGTCTTGGCTTTGACAGACTTCCAATCTTCTTCTCAACCAAGATGAGAAAACCCTAACAAAATATCAAAGTTGTTATATGCTCGAGACCTTGGAAGAAAGACAGTTATCTAGCAGGGTCAGTAAAAAAATACAGAGTCATTTTATAGCTACAGGTTTCCGAGAATAAGCTAGGCACTGTTTCACAGTAGACTCAAGACAAGAAAGTCTCCTTGACCTAGATGTCTCAGGTAGCTCTCCCTGAGGCAACAGTGAGCCCTGATAAAATCTGGGCTTATTCCACTCTGGGTCATCTCTGACTTACTTGTCCAACTCTCTATAAGAGGCTTATTGCCCTCAAGGAGACCAATTCCTTATCTGACTGGTAATAACGATGGCAAAATGATGCACCATTTGATATCTTTGCTGGTTTCTTGGTTGCATCAGGTGCCAAAGGAACACACTGGCATGGTTCCTTTAGTAACTTAATCTCTTGTGAACTAAAAGGAGAAAGACTTTTCATCACCCCACATAATCTTTGGAAAAAATATGAACAGTTATAGATGTATTTAACAGGGTTTGGTGATGACAAGGGTCAATTTATTTAGTGGGAAAACTGGATCTTGAATAACAAAGTCTCATAATCTTCAGTGCTCTCCAGCGGGTGGGAGGAATCGGGTTTGCCAAATAAAGTCATCTTGGAGTTGTGTGTGCTCTTTAATAGTTTCTATTAATTGAACTTTTTTTTTTTAAAGATTTTATTTATTTATTTGACAGAGAGAGAGAGGTAGCGAGAGCAGGAACACAAGCAGGGGCAGTGGGAGAAGAAGCAGGCCTCCCGCCGAGCAGGGAGCCCGATGCGGGGCTCGATCCCAGGACCCTGGGATCATGACCTGAGCTGAAGGCAGACGCTTAACGACTGAGCCACCCAGGCGCCCCTATTAACTGAACTTCTTGAACTAAATCCCCAGAAGTACATAGTCTTTATTTTAGATGCATGCAAAAGCCAAAACACTGAACTGAATTACTTTTGATAACTGCCGATCATTATCATGGGAGGAGGTGCTATATAGGTATATAAAAAACTAACTCATAGTATCTTTCATTTTCACCACTAACGAAGAACTCATTGTGATAGTTTTGTCATTCTTAGGGCCCTAAATGGGGAAAGGTCAACTCGACTCAAGTACATAACCATTATGCATCTTTAGAAAAGACTGCTTAAACCAAGTTCACTCAGTCCCAGTTCATTCAACACGACCTGAAAACCAGACATTGTGGCTGATGCTGGGGAGACAGAAACAAAAGGTACTGTTCTACATCACAGAAGCAGCCTCTCACCAAGACTGAGGGGAGGAACCCTCCACAGCAGCGAGTGATGTGTTTGATATCATCGCGGTTAAAGAGCCAAATCTGAATTTTCAAATGCAACATGCTTATTCTGAAAGAAGAGAGACGTATAAAATAGGAGTGTGGTACCTAGATGCATGGTT
The DNA here is from genome assembly GCF_009762305.2 of Zalophus californianus. Classification (NCBI taxonomy): domain Eukaryota; kingdom Metazoa; phylum Chordata; class Mammalia; order Carnivora; family Otariidae; genus Zalophus; species Zalophus californianus. The sequence goes on along the minus strand of NC_045596.1, from coordinate 39,295,237 downwards.
TTATACTGGGAAGAGTTACCCATCCTTAATGTTTCCAAACACATTAAATATAAAGACATCTTCAATCCTCTCATGTGAGAATAAAACATATACATACACACATTCAGACACTTGAAAGCTTTACCATCTGTCTTCTTCAATGTATCTCAGCTTTCCCTTGAAAAGGACCACACATCCAAATGAGTTACCTTTTGCTGATGCTTAGGCTTCCAACTGGTTTAAGCTAGCAAAAAGGCAGGGAAAATGGTGCCTGTAGTTGTATGCATATTTCTCTGTTACTGAGTACTAAAAACAGCTCACCCATAACTCATGGTGAGTTCCCAGTATGTCTCTGTCTATTTTTAAAGCTGAAAAACCACACACATATGAAACTGTTAATGATAACAATCTTTAATACTGTGTTTTGATATTGGTGATTCTAATAGTACTTCTAAAATATATGTCACTGAAGTGACAGAATAGCATGTTTTTGAGATTTGATTATTCAACACTAATGAAATATTCAACCAATAAACCTAAGATCGTAACAGTATCTACCATTTATAAAGACAAGCCGAGTTCTGTGTTGGGGATAAATAAGTGATAACTTTAATCTTTACAACAAAGTATATATTATTATCCCCATTTAGGGTTGAAAACACTGAGGCTCAGAGTGATTGAGAAACTCACGCAAGGGACACAGCTTGGTGAGTGGCTGCTTACCCCAGCCTAATCCAAATATCTCCGATGGAATGAGAGTCCCTGTGGCTATTAGAGCTCTGACAAAGGACACAAACACTTGAGTAGTAAGCTTGCAGAAGCCTCTGGCAGCCTACCAAAGAACACAAGGATTTCAAGAAAGAGGACTAGTATAAAAAATGTGAAATTATGTTACTTAAGGCAAAAAGAACTAAAGACATACTTCATTTGAAGAACTAAAGTTAACAAATCAGGGGCGCCTGGGTGGCTCAGTCGGTTGGGCGTCTGCCTTCGGCTCAGGTCATGGTCCTAGGCTCCTGGGATCGAGTCCCACATCAGGCTCCCTGCTCAGCGGGGGCTCTGCTTCTCCTTCTCCCTCTGCCCCACGCTAGCGCTTGCTCTTTCTAGTGCTCTCACTCTCTCAAATAAATAAATAAAATCTTTTAGGAAAAAAAAGTTAAATCAAATATTTGTATTTAATTAAAAAAAACTCATTTGATGCATTCAATAGAAAGCTCTTTACATGTATTTGACACATGGTTCAGTACACATAAATAAAGGTTGCTTTTAAATGATTCATTTTGAACCTGACTTCAGTACCATCTGACCCCACAGGGACCTGTAAACAACTAAACCACGATCCTTCACTGCCCCCCCTTCATGCATGGCCTTAGTTCCCTTTATTCAGTTTCAGTTTTATGGTCAACCCTCTTATCACTTCTGTATATATTCTCTCTGCCCCTTAGCTCTGCTCTCCTTTCTTGACAAAACCCTTACCCTAGTTGTATTCAAATCAGTTATATCTAAACCCGCATTATACTCTGTTGTAGTACCTACAAGTGGAAAGTACCTGGGGAGAAACATAATGCCCCTGATCAATGTCACTTTCAATCACTAAGCATGAATCAGGAACTGGCCACACATGCTGGCTGCAAACAGCATTTCCACTCTCACCTTTCCACTTTCACAGACAAGTATTTCACACCCTCTCCTCTCATTTGCCCTATCTCCCTCCTGACTTTCTTCCTGCTGATGACCTTGTTTCTACTGTACTGAGAAAACCAAAGCCATCAAAGCAGACCTTCTACAGGTTCCCCTATGTAACTGTCCTCCAGCTCAGACCTCCTCCCAAAACTCCAGACTCAGGTATCTGACTGCCAAGGAGGCAGCCCACCTCTAGATGGTAACATGGACAGAACTGTGCTCCTCCCCCAAAACCTGCTTCCTCCACAGATCAGCCCTATCAGGTGATGGCCGTTCTACCCTTCCAGATCCTCAGTCACAAAGCCTCTGATTCATCCCGGGGTCCTGTCCTTTCCTCAAAACCCATATATGGGTGCCTGGGTGGTTCAGCCAGTCAAGCATCTGACTCTTGATTTCGGCTCAAGTCATGATCTCGGGTCACGAGATCGAGCCCCGAGTCAAGCTCTGTGTTCAGCTTGGAGTCTGCTTAGGGTTCTTTCCCTCTCCCTCTGCTCCCCCACCCACCCCGTTCATGCTTGCTCTCTCCCTCAAAACAAACAAACAAAACCCCACATATAGTCAGTCAGCAAATTCTCTTGGCTCTTCCTTTAAAATATATCCAGAATCTCACCACTTGGCATCACCTCTACCACTACCAACTAGTCCAGTTAAAACCCAAGTTACATCCTGAATTTTTCACAATTTAAAACTCTCTAGAGGTTCTCATCTTAATTATGAAAACAGCTGTCAGTGTCACCTGTGTCTGCCTCCCAAAGTCCTCTCCGATCTACTACTCCTCCCCTCCTTCAGGCTCTACTACCCAGTCTACTACTCCCCCCCAACCTCCCCCAGCAATCCCTGCTCTCCTTCCCAGTTTTATTTACCCAAGAACTTTTGCTCACTTTCTAACATCATAAAATTATTTTTGTATTTTAGCCCTTGTTGTCTCTCCTCTTCATTAGAGGAGGACTTTCTACCTTTTTTGTTCACTGATACAACCTAGGCCTCAAAAGTTATCAAGCACAGAGTAGACTTTCAATAGTACATGTGGAATGAACGTATAAATGAAGTAACACCTCTCTGATACACAGCAAAAAAAACAGGATACCTGTAACAATCTTGTATACACCAGCTCCACGAATTGTAAAAGCTTAGTTATTTCATGATCTCACTATATCTTTTATTGTACATGCTAAAGTTATTAGAGTTTCATATTAAGATATACACCATGTAGGGGCACCTGGGTGGCTCAGTTGGTTAAGGGTCCAACTCTCGATTTCAGCTCAGTTCATGATCTCACAATTGGGAGACTGAGCCCTGCATTGGGTTCTGTGCTGAGCATGGAGCCTGCTTAAGATTCTCTCTCCCTCTCCCTCTGTCCCTCCCCCCTGCTTGCACGCACTCTCTCTTAAAAAAAAAAAAAAAAGATTTATACCATGGAACCCTAAAATGGCCACTAACAAGATGATGCAACAAGACATAAAAAGGGAAATAAAGGGGTGCCTGGGTGGCGCAGTTGGTTAAGTGTCTGACTCTTGATTTCAACTCAGGTCACAATCTCAGAGTGGTGGGATCAAGTCCCACGTTCGGCTCCGCGCTCAGCGTGGTCTGCTTGGGATTCTTTCTCCCTCTGCCCCTCCCCTCCCCACTGCATTCTCTTTCTCTCTCAAATAAATAAATAAATAAAAATCTTTAAAAAAAAGTGAACATTTAAAAAAGGGAAATAAAACAGACCCTATTTTTAAAAATAGCTGAGGTATTTGAATTTCATGGTTATAACACTCTTAAGGAGGAAGTTTTCTGAAAACTATTTAAAGTAAAGGAAAAATATTTCAAGAGGATAAGGCTTAGAAACTTAAAGAGAAAATTCATCATTTTAAAGCTGGAAAAAAATCTTAAATATCCAACTATACTTTATACACAAGAAAACTGAGATTCAGAGACATTGACTCACCAATTATTATACATCAAGTTAGTGGCAGTCACATAAAATAACCCACCTGTTCTCTCCACTCCATTTTATTACTCATTCATATATAGGCAGGCTTTAATTAATTCCTAAACTGCACATTATCTATAAATGCGTCATAAATTCATTTTGACATTTGAATATGCTCGCTAAAATTTTGTATGATGGCGTGCTTAAACTGTATTTAAAATCACTAAGATTTATTCACATTTGTATCTACCTTAAAATTTTCACAGATAATTTAGAGGAACTACCCTACTGTGTCATTTTCATCCTAACAAGTCCTATTATCACTCACAATGGCCTACTTTTTACATTGATATCTTATAAAAGCAGTATTAGAAACTATTCATTTCTGGTTTAAATATTTACAAGAAGAACATAGCTGGGAGAGGAGCATGAACAAACACATGGACACTGACAAACTACAAATCCATGTGAAAGAACATTTCCAACTTCACCAGTAACCTAAAAAAAGCAATTAGATTACTATTTTTTAATATTTTTTGTACTAAATATAGCAAAGAGTTTCTTTATTCATAATGCTCAATGAAAGCAAGCTTTCATACAGTGCTGGCGTAATCTAGCCTGCTTCTTCACTTCTCTGGAGCCAAAAGGTAATATGCCTTAAAATGTTCATCCGCCTTGGCACTGAGTAGAAAGATGATCAATTCAGCACTGGAAACGGCACTAATCCATGTGTCCAGAAAAAGAGAAATTGTTAAATTATGGTATAGCTAAATGGAAATATAATATAGCTGTTTAAAAAAATATTCGAATGAACTTTTATTAAAAAAAATGTTTGGAGGCACCTGCGTGGCTCAGTGGGTTAAGCGTCTGCCTTCGGCTCAGGTCACAATCCCAGGGTCCTGGGATGGAGTCCTGTGTCGGGCTCCCTGCTCAGCAGGGGAGTCTGCTTCTCCCTCTCCCTCTGCCCCAATCCCCCACTCGTGCACTCTCACTCACTCTCCCTCTCAAATAAATAAAATCTTTTTAAAAAATGGGGTTCACAAGGTTTTAATCCATGATCTAGATCTGTATACCAGTATGAACTCAAATGGAATATATAAACTATTTATATATATAAATCTGGAATAAAACAGTTTTAAACTATTAACACTGGTTATTTTGCGGTAGTAATTAATAGATAACTTTTAAATATCTTTTGTACCTGCTCATATTTTTTACTATGAAAATACATATTTACTTTATCATTAGAAAACAGATCTTCATTTCTGTGAAAAACTATTCTAAAACTAATCCCACCAAACATGTCTAAGTTTAATCACAAAGCCAAATGCTTATGGTAGAGAAAAGCATACATGGAAGTTAGTGCATTGCTTCTACATTTAAGATTCAGGGAAAAGATGCAATCCTTTAAGTTTTTGTTAAGAATAACCTTATAAAATGTAAGACAAGCATGCTGTCTCAATGCTGAAAAAGATATTCACATCCAAGTCCACAAGCAGCATGTGTATCATACTAATAATACTTGATATCATGTCAGAGAAAACAGAAACATGAGTTAGTATATATATATATATATATAAGCTTCATCATAAAGGCAAATATGTATGTCCCTGCCAAGAAAGCTTGAATGTAATTAAAAATGTTGCAAAGCCACCTCAAGCATTCAGGTCTCCTTTGGACAAAAGATTATTACTAAAAATCTCATAGATGTAGGTGGTTAAATTTTAAGATAGCTTACTTAAATGCCCAGGGAGCTATGGGAGACTGTCTTCTTTACGAAAATTAGCTGTGAAATAGAATTTAAATAATTTTCTGCAAAAAGATAATTTGGGGGGGGTGGTGGCACCTGGCTGGCTCAGTTGGTAGAGCATGTGACTCTTGATTGACTCTTGATCTCAGGGTTATGAGTTCAAGCCCCATGTTGGGTGTAGAGATTATGTAAAAAAAAAATAAAAATTTTCTGCAAAAAGTTTAGATAATGTTGCAGTAAAACACATTATACTTATGTAGGGCATATACATTTCTAGATATAAAAGGAATCTCAATCTTAAAAACAAGTCATTATACTTTTCAAATATTACTTTCATTGCTCTATATATTAGAAAATTAAAGTCAGTGTGGGGAAAAAACACTGGAAGGTCAGGTTTTCAATTCTTACTAAAGGACCTATTTCAAGGATCTTTCTGCTGATTTCCAGTATCTTCATAACATGACCTATCTCCAATATTCTGAAATGAACATGTTCAGCACCATGTGGGCCTAACAGTATAAAGAGAACTGACAAGACATTTCAGCAATAAATGAGACTTAAGCTGACTTGATTAAATCCCAAGCATACTGAAAGAACACAGCCTGTGTTATACACAGACGCACTATGAAAATACTTTTATGCTGGGACTCTAACTGTATATGGAATTAATCAATTACAACTTGAATGATCAGAGTAGGAATCTGTATCAGTCCCCACCTCCACAAAGGCACTCAAGGACCTCTGGTAAGAAAACTTGATTCCCCAGGCACAAAATCCCTACTGAGGATGAAAAAGAAAGTCCTCCTTTTTCCCTTACAAAACACAAACATGTTTAGTTTAATTATGTCTTTTGAAGCCAGCTCAGTAATAACACAGGTATTTGAAATGGCATACAGGAGTCAATGGAACTGTCTTCCCTAGAGGCCTTTTCAACTAGACCGGGCACCCGCCCACCAAAACCCAGTGAATATGACCTGCTCATCAAGGATCTTACCATAAGCTTATGTTCTCAAACTATCACAGATCGGAATCACCTGTAGTTTGTGAAAACAGCCTCTGTGCCCTAAACACACACACACACACACACACACACACACACACACACACACACACACAAATATACACCAGTTTCAAATTCAATAGATCTGCAGTGAGGCCTGAGAATTTATATTTCTAACAAGTTCAACTGAGGCTGATGGGTACCAGACTTTGAAAACCACTGACGCAGGCAACTCAAATCTGCTCTGGAAAAACTTATTTTTAATTTCTAAATATACTTTCTCCATGCATTCATTGTCATTAAATATTTTCATGCAACTAATCACTTCTATCCCAATAGTGTATATATTACCATTCCTCAAATCATTAGTGAAACTACTCTTTCATACACAAGAAATAGGATATTTTCTGGATGTGTAACCACAGAAATTTTCTTGAGATCCAAAAGAAAATAACATGCTTAAAAGAATGAGGGATTAGAGGGAAAAAATGGAGTTATTTGTAGCTAAAATGGAAAGAATGTAACTGCTGAAAGATGGCATATACTTGTAATACTAGGGGTTAAATCAGTAGACTACATAAAATATTTTCCAAAGGATTTTTGCAGATTATTAACCTGAGCTCTAAATATGAATCAAATAAACACATCAGAGTAAAATTTTAAGTCATATTTTCCTTTAAATGTATATGGCATCACTGGATAGTCTCTTCAATAAATGGTGTTGGGAAAATTGGACAGCCACATGCAGAAGAATGAAACTGGACCATTTCCTTACACCACACCCAAAAATAGACTCAAAATGGTTGAAAGACCTAAATGTGAGACAGGAGTCCATCAAAATCCTAAAGGAGAACACAGGCAGCCACCTCTTCGACCTCAGCCGCAGCAACTTCTTCCTAGAAACATCGCCAAAGGCAAGGGAAGCAAGGGCAAAAATGAACTATTGGGACTTCATCCAGATAAAAAGCTTTTGCACAGCAAAAGAAACAGTCCACAAAACCAAAAGACAACCGACAGAATGGAAGATATTTGCAAATGACATATCAGATAAAGGACTAGTATCCAAAATCTATGAAGAACTTACAAACTCAAAACCCAAAGAATAATCCAATCAAGAAACGGACAGAAGACAGGAACAGACATTTTTCCAAAGAAGACATCCAAATGGCCAACAGACACATGAAAAAGTGCTCAACATCGCTTGGCATCAGGGAAATCCAAATCAAAACCTCAGCGAGATACCACCTCACACCAGTCAGAATGGCTAAAATTAACAAGTCAGGAAACGACAGATATTGGCGGGGATGTGGAAAAAGGGGAACCCCCCTACACTGTTGGTGGGACTGCAAGCTGGTGCAGCCACTCTGGAAAACGGCATGGAGGTTCCTCAAAAAGTTGGAAATAGAGCTGCCATATGATCCAGCAATTGCACTACTGGGTATTTACCCCAGAGATACAAATGTAGGGATCCGAAGGGGTACATGCACCCCGATGATTATAGCAGCAATGTCCACAACAGCCAAACTATGGAAAGGGCCAAGATGTCCATCGACAGATGAATGGATAAAGAAGATGTGGTATATATATATATATATATATATATATATATATATATATACACAATGGAATATTATGCAGCCATCAAAAGGAATGAGATCTTGCCATTTGCAACGATGTGGATGGAACCGGAGGGTGGTATGCTGAGCGAAATAAGTCAATCAGAGAAAGACATGTATCATATGACCTCACTGATATGAGGAATTCTTAATCTCAGGAAACAAACTGAGGGTTGCTGGAGTGGTGGGGGGTGGGAAGGATGGGGTGGCTGGGTGATAGACACTGGGGAGGGTATGTGCTATGGTGAGCGCTGTGAATTATGCAAGACTGGTGAATCACAGATCTGTACCTCTGAAACAAATAATGCAATATATGGTAAGAAAAAAAAAAAAGAAGAAAATAGCAGGAGGGGAAGAATGAAGAGGGGGAAATCGGAGGTGGAGACAAACCCTGAGAGACGATGGACTCTGAAAAACAGAGGATTCTAGAGGGGTGGGCGGTGGGAGGATGGGTTAGCCTGGTGATGGGTATTAAAGAGGGCACATTCTGCATGGAGCACTGGGTGTTATGCACAAACAATGAATCATGGAACACATCAAAAACTAATGATGTAATATATGGTGATTAACATAATAAAAAACTTTAAAAAATTCAATTACCTGCAAAGTGCAATAAGTTGAAGTACAATAAAATGAGGTATGACCGAATTCAAATTGTCTCAACATATATATATTTAAACTGTTCCTGAGGCCTGTAGGTCTTACACGGGATAGGATATAAACACCAGTAAGGGACAAATGAAAACTGTAAATGGTATTAAGAAGTTAATGGTGCTCACTGGAATTATAAAATGGATTCGTAATAAATGGCCAATTCCAATAATCAACACAGTGCTACCCACCCTTTAAAACACATTTATCTCAAATAAGAAGTGATGATGTAATTAACTGTTTTCAAAAAAGCAACAAATACATCTGCAGCTAGTAGAAAAAATACAAGCTCTAAAAGCTCAAGTGATACTGATACTGATAAAAGTTCAAGTGATGCAGCCATCAGCACTGAGGCAAGACCCTCCACCAGCAAAAAGATTACAACTCGCTGAAAACTCAGATAATAATTAGCATTTTTTAGCCATAGAGCATTGTTAAATTAAGACAGATAGGCATTAATGTATGTACATTGTTTTGGTTAAGGTATTTACATTGTGTTTTAGGCATAATGCTATTGCACACTTACTAGACGACAGAATAAAGTAGACATAACTTTTATATCAGTGGTCAGATTGACAGTCTGCCACATACCACAAGATCTTAGCCCCTCTGAGCCTCAGTTTCCACATCTGTAAAATGGAAATAACATCATCTACCTCACAAAGTTTTGTAAGGAGGTTTATTAAATAATGCACTGTGCCTAACATGCTGAATAACTTCATCTTTCAACTACTGTTTGTTGAGCTTCTACTATATGCCAGGCAATGTTACAGATAACAAAAATAAATCAGGGAATAAAACAGACAAAAATCTCTGCCTCCTAGGAGCTTACCTTCTAGTGTTCATTTATTTTACCTTCTCTTAGGCACCGTGCTGGGTACGTTGGAAAAGAATAAAAGTGCCCAGAACAGGTCAACATACTCAATTTAACAAAAAAAGATAACACTGGTATAATCATACAGTATAAAAATTTAGAAAGCAGAAAGTCCTATGAGAAGACATGACCTGAGGCTGGAAGACAGAAAGGGAGTGGAGGGGAGGCTTCTGGGGAGAGAGAGCATGTTAAATGAGCTTTGGGAAATGTCTACAATCTGAGAGGAGAGATTTGTAGATTTTAGAAAAGGAAATATTATGAACGAAGTCTGGGTGGCTGAAAAGCCCCGTGTTCATTTAAGTACCGCTGAGTACTTCAGTATGTCTGGAGCTTCAAGTACAAAATAAGGAGTGAGGGGAAATTAAGATGGAAATCTATGTTAGGACCATGTAAGTTCTTATTAAGATGAAGAACTTACTTAGTTTGAAGGAAATGGGAAATCACTGGAGACATGTGAGAGGGTGTGATATGGACATTGAAAGGATTTCTTTGCAAGAAGTTGAAAGACACGTCAGAATGGGGGAGAAAAGGTAGGGACACTAGATTGGATAAAGGGAGCAATGTGCTTCAGAACACGGTTGACCAGTAACCGAACAAGGAGTGGTATCATTGGAGATTTCCAAAGGTACCTGAGTGCACCCCTGTGACAAGAGCAGCACCAGTGGCTGGCAAGGGCAACAGGGGAACAACCTGGCAGGGACGACTCTCCGATTTCCCGCTATTCCTCCCGTCCTCTGCCCGGTACCAACACTACATCCTTAACACCATATACTCTATCCACACATTCCCACCACCACCTCGTCCATCTGCACCATGACGCAAATCAAGCAGGCAAAAGTGTGACAAATTGGGCACCGGGGACCACAATACCCCCTCTTTTGCATTAGCGTAGCTTAAATGAAATGTTACAATTTGAGAGACAGGGAAGACAATATGGGATTCTGAGTAAGAATTATTAAAATTCCATTTTCCTGGGGTGCCTGGGTGGCTTTGTAGGTTAAGCGTCAGACTCTTGGTTTGGGCTCAGGTCATGATCTCAGGGTTCTGAAATCGAGCCCCCCCCCCCCCCGCCCACTTCTGACTCCACACTCAGCAGGAGGCTGCTGGAGATTCTCCCTCTCCCTCTGCCAACCCCCAAACTCCCTCCCCCACCCATCCCCATGCTCACTCACTCTCTACAATAAACAAACAAACAAACAAATAAATAAAATTCCATTGCCCTATTGAAAACATTTCACTTTTCTCTCAGTCCTTGGTTTAGGAACCTTAAAAGTATGGTAATAGTTCAAAAGCAGGCATTTTTCTAACTTGGCAAGGCAGAAATGTTGATTTGTTAGCTGAGGGACATCACAGGTAAGTAGAGAGAATCTTCGTGATAAAAATATGAGAATACCTCTTTAGGAAAGACTTCAGTGAAGAAAGGATTTATAAATTAAGATTTTTTAACTATAACCTTCAGTGTATTGTTATAGCCTATAAGGGAAATGAGAATGTTTTTAAATAGTGCTAATTATGAGAACAATAACTTGAAGAAAAAGAGGTCACAACATTTTTGGATAATTTTTTAAAAATCTGAGAGAGAGAGAGCATGCGAGCGCACGCACAAGCACAAGCGGGATGAGGGGCAGAAGGAGCAGCAGACCCCCTGCTGGAGCAGGGAGCCAGACAGACATGGGGCTCCATCCTGGGACTCTGGGGTCACCACCTGAGCCAAAGGCAGGCACTTAACTGACTGAGCCACCCAGGCACCCCAAATTTTTGGATAATTTAAAACTGATTTTCACCTTCTTTCTCAGAAGCTACTCTGATCTTTTTATTACCTTTCCTATATAAAGAGTTGAAATTTTTTTTTTTTTTTTTAACTTTTTATTTATTTATTCATGAGAGACAGAGAGAGAGGAGAGGCAGAGGGAGAAGCAGGCTCCCAAGGAGCAGGGAGCCCGATGCGGGACTCGATCCCAGGACCCTGGGATCATGACCTGAGCCGAAGGCAGACGCTTAACGACTGAGCCACCCAGGCGCCCAAGAGTTGAAATTTTATAAATTTGTTTTGCTAACCTAAATACAGTCATACTCCTTCCTCTTCCTCATTCAGAAAGGCCTTGAATGGAGTAAGTAGATTTTAGAAAAAGAAATTAGGGAGTGTGTAATTAAAGCCTAGTGGCTTGGGCCCCAAGCAGATGTGATCAACAGGAAATGAAAAGGAATAAAGCTTTAATCAGTCCAACACTGCTTATTATTTCAGAAAACAGCTGGGGGCAGAAGAGTGAATGTGACTAGAATAAGTTTTATCTTGGGATTCCCTTATAATCCACATGTTCTCACCAGCAAATATAATCCAGAAACAATGATGACATCTGACAGGGGATTACCCACACAGAGACTACAGAGGCTTTATGCAAGAAGGGAAAGGGAATATCATCTATGTGCTCTTCGTTCTAGGACAAATTGCTTTATTAGGATAGTGACTTGTTTTTTCTGATAACTAAAATATATTTACTGTCGAAATTTTAGAAACCACAGATTAATACCATGAGAAAAACCAGAAATCACCCAGAACCCCATTACCCACACATAAGTAACATTAACATTTGGTTTATTCTCCACCAATAAAGTAGTTTCTGTGCATAGATTGGATATTTTTTTCAAAAGTAAGATTTGTAACTTTTTTTTTAGATTTGTAACTTTTCATTCCTATCACATTTTTCCCTATCATGAAAAAGTCTTCCTTCCCAATAACTTCTCACATTTTGATTGCCCTTCCACGTTAGTTAATGTGATGTGTAAAAATGTGGTAACTTATTGCTACGCTGAGTATTCCCCCAATACAGGGAAATAAACATCCCAACCTTAAAAAAGCCCATTTTTCTCTTTTGTGATTGCCCATTTATGCCTATTTTTCATTGGGCATAATTTTTCATGTGGGTGTCTATTTATGTCTCACTGTGTTTTATCATATCTTTTGAAAGGGCTTACCAGTATATAAAATGTAGACCTTAGAGTTTTAAGTTCAGTTTTGGCATTTCTTGGCAATATTTTTCAAAACAGTATTTTTATGATTATAAAAATAATAGTTGTTGTAGAATATGTGGAAAAATATTTTTAAAAAGCTGTAACTCTACCACCTAGAAATCCAATTTCTTTTTCATATATGTCAGCGAATATATCCATTGATACAAACAGGAACTTGTAGGCAAACAGTAAGTACAACAGTCTTGTTCAATGTTGTTCAAGGTTTGTTAATTTAGAAAAATGCCTGACATGTACTAAGGGCTTAATATTTGAGAAAGTGGTATTTTATATTTCAAAATTGTATTTTACACATTCAAGATAATTTAGTGTTAAATTTTGCTTTTTCACTCAAAACATTGCAAGGATTTTTTAAATCATGAAATTTTTTCAAAACTATTTTCACAACTGAATTTTATCAATATAGATATATAGTACATTAATTTAAGTATTTTGCTACTGGGGGCTTTATTGTTTTTTTTTTCATATTACAGACAACACTGTAATAAACATATTTATAAATCTTCCTATAAAATTCAGATGATTTCCTTGGTATATATTTCTAGACCCAGTCAAAGCCTGCAAAGATGTACAGGTTTTAATACATTTTCCCATATAATTACCTCAAATCGTTATATGAATATACCCTCATTTAGAAGCATAAAGATTTCATGAAGGCCACAACTCTTCTACGAACCTAGTACCACTATTACTTCTTACTCTAATAGTGCTACTAGTTCCATGAAAAGTTTTGTTTCGGGGCGCCTGGGTGGCTCAGTCGTTAAGCGTCTGCCTTCAGCTCAGGTCATGGTCCCAAGGTCCTGGGATCAAGCCCCGCATCGGGCTCCCTGCTCAGCGGGAAGTCTGCTTCTCTCCCTCTCCCACTCCCCCTGCTTGTGGTCCCTCTCTCGCTGTGTCTCTCTCTGTCAAATAAATAAATAAAATCTTTAAAAAAAAAAAAAGTGTTGTTTCTATGGCTAAGATGATTTCTGAAATGAAGTAAGTCCATCTTAGATAATAGGAAGGGAATAATGCCTTTAAGCAAATACACTCACTTCAAACCTCCTCTGAAATTAGGAAAGCTGCTCAGCTGCTCTAACTATGGTCCAAGAATGGTGATTGCATCCAGCATGCACAATATTGCTCCAAGGGTTGATCAACAGATTCTCCTTTTTTTTCAAGCGCTGACAAGAGATTAAATTTATGTTTACCAATGTGTTGGATTTGGGGAATCCTCAAGTGATCTTGCTTGTAGCATTTTCTTTGGTTTTCCTTTATTAAAAAGACTACTTCTGATCAGACAATAACTAAAACATGTACTGTAGCCTTCAATATGTGAACATTTTTTACCTCTTATTTTAAAAACTGATTCTAAGAAGTTTGTCTAACCAATGAGTCATTTCCTTCATTTTACTGACATCAAAATAAAAAATATCCTACTCTATTTCTATTTAGGTTCACTAAGTAATTGTACTGAAAAAGTATTTGGTTCTTGCCATGCAAAAGTCAAGCTTCCTGAAATCCTAGGTTTTTTTTTTTTTAAAGATTTCATTAGAGAGAGAGAGAGAGAGAGCAGGGGGAGGGGCAAAGGGAAAGGAGGAAGCAGATTCCAAGTTGAGCAAGGAGCCTGACATGGGGCTGGACCCCAGGACCCTGGGGATCATGACCTCAGCCAAAGGCAGACGCTTAACCAACTGAGCCATCCAGGCGCCTCTGAAATCCTGTTTTAGACTGCTTAGGTTCTCCATTTTTTAATACAATTTAGCAGGCATTAAATTAGCAGTGTCATTTTTTAAACTCCCTAAAACTTGTTGAATGTTGCCAAGTTGTTTTTCAATATATGCAGTATGATCTCATTTTGATAAAAACAAACTATCTCAATGTAGGTATGTAATATGTATTTGTAATGAGACTAGAAAAGAGTCTAGAAGCCGACATTACCTCCTGGGGTAGCTTGGACTGCAGGCTCACACTGGGGCACTGCATGAGTTTAAGGTGTTACAGGGATCAGTGTCACGTGTCTGCTCTTAACAAGCCAAAGACTTTTTTTTTTTTTATGATGGTACTCTTCACAGAAATTTGACCTAGCCCAGTATAAAAATTACTATCTCCTCTGGAGCTTTCGGATACAGCAATCAGTTGGTGAATAAGGCGCCCCTATTCTTGTGGATCAATCTTTCAAGGCTGATTAGAGTCAAAGGCTTGCTCTCAGACTATAGAACTGTTTTCTCCCTGTAAAGAACTAGCAGGAAAAGAAGCAGGAAGAAACTTTTTGGTCTTACTGAGGTAACATTCAAACAGCTGAGTTCGCATGCCCTTATAATTAAGGGTAGTTTAAATAATATCCTTGTTAAAGTCACAGAGGCTCGACCCTCCAAACTGGAGGATTTCACTAACCAACCTGATGTCTCTCTGCTGTACATGGTAAAGTATGACTATGTTTTATACGAGGAAGGATGCTCCAAACTATTAAGTTCTGCAAAGTTAGTGTGTGCGGGGAAGAAGGCGGGCTTTTTTGCCCCACTCCTTTAAAAACTATTTCTGAGCAAACTCCAACACAAGCACCTTTTCCTTCCTAAGGAACAAACCCGGTTTATTTACTGGGCTAAAACTTCAACCCCCATCCTCTTCGTTACCTTTGAGACAAAGCCAAAATTGCCTTAAACTGTTCCATTTCACAATGAGATGACAAGTGTGTGTGCGCATAACTTATCTTTTCACAAATCCCAGCTTTAAGAACAGATAAAATAATTCCTCGCTTGAAATCAAAATCAAGTGACTGAAAATGGTGTTTCTCCTTCCCCCCCCCAAATTCAACAACAGCCCTAAAATCTACTTTTGAGGCACTTCATCAAACCTGAAAGCAGTTACTGGGGAAGCGGGAGAGGAAGAGGGGAAGGGAGGGAGGAGAAGGGTGAGAAGTGAAACAGAAGACAGTCCAAGGGGTTCGCACGTTCACCCTTACCAATTCCTCCCTCGGCACACATCACAGCATGACGATCGCCACTCTCAAGGTGCAAGAGGAACACCAAGCACAAATCCGACGAGTGGAGGCGGGTTACGCTTCTACGCCAGCCATTTGCTTTTGCGGAGACGCGGGGGTGGGGTGGGGGTGGGAATCAATTCTCAGAAGACAGCCCCCAAACTCCGCTGCCGGAGCCAGAGCAGGAGCCGGAGCCGGAGCCAAACCACGACCTCCTCCTCCTCCCCTCCCGGCCAGGCTCCGGAGCCGCGGTGCTTCCGAGAACAGCCAATCGGCCGCCGCCCCGCCTCCCGTGACGTAGGGGGCGGGGCCTGGAGGAGGCTGGCTTCCCAGCGGCCGCTGGGACACACAGCTCCCTGTCTATCTGGTGGAGATCCCCGGGTGGTCCGGGGCCTTTATAGTCCCACCCCAGCCATTTACTTAGCCTTGAAAGGCTTGGCAGTTATTTTTTGGAGGGTGAGGGGATCAAATCTAAACATTTAATGTCATCGTTTTATACTGGGAAAGAAATTGAGAAGAAGACCACAATTTTGATTTGGTCTTCCCCCCACCCCGTCCCCACCCCTTCCCTCACTCAGTGCGATGTGCTCTGCTCATACACCTGCCATGGTCTATTAGCTTAAAACTCAGGGCTTTAAAAAAATTGTTTTCTTCAAAATAAATTCCAACAACCCATTTGGTCTCTCAAAACTTCTGACCAACTAAGTGCTTTGAGAAAGGAAAGGGAATTAGGAAAAGAACCAATAATGGCAATAATTCAGATCGAAACCTAATAATCGCTGGCTGCCAATCGTTTTATTCCAAAACCTCCACAATTCTTTTGTATATCTTAATGTTTTCTCAAATGTTTCTCATATATGTATCAAAAAGTGAAGGAAACTAAAGGATCATACAAATGTTTCACTAACAGTGAAGAGCTCTCCAGGGCAAACTCATGCATCCGCCTGGGAGGCTTGCAAACTCTCCCAGACCAGGCTGGAGAGGCCAAACAAGTTCCTGCACCCACTAAGAAGGTGCGTCTCCTAGAGGGGAGAAACAAGTTCTGGGTGTGGCTTCCTGTGATGGCTGAATCTGGAAACCTCCTTCTGCAGGCAAGGGCAAATCTCTGTAGAGTTTAGTCAACTCTGGGAATAAATCCAGCTTCATAGAGCAGACTGTCATTTATGTGGCCTCTGAATTCCTGGCCTTGGTAGCATTTCTTGCAATCATGTGAGTGTCCCTAAAATGATTTAAGATTAAACAAATTTTCTACCTTATAGCCAACCTTCTTTAGGAGACTTTAAATTTAAGAAAAGCCTCCCAGAGTTTCCCCAATCAGCACTGATGCTGTAATCTCAATGGAGGGCCTTCCTGGGAGGATGCATACCAGGACAATTCAAGCAGGCAGCTGGTATTTGCAGCCTGTTTGGATTGCTTAAATCAGTGGTTCTAACTAGGTACACATCAGTCAACTGGGGAGCTGGATGCCAAGGCTCCACCCAGGTCAATTAAGCTGGAATCTCTGGGAATGGGGCTCTGGCAATTTTTTCTTTCAAGCTAATCTGCAAGGGTTGAGAATCTCTGGCTAAGATTTAAATTACTGTCTTAGAGAAAAATCTGCATAATATATAAATTAAAAAATGCAGTAGCCGAATAAGGTGAAACATTTTGTAATATAACTTATCCTTATATATTCTTTATATATTTGTATATTTTTATATAAATATAGAAAATATATAGTAAGATACACACCAGAATTGTTTACTTCCAAAGGGGAAGAATGGAAGAGTGAGAGGATATTATTAGCTTTCTATTCGTGTCTGTATCATTTGACAAGGAAAGGAGCATGTACCCCATTTATGATTTAAATATATCCAGTCAGGTTTTAAAAATTAATACTTAATGGATGTCATTGCAAATAGCCACCATTATAGTGGCCTTCAGTTTGTTTTTGCAAATGTTCCTCTAATATCTAACTTTTCTCCTGAGGGTTATTTCCACTTTATTAAAGAAAAAAGAAAAAATCCATAAAATCTTTAACACATTAGCTACCAAAGTGTGATTATTAATCTATACAGTCATTGCCAAACTTAATATATGTACTTCCTTATAATTCATATAATGTATCTATCGTCTGATGAAGGTTTTAAACTAATATTCAAAGTATATAATATAGATGTAAGGAAATTTCATCTTTTCCAACTGGAAAATTTTTTGTAATTAGTAACTCAATACTAATGGCTTCATAATTAATTCCCAGTAGGAAACATGGCATAGTAGTCAAGCGCCTAGGTTTGACCTGGCTTTAAATTTTAGCTCTGTATATTTTTAGATTAATGATCTAGGGTACCGGGCACCTGGGTGGCTCAGTTGGTTAAGCGACTGCCTTCGGCTCAGGTCATGATCCTGGAGTCCAGGGATCGAGTCCCACATCGGGCTCCCTGCTCAGCAGGGAGTCTGCTTCTCCCTCTGACCCTCTTCCCTCTCGTGCTCTCTATCTCTCATTCTCTCTCTCTCAAATAAATAAATAAAATCTTTTAAAAAAATGATCTAGGGTACCATCTCTAAGCCCCATAGGTAAAATGAATCCAATAATATCCACCATAGTGTTATTAAAATTACACCAAGTCATATAGCTGCTTTACACAGGGCTTATCACTGTACAAAGTAAATAATGGGTACTTAATAAGTGATAGTTTATTAATCCACTGACTTCTATTTTCCTCTCTTTTCTTAAACATACTCAAAGATTAGCATGGCAGCAATGGACTAAGAATTTATCAGGAAACATTTTTTATAAAACAGTAACTTTATTCTTCCCATGGCCATCAATACTTCTTATCTACTTATATATGTGAAAAAGCAACATTCATTCTTTCAGGTCACTTCTTTCTTTATTTACTTTTTTTTAAGATTTAATTATTTATTTGAGAGAGAGAGGGCAAGGGATCACGAGAGAGCGGTGTGGAACGGCAGAGAGAGAGTCGTAAGGAGACTCCGTGCTGAGCGCAGAGACCTACTCGGGGCTCGATCCCACGACCCTGAGATCATGACCTAAGCCGCAACCAAGAGTCGGGTTCTCAACCATCTGCACCACCCAGGTGCCTCCAGGTCACTGCTTTAGCATAGAACATATAAAACAATGGTTTTTTTTGTTTGCCTCAAAATATTTTACATATAACAGTGTTTCCTAACGTGACACACAAGCTGACTTTTTATGATTCATAAACAACCATTTCTTTTTCTCTGTACTTATTAACAGAGCATGACTCAAGCACAGATGAGGGTGTTTCCCAGGATTGGCTTCCTGACTAATTTCTGGACAAAAAAAGGAGAGGTCAATGCCTCAAGCAATAGGGGTTTATGTCTTATAAATGAACCCTGATTTTAGTAATATCATTATGTGTTTTTTTTTTCTTTTTTTCTTTCTTTGACATTTACTGAGTGTTAGTAAAACATTTCTGTTAGGCACTATTCTAAGTGGGTTACATCTATTACCTCACTTGATCCTGTTGTCAGCCAAAGTTGGAGCAATCTGAAGTGTGAAGGATGAGGAGAAGTCAGCCAAATGAAGGGTGAATAAGGGTAAGACTGTTTCAGATGCAGGACACATTCTGGAGGTGGGGCAGCTATGGCATTTGGGATTTATAGGCCATATTCATGTGACTAGCATGGAGATTCTTTTTTTTTTTTTTTTTTTAAGATTTTATTTATTTATCTGAGAGAGAGAGAGAGAGAGAGAGAGAGCACGAGAGGGAAGAGGGTCAGAGGGAGAAGCAGACCCCCCTGCTGAGCAGGGAGCCCGATGTGGGACTCGATCCCGGGACTCCGGGATCATGACCTGAGCCGAAGGCAGTCGCTTAACCAACTGAGCCACCCAGGCGCCCCAGCATGGAGATTCTCACAGGATGCTGGAGGCTTTGATCTGATTAGTTTGGCCATCTCTACAATGGTTTGACATTTCTGGCTCCATATTTCAAGTGTGTCCTACGTGATCATAGTCAACCCTCTATCCTTTTTCCTACCACCAGTCCACCTAGTCAATTCCCAACCCTGAAGAGACTTTCCCAGCTGTTTCTGCCCCTTATGTTTCCAGATTGTGTTAGCAGGAGAATGTTATGATGATAAGCTACTTGAAAACTTTGGTTAATGGAGTCCACACTCTTGGTAAGCAAACTTCCTGTTTATTGCTGGGTGGTTTCTTATCATTCTTAGCCAAGCCCTCCTCTTCTGACAAACACTTACTGAGCACCCACCAGGTGCCAGGACCAAACAACCTCAGCCTGAGCTCACCACCTTCACTCACTAGAAGTGAGTACACAGCATGCTGAGATGGATCCAAGCACCATGATGTGTACATCTCATTATTCCCCCTCTCTCTCACTCTCTCTCCATTCCTGCATTTCTATGTAAGCAGTCCTCCCTTCTTGAAAGAAGTTCATTTCTCTCTGAAGTTGAGATCTCTGGCCACTGGCTCTTGCCCCTTCCATGGCCTTATGTTATCAGTTATTGCCTCTTTATACCATTACTCTGTTTCTCTTCCCTGAATACTTCCCCTCAACCTACAATTATTTAATTTAGAGAAGAATTCATATATTCCCCACACCAAGAAGGAAGAGCAGAAAGAAGGTAGGAAGGGAGAGAGAGAGAGAGAAGAGAGAAGGTTCATGAAAAGAAAGAAGGGGAAATGATAGAGAAGTCTTTCTTTTGATCTTGCTATTGTTTCAGATCAAACTACGGTTTCCTCTCTCTCCTTACCACATTACCAAAATTCACTGGAACATATCTTAATCACTTGCTGACTCTGTAAGCCTCTGCAATCTCATTTCACTCTCTTTTCTCCCCTGAACTTATCACTGGTCCCAATTCCAGTTGTCAAATTCAATGGTTTCTCTCTCATTCTCCATTGTCACAAATGACTTTGATGACCACCCCCAGCTACTGGGAACTCCTCTCTTGGGGAGTGCTGGGGTTCTTCCTGGTTCTCTTCTTCTTTTTAATTTTTTAAATAAAAAAATTTTTTTTTAAAAGACTCTTGTCTGGTTCATCTTCTTTCTTCTTTACCTTAGGTATAGGTAATCTTCCAAGGACTGCTCATTCATTTCATGATTTAGTTATGGTCTCTAGCCTGAGGACTTCTAAACTTTCTGCCTTCTACTGAGCTAGCTGCAGGTCTGCATTTCCAAGTGTCCACCAACCACCTCCTCCTCCTGATAGCAATGTCATCTTGATACCTCCAATGCAGCGTGCCCTTTTCTCTACACTTGCTACTCCTAGTTCTCCTTCCTGTTTCCCTACCAGGCTCTGCTGTGACCAGAGCTGGGGTTCAACCATGACTAGGGAGGTCTGGTAAGCTAGTGGGGCAGCATACCAGGAGCTTACTGGCATCGGAGAGCTAGGAAGAACTTGGGATTTAGTTATTTTAAGAGGAAATTCCAGGCCGATTTGATCGGCCTCGCAAAAATCTTAATCCTCGTAGGAGTTGGATGACTCTAAGGAGAGCATGTTTTTCATTTAGAATGACCTTTCCCCTCAAGTATCACCACAGAAACTTAATGCCAGTTTGTGAAATGCTAATACCACAATGTTTACTATAGAGGTATGAAACAGGAGTTATGGAGTATAAAAGACAGAGAATTAGTTTTTCTCATGGGATAGGGGAACTAGCAAAAGTTTCATATGGGGTTGTCACTTGAGTGGGGCTTCTGATATGTGTAGAAATGATGGAAAAATAAAGGAAAGGCCTCTGGCCAAATACAAAACTACAGATAAATAAGAAGAAAAACACAAATACATTGGAGTATTTGGCACATTTGAGAATTGTTTCCTTTTTGTGAGACCAGTGCAGAGTAGGGAAGGAGAGAAAGAGTATTAGGACTCCACTGTGAAGGTTTTGAGCAAAAGAGTTGTGGTCAGTCCTGTGCCATGATAAACTAAAGACACTGGACAGAATAGACACTGAAGTGTGAGAGAGATGGAAGAAAGGCCTGAAGCAAGGATCCAGTAGTGGTGTGGGAAGGAAGGGATACATTCAAGAGTCTTTGCAAGGTCAGATCTTCTCTATTAAGAAAAATGAGAAGGAACAGAGCTCCGTCCCGCAAAGGAGGTTGTGTGGCTGGTAGGAAATGTTATTGCTCTGCAGTAATGGGGCCACTCAGAGGGTCCTGAGCCTTCCAGAAGAGACTTGCCCTGGGAAGGCTGATGAGCGGAATCCTAGGTGCTGTATTTTTGGTCTGATAGATGATAACATGACTTAAATGGTGACAGGACCTGACTTCACTCTGTTGAGTTAGGTGCTTCATTAAGCCTAGTGCAAATTTCCATGCTGAGTATAGTGACATTCCTGCCATCTACTGGGTGAAGTGCCAAATCTCTTCTCTGAATGATTTTGCTGATCAAGTATCTCCATTACAGTAGGCTCCCCTTCTTTATCTGGGATGTGTTCTGAGATCCTGGAAGCGCCAATAGTATTGAAGCCTATGTATACCATGTTTTTCCCTATATATACAGACCTACAATAATGTTTAATTTATAAGTTAGGCACAATAAGAGGTTAACAACCATAACTAATAATAAAATGGAATTATAATATACTGTAATACCAGTTGTGTGAATGTGGTCTCTCTCTCACAGTCTTCTTGTATGTACTCACCCTTCTTTTTCCTGTGATGATGTGAAATGATAAAATGCTACGTGAGGAGATGAAGTGAGGTGAATGACGTAGGCACTGTGATGTAGTGTCAGGCTACTATTGACCTTCTAACCGTATATCAGGAGGATCTTCTGCTACTGGACCACGGTTAACCACAGGTCACTGAAACCATGGAAAGCAAAATCTCAGTTAAGGGGTGATTACTGTACCAGGAAAAAAAATCACAATAGACAGTCAGCATGACCAGGGAGGAGCACACATTGGACTTCAAAGGTGCTGGGGATGTTTATCATTAAGCTCATGGGTGGTATCATAGCCAGGATTCTACAGAGGACAGAACCAATACGATGTATATAAATATATATTGGGAGAAAGAGAGAGACTTTAAGGAAATGGCTTACGCCATTGTGGGCCCCAACCCTGCAGCAGGCTGGAGACCCACGGAGGAGTAGATATTGCACTGTTGAGTCCAAAAGCAGTCTTCTGCCAGAAGGAGGTCAGGTTTTTTCTGTTGCTTTCAACTGATTGAATGAGACCCACCTACATTATGGAGGTTAATTTTCTTTAATCAAAATCTGCCGATTTAAAGTTAGTCTCATTTAAAAAATACCTTTACGGAAACATCTAGAATCACGTTTGACTAAACATCTGGGTACTCTGGCATAGCCAAATTGGCACACAAAATTTACCATCACTGGTGGGAACTTCCTTTCATTGTTGTTTTTAAAATGGTTAATATAGGGGCGCCTGGTTGGCTCAGATGGTTAAGCATCTGTCTTCAGCTTAGGTCATGATCCAGGGCTCAGGTCATGATCCCAGGGCCCTGGGATCGAGTCCCGCGTTGGGCTCCCTGCTCAGCGGGGAGCCTGTTCCTCCCTCTCCTTCTCCTGCTGCCCCTGCTTGTGCTCCCTCACTCTCTCTGTCAAATAAATAAATAAAATCTTTTTAAAAAATGTTTTAAAAAATAAATAAAATGGTTAATATACATTAAAAATTTTTGGAAAGATCAGTACCTTCGTCTTGGAGGCTGAGATCACAATTTGGAGTGTAAGATCCTAAGGTTAGCCAAGACAGTTGTGAAAGCCCTGGTGAGCAAATAATAATAAACTAATAATGAAAGAGACTTTAAAAAGACAGCCAAACAAGGGCCCTTTGGAATGCAAGGGAGTCAAATGCGTTAACAAGCACTACCGAAACAGAAGGGCAAGGGACAGGCCTGTTTCACACACCTGGTCTTAGCCTGCATTATCTATCTCCCACGGATTCAGAAGGTTATTAATAAGCTCCCAATTGGAAGTTCAGGGCATTTGCTGAATCATTAGTTGAGATCTGAAGGGAAGACTCTAGAAAATATCCTAAGGATTGCTTCTGTCAATCCAACAGAATTGAGAGGCAGGAAAGAAGGCTGGTTGAGACCCCCTGATGGGCTGCCTCCCTTGCTGTGCGTGAAACTGCTTCTGGGCCACATGCTGGCATTGACTATTCTTCTGAAAACCGTTATTGCTTCAATCCACCCAGGGCACAATGTTTAATGTTCAGATTAATTTGGACCATCTGTCATCTAGGAGACACATGTACTCAACCCACAGTGAGTACGGAGCAAGATAAATATTTCTTTGTTTGCTAAAGTGATGTTTCTTAAAAATTATGTATTTATCAAAGTTCCATAAATCAAGTTTTATTTCAAATGCCCTAGAGAAATTCTTGATTAAGGGAACCGGGTAGAGCATCCTTTTATAATGTCAAATTCTGTTATGTTTGTTTTTTTAAAAGAGGGCACTGATGATGTTCAGTGTGCTATACAGTCCTGTTAGGTTCTGAGCACTCCTTCACCACCCCCCCCCCGATAGTTTATTATTGGTTGCATAAAATTCATTTGCTATCATTGCCTTAGGGTTTTTATAAGAATTCTTAACAATTTTTTGTGTGTGTGTGCATTCCTTTAAGCCAGCTTTTACAGGTGCTAAGACAGAGGGCTTATGCTACTCTTTTATATGCTCTCAATTTATATCATTTAACCTATGCTAAAACATCTTTGATTTTCTAAAATAATCTTTCTTTCCAAAAATAGATTAAAATGGAGTTAAGAAAAGTGAATTTACAAAAGTATCAGTTTTCTCTGTAAATTTTAAAAACACTGCCTAGAGCAGACATTATAATTTCTATACATCATTCTTCCTACATTTCAGCATGTGAAGTGGATAACTCTGTTTTACTACAGTAGAGAAAATCAAGACATCGTTAGTCTTATTGAATTGTGTTCTGATGACATTGATATGATGGTCAGAGTCTAGATTGGGCTTGGCCACTGGTAACTGTAACTTCTGGGCCTCAGTTTCCTCTTTTGTAAGAGTTAAGTTGGATTAGGTGCTTTCTGGGCTAGTTTGGCTTCTACCCCTGTAATTGTCTGACCAAGTTCTTGTTTCCTCTTTGTTCCATAACTTAACGACAATGCCAAGAGAAGAGCTGTCTTAGAGAAATCTACCCACTTCACTCTGGTTCTAAATATTCCTCATATAGAAACTTTTTCTTCTTGGCCTCAAATTTTGATTTAAAAAATGTACTTGTTTTGGATATATCCTGACATTGAATTTTATTATCTGGCTTTTTGGTTTGTGTGACTCCTTCCAACTAAATTGCTATGTGCATTCATTTCTGCTTATGGATATTTAACCCAACTCCCAAACCTTGCATATTCACCTGTCAGAATGACTCTGATCACCCTGATGTTGAGTTCCCTTTCTTCTGAACTCCTGGCGTAGACCCATCATGTGAACTTTGCCTTTATTATTGCTTTGTTTTTGTAATTTTAAATGATCTAGACAGGTAAAAAGAACATAAAGCAAATTTACGGTATTCTATTCAGAATTACATTTTGGATTATGGGCCTCTAATTTCTTATTTCTTTAATGAAACATTATCAATATCACTAAAGTTCCCTTGAATACTATTCCAAGTCCTGTTTCCAGAAGCTATATATATATATATATATATATATTGTATAACCTTCCAGGATCTTTAAAAAAATATATACATATATATGCTGTCCTGCTACTTTTTAATTTTAACTAGTGTATATGACTATTATATGGCATGCCAATATTTAGTTCCACGTCTTTTTAACTGAACATTATATATATTTTTTTGTTTTAATTCCAGTATAGTTAACACAGTATTATATTGATTTCAAGTGTACACTATAGTGACTCAATTGTTCCACATATTACTCAGTGCTCATCAAGATAAGTGTACTCCTAATTCCCTTCACTTAGTTCACCTATCTCCCTACCCACTTGCCCTTTGGTAACTATCAGTTTGTTCTCTGTAGTTAAGAGTCTGTTTATTGGTTTCTCTCTCTTTTTTTTTCCTTTGTGCATCTTTTTTGTTTCTTAAATTTCACATATAAGTGAAATCATTTGCTTAACATTGTACTCTCTAGATCCATTCATCTACCGGTGGGTACTTGGCTGCTTCCACAGTTTAGCTATTGTAGATAATGCTGCAATAAACATCGGGGTCCATGTATCCCCTCGAATTAGTGTTTTCATATTCTTTGGGTAAATACCCAGTAGTGCAATTGCTGGGTTGTAGGGTAGCTCTATTTTCACCTTGTTGAGGAACTTCCATACTGTCTTCCAGAGTGGCTGCACCAGCTTGCCTTCCCACCAACAGTGCAAGAGGCTTTCCTTTTCTCCACATCCTCGCCAACACTTGTTGCTTCTTTGAACATTATATTTTTAAGATCTAGCTCTATTCTCACTGATGCAGTAAATAAGTTCATTTAAGAGCTACAGCATTCCATTATATGACTGTACCTTTTTTCATTTATAATTCTTTTATTGATGGAAAACTACAATATGGATGCCCTTTATATTGTGGCAATTGGTTCATAAAATAAATCTCCCCTATGACATCATAAGTCCTTGAGTTTCAAAGATATTTTAAAATAATCCCTTTCCCAGGAAGAGCCAAAATAATAGACTAAAATGAGAAAATATCTTTAAGTGCCAATGAAAAGAATGGTAAATTGGAGAAACCAGAAAATATATACCTGAAGACATAGGTCTGAGGTTGAAAATCGCTGAATTAAGCTGATGAAAGGTTAAAAACTCAGGTGCTGAAGCAGAAAAGAGTGAGAGCCATGAGGAAGGAGAAGCTGCCAGATAGAAGGTGAAAAAGAATCATAATGTGCAAAAAGAAAAAAAAAGTACTCCTATGATTCCACGATAAAACCAAAAGAAGTCTCCCCAAATTGCAATAAGCTGTAACTCACACTGCTTGTTGGAACAAGTGCAGGGCAAATGTCTCAGTGGCTTCCTCTACTGTCATAACTGGCTCGGGATAATATATTAAGAGGGTTTGGGGCCAAGTTACATTTGACTGGACCTCATCCAATAGAGCAATGAGCTGGTTAGCAGGACCTTTTTAGGCCAGTTGGGGATGCAGCCGTGGGTATTTTCCTCAGGAGCTGAGGGTTAGGGTGGAATGTAGACCCCAGCATTCCTTCAGGAAGAAGAGTGTGCTGAAGGGTGTATTTTCCATCTCATTTGCTGGATATCAACCAGGCTCTGCAGGGAAAACAGCAAAACCTTCAAACCATCTCCAGAAATTCCTCAAGCCCTTTGCTAGCTTTCCTCTCCAATCCCCTCATGCTAAACTTCGCTGCTGAAAGCTCTTTGCTGAGGCACTTCTTCCGCAGGGCCTCTGGACCAGACCTTATTTACCGCCCTCAGGGGTTCAAAATTACCTATTTATTTGACTTTGGCCAAGACTGCCTTCACATTTCCGGCTTGACTAAACTTTAGAGATGCTGCTTCCCGAATAAACCCCTGACCTCCACTTTCCTAGAGCATTTTCTTTAGAAAACTTATAATTCTCCCCTTGGAGATGGAAATCTTTTTTAAAAATCTCTTGCCAGTTTTACAATTTAGGAACATCTTTCTCAAGAATTTGTGATTCATACTTCTGAAATGTAATCACCAAAGGAGATAGCAGCCCTATCTCTGTTACCATGGAAGGGCAGAAGCTAATTCTGGTAGGTGCCTTGCTTCCTATCGTAAACCTGCGTCCTGCTACAAAGACATAAGAAAGTTTACTTTTCCTTTGCGTAAAGCCAGTCAGCAGATACAGATGTCCTGTGTTCTCACTCACACACTAGCACTTAAAAATGCTCTCACTCTGTTTCAGTGGAGCGGAGTTCTGATCTCTCCCCTACTTGAGGGACTTCCTTGCCGATTTAACACCGTTCAGTGCAACTTTTGCTTTGACACTCCCAATTTTCTACCCAAATTAAGATTCCTATTTCATAATGCTGCCTCAAGTGAGATATCAGGAGGAAAGTAGTCAGGCTTCAGTAATTTATGCTGTATGAATTGCCATTACTCTTTCTTCAGACTCTTAGGGGCTTTGTATATATTTTACACAGATATTTGTCAATAGTCCACATGTGTTTCTGAACTCTTTTCAGGCAAAAAACAACAAATAATTTATGTATTTTAGACATGGGGGCAGAGCTCTTTTTGGTCAAGGAGGTAATTTGGGACTATCCTCTAAGGCTTTAATCTCCTGGTTCTCAAGTTCAGCTACACATTAGAATCACCAGAGGAGCTGGAAAAAAAGTGTTACTGTCTTCTATCCCTAGAAATTCTGACTTAAGTGTCTAAGGTGTGATTTGGTCATAGGGAGTTGGGAAAACTCCTCAGCTGATTCTAATTTGTAGTCAAAGTTGTGAATTACTGCTGAAGCTTCCCATAGTGTTTTGTTTTGTTTTGTTTTTAATCACTTGTCTTTCTGAATTCAACAAACACTTAATGGGGAATCTCCTTCATGCTAGACACCGTCGAGAATACTAAAATGAATGCATCATGGCCTCTGCTTTTCAAGGAGGTTTCAGAACAACGGAAGAGGTAGAATATAAACACATAGTTGCCATGCAGTGCCATAAGGACTAAGACAGCAGTTTGTTCAAAGAGTTGTGGAGACACAAGTGGGACAGCAATGAAAATTCTTTGAAGATGTGTTTGAATTCATTAGGCCAACTGGATGTGCCTGGAGGGAGCTGCAGGAGGAAGGAGAGAAGATTCTAGGCAAAGGAAACAATAGGAATAGCAGAGTGATCAAAAAACCACCATCCTCTAGATGTTCTAAAGGTCTTTGTCACGGTGCTGATGTTGTGACAACACTGGTCTCAATTGATCAGATCTCTTGGTTAGTAAGGGGTTACATCTACACTTTCCAAATCTTCACTTTTTCTATGAAGTTTTGTCCAAATCAGTGGATCTCAGTGCTGGTTTACATTAAGTCACATGGGGTGTTTTGTCAAACGAAATAATGTTGGTATTTTAACCCTCAACAAGATTCTGATATTATTGGTCTAGGGGACGAGGTCTGGCTATTATTTTTTTTAAAGTTTCCATATGATTGTCTACAAACACACACACAACGAACATTGTGCAGGGCCATGGTAGTTTCTCAAACTAAATTTTGGGAATAGTTGTGCAACTGTATAAATTCAGTAAACGCCACTGGACTGTACTTCAAATGGTGCGATTTTTTGGTATGTAAATTACCAAGCTTTGGGGCGCCTGGGTGGCTCAGATGGTTAAGTGTCTGCCTTCAGCTCAGGTCATGATCCCAGAGTCCTGGGATCGGGTCCCGCATCGGGCTCCCTGCTCCTTGGGAGCCTGCTTCTCCCTCTGCCTCTCTCTCTCTCTGTCTGTCTCTCATGAATAAATAAATAAAATCTTAAAAAAAATAAAAAAAAATAAATTACGAAGCTTTTGCAAAAACAAAACAAAATACAGTGTAGCACATCAAAAGTGAAAAATCAATCACTCAAAAATTCCCTGGAGTGACTCTAATGTGCTATCTTGATTAAGAACCACTGGCTGAAATTCTAAGAGCTCACAGATGTGGAGAATTTTCCGTACAGTGATTAAAGAGGTGGCAACTGAGAAAAGAGGTCTTACAGGCATAGAATTTCCATCAGAAAGACTAATTGTGCACTTGACATGCCATTCTAAAAGACATGCCAACCCCTGAGGACGTAGTGTGGATTACAGTGCATTCCAGTTAAGTTCCAAAATTGCAGTTCACTCAAGTATTTCACTTTAACAAAGCAATTTCAGAGCTTTTGATATATTGTACTCTTCAGTGCTACACTGAAATAACTGTTATGCATGATCTCATTGCCCCTTTTAAGTCAAAATGCCTATTTGTTTCAAAGATCACTTTAATGGAGAACTCAGATGGCTTAAGCTCCAAGAATATTTTCTGATAAAGAAAATACTGGAATAAGGAGGTATTAAAAGCATTTCTTAATTACATATAAAGCTCAAAAAGAAAAAGATTTCCAGTTTATTAAGCTTATTCACCAGGATGAAACAAGACATTTATCCAAGTGACTTCCAAGACACTGTCTCTCTGGGCAGCCAAATCTGAGTTTATTCAGATAAGATTGAACGCAGAACCTACCCAGTATTTACAAATTAGCTATTCATAATTTCTTTCGATGCAATGGAATCAATGCCAATATAACATTTAAATATTTCCTGTATGACTATAAGATGATAATTAAACTCATTTAAACTTGAAGGCTCTTTCCTCTCAACAATTTATGGACAGGAATAATTTTAAATAGATTGCAATGAAAATCACTAAGCACACCTGCATTGCAACACATCTAATTATGATGAACAAATTAGTCAACTTCAAGTCATAGGATAACCCGAAAAGCAGGTCTGAACTGAGAAAATAGATGTGGAAAGCTATAGACAATTTCTTTTATTAAAGGGTGCAATAACTCTGAATAATGACTTAATAGCTTTTGATTCCTAGAACATTTGTCAGAAATCGTACTTACTGAAGCAAACTAATGTAGTCAGTTCCTGGGTAGCGAAAGTAGGGAACCCTAGAATTTAGGGACAAGAAAAGGTAATCATCTGAAATTAACTAGTAAGACTCAATCCACAAGAACAGGGAATAGAAATTCCCAGAGTAACCCTATGGAACAGACATATTTCCTAAATCTTGGTCAAGAGTTTGTATGAAGCAAGTATAAGGGTATGGTAGCTAGTAAAAAGGAGAGTCAAAGAAACAAAGTTTTTAGTTCAGTCAAGAGGAAAAGATGCTTTGTCTTTTTCTCCTTTTTTAAAAGATTTTATTTATTTGAGAGAGAGACAGAGGGATCACGAGCTGGGGGAGGCGCAGAAGGACAAGCAGACTCCCCACTGAGCAGGGAACCCAACACTGGGCTCAATCCCAGGATCCCAGACCCTGAGATCATGACCTGAGCCTAAGGCAGACACTTAACTGAGCCACCCAGGCGCCCCTAGGATGCTTTGTCTTTTCTTTACCCAGAAATGTTCCTGGAATGAAAAAGGACTATGGTTTATTACAATTTCAAGGAAACATTTTAGATCTATTCTCTCTTCTTTCATTTAGTCTTATATTCACCAAGCATCTTTCTAATCCATGATTTGGTTAAAGGAACTTATGGGTCAAGAGAGACTGCCCTAAGGAGAAACAATTCTTATTCTGTGACATTCTGGTTTATCAATCAGTCCCTTGAGAGGTGGCTTACACAATAGAGATTTATTCTCACAGATCTAAGGACTAGAAATTAAACATTCAGGTGTTGGCAGGTTGGTTCATTCTGAGTGCGGTGAGAAAAGAATCTATTCCAGGCCTCTCTCCTCAGCTTGGAGAGCCAAGCTATCTTCCTGTATCTCTTTACACAGCCTTTCCTCTATATGTACTGGTGTCCAAATTTCCCCTTTTCATAAGGGCATTAGTCATACTGGATTATGATGTACCATAATAACCTCAATTTAACTTGATTATCTCTATAGAGACCTGTCTCCAAATAAAGTCACATTCTGAGGTATTGGGGCTTAGGACTTCAACATATGAATTTTAAGGGGGACACAATTTAACTCATAACAGAGAGGAGAGATATTGGGGGACAAACAGCAGTCTCTGCCATAATGTCCATCTTGTGTCTGAATGATTGGCACAATCCATCCCCTTCCCCGCCGCCACTGCCCAAGTCAGTTACTTATGGGAGTTCACAGGGATGAATCAGCTCCATTTTTCTCTTGAACTTTCTTTATCAAGGCACCTCACCAGACTAATTAGCACAGCGCATGTGTGTATGTGTGTGAATGTATCTCACTTTGTTCCCAGGGCTGCATGCTACCTGTGCTCCAAGTAATACTAATACTGGAGAGAGATAATGGTTAACTTTTATACTATGGGCAAACTACATTCTAGATGCCATGTTAACACATTGTATGCATTATTTCATTTTCACTTCACAGCAACACAGTAGTTTGGCATAAAGTAGATGCTCAGGTGGGCGTAGTTTTATCCCTATCTTCAGTCAAGGAACCCGAGGTACAGTGAATTTAAGCAATTTTCCCAAAGTCGCCTGGCTGGTAAGTGACAGGGATATAAATGGACTCTGACTCTAGAGCCAATACAGTACGCTGTTCCTCAAAAAGTTTTCACTAACACAGTGGCTTAGTTTATGACTCTACCCCTTGGCCAGGGCCCAAAACCTCCAGCTGTCTGGCAGGACAGATGCTTTATCTTGTCTTATAGTCAGCATTTTATTTCTATATCCTCTTTCTCTTTCAAAAGCATCCAACCCACAATAAATTCCATTTATCTTAGTTCCATAGTTCCAGAATATCTTTTTTTTTTTTGAGATTTTAACATGTTCATTGTTTTCTTTTTTTAGTGAAGTATAACTAACATTCAGTGTTAGTTTCAGGTGTACAGTGTAATGATTCAATAATTCTATACATTACCCAAAATACCTTTTGAGTCTTTCCATTTGTATCTGGGTTCCACTGCCACCACTCATCATCTAGGCCCCTAGATTTCTACAGTCTGTACATGCAAATTAGGTGATATTAACTTTAATGCCTACATTAGTTAGGATTAATCTGGAATATCCCCCAAATGGATGCTCCTGCTTTCACACTTCTACCCAAGAGCTGGTTTTCCAAAATCTAACTGCTTTCCAGAGTATAACCATTTAAAAATGCAGACTAGTTCATGTCAATTTGCTGACTAAGATCCCTGCCTAGGGGTGCCTGGGTGGCTCAGGTTATGATCCCAGGGTCCTTAGGTCAAGTCCCATATGGGACTTCTTGCTCAGTGGGGAGCCTGTTTTTCCCTCTGCCTGCCGCTCCCCCTGCGTGTGTTCTCTCTCTCTCTCACACAAATAAATAAATAAAATCTTAAAAAAAAAAAAAATCCCTGCCTGTATCTCTGACATCTCCACCACACTTGCCTTGCTCACTACCTATGGTCTGGCCACACAGGCCTTTGGTTGTTATCTTGAGTAAGGCAGGCTTTCTCCTGCTTCAGGGCCTCTACATTCTAATCCCAACTCCCGTGCTCCCCAGATGTTTGCCTTCATGTCTCCTACTCCTTTATACCTTAGTGTAAATGCCACTTCTTGGCAGTGTATTCCTTGACCATTCTAAAGTATATTTCCACCATCCCTCTCTATTACATCACCTTGTTTCATTTTCTTTAGGATGCTTCTCCATAGTTGACATGGTATTATTTGCTTACTTGTTCACTATCTGAGGTCCTGACAAACACAACTAGAAGGTAGGTTATTGTTCACTGCCTGCAATACCAGAGCCGTTCGAGTATCTAAAGCTTGGTAGATGTTTAACCAGTTAATTGTTAAAGAATGAATGAATGAATAAATCTCCCAGGGCATGATGCACAAAATTCTTTCTTGCTCCTTCCACTTCAAAATGAAAAAATTCCAATCAAATAACCTTAAGAAAATGCAACAAATTAACTCTTCCTGACTTCCAATTTCAGCTCAGCAAGCACACTCAGTGAGGTTTATCTGAGATGTTTTTTACATTTCTCTCAGTTGTGATCAGTGACTTCCATTGCCTCTACTGCACTAGATAACAGCTGAGGTGGATTTTGGAGGCAGATCACATTCCCAAGGCAGAGACCTTCCAACACTATATCTAGGAGGGTAAAGAAGACACTCTGCTTTCTGGAACCCACTAAACTTTGGCTAGATAACAAATGAGGAAAGAAGGCCACTTACAAGGGAATCTAATAATGTTTTTTTTTTTTTTTATGCGCCAGGCTAGACTTCAAGAACTTTACATATATGAACTTATGACTCTAAATGCTGTGCTAACATTATAACTAATTACAGATGAGGAATCCTAAACACAGGGAAGTGAACATAGCTTGCCCAATATTACATAGATACTAATTTGCCTAATTGGGGTTTGAACTTAAGAAGTTTAGCTCCAGAGTCCACGTTTCTAACTATCACTATAAGTAAGATTTGGAACATGGAAGCTAGAGCACACTTAGAAAAATGGGACTGTAAGAGAAAAAAGTATGTTTTGAAAACCTCTTGGATTACACACATAAGAACATCTTCTTACTTATCAAAAAGCAAATATTAAGCACTCTTAACTTGTGAACTTTATTAGAAACTATTTGTTAAAGGTTGAGATTGTA
The DNA here is from genome assembly GCF_009762305.2 of Zalophus californianus. NCBI lineage: Eukaryota > Metazoa > Chordata > Mammalia > Carnivora > Otariidae > Zalophus > Zalophus californianus. The sequence goes on along the minus strand of NC_045596.1, from coordinate 39,261,629 downwards.
TGTGTGTATACTACTGTTATTTATTCAAGTTTTAATTTTAATTCCAGTTAGTTAAAATACAGTGTTATTTTAGTTTCAGGCATACAATACAGTGATTCAACAATTAAAGGTTAAGTTTTGTTACAACCAAATTCCAAAGGAAAGACCAAATTCTTCCTAATATCTAGTGTTGCTTGAGAGAGAAATCAGGACCTAATTCTGTGTCCTCTGACTAAATCTTGGGCCCTGGTCTCTGTGCCTCTTTGCCTTATTTTAATCTGTTTTATGACCTTAGGAAGTCATATCACCTCAGAATGTCTTTCTTTCCTCTGTAGGGCCAGTGAAACACAGACTCAGCCCAGTAACTTTGCAACTAATACCTATATGACCTTGGACAAGGTTGATACTACTTCACCAAATTTGTTTCCTCATCTTTAAAAGTTGAGGTAACACCCACAACACAAGGTTATAGGGAGAATTAATAAGAGAAAATATATGAAATGTTTGGCATAAAGTAGATGCTCAATAAATATCTTTACCCCAATTTTTACAATATATAAAATCTAGCTTTTTCTTAGAAAACAGACTCTACCCTTAGTAGACATACTAACAGACAGATTAGCTAGGAAGTTTCCAGATTCCTTGTTTCCCTAACTATTACTCGAGGGGCTCCTATGCACAAAGTCAAAGTGTCATAAGATAATTCAGTTGGGGCAATAATTGTTGTACATAACTATCTATAGAAAATAGTAAATATTTTAAGTGAGGGACAGTCATGAAAATTCAGAGGAAGAAATTGCTTTCACCACCAAGAGATGGGGCACAGAGTATAGAAAGGATGTTTGAGCTAAACATTGAAGAATGTCACTAATACATAGTATTTCTTTGCATAGCCCACAGACTAACATAATTACTTTCTCCTCTGTGGTATGCTTCATCAGTTTTCACTACTTTTATTATTAAATTTATATTAGACAGTACTTTCTGTTTCTGTTTCCCACTTATTGTGCATTTCTGGATAGCAGAACTATTTTATCCCACTAAATTCCCCAGCACCTGATTAAAGTAACAGCTATAATGAGGAGAGAAATCACAGAAAAGCTGTTTGGCTTTTTTGTTAATTTAGTGTTAACAATGTGGCTGTAGAGTCTGACTTTAACTTTAGGCTGTGCCTCTTAGCTCTCGTGACTTTTAGGGTTGACATAAAATACAGAATGCCCAGTTGAGTTTGACTTACAGATAAACAAGGAATCGTGTTTTAGTATAATTATGCCCCCTGCAGTATTTAGAGGGCACACTTCTAAGAAAATAATTTTGTTGTTTATCTGAAATTTCGGATTTAACTGGGCACTCCGTCCTTTTGCTAGATCTGATAATCCTTGTGACTTTTCTGATCTTGTTATCTGGAAATGGGCGTGAAAATAGTACCTTCTTAAGATAATCTATATAAAGAATATCTCACACAGGTAAACCCTTACTTAACCTTCCAAATCAGAACACTTTTGTAGACCTACGCCAAAACTCAGCTCACAATACGGTTACTCTTATTAGTTGGTTTTCAACGCAGTGCAGAGGAAGTTCCATAGAACTCTGAACAAAGCTGTAAACTGCTTTGAGGATTTGCAAATTTCCCTTCAACCTAATAAGGGTGTTCAGCAAAGTAATTCCAGGCGGAAAAGGGATTGCCCTTAGTTACCGGGAAGGCGTGGGCTGTGCCTCTGCGCATGCGCACAAGGGCTCCCGCGTCTCCACGCCCAGCCCCCGCCCCACCCGAGAGAGTCACGTGGGTGAGCCGACGCTCTAGAGGCGCCACCGGGCCTTGTCATGTGACCGAGGTTCCTGCTTCGTACTAGGATGGAGCCGGAAGAGGGGACGCCCTTGTGGCAGCTGCAGAAGCTTCCAGCCGAGCTGGGCCCGCAGGTGAGGAGAGCGCACGCGGCGTGGCAGGCGGGGTTCTGGCACAGCCCGGCCTGCAGGTCCGGCCCGGTCTGATCGAGATGTCTTCGCTGGGCTCACCCGGGCTGCCCAGGGCAGGGACGGGGGAATGGGAGTGATGTCGGGGTCCGGCCCCCTTCGTCCCCTGGAGAGCTGAGGAGGCCGAGGCTTTTGGCGCCACCTCCGCGCCCCTGCTTGGAGCTGCTCCTCGAGGGGCTTTTCGAGCTGACTTGCGGCCGGCCAAGCTCGCACCCGGGTGGGGTCGGCCCGTCAGCTCCCAAGCGCGGCTTGGTGACTGGGCTGGGGAGCGAAGTCGCCACCATAGTATTTGAAATCTTACAACGTGGAGCCAGTGGTTTGCAGCCTCTCCTTCATTCATACAGTACACACCTTCACTGTCCCTGTGCACCAGGCACAGTGCTAGGTGCTGGGGACAAGCTGGTGACCTAGAGAAGTATACCCTGCCCCCTTGAGGGCGACAGAAAAAAAATTGGTAAGTGCTTCCAATAACTGGGCGACTTACTTTAGGTAGCGTGGTATAAGGTAGCCTTTCCCTCAAGAGGTGACATATACATTGACACCCGGAGCCTGGGAAGGACCTTGGCCGTGAGGATCTGGGAAAAGCAGCTTTGTTCATTCATCCGGCCAGCTTTGCCCTGAAGTTTGCCTTGTGCTGAGTGCCCATATGGTATAAGGTGAAATGGTGAATGAGATACAGCCTGTGCCCCTGTGGAGCTTGCTATCTAATAAGGAAACCAAACTGAATTAACCAGTAATGAGCTTGTGGGACAGGTAGCACCCCAGATTCGAGGGGGCAAGGAGAGGCTTTGCAGAAAAGAAACATCTAAATTTCTAGGTTGAGTTCTGAAGGATGAGTAGGAACCAGACAGTCTAGAAGGAAGAGTGTTTTAGGCAGGGGAATAGCAGCTACACGGCTAGAGGAAGGAAACCAGCCTCCACAGGTTTCAGGACCTGTTGTAATTTTTAGAGGCTGAAATTTGAGTGAGCAGAGCAGGGAGAGTAAGGCTAGACAGTTTAGTAGGAAGTCAGGTGGCTCCAGTCTTTATATGCCTTGCTTGTGTGTTTAGCCGCAGTACCAAAGGCACTGGCAGTTTTGAGTTTGAAAAATCAAATTAGGAGACAGTAATTACATCTAATAAGTATCTTGACTGAACTGTGAAAGGAAAAGAAAACCCAGTGGTTGCTGTAAGAGAAAAATCTGACTGAGAAGTGGGTTTTTCCCCCCTTGGAAAGAAGGAAAGACCTGAAGGAAATTTGCCTGTCTCTAAAAGAAAGCAGTATGTGCAAAATTGAGCTTCATTATTAGCTCTGGGAGCTGTGGTTCTGTTTGTCATCAGAAGTCAGTCTACTAATTCATTGTATTGTAATTAATACATAAATATGTTTACTCCTCCTCTGTCCCACAACAATTCAGGTCTCATTACACAACTTCTTGACTGGTTGGCTTGCCTCTGGTCTCTTTTATTCTGAACTCCTTCCGGGTAGATACTTTATCTTTAGTTCTGGAGAATTGTGTCTGGCTCAAGGTGGGTTCTTAATCAGTATTCACTGAGGGAAGGAATTAATGCATATTAAAATCTGCTCAACCATGGGGCAATTATCTGGATGCCAAGCTTTGGTGGGCTGGCCTTCAGTGTCAGTGATAGGCATCACTGAGTAAGTCCCAATTCTGTTCCATTCACAATGGGTGAAGGGTGGGAGTGGGGGCTTCGCCTACATAATGTGATAGAGGGGTATGTGGTAGGCAGCTTTATAAGCCCCACATTTAGATCTTCTTTTTTCCTTTATTCCATTTACAGTGGGAAAGTGTCGGGGAGATGGAGAATAGACTTAATTTTTATCAGGATCAAAAAAACCTGTCTTAACTCTTTTCTGTGATTTTACCAGTGCGGAAACGGAAATGTCAGCAGAGAGTTTGAGTAATGTGCCTGAGGTATCAAACTAGTAAGTGGTAAAGGTGGAACATGTGTTCAGATCTGTTGACCGTGAGTCTTTGTATTAGCCTTCTGCCCCTGTCTTCATTCTGCCTACTTCTTAGGTAAGGCCCATAACCTTTCCCACCCTGTAGGGTGATCACACCTAGGTCTCTGCATCCAGCCAAAGATCTCATCCCTGAGTGTCAGGCTTCTGCTGAGACACCCCAGGTATCTCAAATTCAGTGTGTCCCTGGCTGAACTACTCGTTTTTCCCCCCAGAACTACTCTTCCTGTGGTTGTAGCTTCATTTTTGATTTAGGGCACCACCATTTACCCAGCCACTCAACCTAAAATGTGAGTATCATCCTTGGTTCCTCCTCCTTTTCACATCTCTTTTACCTCTGTACTGGCTCCATTTTGAGTGTCCTCAATTATTTAGGCCCCCCCCGATTTCTTCCTGGTAAACTGAGGGCAGGGGGCCTTTGGTCTCACCATCTCTCTTTTCCTTTTCTTTCCTTTTATCTCCCAACTTGTTAGCAAATTTATGGAAAAATAATGCAAATATTTGAATAGGTTGCTTCCCTGTGGAAATAATTAAAGAGCCTAGACACTGCAAACAGGGCCTTTTATGATTTGGCCTCCACTCACCTCTCCAGTCTTATATCCTGTCTTTTTTCAAATTGAACAAGTGATTTTACACTTCCAGTCTGTGCATATGCTGTTGCTTGTGACTAGGAATGCCCTTCTCTTCTGTTTCGATGGCCAGCTACTTGTCCTTTTAAAACAGCCCTTTCCTGCTTCCTCTCTGTGTTCCTTTGTATCTTCTGTAAACTTATAACATAGCTCCAATCATTCTGAATTGCATTTATGTATTTGTATGTTTGTCTTTCTCTAGTGGACTAAAGCTCTGATATGGTAGAAACTTGTTTATCTTCAGTTTCTCATTTGTAAAATGGGGATAATAACAGTACTTACCTCATGGGGTTGTAGTGAGGATGAGCACAGTGCTTGGTACTCAGTTCGGGCTCCATAAATGGTAGTTATTATGGCTATTTTTGCTTTGTATTTCCATTAACTTGTTTAACAATTGGATAAGGTGCTCATTACATATTTGAATATATGAATACAAACATTTATAAATGAATGGATAAATGAATGAATAAAAACATTTACATCCCAAAAGATAGCACTTTTATTTGTTAGTTAGAGTTCTGGGTTTTGCTTTAGCCTGGGGGCAGATTGGGATAAGATGGGATATGTGTAGAGAATTTTGAATGAATTTCAAATTGAGAATGTTTGTTGACTTATGGTAAATAAAAAGTCTGTTCACATAGTGCATTAGCCATCATTTGGAAGCGGGGTTACCAGTTTCTCATTTCTATTCTGATATGTGTGGTGTTATAGAGAAAGAGTTACTGCTTAAAATGGAGTAGAATATGGTTCAGGGGGAAAGAGTTGGAAGACTTGTTGCTTAAATTCATTTCCAAATTATTTGGATTCAGATACTCTTTTTACAGGACACAAATATTCCCTGGGAAAGAAAACCATATTAATCATTTATCTAGTATAGTGCTGGCATAGTAGGCACTCACTTAATGTATGTTAAAGACATGGAACATAATACCAGTAGTAGTAGTGGTGGTGGTGGTAGTGGTAGTAATAGTGATAATAATAATAAGAAGAAGTATGACAGTGGCTAGCAATGTTTGTGTTTTATACATGCCAGGAATGTGCCAAGTAAATTTGCATGTGCTTATTTAATCCTTACTACCTTATGGGGGTAGATGATATTTTCATTTTATACATGAGGAAACAGGCACAGAACATTTAAATAACTTGATAAAACTAGTTAAGTGGTGGAACTAGGATTCAAACTAGACAGTTTTATTCCAAAATTCAGTGTTAATAACTGTGTTCAGTTATATATGTGTTAGGACTTCCATTGCTGATGCTAAGGTAGGGTAGAGATGAATGTAAAAAAGAAAAAGAAAGGTACTGACCGCTTTCTTGGAGTGGACCAAAAGAAGTGAGTATGAATGCTGTGAAAATGGAAGTAAAGGGAAATGAAGTTTGTCGATCTATGGTAAAAAATACCTTTAGTCTAAAAGTCATACTTTTTTTAGATTATTGATATAAATACAATGTCTAAGTAATACCAAGGTGAAACCTTTATATTCACCATCTTTCTTTCATGAATATTGGGGAAACAACAGTGTATCTATGAAATTATTTTAGCTCCTGAAATTATAGAAAATCTGGGGTTTTTATTGGAGCTTTAATTTTTAATTAATGAGAATAATGTTAAAAATAGTTATATTTCAACCTCAGCTGCTTTTATAGATAACATGAGCTTGTCCCAACTATATTTGTTTCCTGCAAGCAAGATAAATCTTTTTTATAAGTTTACTTATAATTCATTTATTTCCTTTTCTCTCTAGCTTCTTCACAAAATAATTGACGGCATTTGTGGCCGAGCTTATCCTCTCCACCAGGATTATCACAGTGTTTGGGATTCAACAGAATGGAAGAATGTTCTAGAAGATATTACCAAATTTTTCAAAGCTGTAGTTGGTAAAAATTTATCTGATGAAGAGGTAACTTCACTCCAATTTTCTGTACCTTATAATAAATAATAAATTGTTTTCAGGTTTTTCTTAAGTTGGTCTTTAGGGCACTATATTATACAAGAGCCATCATCAGTAATACACACACACACACGCACACACACACATACACTTTTTTTTAAAGATTTTATTTATTTGAGAGAGAGAGAGAGAGAGAACATGAAAGATCAGGAATGGGGGTGGGGGTGGCGGAGGGAAAGGGCAGAGGGAGAGGGAGAAGCAGACTCCCTGTTGAGCAGGTTGAGCAGGGAGCCTGATTCGGCAGAATCCCAGGACCCTGGGATCATGCAAAGGCAGATGCTTAACTGACTGAGACACCCAGGCGCCCCCAATAAGTATATATTATATTACAATAAAAACCTCATAATTGTGAGTAGGCAAATCTGATTGTGGAAGTTCTTATTTTTTATAGTTTTGGTTGTTTGTGTTTTTAAAATTGTGACATTTAAATCATGTAGAAGAAAACTAAAAGTTATATAACTGACACCTGCACTTGCATTATCACAATTAAACAGTTGTTAACATCTTTATGCATTACAGGTTTGTGTGTTTGTTTTAGAAACAAGACATTATAGATATACCTAAATACCACCTGGGCATGCCGCCCTTCCCCAAGAGATCACCACTTGTGAAGTTGGTGTACATGTTTTGTAGTCTATATTGTATGAATATTTATATTGTAAACAATATATATAATTATTTGAGCTAAACATGTAACTTGTGAATGATAACGTGTATCCCTTTGTAATTTTTTATGGAATGTTGTGTTTTAGACTTATCAGTGTTGGTAAATGTAGATCTGGTTCATGTATTTTAACTCTTACAGTATTTGATGGTAGGAATTAGCAGGACTTATTTTTCCGGCCCCCTCCTGATGAACTATTAGATCATTGCCTCTTTAATGTATAGTATTTCTACAAATATTTTGTACATGTCTCCTTGTCCACATATTAGCCAACTTTTCTTGGATAGACATCTTGACATGAAATTATACGGTCATGGAGTATCCTTCCATTGAATTGCTTTTGTACTTTGGTCAAAAATTATTTTGGCATGTTTGTATAGGTTGCCTACTAAAAATGTAGTTATATATGTTCATTTTGATTTGGATGATATTCTGGGTGGGAGTTCTTTGTTAGGTATATGTATTTTAAATATCTTCTCTCATATGGCTTGCCTTTTCACTCTTAATGGTGTCTTTTTGTGAACAGAAGCTCTGAATTTTAATCAAGTCCAGCTTTGTCAATATTTCTTTTGGTGGTTAGTGCTCTTAAAGTCATGTTTAAGAAATATTTGTGCCAAAGTCATGAAGATGTGTTTGTTAGTTTTCTTGTAGAAGCTCTCACATTTATGTTACTCATGCATTTTGAATTAATATTCGTGTGTGGAGTAAGGGTCGAGTTCACATTTTTTCACATCAATAGCCAACTGACCCAGTAACGTTTATTGAAATGACCGTCCTTGGTCCCATAGAATTTCTGTGCAGCCTTTGTTGTAAATCAGGTCACTGTATATGTATGTATCTGGACTTTTTAAGATTTTATTTATTTATTTGACAGAGAGTGCGAGAGAGAGAGCGCTCACAGACGGGGGTGCAGGAGAGGGAGAAGCAGGCTCCCCACTGAGCAGGGAGCCCAATGTGTGGCTTGGTCCCAGGACGCTGGGATCATGACCTGAGCCGAAGGCAGACACTTAACCAACTGAGCCACCCAGGTGCCCCTGTATCTGGACTCTTAATTCTGCTCCATTGTCTATATTTTTCAGTATTACACTGTCTTAATTACTGTAGAATTAAAGCTATGTTACATAAAGTCTTGATATCTGGCAGTAGAAGACCTTTAACTTCATGCTTCTCCAAGATAGCTTTGGCTATTCTAGGCCCTCTGTATTTTCATGTACATTTTAAAATCAGCTTGTCAATTTCAACCAAAAAACCTGATGGGCTGCCATACCAAAATACTATACACTGGGTAGCTTAAACAACAAGAATTTATTTCTCACAATACTAGAGGCTCGTGAGTCCAAGATAAAGGTGCTGACTGATTTGATTCCCTGTTGAGGGGAATTCCCTGGCTGCGGCCTACCTTCTTGTGTTTCTCACATTGGTGAGGGGAGAGGGACAGAAGCCATGCTCTCTTGTGTCTCTTTTTATAAGGGCACTAATCCTATCAAGAGGGCTCCAACGCTTATGACCTATTAAACCTAATTACTTCTTAGAGGCCCCATCTTTAAATATCATCACAATGAAGGTTAGGATTGCAACATAGGAATTTTGGGGTGACATACTTAAGTTCATGGCGTGGGGATTGCACTGAATCTCTAGATCATTTTGGGAAAAATTTACAGCTTAATATTAATCCTCCCAGTCCATGAACATGGTATAACATTCCATTTGTTTGGATGACTTCAATTTCTCCAACATTTTGTAGTTTTTAATATAGAGGTCTTGCAAATATTTTGTTAGATTTATTTCTAAGTAATTGATATTTTTGATGTTTTTAAATTTTGTTCTCCAATTGTTTATTGCTAGGATGTAGAAACACCGCCAATTTTATGTCTTTACCCCATGCTTAATAGTCTTTAAAAATTTTATTTGATGGCTTATAAAATGGGTTTTTTTGGTATACAATTATTTTCTTGTTAAATTTTAATATCTTTTTTTCCCTTACCTTATTGCACTAGCTAACATCTTTAAAACAGTGTTGGAAAAAAAATCAGTCTTATTCCTGACCTTAGGGAGAATGTATTCACTATTTTATCATTTATTGTGTTGGCTGTATGATTTTCTGGATATCGACTATTAGATTAAAGAAGTTTCCTACAGTTCCTATTTTACTGAGAATTGTTATCATTAATAGGTATTGAATTATCTTTAAATACTCTTTCCCTAAATTTGTTATTTTGTTCTCCTTTATTTTGTTGATGTGTCTTTCATTGGATTTTTAAATGCTAAACTAACCTTGCATTGCCAAAATAAATGCCACTTGGTCATGATGTATTATCTTTTTATGTATCTCTAGATTTGATTTGCCAGTATTTTATTTAGGATTTTTGCATCTGTTCTTGTGTGATACTGGCTCATAGTTTTTCTTTTCTGTAATGTCCTTGTCAGGATGTCAAGTTTTATTCTGGTCTAATAAAATGAATTAGGAAGTATTTTTTCTCTTATTCTCTGGAAGAGTTTAAGATTGATTTTATTTCTTTCATAGTACTATGTTACTATGTTGTATAATTTTCAAATATTTGGAATTTTTTTATCAGTTACGATAAATTAATTACCCCATGGTAAAAAAATATAAATAGTTTGATTTCAGTCCTTTGAAATCTGTTGTGATTTGCTACATGGCTCATCATATGGTTCATTTTGGTGAATGATCCATATATTTTTGAAAATAATATGTATTCTGTAGTTGTTGAACACAATGTTCTATATGTCAGGTTTAAGGAAGATAGTGTTTTTCAGTTCTTTACTGATTTTTTTTGTCTTTTTCTGTCAGTTACTGGGAGATGTGTCAACATTCTAATTATGAAGGTAGTTTTAGCCATTTCTCCTTTTAGTTCTGCCAAGTTGTGTTGTTTTATATATTTTGAATGTATATTAGGTGCACACAAGTTAATGATTGTTCTTTCAGTTGAATGGCCCTTGGGCCTTCTTTATTTCTCATAATACTTCTTGCCTTAGAGGCTACACTGTCTGATATTAAAATAACTATACCAGCTTTAGTGGTCTTTGCTTCCATGCTACTTCATCCTTCAGTCCTTTTCATTTCTGTTTTGCAAAAATTTGTTAAAATCTCTTGTCTGGGGGAGCCTGGGTGGCTCAGTCATTAAGCCATCTGCCTTCGGCTCAGGTCATGATCCCAGGGTCCTGGGATGGAGCCTCACATCGGGCTCCCTGCTCAGCAGGAGGCCTGCTTCTCCTTCTCTCACTCGCTTTGCTTGTGTTCCTTCTCTCGCTGTGTCTCTGTCAAATAAATAAATAAAATCTTAAAAAAAAAAATCTCTTGTTATGCATTCTCATTCTTTTCATGGAGACAGAAATATATATTTTTTTAACTGTCATTTTAAAGGTTTTATGAAAGGGGAGTGGAGCTGTGTGTTTACATTTTAAACAGACCCTTTCACTTATTTTCTGTTTATTTTTATTTTCATAGATATTTCAGCAATTGAATCAGTTGAATTCATTTCATCAACAAGCTATCATGAAATGCTTGAAAAGTAGGAAAGATGAAATCAAGCAGGCTCTGTTAGAAGAAATAGTTGATATTTCTTCTGCACAGCTACAGGATTTTGATTGGCAGTTAAAGGTGAGAATCTATTTATGGGCCTGTATGTTTTTTTATCTCATTTTTTGAATAGAAATGTTTATTCTTCATAATATACATCTAAAATTTCTGTTATTTTAAGAATACATTGTCAAAAATTGTATTTTTACATTAACTTAGTACAAACATCCACATAATATGTAAAAACATTACATTGATAATTTAATTAACTAGAGCTGTGAATCATTAAATGTCTTAAGTAGTGGAGTAGTATGTATTCAACATCTATTTTTGGCTAGAACTTTCTAGACTTTATAGTCTTCCTGAGATTGGTAAATACGATTCTACCTCCAGGGGGAAAATCTATAATGTGCTATTAAAAGAGCACTGAAAAAACATTTTGAAAAGAGACTCATGATCAGTAGCAATGGGTAGTTCTAATTCTGTTTTCATTCATTAAATCTTTTTAGTTAATTTAGTAGTAATTTTACTTTTAGCTGCCAAATATAAGAGATACTTAAATTGGAGCCAAACCAAAAAAGAATGAACAGGAACTTGAAATCGTGGTACATGAAGGTTTTTTGAAACACTTGAGACCATCTATCCAGAAAAGAAAAACTTTATTAGAAAAATTATAGTTATCTCTAAAGGACTAAAAGTCATCTGTATGGATGAGGGAATTGATACATGCTTTGTGGCTTCAGAGGCTAGGACAAAGGGTAAGGTCTCAGGTATATAGTTTGCAATAAGATGAGTTCATGTTCAACTTAAGGAGAACTTTTTTACACCTGTCAGTATCTGAAGATTATTTTAACCTCTTCTTGAGGAAGCATGTTCATCATTGGTCATATTCAAACAGACTGAGAAAGCAGTTACTGGAGACACTGAGGAGGAGAATTATCTTTGATACTTCCAAATCTCAGATACTATGAGTCCTGGTTTTTTAAGAGAGAATGAAGGAGGTATGTGAGGATTTAATTCTGTAGTGTGTGCACTCTGAGGATGTTTGTTAGGGAAGTAGTTCCTTACTAATCATTGTACAAGTAATGAATGGTACAAGTAAATTTTTGCAAGTAGTAACACTTTGAAGATTCAGGTATTGTGGAGTTTTTTAGCTCAGATTCCAGGAAAATTGATTTTCCCTTTGCCATCTGCCAATGAAGCTGTGGTGCTTGTTTCAAAAATTATTTATATCATAAATATTTGGTTCTTCTGTTTCCTCTAGGATTCTCTTTAAACAGAAAATAGGAAGTGGAGTAAATGTTGAGTGTTTTTGCTGAGTGGCTCTAATTGAAAGTGGTATCTTGATAACATGTTTATCAATAATTTAGTAGAGAATTAGCTGACTGTAAATTAAGTATCTTCATTGCACAGGGTTTACCAGTGTTTTTAGTTTTATCTTTGTACATGGACTTCATCCTCTTGGTATCTTCACAGTTCGTTAAGCTTTAAGAAGTCTTGGTTTCGTGATGCACTGGACCCATTCAGTATTTCCTTTTCCAGCCATAACTCTGCTCTGGACTTTCTGCTTCTACCACAAACTTTGGACTGTTTGTCCTTTTTTCCCTCATCGTCTTCCTCTCTGTCATCCTCCTTTCTCAGTCTGTTGTTCATATATGTGTTGGTTTGGCATGGGTTTCTTTATTTCTTCCACCTTTTCCTGTACTTGACAGCAAACAGGAGTATTCTTAAGATGTATTGTTAATGAGCTCTGATGCATATTTAATGTAGTCTTCTTTACTACTTATTAATTACTGTTTTCCTCATTTTAAACAGCTTGCACTGTCTAGTGACAAGATTGCTACTTTACAAATGCCACTTTTAAACCTTCATCTGGACATAAAAGAAAATGGTGAAGTCAAACCATATTCTGTTGAAATGAGTAAAGAAGAGCTGCAGAATCTAATAAATTCCTTGGAGGCAGCTAATAAGGTATTTGTTTTAATTTTGTTGTGTGTTTTAAAATGTTTAAGTTTTGATTGATATCCTTAGAACAATAGAAGAAAAATTCATAATTGACTTTTCATATTTCTTTTATTCCTGATATTTTATGTTAAGCACAGAAAATACCTTGTTATGTTCTGCATCTCTAGTTTTAGATATTTAATTATAACTTGTAATTTTAATGACTTAGTTTTGAGCATAATTTATCAAGTAGTTATTTTTGATAGAATAATAGTGCTCTTCTAACAGCTAGATTTTTTTGCCTCGGTCCTCATTAATGATAAAAATAAAATTTTTACTAAAAAAAATAAAACTTTTACCTTGGGGCTATGAAATTAGTTGATCCTGAAGTGTTTTTATGATGATTATGTCATAAAGAAAAGAGTGTCTTATTTAAATGCACAGATTAGGGGTTCCTGAGTGGCTCAGTTGGTTAAACGTCTGCCTTTGGCTTGGGTCATGATCCCAGGGTCCTGGAATCGAGCCCCACTTTGGGCTCCCTGCTCAGTGGGGAGTCTGCTTCTCCCTCTGCTGCTCCCCCTGCTTGTGCTCTCTCTCTCTCTCTCTCTGTCAAATAAATAAAATCTTTTAAAAAAAGAAGTTTTAACTGCACAAATAGAATTGCTTTTATAATCCTCTAAGTACAGGAGACAAAATATGGCTTGTAGTTATGACAAAATCAGGTAAAACTGATGAGTGACTAAAAATTTTATATATAAAAAGGATTGACTAAATAACAGGAACCATTCTCAGTATTTAATGAGAAAAATCATATTTAAACAATAGAAACTGCTGCTGTCAGAAAGAAATAAAAATAACTGTCTCTGTATACGTGTGTTCCTTTCATGATTGCTTAGCATTGGGTGCCTGGGTGGCTCAGTCTGTTAGGCGTCTGCCTTAGGCTCAGGTCATGATCCCAGAGTCCTGGGATCGAATCCTGCATTGGGCTCCCTGCTCCGCGGGAAGTCTGCTTCTCCCTCTCCCTCTGCCTGCCGCTCCCCCTGCTTGTGCTCTCTCTATCTCTGTCAAATAAATAAATAAAATTTAAAAAAGAAAAGATTTCTCAGCATTTGTTCTAGTAATCTGTTTTCCAGTGATCAATGTCAGATATTCTAACCAACTTCTCTTGCCCCTGACCAACCTTCTTGGCTCTACCTTTTTTTTTTTTTAAGTAGTCTCCATGCCCAGCGTAGAGCCCAGTGCGGGGCCTGAACTCACGACCCTGAGATCAAGACCTGAGCTGAGATCAAGAGTCGGATGCTTAACTGACTGAGCCACCCAGGCGCCTCGGCTCTATCTTTTTTTTTTTCTTTTAGATTTTATTTATTTATGTATTTACTTTGAAAGAGAGAGAGCGCGCAGGGCACGCGTGAGTGCGTGAGCAGGGGGGAGTGGCAGAGGGAGGGGGAGAAGCAGACTCCCCGCAGAGCAGGGATTTTTTCCCAATGCAGGACTCCATCCCAGGACTCTGGGATCATGACCTGAGCCAAAGGCAGATGCTCAACCGACTGGGCCACCCAGGTGCCCCCCGGCTCTGCCTTTTTGAAACCCTGGTATATTCAGCTTCCATCCGTATTCTGCAGTTACTCAGTCATTTTAGTGCCATGATGATTGGTCCACATGCCTAGTAGCCACACTGGTAGCCTGGCTTGCTTTTGGATGGGGCTCAATGTCTTAGGGAGTGTGTGGTTGAGCCTCATGTAAATGTTAATTGAGTCTGAACCATGGATCCCGGCAGGCATGCATCATCAATTACTGTGCATTGTACTTGCTTGTTATCAGTTCTCCTGTCTTCAGAGATTTCAAAGCATTTCGTTAAGCAGATACAGGCATCATTCTGGAATAACCTGATTTCCCATCCCCCATCCCTGACTTTGTGTTTTAAGGTGGTCCTGCAGTTGAAATAACCAACACTCTGAGATTCTACTGCTACCCCAGATGCGGCCAAGTGAATACTGTGCGTTCAGAATACCTACACTATACTGACTGTTTTGCTCTGCTGAGAACGCAGCATGTTGGGCTTACAGAGATGCAAATGTATCCGCTTTCCTGCAGAACAGGAAATGACATGGTCGACAGGAAATGCATAAAAAATGAAAGATGAAAAAGCTCTAATAGCAGTTTATATTTTCATAATGGCTGTTTTGCCTCATTTATTAAATATTTGAGAAATCTTTATAGATATACAGTTTTATTGAAAGCTAAAAATAGGCTCTAAAGTAATGTAAACATACAAAGCACAAATCTACTTGAATGTTGCTTAAAGGAATATATGAATCACAAGGGTGTGTATTCTGGGTATATATGATTAATTTGTAGTATTTTAAAAAATAGCTTTTAAAGAATGTGTAAGCTGCATATGTAACTCAGGAGATTCCATATCTTTCTTCTGTTTCAAAGGAAAGATTATAAAATATAAAATTTCTTAGAGAAAGAAGCTCCTCTTCAGACATGAACAAGAAAAATACTTAAAATTGTGTCAACAGTTTTGAGTTTATGAATTCTAGAGATTAAAATCTTTTACTCGGGTGGGAAAAAATGAAAATAACACTGTTACTTCTGCATTTCTCTTTCTGATCGGGAGGCTGTGCTTTGTTAAAAAGAATAGATGTCATTGTATCATGTATATATAACTCTTCGGGTATCAGCTGAGATTAAATTTAGGTCCATTTTTGTTATAGACTTTTAATATTGAAGTTAACAGTTTTGGGTGTTAACTTCACTGGAAAACAAACCATTTTTAATTTCAGTTAACTAAAAACAAGCATTCTGAACAAATAAAAAATATCATTTTACTTTTACATATTGCTTTATTTCAAAAGACTTTCTACATAATGCAGTGACCCATAATTAATTGGTACCTGCTGTTTGCAAGCTTAGTTGCTCTTTAGAGCATCAGACTATTATCTGAGGTGTTCAGAACGGTTACTACTATTTCTCATCATAGAGATGAAGATAGGCTTTGAGAGCTTAAAAAAAAATACCTGCTCGTGATCTAGGCAGTGCTACTCAAAATGTGTCTGTAGACTAATGCCAGTCTGTGGTCTGTGGACTGTTCGTTACAGGTCAGGGATTAGATGAGGAGCGTATGCCAGAGTGTTCATCAATATATTGCTTTTCTCGTTGAGAGATGTTGATTATGGAAAAAATATCAGCTGAATGAAACTGTGCTTAGGGAGGTCGTTGACTTACGCCCTGTGCAAGTTCCTTATGTCACGGACCAGTAGCAGTTTGCAGGCAAGCACTTTAAATAATGCAGGTGATTGCTGATGTACGATGGTTTGACTTGAGATTTTTTGACTTGACTTTGGTGCTAAAACAACCTGCATTCAGTAGAAACCATACTTTGAATTTTGATTTTTTTTTTAACGCATTTTGAATTTTGATCTTTTCCTGGGCTAGCAATATACAGTCCAACACTCTTTTCTGATGTTGGGCAGCGGCAGCCCCAAAGCTACCAGGCAGCCATGCGGTCACAAGTAAACAGCTGATATCCTGACAACCATCCTTTACCCAGACAACCATTCTGTTTTTCACTTTCAGTATAGTATTCAGTAAATTACATGAGGTATTCAACACTTTATTAAAAAATAGGCTTTGTAATTGCACTACTGGGTATTTACCACAAAGATACAAATGTAGGGATCCAAAGGGGTATGTGCACCCCAATGTTTATAGCAGCAATGTCCACAATAGCCAAACTGTGGAAAGAGCCAAGATGTCCATCAACAGATGAATGGATAAAGAAGATGTGGTATATATACACCATGGAATATTATGCGGCCGTCAAAAGGAATGAGATCTTGCCATTTGCAACAACGTGTATGGAACCGGAGGGTGTTATGCTGAGCGAAATAAGTCAATCAAAGAAAGACGTATCATATGACCTCGCTGATATGAGGAATTCTTAATCTCAGGAAACAAACTGAGGGTTGCTGGAGTGGTGGGGGGTGGGAGGGATGGGGTGGCTGGGTGATAGACATTGGGTAGGGTATGTGCTATGGTGAGCGCTGTGAGGTGTGCAAGACTGTTGAATCACAGATCTGTACTTCTGAAACAAATAATGCAACATATGTTAAGAAAAAAGAAAAGATAGCAGGAGGGGAAGAATGAAGGGGAGTAAATTGGAGGGGGAGACGAACCATG
Source organism: Zalophus californianus (assembly GCF_009762305.2). Taxonomy (NCBI): domain Eukaryota; kingdom Metazoa; phylum Chordata; class Mammalia; order Carnivora; family Otariidae; genus Zalophus; species Zalophus californianus. The sequence continues at coordinate 39,244,799 of NC_045596.1, read as the reverse complement.
AGAGACGATGGACTCTGAAAAACAAACTGAGGGTTCTAGAGGGGAGGAGGGTGGGGGGATGGGTTAGCCTGGTGATGGGTATTAAGGAGGGCACGTTCTGCGTGGAGCACTGGGTGTTATGCACAAACAATGAATCATGGAACACTGTATCAAGAACTAATGATGTATGGTGATTAACATAACAATAATTTAAAAAAATAGGCTTTTTAGATGATTTTGCTCAACTGTAGGCTAGTGTGAGTGTTCTGAGCATTTAAGGTAGAGTAGGCTAAGCTGTGATGTTCAGTAGGTGAGGTATATTAAATGCATTTTTGACTTACAGTATTTTCAGTTTATGATGGGTTTATTGGGATGTAAACCCATCATGTTGAAGAAGACCTATACTGACTTAAGGTCCTTTGGAATTTCAACCCTCCATTTTCTTCCTTTGATGAGCAGAAAATCTTGCTGTACTTACTCTTCCTCTCACCACCTTATTTATCACTCCATTAGAATATTTAACCACTTTATTGAAATATCACCGTACACTGAAAACTTCACATATTTAAAGTGTATAATCTGGTAAGTTTTGACATCTATACACCCAAGAAAGCATCACCTCTGTCAGGATTGTGAACATGGCAATCACTCCTAAAAGTTTCCTCCTATTTCTTTGTAATCCCTGCTCCTGTGCCCTCCCCCCCAACCCCCAATCTGCTTCCTGCCACTCGTAGACTTGTTCACACTTTTCAAGAATTTAATATTAGTGGAATCATATGGTATGTACCTTTTCTTTTGATCCAGCTTCTTTCAGTATTGAGTTCATCTGTGTTATTGCATATAGCAATAGTTTGTTCCTTTCTCTTTTTGAGAAGTATTCAGTTGTAGAGTTTTACCATAATTTGTGTATCCACCTGTTAAAGGATATTTTTGTCGTTGAAAATTTTTATGGCTATTATGTAACAGAATCCTGTGAACATTCTTGCATAAACCTTTGTATGGATGTGTGCTTCCTTTGAATACTTTGAGGAGTGAAATGTTTCCAAAGTGATTTTACCATTTTACATTCCATCCAGCAGTCTGAGAGTTCCACCTTCACCTGTTCGCTAACACGTGCTTTGGTCAGTCGTCTTAATTTCAGCTGTTGTAATAAGTGTAGTGGTATCTCGTTGTGGTTTTAATTATATTTATTTCCCTAATGACTGATGGTGTTCATTGTCTTTTCATGTGCAATTTGACATCTGTAGATCTTCTTTGGTGAAGTGTCTTTTCAGATCCGTTGCCCATTTCTAAATTGGGTTGTTTTCTTACTGTTGAGTTTTGGGAGTTCTTGATAGCCTGGTTACAAGTCTTTATCACATATATGCCTCGCAAGTTTTCTCCCAATCTGCGGCTTTCTTTTTCTTCTATAAATGGATTTTTTTTTTTTAGAATAATTTTAGATTTACGTAAAAGTTGAACAGGTAATCCAGAAAGATCCCATATACCCCACATCCAGATTCCCTTATTATTAACATGTAAGTATGGTACATTTGTTAGAATTAACGAATGTCAATACATTGTTATTAACTAAATTCCATAATTTATTCAGATTTCCTAAGTTTTTACCTAATGTTCTTTTTTTCTGTTCTGAGATTTCATATTATTTAGTTGTCATGTGTCCTTAAGCTTCTCTTGCTGTGATAATTTCCCATACTTTCTTTTTGATGACCTTTACAGTTTTGAGGAGTATGAGTGAGGTATTTTGAAGGATGGCCCTCTATTGGAATTTAATGTTTTTCTCATGCTGAGGCTGGGATTATGGGTTTGAGGAAGGAAAATCACAGGGGTAAAGTGCCATTTACATCACATCATATTGAGGGTACATATTGTTAGCAGGATTTATGATTTGACATTGACCTTGCTCACCTGGCTGCAATAGTTTGTCCAGTTTCTCACTGTAAAGTTACTCTTTATTTCTCCTTTATCCGTATTGTACTCTTTGGAAGGGAAGTCACTGTGTGTGGCCCATATTTGAGGAATTGGAAGTTGTACTCCCCCTTCCTGAGGTCAGACAGAGTACCTATATAAGCACAGATTTGTCTCTTCTATTTATTAACTTATTTAATCATTTATTTATATAATATGGACTCATGGATATTTTATCCTTTTGGTTATAAGCCAGTACTGCTTATTCAGGTTGCTCCAGGTTTGGCCACTAGGAGCATTTTCAGTTGGCTCCATTTTCCCATTGACATAGCTCTATCACTGAAGGTAGGTATTTATCTGTTTTTATATTTCCTTAACTTTCTGGCAATACAAGATGCTCTGGGCTCATTTCATCTATTTCCTGCCTGGTTCTAGAATCAGCCATTTCTCCAAGGAGCCCTGGCTTATTTTATTGACAGAACAAAGAAATATATGTATGTAAACTAAGCTGTGTGTATATACGTATATATAAATATTTCTTTATGTAATTAGCTGTATCTATATTAAGCTACACATGAGTTCATCTTGATGTCTTCAACTCTAATCCATTACCAGGTGGATCATCCTCACCTGCTACTCTTATCTGTAAATTTACAGTCCAGCAGTAAGAAACCTGACTCCCACCATCTACTATCCATATATGTGTGAATTGTTTATGGCAGTATCTGAATTGTTATGGCATGTATCTGAATTGTTAATCCATGGGAAACAATTTTATCTTCTTGGAAGGGATTATGTACAGTTCTCTTGCCTTGTCTTACAGACTTCACTCATTTCCAGGTTTACTTAGGTCAGTACCTCCCCTCCCCCTCCTTCAGTGAGGTGGTTTTATACATTTGTAATTAAGTTAGATTTTTTAACGTAGTCTGTATTCCTTGCTGGGATTGCCTGACTTCCTAAATGATTTTTAAATTTGCATATATTAATTTTCACTCTGTGTTGAATAGTTCTGTGTTTTGGCAAATGCCTAATGTCATGAATCCACTTTCCAGAATAGTTCAACACCCTAAAAATCCCTCATGCTTAATCTATTCATCCTTCTACCTTCCTCTGAACCCCACAATCAGTGAGTTTTCTTAATGTCTTTATAGTTTGCTTTTTCCAGAATGTCATATAATTAGGATCATACAGTATGCAGTCTTTTCACACTGGGTTCTTTCACTTAGCAATATACATTTAGGGTTCTTCCGTGTCTTTTCGTGGCTTGCTAACTCATTTCTTTTTTATTCTCACATAATATTTTATTGAATAGATGTGCCAGTTTGTTTATCCATTCACCTATTGAAGGAAATTGGTAATGCCCAGGAGTGTGATTGCTGGATCATACTGTATGACAAGTTTAACTTTGTACGAAACTACCAAATTTTTTCAAAGTGGCTGTATCACTTTGTATTTCTTTCTTTCTTTCTTCTCACTTGTGGCAAAAAACACATAATATGAAATCTCTGAACAAATTTTTAAGTGTGTAGTACAGTAATGTTAACTTGCTGCACATTGTTGTACAATAGATCTCTAGAGCTTTTTCATCTTTTATCAGTGAAGCTCTACTCACTGAACAGTAACTCCCCATTTCCCCATCCTCCAGTCCCTGGCAGCCACCATTATGCTTTCTTCTTCAAGAGATTGAATACTTCAGGGCGCCTGGGTGGCTCAGTTGGTTAAGCGACTGCCTTCGGCTCAGGTCGTGATCCTGGAGTCCCGGGATCGAGTCCCGCGTCGGGCTCCCTGCTCGGCAGGGAGTCTGCTTCTCCCTCTGACCTTCCTCTCTCTCATGCTCTCTACCATTCTCTCTCTCTCTCAATAAATAAATAAAAATCTTTAAAAAAAAAAAAAAGAGATTGAATACTTCAGATACTTCATATAAGTGGAATCACGCAATATTTGTCCTTCAGCAACTAGAGTGTTTTACTTACCATAATGTCCTCAAGGTTCATCCATGTTTTTTTGTTTGTTTTGTTTTTTAAAGATTTTTTACTTATTTATTTGGCAGAGACACAGCGAAATAGGGAACACAAGCAGGGGGCAGAGGGAGAGGGAGAAGCAGACTCCCCGCCGAGCAGGGAGCCCGATGCGGGGCTCGATCCCAGGACCCCGAGATCATGACCTGAGCCGAAGGCAGACGCTCAACGACTGAGCCACCCAGGCACCCCAAGGTTCATCCATGTTTTAACATATGACAGAACTTCCTTTTGGGGGGGCTGAATAGTATTCCATTTTATGTATATACCACATTTTCTTTGTCCATTAATCCACAAATGGACTTTCAGGTTGTTTCCGCCTCTTAGCCATTGTGACTAATGCTGCAGTGGACATAGGAGTGCAGACATCTCTTCAAGATGCTATTTTCAGTTCTTTTGGTTAAATACCCGGAAGTGGGATTGCTGGATCATAAGTAGTTCTATTTTTAATCTTTTGAGGAACCTCTATACAGTTTTCTGTAGTGACTACACCATTTTAGATTGCCACCAGCAGTGCACAGGGGTTCCATTTTCTCCATATCCTTGGCTGATACTACTTATATCACAGATACACAAATACCTATCTTGTGTTAGCTTCATATTATCTATAATTCTTACGGCAAATCCTAAACATGTAACACATATATGTTATTTTTCTAAAAAAATTGGATGGCCATTTATTTTGTCCATTGCATAACATAGTCTTCTGGAAATAGTAGCCATTATAGGATGTCTCTAAAATCCTTGGTAGCTCTGCAAGGCTAAGGCTCTGCTGATGAAGTGCTGACTCCCAGGTACTTTGCTGGATGGATGTTAAAGTTATCTTTAGGCTGGAATTTAGACTCTTCATTGAAAAGCTATTCTGCTAACCATCATTAATGGATATATGAACTTCACACCTTTAGTCTGTTCATTATTTTATTGTCAACATATTGTTTCTGAGGGGAGACAATGAGTTTGGAGGTTGGAGGTCTTCCAATTAGGAAAGACTGACAAATAGCCCAACTCTAATATTCATATTTACAGTGGAGATTTTAAAAGAAATTTGACATAATGCACCTCACAAATGGATGCTGTTAAAGTCCATTTTAGGCATCATTTTGAATACAAGGAAACAATTTCTTTTTTCTGATACACAAACACTCCATATGTCCAAATGTTTGTAAGGCATGTTATCCTAAAGAATTTTTTTTTCCCCCCAAAAATGAAAGTGGTACAGAAATAAGCTCCCGGGAAAGTGCTGGTACTTTTTCCCCAGTTGTTGGATAATACTGCAAAGAATTTCTTCCAAATAAAGGGATTTTGCTTTGTATTAAATTTTACAATAAAGGCTCTGAAATGATAGATTCAGAATTCTAAACATTTTTAAGAATTATAAAAAGATATGCCTGAAATCTTGCATGTTTTTGAACGTAGTACAAACTAAGCTTTTTATATGTAGGCATTTTCAATTAAAAAAAAGTTTTATTTGAGTTTTAGGAATAAGCAAGCTAACATAAATTGTACATATTTACAGCAATAAACTACATTTCAGAAGCTGCACAAAGGCTTTTGTGAGTATAGCTGATGGTTTTTGACACCAGCCTTCAAATGTGTTTTCTTTCTGTCATTTGCTGAAACATTTAAAATCCTGTAGTACCAGAGCAAAGAAAACAGCAAGTTATTTTATAGCAAAGCCACACTATTAACAAAAATACTGAGTGAACCACAGTCCTGTGACTGCTGGAGTATCTGTGAGTCCTGAAATTGAGAGCACAAGCATTTCTTGTGTCCATACCTGATTGCATGTAAGTTGACTTTTTATTTTACAAGAATACATGATTACTCAATGAATAAGAATAGAAAAAAGGCCACGAAAGCTAAAAGGGTCAGGAATCAGAGGACACTGCACAGTTTCTTATTCGCTGATTCATTGCTTAGAGGGAGGTCTAGTTCTTCTTTGATGTGTAGAAATCACAGTCTACAGGCTTCATGGATTTTGTTCACAGATTGTTTTTGAGATAGCGAAGTCATAATGTCACATACTTGAAGCACGTAAAAAGGGAATTAATGAAACGGTTAGAATATTTTAATCAAATCCTTAACAGAAAGATTACAGTTGAACACCCTGTATGAAAGTTTGATTTCACATGTTAAAAGCAACTACAGAAAAATCTCAAGTTTCATTAGAACAGCAGTTTCAGTCAGAAAATGCAGCATATATTGATACAAAATAGGAACTGGAATTATAAAAGTAAAGAGTCCACCTTTCTTTTCTTGGCATTTTTAAAACCTTTCCCATTTCATTAAAATTCCTATTGGTTTCCAGAAATACTTATTCTTGCCATTTAGCTCCTCTAGTGGTCTGGTTGGTATACAAAAGTATTACCTGCTTATGTAAGAAAGCAAATGCTTATGTCAAAAGAACATTAATGTATTGTAATTTATGTTTCTTTGCAATTAAAGAAGTTCTGCCTGCTGAAAAATAAAGAGGGACAAAGGGATTCTTTTATTTACAAGAACTGTGTAATACCAATCAGGATATGAATTAGCTAACTCCTGTTTGGTAGGAGGGTAAATTGACAATTCAGCAAATTGATGAGTGGGGATTTAAAAACAAGGGATAAGACATTTAACATATTCAGACATATTGGTGAGTTAAGCGTAACAGATTTTGAGAGGCAACATAAGGTATGAATTTTTGTGTATAAGTAGCACCTGCTTTTGAAAGCCCCAGCTATTTAGGACAGGGTGCTGTGAATTAAAATAGCAGGAAACTGGTTTGGAAAGTTTTGCTAATTTTTGGATTCAATCAAGTTTTAGGTGAGGTGGTGCCAAAGAGGTGTTCCATTGCCGGCAGGATGGAAATTTCCCCCACTCTTTAGCCTGATGAGTCCTGCTTTCCCAAATCTTCTGAATCACTGTAAGAAGATCTTTGCCTCAGGTTGAGTCTTATTGGGTAAAGTCATGGGAATGAAATAATTATTCAGAGATGATGGACAGCCAAGCGAATTTTTCAAGCAAGCCACCCTAACCCAGATGTGTTTCTCTCAAAAACAGTTTTATTTGTATTTACACAATGTTAAAGTTTCCAATTTACATTTCCATTAACCTTTTAAATGACATGACATTATTTCACATTAGCCATTAGGTTCCCATCACAATGGCACAAAATGCTGCCTGGTGGTCAAAAATAAAAAGCTTATTTAAAGATGTCAAAAAATTTTTAGTCCTTGTAAACATATCATTTAGAATTTCTGAAAACCTCATGCAATCTTGACTTTGGAATAATGCCACATGGTAGTTTTTACCAAGAGGGTTATTGGCCCTCTCTAAAATAAGGAGTTGAACAACGCAGTCAATAAGTATATGCATATCTAATCACGAGCATTCCCTACTTAGTAGTGGATGTTCTGAATATGAAATATCACTGTATTTATAATTCTGCTTTCCATGACACTGCAGTGAGTTAGAATAATCAAGGGGCTTCCCTAAAAATGTCTCGGGAGCATTGTCGCAAAATATAAAATATTTCAAGCTTTATCCAGTGAGTATTTTAAAAAGATGTAGGAAATGGATTAACGTGAGTTGATTAGCTTAAAAAAAGAAAAAGATACACTGCAATTCAATGTATTTGGGGGAATATCAAGTAGAAAAATACGTTATCTAGTAAAACTGGGGTGGCTGGTTGCCACTCTGAGGTAAGGCTTGCAAATGATGTATTTCTTTTATGCAAATTTGTAAATAATATACATAACAGGAGAACAGGAGAGTTAACAGTTGAAAGGAGGGGTGCAGAAAAGGTATTTCTCTGTACATCTATTTTACGCAGTCTTGAGGGACAGTGAAGAACTGCCCGTCCCTCTTATAGAGTTCTAAACCTTCTATTTATTTCTTGGCAGAAGTGAAATTTGGTGTGCAATACCGTCTAGAAGTATTCTCTTGGAATTCACATTGGAGTGTTCCAATTATGCAGTGCAATCCCACTTGGGAGAGTAAACACCCCACAGAACCTAGATTCAGAAGGCTTTTAATAAGGCAAATGAGGGTAAATGGGTGAAAAGTGAGACTTCAAATGAACAATTTCCTGTTTCCATGAAGTTAAAGCAGTAGTAATCAGCATGGAAAGTTCAATTCTGCCAGAACTGGTCGAATCTAGAATGCTGTTATTAAGATTCAGTTTGTTTAGTCATAAGCGATGGGGGAAAATCTCCATGATCACTTTGCATGGACCCAAACCTGGGTCGACTATAAGTTTGACTACATTTTTTATCCATTTAGAGGTTGTACACATAGGCTCTATGGAACTAAAGTAATTTGGGGGAGGGTGTGTTACCTATAATCCTGAAGTACTTCCTATTAAGAAATTGTATTTTTCTGTTGCTACATTTACCAGTGTAGGTCATTTACAGACTCTCTACCATGACAAGAACAATAGATGCTTTGGGCAATACAGAAGAATTAGAAAATGGGGCATTTACCCTTAAGGACCTTACACTTTATTTAGGGAAGGAGAGCATCTCTTTGCAAAACTCCTGGAAGATAACACAAATTCAGCATCCATTATTATCAGTGGCCATAAGAATTGAGGGAGTGCTAGCAGGAGAGTGAACAGAATGAGGAAAGGTTGCTCATGGATGGCTTTTCTGAAGATGGTGGCTTGATTCATAATCCACCCACTGGGGAGGGGCTAGGAAAGAGGAAAATCTGGGCAATGGAAATAAAATGTAAAACTTCAAGCACAGCAAGGAGAACATTTTGGGATGGGAAGTGGCTGTGGTTTTGGCGGAAGGGTAGGAAAAACCTAAGGAGTAGTTTGCTTGAGGGTGGGTCAGAGGAACAGTGAGAGATAAAATGAACCCGAGTGATAGAGAGACTGAGGTCAGACTTAAGTGATTCATAGGGAGCCAAGGTGTGTATTTTCTCCAAGGTGTTAATTTATCAATATTTCCCATACCCACAAGGTATGGGGATTATAAGACCTATAAATAGTGTGACTATATCATTGTTATCTAAATGGACAAATTTGAGAGTAAAATGTGGTGCAATTGGTAATTACACACTGGGACTGTCTCAGGGAAACTGGGGCACGTTGTCCCCTAACAGTAATGTTATCCCAAAAGAAATGGGGCACACCTCAGGCTATTCAGTTGTTATGTGAACTATTCCTTCTACACTTTCCCTCAAGAGAATAATGAAAGGCTTTTGTGTGTTTGGTGGTGGGGGGGGGCGTGGGCAGGGAGGAGGAGCAGGATAAAAAAAGAACAGAAGTGTTTACTGGGCATAGTATCTAGATGTTGGGGGTGGAAATTGTACTCTTTCTTCCTCCCTACCCTCCTCTTATCTTTGAACCACCCAAAACCTGGATCATCCAGGTAAAAAGGATTAGATAGAGTGTGATAGAGTAGACAAAGTTTTGGCCTTTGTAGCCACAAAACAAAACAAAACACCCAAACTCAGATCAAATACTAATTCTATCACTAACTAGTTATCAGATCTGGGGTAAATAATTTAACCTACTTAGCCTCTATTTCCAGATATTGGTATCGTCATCATAACCACAGGGTTGTGGGGAAGATCGAATCATGAAATTATGTGGAACAAAGTATTTTCTGATACCTTAGACCAAAGTGTGACAGTCACTATTGGATATCTACCCAAAAACCATTCTTCTCTCTTTTTGTTAACATATTCCATTGTTTTCCCCTGCCCCAGGCATTGGGCAACGCATTGTGTCAATATTGTAAGCCCATCATGATAATTTCATTCCTCTTACCAGTGACTGGTTCAGGAATGGTTGTGCAATCCAACCCTATCCAAAGGAACAAAAAATGATGGCAGGGAGAGTTTTTTGGGGAAAGATTCCCTGGCTCTTAAAAAGAGACCTACGGCAGGACGTTACCTTGTTTCTGCCACTTGATATGAGTGCATGAGTATAGCCATGTTGCAACCGCAATGGGTGCTGATAACATACAGAGTTTGGAAGAACTGGGTCCTGGGTGACATCATGGAGCTATTGAAATCATTAAGCCAGTAACCACCCTATTTGCTATAGGAGCTATCATTTTGATTGCTGAAGTTACTTTTAGCTGTATCCTTTGTTACTTGTACCTGAATGAATCCTAATTGCTAAACATCTTAGTAAGTATCCATCTCAACTTGGTGAGAATTTGAAGACTTAAAGTGCTTCCTCTGTTTTTAAAAAAATGACATTAAATATGAACCTATCTCAAGGTACAGAGTATGAGAAACCTGAAAAAGAAAACTCTAAGCTCACTACTTGAAGAGGAGTGATGAGCGCACCTGCACATGGGAAGTTTGGAACAATAGGATATAGACGGTGTGCGAGGTCAAGGGGCAGAATGTTAGGCCAACTACATAAAAACGTCCATCTCATTGGTCGACTGGCCTACAATAGAAAAGAGGAATTTTTAGGCATTCTCCTAACAATTCTGAATGGTCAGGAGACACTCAGGAGAATCATGGAAATTTAGAGTTGGAAGGTATCTTTTGAAAAAGGGGAAAAGTTAAGAACACCAGTGTGCAGGAATCGCATTGGGGATCAGGCTCAGAGACTGGAATGGGGAGGGTGCATGCTTTAAAAATATGAAGAGCTAGAAACGCTAATCTCAATAAAGTAAACTTTCAGTTTCGTCATGGCCCTGCCTAAAACATGGCGAATTGAACTAGTTAAGTGGGGAATGGGAGGGGGTTTGGGAAAGTGGGCAGGAAGAGCAGATAACAGAGGTTCTAAAGACCTGGAATCTTTTGCAACCAGATGGGAGGCCGCCCCTTGTCTGAGAGCTCAATCCTACCTGCTACTCCGCTTACAGAACACGGACAGTGATGGGGGCCAGCCCTGAGGACAAACACTGAAGGGCACTGCCACAGCATTTCTGCTCAGATGCTGCCTAGACGTAGGCTTTTCCACTCCTGAAGGGGCATTTAGGGCTTTTCCTGACTGAGTTGCAGGGAATGGCCTAAAGGATCTCTATTTTCCAGAGATCTAAAAATAGAGACCACACTGATTTATGTTATCTGAGACTCTCCAGTGCTCTTGGAGGGAAATACTGTAGTGTAGACCATTACTAAAATTGTAAAATAATTTATTTTTGCCATTTGCCTATAAATTTATTTTGAAATTTCTAGGTATTATAACTTCGATGTATTTTTAAAGGAATTTGAACAGGTATTGAATTTGGTCCAGTTGACACCAGATGGTCTACCCTGATGACTTACTCCCAGAGATCTACAACAAGGTATATTACTGAATTTATGGGGCTATGTTAGCGGAGGCTACGGTGCTCCTATATCTGTCTAGTAACTTCCTGCACAAATGAACCTCTCTAAGATTCCCCTTTAAATGTAGCTGGGAACTTGGTTTCCCACTGGTGGAAATTTGGGCGAGAACTTGGAAGTCATCTGCGGGCATGTCAGGAACCGCACCTTTGGGCAGTGGTAGAGGCAACATGAAGGCCAGGTCATGTAGTCCCAACTCCAGGGTATCTTCCATCCGCTGTAATTTCCCTCTCTCCACCATGCTGCTCATTTACTGTTAATTTTTTAAAGTTAGTCTGCACATTGCTTGGTATAGATTTAGAGGACTCTGTTCTCTAGAGGAATGCTGTTTGGAGGAAAAAGATGTTCTACATATTTTATAGGGGCAGTTTGGACAAGTCTGCATTATGACTTGTCTTACTATATTTAATGTGTGCTAGAAGGCTGACAGGGAGTCGGTGGGGTGATGCATAGAATGGAATATGTAACAGGATTAAGAGAGTGACAGTTATAAAGTGGTCAAGTTCCTAGAGGATGGTCTGTAACCAGTAGTGTATTATGTATTATGAGAAACCATTCTGGAAGGAATAATAATAGGTTTTTAAAAGGCATACTTAATTAAGGCTGAAAGAGGGCATGAGGAAATGAGTTTGATGGACAAGAGCTGATACGGTGTGAACTCCCCATTCCACAAGTAGAATGTCAGGGCACGTTCTTGTCATCCAAATTTGGTGTAGATAATGTGAACTTTCCCAAGTTTGAGCTAATGATTTTTATTTCCACTTTATTTTAAATTAGGCTGAGGGAAACAAGGTTTATGTAAACATGTACTCTTGACATACAGGGCGGAAAAGCAGAAAAGAAAAATAACCCGAGGCAGTTCGGAGGAGGCTACCTCCATTACACAAGCTCCCTCCAAAGACCTTTTAAAGGCAGCAGAACTACGAAACTGGGGAGATTATTAAGATTCATTGTTTTGTGAATTGAAGATACACAATACAAGTTCAAAGAAGCTGAAGCTTTCAGCTATGCAAGGGCAAGATAACTTAGGAGGTTTGGAATGAGGAAGAGGAAACATGAATTGATTCCTTTGGGTTAAGGCAGGAGGCAGGGTGGCATCCAGTGCTGGGAGGGAATGAATACAAGAGAGGTAATCTATTTCACACACAGCCAAACCTGCACGGTGCGCACGCATATCATATTTTAATCATTTTCACCTATAAAAAAGTTATATTGGAAAATGTTCCCCCTTTTCTGTTTCTCTTCAAAAGAAAACCCAGGGAGAGGTGAAAGCCATATGGCAATACTGATTGCTTTTATTCATCCTTTGGCTTCTAACGGGAGCTGTTTTAAGCTAGTGAATCTATGACCCTGTATACCTAAGGCAAATGCATAATGTTATTTGGCCTCTCTTCTATTGATTTATTTTTCTATTGTCTTCAAAACAGGATATGCAGGTAGAGTCATTATTAAGAATGGTTTCTTTCCAACTGGTTCAACAATATACCTAATTTTCCCACATGGAATTCCTACTGAAATCTTTGTGATGAGAGCTGGTTGCTCCAGGATGTGCAAGGTATCTAGGGGCCAATCAGGAATGACTGTGAGCCCCCTTGATGTACCAAAGACTTTTTGATTAGGAAAAACAAAACCAAACAGACAACTGTTAGACCTCTTCCGTTCAAATAAGGAAATTCTTGCTATCGGAGAAGTAAAAGTAAACTCAAAACTCTTTATCCTTACCCTTCTAGGAACTTAGTATTTTCTGGTTTGCAATTCTTCTATTTAAAAGGGTTTCCTTTCAAATGTGGCTTGTGAAATTACAACCTTTAACAATTAAGTTTCTGTCAGTTTGTTGATTTCTGTTATATAGAAAAAGCATGATTAAAGTAAAGGCACAGCGTATTCTGGATCTAGAAATTGACTGACCTGGTTAGTTCCTACAGGGCATTTTTCTTATTTGATTACTGATGGACACTGGTTGGCCCATTTTGGAGCCAAAATGATTCTCCAGGTGCACATTTTGGAGCCAAAATGATTCTCCGGGTACATAAAATCCTGGTACAAAAAGCCCTGCCTTGCTAAGTTCTTAACCCCAAGAAAGACATGGTGCACTCTAAAAATGTTACTAAGAAACCAATCTATGTCCCAGCTTGCTAAGATATTCTGAATTTCTGCAGATACCATCACCTTCTCTGGGACTGCCAGTTGGCATGAAAACACATCTTATGGCTGAATATCCCACCATTCTGAAGTCTTTTTCAAGAATACCAGGACTTGGGGGAAATATATGTGAAAATATTTAATTACCAGATTCTAAGTTTAACTAGCACATACCAAACACAACCCCGGGCCCCTAGTTGAAAAATACTTGCTTTAATTGCCAATATCTCTCTTTACCTTTTAGAAACACTTGACATGGTTACCGCTGCATCTTTGAGGGATGAATCAGCCAGTTGTTTCAATGTCATTTGCTGTCTCTTCCTTTTCTCCTTCTCATCATTTGGACGTCTGACCATGTGTTTACCCTGATCAAACCCATCCATTCACTTCTATTCTTATTAAAAGTTCTGGGAAACATTGTGGAAGGAAAAAAGTTAGAAACTAGAGCTATGGGTGCAAAGGAAGCTTTGGATTACCTGTGGATTTTGAACATCTCTTCCATTCCTGACCCCTCAACAGCATGGATAATTTGGTATTTCGATATATGAATGAATAGCCACAAATGACTGATAAAAACACGTCTACTTTTCACAACACGGTTCCAGGAGCAGTTCGCTACAGGTCCCGTCTCTGCTGGTGCGCCAATCCTGAGCCCCACCGGAGTGCAGCCTTCTCAGCAGCTACTGTCCCTTTGCGTGGCCGTGGGGGCATGAGGCAGGGAGCACGAGACACCTGGCAGAGTCACACAACCGCGCACACAAAATGGCAGAGAAAGAGCAAGAGCGAAAAAGATTCTGGTTTGGGCCCAAATCACTAGTTGCTTCACTTCGTGAATAAAAGCAAGTGCCTTATAAGCTCACGTTATTTACAATGCTCGGATTGTTCAAACATCCACCCAAAGCCGAGGACCACCACGCAACAGGGAACAATTCAATGAACTATGTACAGAATTTACAAGGAAGTTTACATAATATTCTACATTCCATTAGCAAGTTCTCCTTTGTTTGCTTTCAGGAAACTGAGATACGTGTTCATTTTTCTGTCTTTCTCATCCCAATAATTACTGATTGAACCAACACGAACAAATGCTGGTACATTCCTTTTTCCTCCCTCCTGGGATATAGGATTACCTTTTGTTTAGGAAAAAGAAGGGGGTGGGGCACATCACCCTTTGGTGAGATACTGTTCAAAATTGTCCATGTAAGAAATCTTGGAGGTCGTTTCCTTCTAGCATTATAAATATATTTTGTTTGTTTGTTTCACTTGGCGAATTTCAATTGAGTTCTTTCATAAATGAATATTTAGAAAGGAGTCCTTGATTTTGGAAAGATGGAATTTAGTCAGCATTTCTGTGTATTGCACATAATGTTTGCTTAAGGAAAGCCTATCCTTGGATCCATAAACCAAACGTTATTCTCTGCACCACATTTTTCTCTTTGCATTTTCAGGATCTTTCATTGCTTGTAATGCATAATAAAGATGGCATATATGATGTGGGAACACATATCCTTTAGTCAGCAGAATCACCAATCAGTCTGCTGTTTCTGTTTGGCAATACAGAGGATGGAGGCAATAATCCTGGATAATTTAAGCCCAAAGTGTGTCTTTACCTGGGTCTGCCTCACAAAGCTGGTAAGCGTAACACACGTCACCTCTGATGTGTTAAGCCAAGGAACACAAGTGGGAAAAATGAGTGTGTAGTCATCATTGTCAAATGAAAGGTGGGGTTTCCGCTGGGTCTACACAGGTTACACCTATGACACAGCTTATGTCACAGTTCATGAGCTGTGGACATGGGGTGCCCTGGACAGGACTGTGGCGCAGGAGAGTGAGTCCACACAGTCTTCTGCCTCTGTTGCCACTCAGGAATGCAGGAGATTATGGCTATTTTCATGGCAAAAAGAGAACCCAGGAAGAGCTAGATAATAACCTAGATAGTAACCCCTCCATAATGTCCTGATCTGAATCTTTCAGGAATGGGGACCAAGGGGAGGGCACTTAGGAATGTCTAACAACTTTTATGTCCATCATTTAGAGCAAGAAAAAGGAGAGAGGCAGAGAAGGAAGGAACGTTTCCCAGGCGCCATTAAGCCTGGAGGGAGTGTGGGTGGGGGCCGAGGAGGAGGGGATTTGGCTAGGAGGTGTCCGGAAGAAGGAAGTGGGTACGGAGGTCATGAACCAGAAATATGTCAGCTTCTCCAGTTTTCAGGCTACCATTGCCTCTCAAATCAAAGCCACTTAATAGGATTTGCACCATCCTGTGGCTGTGACCCTTCTTCAGGCCAGGAGGACAAACAGTGACACCATTTTGTGCCTGGTGGTAGATTCAGACTTACTAATCTTTCATTTTACAAAGGTTAAGATAGAAGAATTCAAAGTGTTCTCTTTTTCTCAGAGATGCTTTACCTCAAACGACAAACATCAAACTCCTTAGACTTTTAAGGCAAGATAAAAAAAAATAATAAAACTATAAATTACCTCAGTCTTTTCCAAGGAGAACGATCTAAACAGATGAATAAAGAAAAATTGTTTTGTTAAGGAGCATAGATTATAGATACTTCCTTTCTCATTCAGCATTTCATCCTTAAAAGCTTGTTAAAGAGCTTTGACACCAGAATGATTCATTCTTGTTAGGCAACAGCCAAGAGTCTCCCTTCCTGTGTTTAAATACACAATTGGTCCTGGATGGTCATTGGGAATATTAACCTCACAATCACCGGTATGGTCACATTTCATTCTATTTGGGCATTTCATGATGGCAAAGCATCTTTCCCTGCCAAGAACTGGTCAGTTGCAAAATGGATCCCTTCATCCCGGGAGGCTGGACATTGTCTTGACCAGGGAACTGTGATTATGCAAACTGAAAACCTAAGTGCAAATTTGGTCCCCATACCCTACTAATTTCTTATGAAACCATTGAGTAAAAGCACAGTTTCTATATTCTTACTAGTGTACATTGTCTATAGCCCCAACCATTCATTTATTTTGGGGTTCTCTTTTCTTCTTGCCCTCTAAAAAAGAGTATCTCAAAGCTCTGTCCCCTTGGGGTCATCAGCAGGAATATGGCCTTATCTTTCCAATTAAGACTATAGTTTCTAGCAGCTGATGCTATTGTAAACACGGACCCTCATTACAGCCTTTGGGAGAAAGCCAGATCATCAAATGATGCAATCATCCTTACTATTACCTCAACCCTTATTTGACATCCAGGGATCAGATTCCAAAATTGCCTCCATCACTGGTTGGTCATTTTAGGGTCTCACTCAACCTTGCAAATGAACGTACAGAATTCTTAGCTACTTAGACTGAAAAAAATTAATGAGACTTTAATGACATAAAATGGGATAAACCTCAACTGTAGCTGGTTGGACACGTTTAGAAGTGTGTGTTGGGCTACTGAGGGATGCCCCTTTGGTGACTCATGACCACAGTAACCCGTGAACAGAGATAAGGCAGAGCAGTGATGACAATGATTCATGAGTGCAGACATATTCTATGCTTTAGGGGCTGGTATACATGTTTGAAGGCCCAGTGATTCTGTCATTGTTGGTGTTATCTGTGTTTTTCCTATTTTGAAGTTTTTCTTTAAAATAGAAATCTGGCCTCAGAGGAGAATGACAGCAAAGTGGGTGTGTGTGCATTTCCTGAAGCATTCATCTCATACTTTGGAATGCCGAGCTCAGAGAGCAGAGCCCTATGGTGCTTGCTGAGGTCTGTCCAACAAGGCCTGTCACCATTCGGCGCTGCTCTCTGGAAGGCTAAGAAATATACACTATTTGATTTAAGATTTGGCGGTTTAGGTAACTGCCCAGGCACCCTTTTCACAGCACATAAGACTTGCCTTCCTCATGGAAAGGGCAAGCTTTTTTTCAAGCAAAAAGTGCTCACCCTCCCATTAAGGAAGCCCTCCTCCTCCCTTCTCTTCCCTCACTCTCTTTGGAGCAGGGCCTGGGGACAAGCGCAGGCATGGCTTCAGGGCACAGAGGCAATGAAATGAGTTCAGGGCTGCTCATTTGAATAGTTAAAGAAATCACCATTGCCCCGGACTCCTTATTCTCAACAAGAGAAAGATGTTCTCAGTGGCCACCAGGATGGATTCTAGTGCTAGTTTTAAATCTGCTTGCAAGTCTGAGAAAGAAGCAGTTTTTTTGTTTTTTGTTTTTTTCCAGACTACCTAGCTGAATAGTAAGGTGAAGATGCCAGATTTGTTTTGCACAACCTCCGTCAGCCCTTCTCAATCCCTCCCTCCCGTCCCATGGAGCGGGGACCCCTTCTACAAGGGAGTTTTGGGGACTTGAGGGTGGAGGGGAGTCTTCCTTCCTGGTCTAGGCTCCTTTTATCCGCCGCCCCCCTTCTTCCTGGAAATCTGTAACTTGTCAATGGCTTTGTTTTTTCTTCTGAGATCCTGGAAATTGTGTTGTTTTTTGGCAGCATGAAATTGTTACAGTTTACCAGGAAGCAGTGTGCGCAGAGAGCTAAGTCCTCTTCATTCTCATTTGAAGAATAAATCAATAAAATCCAGGGCAGGTAGGAAGGACTGCTAAAGATCTATCTATCTAACTTCTGTGTGTGTGTGTGTGTGTGTGTGTGCGTGTGTGTGTGTGTGTGTGTGTGTGTGTGTGTGTTCTGTAAACATGGCAATTAATAGAGCTCTGAAAGAGCTGATAACCTGGACCACAGTAGCCTGGAAAAAAAATAAGTTTTTTTGGTGTGTGTGCGTGCGCGTTTGTGTGTGCGTTTGTGTGTTTTGTTTTTGGAAGTAAACATGGTGCAGTAATAAAATTGATATGCAACACCTAAAACCAATTGGATGGCTGAATCTCTTACCTCAAAAAACACAGCAGTATCGCTGCTGCTAGGGGCGGGGGCGGGCTGTGGGGTTAAGAATCAAGAGAAGAGGAGAGTAGTCTACGAACCATTAGGACAGACCTTAGTGTACGTAGTAAAGCCAATAAACGACGTTAAAAAGAGAAAAGGTGATGGGGAAGAACATTCGGGACCACTTGTCTATGGAATTCACATCAGTCAAGTCGGGGATTTTGACTTTGAGCTGCGAGGCGCGCCGGCGGATGCGCCCCTTGCTGTGCGCGCCGTGCCGGTCCAGCGCGCGTCCGTAGCCCTCGCGGCTGCTTAGCGGCTTGCGGTACTGGATGCTGGCGCTGTCGTACGAGTACATGCTGGTGGCCTTGGGCTCGCTCACGCCCGTCAGCACTTCCGAGCCGCTCGTCTCGTTCCGGATTTCCAGGGTGCTGAGCAGAATGTTGCCGTGGGCGTCGACCTGACGAGAAAGGGACAGGCTCAGGCACAGCTGTCGGGACACTGGCTGTGTTCATTCACCTGTAGGCTGATGACACCGCACGCGGCTCATTAGAGACTGTCCCGCGGCACGTCCTGCTCTGCGGGCCTCCTGGACTTGAAGATGACCTGTCATCTCTGTATCTCTCATCATTATTTACCTAATCTACCACCCATCTATCGAATCCATCACCTGTCTACGTCTGTTTCTCTCGCTCTCTCTCTAAAGCATCATCTGTCTATAACTGTCTCTATCTAATCCATCATCTATCTATCTAATCTACTATCTACCTATTTAATCCCTCACCTATTTGTCTAACTAATCTACCGTCTATCTCTCATCTGTCTCATCCTTCATTTATCTGCCTGCCACCCATGCAGTCTACTATGTATCTAATCTACCAACTAGTTATCTACCATTTATTTATTTATCATACATCTGTTTATCATCTGTCTAATCTACCATCTATCTATTCATCCATACATCATTTATATGTATGTATACTTGTAAATATATCATTTATAACTCTGGCAATTTTTCTTGTTTCAAAAGTGGCACATGGAAGTATGTAAAATTAGAAATAAACAGGAAACAAACAAACAAAAAGAAGTAGAAATTTATAATTTCATCTTTAGAGTTCATTATTTTTTGTTATTTTTAATATCCTGCCAGCCCTCCTGTCTTTTTTCTGTTTGTATATACTTACAAGCACAGGCTCACCTGGTATATTTTGCTTAGCAATCTGCTTTGGTCAGTTAATAGTGTACCTGGTCCTATTACCATGGTAATAATTATTCCTCTGTGATATCATTTATTAACAGCTTATATGGATAAAGCATAATTGGGTTGACCGCTCTTTAGATGTTAAGGCTTGTTTTACTTTTGCAGTGTTATATAAACAAGCCTGCAAGGGACATCTTTTAGCTAAATAAATCTTTGTGCATCTCCATAATTATTTCCTCAGGCTAAATTGCCAGAAGTAGGATTCAGGGGTCAAAAAGATATGCCTGGCTATGCTTTGACTTCTGTGTCCACCATTATTGATTGCTTCCTGCCATTTGAGTGGTGCCTAGCCCAGATTTCCTGGGTTTTTGTCTATGCTACGCCCACACACATTTACGGAACTACAGAAGATGTGAGCACATTTGACCTGCAGTGTGGCTTTGTTTAACTTCACGCAGATGCACTTTGCAAACTAATTTACCTTGAGGGGATGTGCTCATTCATGCAAATGAGTTTGAAGTACTTCCAAGGGTAGCACAGGGCAGCGGTGTTTGAATCTAGTGTTATTAGCACAGTGCCTGAATTACGGTAAGTGCTCTATAAAGGCTTTCAGATGAAATGAATCTCAGTAAAGACTTTCGAATGCCAAAGGTATAGGAAAGCAGACGAAAGAAACGGGTGACCAAGAAAGACTGAATAAAGCATAGGAGGAGGCAAAGACAGCAAAGAAAGGTAGAGAGAGTGGCGGGATATGATGCTAGTACATCCCTGATGAGAGAACGAAGATTTGAGCGTCCACCATGTGCCTAGCATCATGGTAGCTGCTTTGTATATATTCCTTGTTTATCACCTGCTACAGCCAACTGCCTCACGTTTACTCCGCTGCCAGATCGGAGAGTACTACCCGTGTCTTGTCTGTTTCAAAGCTACGTGCTCTTTACTGAGAAAGGACTGCTTCATAGCCCTCGGCCTTCATCACATCCCGCAGTGAATTTAATGATGCATTTGATAGCTTTAAGCTTAGAGGTAGTCGGAGAGAGAGATGGTGACTAAATCCGGCCTCTCCCTCTACTGCCATCTGTCATTTCCCTCTGAAAGGCGTGTGGCTCTAGCCTAATGGAGCTACCCATTATGCCCTCACCGGCACTTCTACTGGCTTCTTTATTCAGGGAGTTAATATTAATTTTTGTTGTTGTTAATACCTACTATTTGTTGAATCCTACTACATAATTTATCTCACTTATTTCTTATAACAACACTATGAAATATATAATATTATCCTAGTTCAGTAAGTAGCGAAATAGAGATTCAGAGAGCTTAAGTAAATGGCCTGCGACTAAACAAAGAAAAAGTGCTCGATTTGGGATTAAAATACAGGATATTCTTTGCCTTAAATATAACGTTCCTTCCTGGGTTTTGCATGTTAATCAATATATTTTCTTTTTTTTTTTTAAAGATTTTATTTATTTATTTGAGAGAGAGAGAGAGAGAGAGAGAGAGAGAGAGAGAGCACATGAGATGGGGGAGGGTCAGAGGGAGAAGCAGACTCCCCGCCGAGCAGGGAGCCCGATGTGGGACTCGATCCCGGGACTCCAGGATCATGACCTGAGCCGAAGGCAGTCGCTTAACCAACTGAGCCACCCAGGCGCCCTCAATATATTTTCTTTAAGGCTCAGTTGAAATCTTGCTTATGGTGTGTACCTGTGTACCTTCCCTGATTATAATAACTTCAAAAACCAACTTCGTCTCTCTCTCTTCCTGTCTCTCTCTCTCTCTCTCTCTCTGCAGATGATATTGAGTACTTATTATGTGCCAGGCACAGTGCTAGGTGTCCGGGAGGGGGGTGTGTGTGTGTGTGTGTGTGTGTGTGTGTGTGTGTGTGCGCGCGCGCGCGCGTGGGCACGCGCGCGCAAAATCAAGTTCACTGAATTGAACTGTTCTGGATATTTTCCGTATGTAAATATAGCAGAACTCATTTCAGTGTAACTGGAATAAAATATAATCTTGTTTTCAGTGTCAGTTTTAAAGCCCTGTTGAGAAATACCTCTGGGCTCAATCTACTTTGCAAACAGAAAGTTATTTCCTTCTTGCTAGCCAATTCAATTAGATTCACATTTACTGAGTGGTTCTGAAGTACAGCACAGGAATCCAAGTGAAGTGAAGTTCACCGCAGAAGGAGATGTCTTTCAGAAGCCCAAAATCTATTTAATTGAGGGTATCCGGTGCAGACGGCTGCCTTCACCTGAAAGGAGCAGAGAACCACAGAGCCAGGACTCACATCTGCCCGTCCTGCTCAAAGAATGTACCACGTCTCGCGCTGTCGCTGCCAGTCATTAGCTCTCACCAGGGCTGCCAAATGGCAATCCCTTCATCTCAAATTCCTGAAACCTTTTGGTTTGGTGGTGGGGGGGGGCGGGGGCGGGGGGCGGAATGGGAAGCTTTGCTGGAGATGATTCGTGTGTCTCTTTGCCATGTCCTGACAACCAGTGGTAGAAGCAGAAACTTCATTGTCGTTTCAAGACGCTATCGAAGATTAAGCACAAACCTACATAAATATAGACAAATCTGCACTCTATTATTTAGGACATAAAGAAGGAAAAAGAGATAAATGAAACAAGTGGCAATTTTCCAGAACATTACTCAGGTAGAGAAATTTCTCCTGGATCCCTTTCTTTGCCTCGTTTCCCCCATTCAGTGTATGAGCAGATCCAAATGGCTTTACTTTTGAACGCATCCTGATTCTGACCACTTTTCCCCATCATCATGTCTTACTGCATAATTGATCTTCCTCTTTCCAGGAAGGAAGCCTGGTGGTCTTTTCTCTACATAGCAGCTGGAGTAATACTTAAAAAATGTAAACCAGACCAGGTCTCCCCTGTTTAAATCTAGCTACTTCCCAAGACAAAGAACAAAATCAGATTTCTCATCCAAATCTGCAAAGCACCCCGTGGTTTGAAGTCCTTCAGGGACCTCTGCCCTCAGTTCCTACCACTCTGCTCTGGAGCCCTCTGCTCACACTGGTCTTTTGTTGGCTGGTCCCTGATGCTCCTAAGTCCTCAAGGCATTTTCACCTGCTGTTCCTCTCTCCTGGAATGATCGTCCTCAGGTGGTTACCTGCCTACCTCCTCACCATTTTCTTCACCATAATTATCATCATTTGCCATTATATCATGTATTTATTTACACATTTGTTATTCAGCTGAGATGTAAGCTCCAGGAGAGCAGCTGCTCTTTCATTACTGTTACTATTCATCACTGTATATCGCCTGCGCCCTCCTGGAAAAGAGGCTGATGCTGTGCCAGAGCACCTGAGTAAATGTCTGTACAGTGAGGAACTCTGACACTCAGACGTGGAGTCGTCTGTCTGAATTCTGTTGTGTTTCAATGGCCAAGGACACATAAGTGGCTAGAATCTCTAGGGTAGTAGTTCTCAGACATTATCGGGCATCTGAATTTATTGGAAAGCTTGTTAGAAATAAAGGTTTGAGCTCATTTCATTCTAAATTAAGGTCTTCCCGGGGCGCCTGGGTGGCTCAGTTGTTAAGCGTCTGCCTTCGGCTCAGGTCATGATTCCAGGGTCCTGGGATTGAGCCCTGCATCGGGCTCCCTGCTCGGCGGGAAGCCTGCTTCCCCCTCTCCCACTCCCCCTGCTTGTGTTCCCTCTCTTGCTGTGTCTCTCTCTGTCAAATAAATAAATAAATAAAATCTTAAAAAAAATAAATAAATTAAGGTCTTCCCAGTCTGCATTTTACACAGGCATTGCAAGGGTCCTAGCTGATACTGGTGTACCTAAAAATCCATAAAGCAGTTAACTGATTTCAGACAGGTAAGAATGAATTACAAATATGCACCGTTCAAGCCTGAGAGATACATAACATGAAGGCTGGGGAGTAATCTCTTAAGTTGATGTGAGTGGGAGTTCATTGAGCTTTGAGGAGAGAATGATAGAAACAAGAAAACAGGAACTATTTTATACATAGGAGCGTTTTATACATGGGCTTAGGGAGTCCCAATATTTGAGATGAGTGCTTTTTACAATTAAATATAAAATGCATTATAATCAGCAAATTCATTGAACTCTGAATGATGCAAACAAAGGCCATTTTTTGGATTCATCTTCAGTGAATCCCCTTAAAATATTCATCCCAAATTTCTTCAGTAATGTTTTGCTCTTCAGGTAAATAAAAGAGGGATTTGGGGGACGCCTGGGTGGCTCAGTCGGTGAAGCATCTGCCTTCGGCTCAGGTCATGATCTCAGGGTTCTGAGATCGAGTCCCGCATCAGGCTCCCTGCTCAGTGGGGAGCTTGCTTCTCCCTCTGCCTTCTGCTCCCCCTGCTTGTACTCTCTCTCTGACAAATAAATAAAATCTTAAAAAAAAAAAAGATTTAAAAGAGGGATTTTGGTCAGAGGAATCATTACTTTTCACATAGTTGAAAAGGAGATATTTAAAATGTGTGATGTTAATGTGCTTGTGAATGTCTTGGGGTTTGTGGAATACTACACTTCTGTGGATAAGTCCTGGTTACTGTATCACATTGGGTATGATCTTCTTACTGTAAGAGCTGTGGTTTCCTAAGATAATCAACAATGCACTTCTAGATTTTATTCCTCCCAACTGGAGAATGTTATGAAGTAAAGGCAGAGTGGAGTTATCAATCACTTTCCATTCTAATATAGAGATTTCAGGAGAAGGAATTGCTGAGAAAAGTATCGGCGTGCCTGGGTGGCTCAGTCAGTTAAGAGTTTGACTCTGGATTTTGGCTCAGGTCATGATCTCAGGGTCGTGGGATTGAGTCCTGTGCCGCCCTGCGTTGTGTCAGGCTCTGTTCTGGGCACGGAGCCTGCTTAAGGTTCTCTTCCTCCCTCTGCTTCTCCTCCCACCTCTGACTCTCTCGCTAAAAAAAAAAAAAAATTATCAGTGCAGGTTGAAAGCAATCTATTAATAATACACACCTATTGTTACCACGGACTATTCCTAAGCAAAATAAATGTCCTTCATTAGAAAATATTTATTATATATATTTTTAAATTTTGAAAAGTACCAAACAGTTCTCACTTTAGGAGAGGCTTAAAAATTTTGTTTTTATAACACTAGGAATATAATAGGAAAAAAGTTTCCAGTTACACATGAATTTTAATAGCATCCTGCTTGGGGCGCCTGGGTGGCTCAGATGGTTAAGCGTCTGCCTTCGGCTTAGGTCATGATCCCAGGGTCTTGGGATCAAGTCCCTCATCGGGCTCCCTGCTCAGTGCAGACCCTGCTTCTCCCTCTCCCTCTGCCATTCCCTCTGCTTGTGCTCTTCTATCTATCACTCTGTCAAATAAATAAATAAAATCTTAAGAAAAAAGAGCATCCTGCTTGGTTTTGTAATTAATTCATTAATTCATTAGTTCACTTATTTTAAAAGTCATTTAAGTGCCTGATTTGTGCCAGGCTCTATGACAGGCGTTGGAATACCGAAAGTGGAAGATACAGTGTCTGTTTTCAAGGCCTAGTCTGTTTTTCTTTATAGCATTTATTATTATCTGGCATTGTACGTGTGTTTGTGGGTGTCCTGTTCATTGTTTGGGTGTGATATATTTGTGTATATGATATTCATTGTCTTTCTCTCTCATCCAAATGAAAGGTTTTGTTTTATTCATTCATTGCTGACTATACCCAGGGCACAGAGGGTATTCCCATAGTGTGCCCTCATTAAATACTTGTTAAAGTTAAATATTAAATATTTTTCAAATTAAAAAATAAAGTATGCATAGTGTGCAGTGGAAAGCTGTAGGAAGAGCATCAACTTAGCCTGATGAGTGAGGGAAGACGTCAGTCAAGAGGTGAATTCTGGGAAACAAGCCAAAGTTACTGAAGAGTGAAAACATGGCAATCTGGGAAAACTGTGAGTTGTACTTCTGGAACAAAGAGTGTGTTGGTGAAGGGGAGAGGGAGGAGAATGAAGCAGAAGAGGAAAGCAGAATGGCATCACAGTGGGTGCTGGATCCCATGTTAAGGAGTATGGATATTTTCCTTCAGGCAGAGTCGAAGGTGGATTATGGTGGATACCTATTGGTTTGACCTGTCTGATTCCATGCCACCTTCTTCTGATAACATTACCTGACATTCTTTGGTGCATGTGGTTGAGGTAGGCCTAAGTGCATCTTCGAGGCTCCAGGGATGGGCATGTGACCCAGACCTGGACATCTAGTGTTTTCCATCTTCCTGGTCAGAGAGATTGATTTCTGCATGAGAATATGACTCAAGTTGATTCAAAAGATTCAATCCTAAGACTTTGTTGTTGTTGTTGTAACTCTTGCTTATAAGACAGTACTTTTGGGTTAGGGTTGTAAAGCTTTGAATATATGAACTTAGGCATTTTGGAACCATCATGAGGGAAGGGTCTACTCAAAGTAAAGCCAATATAAAGAAAAGCAGAGTGAAGAGATGAAGAGAGATGCTTTCTGATTACATTGTTTAAGTATCTGGATATAGCCACATGTGAAATTAGAACCATTCATGGACTTTCCATTTATGTGTGCCAAGAAAACCCCCCAACTTTTTCTTAAGCCGATTAAGTAAATTCAATTTCTTTCTCATTTACAAAAGAATTCTAGCTGTTTGGATATAGAAGTAAATGGACACTAGATGCAAGAGAGAAAATGAGAGAGAGAGAAAAAGAGAGGGAGAAAGAGGGAGAAAGGGAGACTGATTTGGAGATTCCTGGAGAGGAAAATTAGACTGTTGAAGCATCTAGAGATTAGCTACATTAAGTCAAGACTGGAGAACAAAGCATGGAACTGAGCCAGATTTGGGCAGGGATTTGAGGGCTGAAGAAGCTCATGAACTGCTAACACAGGCTGTCATTAGAAATCAAAGGTCCTGCCTGAATTTCTCCAAAATCCAAGATGCTAAGTGAGAAATGTTAAAATTTCATCAAAGGCTGAGAGAAGTGTCCTAGTTGGCCCGAGGACAAGGCAGCGAAGCTGGGTAGGTCCCAGGCTCAAAGGCTAATGTAGGTATCCATCTGTTTCAAGCTAGTTTTAAGGAAAGAGCTGTTGACCTTTAGGATGTCTGTTTTCACATGCATTATGTATCCTGGAATTAATCACAGTAACAGAGCTGATTTCCATTTAGAAAGTTGTCTGAAAGTGCAGATGTCTAAAAGTGTCTGAAACTGTAGATGACACACCACAGAGAATAAGAATAAGAGAAAAGAGGCCAGATTACAGTATCAATATCTGATTCTGAAGGGAAATTCTATTTCTTAACTGTTGGGGTTACAACAGCACATTTGGTGTGAATTTTTGGCAGATCTCACTGATGTCCCCCATGACTTCAAATGATTTTGAATCAGTATCTGATTACAGACTGCCCATGCAACCATTCCACCTTAGGTGGATTTATTTGCAAATGGGCAGGCATGTCGCCAACTGACACAACCATGTATATTCCAGGTTAGTGTAAAAATGGCTCAGAAGTAGCTTACTTACAGCCTACTTATACTGGGAAATCTATCTTTCAAACTCTAAATACCACCTCTAGTTTCAAATGATGCCTGAGGGGTTCATGAATCTACAGTCTTTATCACCTTGGAGGTTGAAACTCTCCTAATGTCTGGATTCAGCATCTGTACTCCTATAAAAAGATGCTTCAGTGCAGCTGGTGGAAATATAAATCAAGGCAAAGCAAGCCCTTCTGAAGCTTCAGTACAAATAAGCCCTGACATGACAGCCCAACCACAGCTATCAAAAGTAATGTGTAATAAATGAATGATGCCACACTGTGCTCTATAGTACCAAGGCAAATATTAGGGTCCCTCAAATGAAAATTGTCTGGGACCATAGCACATATATCATTTGAATTCAACTGTTTACAAGTATCTAAAAGGAAAGGGGAGGATCATCCAAATATTATATGAAAGGAAAAATCTAATATCATTTTCTATTTTTTAAATTTAACCAGGGGGTAGCTTTCTTAAATACCACACAGGTGGCGTTATTATCTTAACTGCTGGAGATAATACACTGAACAGATGAAGTAAAACACTTGCTTTGTTATTGAAGATTATATCTATCTGCTGTTACAGGACACTGTGATTCAGAAAGAATAGTGGAGATTGATAAAAATCATGCTTTAAAAATATTAAAAATCGGAGTGATAGAAACAGTAAGAAAGTTTGGAGCAGAAGCTAGAGTGAACTACAGATAGTCTTTTTCTTACTTATTATGAATATGTAAGGGTTTTATAAAACATTATGATGTAACATTCAGTAACTTGGGTGGTATCTAAGAACTCATCCTGAATGGAGAAGGGTTCTCTAGAACTTATTCATTCAACAAATATTTGTTTTTTTCTCTGTTCTAGCCACTGAGTAAAGAGCAATAAACATAATAGACAAGGACCTCGATGCTAATCCTTGGGAAACTTGCAGTTTAATAGAGAGATAGACATTAAAAAATAATTAAGTAAACATGTATTCACTATTGTGGTAAATCCTATGGTGGAAAAGCACAGGATGTGGTGAGGACAAAGAACAATGGTACAAAATATAAACTAACAGTGGGGGGAGTGGTCAGTTAAGGCATCCTTGAGGTAGTAACATTTATGACAAGAACTAGTGCAATGAAAAACTTGAGAGATGGTCAATATTACCTTTAATTCCACTAATCATTTCTTCTTCTTCTTCTTCTTCTTTTTTTTTTTTTTAGAGAGGGAGAAAGAGTATGCACACGTGGTGGGTGTAGGGACAGAGGGAGAGAGAGAAAATCTTAAGAAGGTTCCATGCTCAGCGCAGAGCCCAGAATGGGACTTGTTCTCATGACCCTGAGATCATGACCTGAGCCAAAATCAAGAGTCAGATGCTTAACACACTGAGCTACCCAGGCGCCCTATTCTTCTTGTTTTTTAATCCTTTCTTCTGTTATATAAAATCTGATGCTAATCCATCTAATGCATTTTTCAATTCTATGATTTCCATTGGTTCTTTTCCATAGTTTCAAATCTTTTTCTGAAACTCCACATCTCTTCATATATTATATTAATCTCTTCCTATGGACTTTATTTTAAACTTTTTATTTTGAAATTATTGTAGTTTTTGGGGTGCCTGAGTGGCTCAGTCATTAACCATCTGCCTTCGGCTTGGGTTATGGTCCCAGGGCCCTGCGATCCAGCCCCACATCGGGCTCCCTGCTCCGCGGGAGGCCTGCTTCTTCCTCTCGCACTCCCCCTGCTTGTGTTCCCTCTCTTGCTGTGTCTCTCTCTGTCAAATAAATAAATAAAATCTTAAAAAAAATTATTGTAGATTCCTAGAAAGTTACAAAGACAGCACAAAGATGTCCCATATACCCTTCACCCAGTTTCTCTCATTGACTGTATCTTATTTAACTATTGTACAATATTACCCAGGAAACGGATATTGGTGTTTGTGTGTCTAGTTCTATGTAATTCTATTACATGTGAAGATTCACATAACCACCACTGCAAGATACAGAACTATTCCATCACTGCAAAGATCTGCTGTGTGCTATAATCAATCACACTCAATCCTCCTCTCCATCACTAACTCCTGGCAACCACTAACCTGCTCTTCAGTCTCTGTAATTTTGTTATTTCAGGCATATTATATAAGTGGAATCATACAGCGTGTAATATTTTATGATGGGCTTTTTTTTCCCACTCAGCATAATGGCCTTGAGATCCATTCAAGTTGTTGTATGTATCAATAGTACATTACTATTTACTGGGCTAGTCTTCCATATTATGAATATACTACAGTTTACTTAACCATTTGCCTATCATAGAATATTTCAGTTATTTCCAGTTTTTGGCTATTTCCAATGAATTTCTAAATATATTAATTATAGTTATTATTATTAATTGTGGTCCTTATCTTTTAAGCCAACATTGAGACTTTGAAATTCTGTTTGTAATGACTAATTTTTTTCTCTTGAGAATGTTTTCCTGTTTTTTTCTCATGCCTAGTAATTTTTTATTACATATTAACTATGTTGAAGATGCACTATAGAGATTCTAGATTCTGTTATTTTCCCTGACAAATGTTGGATTTTGTTTTAATGGGCAGTTAAATTACTAATAGGTCACCTGGAATGTGTAGTGACTTGGTTTTATGTGTAGTTAGGGTGAGTCTATTTTAGTTTTTCCTTAACTCAAAGAGAATCCCTTATTTTTGTTCTTTTTCAGCCTTTCAACTATTTTTCCTTTCCAGACTTCTTACCATTTTGTACATTTGTAGTTCAGGGATCAACCACGGATTTGTGGGAAGTTTATATTCATTCTGAATTTCTCTTGTGGCTCACTTCTTTCCAAGATTTTTAGGAACTCTGGAAGTATCAAACTCCATGTTCTGACTCAACAGACCAATACAACTGTAGTTTTTTGTATTTTTGTTTTGTTTTTTTCTGAAGTGCTGCTGTCCCACATCCCCCAGACTGGGGAGAGGCCTCAGGGCAAAGATGTATAGAGATTTCACACAGTGTCATTCCCTTCCTTTGAGGGTTGATTCTCTTTTGGTTTTTGCTTGTTTTCAGTTACTCTCTTATCTCCTTGAGCGGATTTTAATAAATTTTTGCTCAAGGTTTATAATTTTTAATCCACAGGAGGGTTAGACCAATATATACTGCTTTTTCATATCTTAACATGATTTGTTTATTAACTTCGGCATAATTTTGTCTATTTGTGTTTCTGTGAAAAGCCGTTGTGGAGTTTTTAGTCTAGTTATCTTCTTTAAGTGTTTCATCTCCTGACAATTGTTGGATTTTTCTACGCTTTCTACTGGGATTAAAATTTAAAATACCAGTTCTTTTGGACTAAAAGTTTCCTGATTTGAGATCCAGTGAAATCTTACTATGTTTGAGCCCAATGTTACTCAAACAGCCTGCTTATGAAATAAAGATCAGTTAGACGGACACATTTTACTCATTTATATTCCAGAGCAATATATATTATACATCTAGGTATGATATGACATACAAGCCTTTCCTTTTGCCTTTATTTGTCCCATAGCACCTTAGAAAAGTTCTTTGATATCCTGGGGTAGAATCAAGGCAATAGCCAAAGAGTTTGGTTAAAGTTTGTTTTATGCTCTTTTTAAATGATCTGAATGAATTGATTTCAGTTTGCTTGAGCTTTCCATTTAATCACCTTTCTCGAGAACATTGCTTTCCTAGCTGATTGAAAGGCCCTCTTTTCTCCTTGTTACCTTTCCAAATTCTACTTGCTTTGAGTGCCCATCCAGTTCATATCTTTGGATTTTCCTACCAGTGAACCTATGCTCTTTTATTGATGTAGGCCTTTCCTCCATGATATATCAATTAACACACATTCCAAGCCATGCAGAGGACCAGCTTTGGTTTAGAAGGCAACTGAGCTAGGAATGGGAACAGAAATGAGGAGTCTTAAAAACTTCTGCTAAACATACTTTTAAGGCTGGTATGGTTACAATCAGACAATGGGAAGCCTTTTCCTTTCAGATATGCTCCTCAAGGTAGGTGCTGTCCTGTTTCATTTTATGATCTAATTGCCTCCTATAAGTATAATTTTCTTTCCCAGAAAGATCAGGAGATTCTTGAGGGCAAGTATCATGCTTCCTCCTTCTCCCACAGAATCCAGCATAATATTTCACATAAGAGTAAAAATTTATTTGAAAGAGTTACTTCAGATTTTGACCATTTGGCTGAATCTGTTTGGTATTTTGCCTATAATTTTCTAGTTACCTGACAGTGTTTGTCCAGTTTTGGTATCCCACTAAAAAGCATGAAGATACATCTTGAAGATTTATAGTTTGGCTTCTGCCTGATTCTCCAACCACCTCTCATACTACATTTCCTCCCTCGCTTGCTATGCCCTTGCTACACTAGTCTTCTCTTGGTACTTTCCCACATCAAGAAATTCCTTCCTCAGAGTCTGTCACTTGTCATTTCCTCTGCCTGAAATGGTCATGGCATGGTTACTGCTGCTCATCACTTAGGTCTCAGACCGAGTGGTAACGTCTCAGAGAGGTCTTCCTGATCACCTGCTCTTTGTTCCTTGTTCCCTTGAATCTAATCCAAATGATTCACTTACCCATCACTCTGTTTTACTTTCTTCATAGCACTTACTACAACTTGAAATTATCCTCTTAATATGTGTGTAAACACATATGTTTATTGCCTGTCTTCCCACAGTAGAATCTAAACTCTATGAGAGCCAGGAAATTTGTCTCCTTCAGAGAAGTATTCCCAATGCTCAGAACAGTGGCCAAACGAGTGAATATTTGAGTTGTCATCCTGTGTGCCATCTTGAAAACAATTTATAGTAGATATAGTATTTCAATGTACATAATTTTAATTTGATTTCAGTGAAACATAGCATAAAAGTAGAGGCTAAAGGGATGTTCTCAAAGAATAAAAAAGGCATTAATATTAATTAATTCCACCCAGCAAAAGCACAGGTCATAAGATCTACCAATGAAAAGCAAAAGAAAAATAGTGACACTGTCTTATATATAATGATAAGAGCTGGCTAGCTATAGTGATAATGAGCACTCACTATGTTCCAGGTATTGTTATAAATATTAGGCTTTAAAAAACTCATCTAGTCCTTATAACAACTCTGTGAGGTAGGTATACTATAATAATCTCTGTTTTATGGATGATGACCTGAGAACAGAGGTAACATGAGGAGTCACATAGGTTGATTTGCCTGACGTTATAAAGTCAGTAAGAAGCAGAGCTGGGAATCAAACTCAAGCAGTTTAATTCCAGTCTGTGGTTGTAACCACTGGGCCATATTTCTTTATTTCCACTTAGTACAGAATTGATTCACTTTAGTTCTCTCATTTATTTATCAAGCATATCTGGCATTAAACTTCTGCATAGAATTTTATAACTATATAGTTATAGTTATCCTGTGTGCCATCTTGAAAACAATTTATAGTAGATACAGTATTTCAATGTACATAATTTTAATTTGATTTCAGTGAAACGTAGCATAAAAGTAGAAGCTAAAGAGATGTTCTCAAAGAATAAAAAAGGCATTAATTTTAATTTATTCCACCCAGGATAATGGACTTGGGGTTGTTTCAGGCCCAGGTATGTTATTAATCTATGTTAACTTCAACCTAACTTCTTCAATCCTCAGTTCTCAAATATGTAAAAGTGAGTGGTGTTTGAGCCGTATTGAAGATAAATTACTTTTTTTTCCCCCTGTTATGGGAGTCTTGAGCACCATGCTGCTGATGAATTTTGGAAGAATATTGTTGGGAATATTTGATACATTACCTGAACTTTATTCATCTCCAGTTTGTTCTTCTCATTGGCGCTCTGGTCTTGTTTGCTAGCTCCCTTTTTCTGAGGGCCTTTTCCAAAGAAGATGTAATTTACAAAGGCATATTCCAGCAGAGCCAGGAACACAAACACAAAGCAACCCATCAGGTAAATATCAATCGCTTTGACATAAGGGATCTTTGGCAAGGTCTCCCTGAGGTGAGTGCTGATGGTTGTCATTGTCAGCACGGTGGTGATTCCTATTAAACAGAAAGACACAGCTTAGCTGAATGCACTTATTAAGCTGCCCTTTAAAGACTGAGAAGACAGATGCAGTTCCCTTATAGGTGCCCCAGAATGATGTCAGTAATGCCAAAAACCACTGGGCGAAAGAGTAGACATTTTGAAAGACAAAGTTTCAGGCTCCCCATACAGTCCATGAACAAATCATAAAACAGGGTGTACCATTAATGGAGGACTGGAAAACATTTAAAAAAAAATAATGCACATATGAAAAAGAAAAGTAAATGGAAAGGCAGATCAAAATCCTATTGATATGCTTACTGTCTATTGTCAAAATGTCCCTTGTTCTGTTACATACCACATCTTCCTTCTCTCAGCATCTCCCTCATTTTCCTACTAAATCTGTTCTTGTGATATTAATGCCCACAACAGCCACTACCAAACTGAAAGTTGGTGACCAGAGCTACTTCATTCCGTATATCTAGAACACACCCAGGCCACAAGGTCAGTATTACACATTATTACACTGATAATATATCATTCATAGTGAGACAATCCTAAAAGAAGAAATATGTAAGAAAGTTCATGATTTGCATCAAGTACTTGATTTATGTCATTTTTAGATATAATCTTGTTGCTTTGGTTTTTCAAATATTACCTCTACTTCTTGATTCGAGAGTCAAGAACGAATTAGTTCCCTGGAATCAAGAAAAGACTTCCAGAAAAATTCAGCTTGGATTTGTGAAGAAGGTTAAGACTGTAAACTTTCAAAAGGAAAATTCTGTTTTGTCTACTTTGTTAAAAACAGCTTTCTTAATCATATGATGTTTGCATGGCTGCCTAATAAATATTTGGTGTTGACGGTGATGATGAAATGTAATTGAGAATAACAAGAAGTGAAAAGGAAGTTGTTACCTAATGTAGATAATTCATGCTGCAATACTAATATTACACATTTTTATAGCATATTACAGTTTTAAACACAGTTATGCATTATCTTATATGGCTGTCATAACAGCTTGCTGAGTATGATAGGGCAGGTATAGCTGAATAAACAGAAACTCTGAGATTAGCTATTTTGCTGTAGATCACCTAGCTAGGGGCAAAAAAGCAAGGAGGTGTTAAACAAAGACATTTAAAATAAAAGCAAAGAGAGGAGAAGATAAAACCTGAAATTTGATGAGCGTCCTTAAAAATAAAGACAGGAAATGTTAAAATGAATGTTAAAGACAAAGGAGAGCTGGCAAAGAGAATGGGAAGTAGAAAATGAAAAGGGGAAAAAAGAGCGTAGCACTCATTTGTCCATCAGATTATTCTAGATAAAATCCCTGACTTGACTATTTAACTTTTAGGAGAACAGATAGAATAGGAAGTCAGGATTACCATACAGAAAGTTAAAATGGTTCAGATCAGTGATGAATTCAAATGTGCTGCACTCTTATGAAATGCCATCATGAATGGTCTTACTTATTTCTTTCAGTAAAATTTTAAATTTTACCTAATATAATTCTAGCTAATGTTCTTAGTAGAAATAGACAGTTCATTTACAAATCCACTAATCGCACGTCTGTTTCTACTCCTTGGTTTAAATTTTTAGGCAAGAAGGGTTAGTAAATAAATGCCTTTTTTACTTAGTTAGGTTTTAAAATAGCCCCGATTTTACATTTCAAAGAAAAGATTAAATCAGCATTTTTATGTGCTGACATCTCTGATCAAAATATCATTAGCTTTGAGGATAGATGTGTAAAGAGAACCACAGTTCATGACCTTGATAGTTATTATTCCCTGCTGATGACATCATCCACTGTTTTTTCCTTAACCCTAGTATACCTGTACTCATGTTCGCAGTTAAATAATACGTGCAGAATCATACCTATGATGTGATAAACTATTTGTTGGCTTTCCTTAGTTTTGGAACGTTCAAAGGTTAAGAAGGGCTGACTTTGTGAGCCATTAGAAATTACTCAGCCATTAGAAATAAGCTATAGGGATGACAATTAGTCTAGGTATGAAAGGGTATGCTGAGCATCTGACCCAGTTCAACAATCTCAGAAGAAGTGATGTAGGGCGCCTGGGTGGCTCAGATGGTTAGGCGTCTGCCTTCGGCTCGGTCATGATCCCAGAGTCCTGGGATCGAGTTCCGCATCGGACTCCTTGCTCCTTGGGAGCCTGCTTCTCCCTCTGCCTCTCTCTCTCTCTGTCTCTCATGAATAAATAAATAAAAAATCTTTTAAAAAAAAGAAGTGATGTATATGTCAGCTTAGCTGGAAATGATGCTGTTACATATTTGGAATGTGTGTGTGCACACTTGCGCTCATGAGCACCCATGTATGAGGAAAAGCCCCCAAAAGTGATAACTGAAAGGGCTCTAGGATCAAATAATGAGGCAGACCCACACATGCTCAGATTCATCAAACAGACCTTTCGTATTCTGACTTTCCAAGGAACCCTTTAAAGTCTCAAATATAGGGCGCCTGGGTGGCTCAGTTGGTTAAGCGACTGCCTTCGGCTCAGGTCATGATCCTGGAGTCCCGGGATTGAGTCCCGCATCGGGCTCCCTGCTCGGCAGGGAGTCTGCTTCTCCCTCTGACCCTCTTCCCTCTTGTGCTCTCTATCTCTCATTCTCTCTCTCTCAAATAAATAAATAAATAAAATCTTTAAAAAAAAATAAATAAAGTCTCAAATATAGCCTTTCAGCTTGCAGCAATTACTCAACCATGGCAAGATTAATTTTGAATTTTGTTCCCTAAAGAAGGAAACCATTTTTTATTCCATCCTGATCACAGATCATTAATATAGCTGATGAATGTCCGTGCCTTATTCAGGTGCGATGAGCTACATTTAAGAGAAACTCAGTTCCGTATGATTTAACTGTAATGGAATATTAGGCAGCCATCAAAAGGAATGAAATCTTGCCATTTGCAATGACGTGGATGGAACTGGAGGGTGTTATGCTGAGCGAAACAAGTCAATCAGAGAAAGACATGTATCATATGACCTCACTGATATTAGGAATTCTTAATCTCAGGAAACAAACTGAGAGTTGCTGGAGTGGTGGGAGGTGGGAGGGATGGGGTGGCTGGGTGATAGACATTGGGGAGGGTATGTGCTATGGTGAGCGCTATGAATTGTGTAAGACTGTTGAATCACAGACCTGTACCTCTACAACAAATCATACATTATATGTTTAAAAAAAAAAAAAAAGAAGAAGATAGCAGGAAGGGAAAAATGAAGAGGGGGAAATCGGAGGGGGAGATGAACCATGAGAGACTATGGACTCTGAGAAACAAACTAAGGGTTCTAGAGGGGAGGGGGTGGGGGATGGGTTAGCCTGGTGATGGGTATTAAAGAGGGCACATTCTGCGTGGAGCACTGGGTGTTATATGCAAACAATGAATCATGGAACACTACATCAAAAACTAATGATGTAATGTATGGTGACTAACATAACATAATTAAAAAAAAGAAGAAAGATAGTATTGCCCAACCATTGACATAACTTGTTAATAGTCACAGATTTAACTTTTCCAAATCCTTTTGAGAATAATGAATTGTAAATGTTCTTCACTGTAAAAAGCAGGGACCAGAGAGGAAATCATCACAAAGTTAGTAAAAATTAGTGTAATGAGAATTTAAAAGTAGACTCTAAGAAGCACTTATATAGTTAGTATTGAATATAGTCCATGTTTTTGTTTTTGTAAAATGCTAAAAAGATATTGCATTGTGAAACAGTCATCCTGAAAATGCTTACACTTAGATGCTTTAGTATCAAGGACTGCTATGGTAATCTCATTCTTTAACTTGCTTTGAGAGAAGTCCGTGCCTATAATTTCTAACATTGGTTGGTTGGTTGAAGTGAAGTCCTACCAGCTCTCTGCAGTGCTGGGAATGCATTACCTAGTGCAACTCTGGCTGCAGATGCATCATAGTTGATCCAAAAAGACACCCAGGACAGAATTGTAATCAGTGTGGAAGGCATGTAGGTTTGCAAAATGAAGTAACCAATGTTTCTCTTTAGACGAAAACTTAGTGACAGTCGTGGATAAGCCCCTGAGTTAAAAAAAAAGAAAAAAGGAAAAGAAAAAAAAAATCAGATCTCCATTTGGTAGGAATCATCTTCTTTCTTTCACAGTGCCCCTAGTTCATTTTGGAGGAAATGTCCTCACCAGTTGTGAACTCCACTTTCTTGGACACCATCTTGTAGTCGACAATTGAAAACTGAGGAAGCTCAATTTTATTAACTCCAGTTACAGCTCCCTCTCCTCCGTTCCAGTAAAACTCAATGTCATCAGTGGTATAGCCATCTGAAATGAAGAAATATAGCATAGTTAAACAGAGTTTCTTTGGTATAGAAATTCATTTTGAAGACAGCCTGGGAGCTAGAGAGGAAATTCCCAGCAAGTGGTGGTAAGACAGCAATGCTTTAAATCAGGATGGCATATGGGTCTCACGATGAGCACTGTTCCTGACGGGTTGATTGTGGCTGCAGTGATAAGATGGATGCATCTGGCTTTGCGGACATAAACTCTGTGATCATTCAGTGATACCTGTTATCACTGCTCTATATTTATTTTCTTTGCATCTACTAATAGGAACTCTTTGTTTAGATAACTGGATAGCTAGAGGTGCCTGGGGTGGCTCAGTTGGTTAAGCAGATGACTCTTGATTTTGACTTAGGTCATGATCTCAGTGTTGGGATAGAATGCCACATTTGGCCCCGCACTGAGTGGGGTGTCTGCTTGGGATTCTTTCCCTCTGCCCCTCCCCCTGCTTGCACGCATTTTCTCTCTCTAAAGTAAATTAAAAAAAAAAAAGATAATAGGATAGTTGGATTTTAGTACCTGAGCATAGATTTTAATTATCCATCATTTAACAATGATAAGTAATAATCACTGAGCACATATTTATTAAAAGGGAAACAGGAAGGGTAAAAGGATGGAGTATAATGAAAGACCAAATTTGTACATACCCATTTCAAGACATTTAAAAAAAAATACACATTTTTTTTAGAAAATTAAGCAAGCTTCCATTCATGTATTTTTACCATCTCTAATATATAGGCGAAAAATTAAGAACTATATGAATTTTTTAATTAAATTTTTAAGTCGAAGTATAGTTCATATAAAATATTACATTAGTTTTAAGTGACCAATAATTCTATACATTATGCTTGCTCACTGCAATAAGGGTAAAAGAACTATATGAATTCTTGGGCACCTGGGTGGCTCAGATGGTTAAGCGTCTGCCTTCGGCTCAGGTCATGATCCCAGGGTCCTGGGATCGAGTCCCACATCGGGCTCCCTGCTCCTTGGGAGCCTGCTTCTCCCTCTGCTTCTCTCTCTCTCTCTCTCTCTCTCCCTCTGTCTCTCATGAATAAATAAATAAAATATAAAAAAAAGAACTATATGAATTCTTGATAATACTTTTATAGCTTAATATTTATGAGGGTGAGCTTTTGTTAATTTAAGAGGAATGTGTAGAGAATTGTAGATTGCATTAGAAAGGTCTAACCTTTCACTTCTGCTCCCACTTGCCAGTGGTTTAGCTGGGTTATGGTCATATAAAAGACTTGTATAAGTCTTGTATAAAACTTGTATAACTTGTATAAAACAATGTATGGATATATTTTAAAAACTAAAAGCCATTTAAGGCGTATGGAAGGGTATATTTTTCTCTTCCTACCTGGTAGAGACAAAGATATTTTTAAGTTCATTTTCTATTTATATTCACCTCAAATAAAAAAAGCATCAAATCTTTTTTTTTCCATTAGAATTACTAGGGCTTGTGTTTCAAACATAATGTAGTAAACATTATGCTGACCTACTTTTGATTGAAGTCAGTAGTATATTTTTAAAGAGATTTAAAAAAATCAATGTATTTAAAATTTAGAAGTGGAATGCCAAGGGCCAAAGGATCACCATTAACATATCACTGCAGGAATGTAAGAAATTTTAGGCTTTTGTTTTTTTTTTTTTGAGGGGAAAATAAACCTGTCTTAACTTTATTACTTTAAAATTCTCTAACTTCTCTTCAAAAAGCGCTTTTTTGAATTCTTATTCCTGAACTCACTGAACCCACAACTCTTTTACATTTGTTACTTTTGCCACCCTATGGAGGTTATTATTTACTGTAGTACGTTTCAATATATCTTGTTTTATTTCTCTTTAAACCATTTCCTTCTAGGTCCAAGAACTTGCCTTTTCTTCAAAGGGTAATCTTCCAAGTGCAGACATAGAAATAGACAGTATTTACTTTTAACAATAATTCTGGTGTCAGAGGGGCTGTAAGACCCTCTTTACTTACTGGAGTTAGAGTGATCTACATCTTATTGACATATTGACTTATTGGGGATTTGTACCAAATTCAGGTATGGGTCTAGAAAACTGTGATTCTTAACATCATTTTGAGAATCTGATAAAAACTTCTGAACTCAAGAGACTGAGAAGACAATCCACAGACTAGGTGAAAAATATTTGTAAAAAACATATTTGATAAAGGACTGTTATCCAAAATATACAAAGAGCACTTAAAACTCAGCAATAAGAAAACAAACAACTTGATTAAAAAATGGGCCAAAGACACCTCACCAAAGAACATATACAAATGGAAAATAAGCATATGAAAAGATGCTCAATATTATATATTTTCAGGGACATGCAAGTCAAAACAATAGTAAGATACTACTACACGTCTGTAGGAATGGTAAAAGTCTGGAATACTAACACCACCAAATGCTGGTGAGGATGTGAAGCAACAGGTACTCTCATTCATTGCTAGTGGGAATTAAAATGGTACAGCCACTAAGGAAGACAGTTTTGTGGTTTCTTAAAAAACTAAACATACTCTTACCATGCGATCAAGTAATCAATTGTGCTCCACTGTATTTACCCAAAGGAGTTGAAAATTTTTAATCATACAAAAACCTGCATACAGATGTTTAGAGAAGATATAGTCATAATTGCCTGAACTTGGAAGCAACCAAAGCGTCTGTCCTTTGGTAGGTGAATGGATAAATAAACTGTGGTACCTTTAGACTATTGAATATTACTCAGCACCAAAAGGAAATGGGCTGTCAGGCCAGGAAAAGACATGGCGGAAACTTATATGCATATTATTAAGTTAAAGAAGCCAGTCTGAAAAGGCCACATCCTGTATGATTGCAACTATGTGACATTTTAGAAAAGGCAAAACTATGGAGACAATGAAAAGATCAGTGATTGCCAGGGGTTGGGGGTGGAGAGGGATGAATAGGCAGAGCACAGAGGGCAGTGAACTTTAGGGCAGTGAAAATACTGTGTATGATACTATAATGGTGGATACATGTCATTATACATTTGTCCACATCCACAGAATGCACAACACCAAGAGTGAATCCTAAGGTAAACTCTGGACTTGGGGTGATTATGATGTGTCCATGTAGGTTCATCAGGTGTAACAAGTGTACCAGTCAGGTGGGGGCTGTTGATAATGGAGGCTGTGCATGTGTAGTGGCAGGGCCATATGGGAAGTCTCTGTATCTTCCTCTTAATTTTGCTGTGAAACTAAAACTGCTCTAAACAAAGTAAATTCTTTAAAAAAAAAACTTTCTAAAAAACTCCACAGAAACATATACATATATATGTGTAGATAGATAAATACATAAATAAACATAATTTGATGGTAATTTCAGAGAATCATGGATCCCCCTGGATCCCATTTACAGGTTTTAGAATGAGAACCTCCTCTTTGTGGGAAAATGGCTAGTGGCAACAGAACAGCTTAAATTCAACCCTGGTGGTCTCCGTTCCACTTCCAGTTCAAAATCCCACATGAAGTAGGATCTGGGGAATGTGAGGTCTCAGCTCTGTCTGGATCTAGGGAACAATGATGTCCTGGGGTTTCTGCACCCCACCCCAGAACTAGAGAGAACCTGGGAACTAGTGGCATGGAGTTCTTGAATGGTGATTGGAATGATGAGATTAAGGAAGAAAGCTGGGTACAAGTGCTCTTTGGGCTTATTAAATAAAGGGTACTAACACCTGTGTGACTATTTGGAGGAATTGTTTTTTTCAGTCCTTTAAGGAGAGGTGGGACAGTTAAAAAGGTAGGCTGTCTTAGAGAAAGAGACTACCTCCTGGTGTATCACAGAAGAATGACAACTTAACAGGAGCTCACCATACTTTTCCCCTAGAAAAGTGTTTCTATTTATGGTTCTCTGGCAGCAGGGCCCAAATCCCAAGGTGTATGTAGAAAAAAACAACAATGCTTGTAACAGAATCTGATAGTCCTAGAGAAGAAAAATAAGCAGAACAGCCAAAGTAGGTGGCCCCTAGTGAAAAGAACTGGTGGAGGAAGCAGACAATAGTTTGTACTCTTCATTTCCCACCCTCGCTAAAAATATAGGAACACTTAAGAAATACACACACACACACACACATATATATAAACACTTAAGTATATTTGATTAGAGCACAAAAACTTTCCTTGTACTAAAACCCATAGATTTTGGGGCACCTGAGTGGCTCAGTCATTAAGCATCTGCCTTTGGCTCAGGTCATGATCCCGGGGTCCTGGGATCAAGCCCCGCATTGGTCTCCCTGCTCTGCAGGAGGCCTGCTTCTCCTTCTCGCACTCCCCCTGCTTGTGTTCCTGCTCTCGCTCTCTCTCTGTCAAATAAATAAATAAAACCCATAGATTTTAATAAAAGCTGTTTGAGATAAATTGAGAAGATGGTCCCTGGTGAGGGGGCATTAACGTCTTAGAAGACGGTTTGAAAGAAATATCTCAAAAAAAGAACAATATTATAGAGATTTGGAAAGTATGAAGAAAACATAATGGCTTTGAAGGACTCATCCAAGAGATCTAAATAGTAGGCATTCTTGAAAGAAGAAGAGGAGCCATAAGAAATAAAAAGAAAACACAAATTCTCTTGAGCTAAATGAGTAAAGTATTTTGCAGATTGAAGGGCTCATTATATTAGGTAATTGTGATATCAATCCTGAACTCTAAGAGTAAAAGAATAATTTTAGAATTTTCCAGACAGAAAGTACAAGGTATTTTCAAAGGAAAACATATTGGACTTCTTATATGGAAAGGAAAAGCTTATGGAATAACATCTACAGAATATCTAGAGTATAGGCAAAAAGGACAGCCAGTTTGAGACCCAAGAGTCCCATTCCCTACCATATTGCTTCTTTCCAGAGACGATATACAAAGATCAGAGAACATATCACCCAGGGACCTGTTTGAGGAAACTATTTTACAAAAAAGTCTGAATAAATAAATGAATCAGGATGGACAAATAACACATAATAAGGGAAGTCACCTTGGAAAGAGGGAAATTGTAAAAATCATAAGACTACTTTGTTTAAGTCTGCAAACAAATTAGAAAATCTGAATGAAATAGATAATTTTCTTGTAAGAAAAACATTTGCTAAAGTCCAAATCAGAGATAGATCAAAATAGCTTGATTTCACTTCCTACAAACACCCACTAGACTCAAATATTTAAGAACTTATAATTCTATTACTACTTAAATAGTTCCAAAGTAATGGCCAAGAACGAATACTTCCAAATTATTTTCATAAAGTAAGCAGAGCATATTAGTGAACAAAATCCAGCAATACATTAAATAATAAAACACAACTAGTGTTTATTAGTTTCCAAAGTGGTTATTCTGAGAGTGCAAAATGTTTAATATTAGAAAATTCTAGTAATATACTTCATTATATTAACAGATTTAGAGAAAAGGAAAGTATATTTACACAGGTGCCAAAAGGGCATTTGACAAATGTAATAGCCATTTAGTCTTTTAACAAAACAACAACACTCAATAAGCATGAGTAGATGGATACTTCCTTACATAATAAGATATATCTATCTCAGTCTCAAAGCCAGCATCATGCTTATTGTAGAAACACTAGAACATTCCCAGAGAGTTACAAGATAAGAGTGTCCACTACCAGTGCTTTTATTTAACACTGTTCTGGAAATACTAACCAATGCATTAGGCAAGAGAAAGAGAATTCAAGTATTAAGTTGTAAAGCAGCTGGTTAAACTATCAATATTTGAAAATTTTACAATTGTATGTTCAGTAAACCCTAAAGAATTAACTGAAT
Source organism: Zalophus californianus (assembly GCF_009762305.2). Taxonomy (NCBI): domain Eukaryota; kingdom Metazoa; phylum Chordata; class Mammalia; order Carnivora; family Otariidae; genus Zalophus; species Zalophus californianus. The sequence continues at coordinate 39,201,865 of NC_045596.1, read as the reverse complement.
AACTATTATAAATAACAGGATTTACTATGGTAATGGAGTACAAAATTACTATATAGAAATGGGTAGCTTTCGTATATGAAACAATATTTTACAATATATAATAGAAGAAAAGACTCATTTTAAAATAGAGACAAAATATCTAGTAATAAACTGAAAAATATGCAAGGCATATGCAACATTTAAAACATTCTTGAAGGGCACAAAGGAAGCCTTAAATAAATAAAAAGGCATTTCATGTTTTTGAATAGAAAGACAACATCAGAAGTTCATTTACAATTTAATGTGATTACCTATAACAATAGGCTTTTTGTTTTGGAAGCTGAACAAAATGATTCTAATGTTAAAATAAACAAATCAGACATTCTAAGAAAACTAAAAAATAAGAGAGATAAAGGACACCTAGTCCTATCAGGTAGTAAAATGTACTAAAAACCTTCAAAAATGACAATAGTATTATTCTGATGCTGGTATACACAGAAAGATCAATGGGCCACAGTTGACAATTGAGAACCAGAGTCCAATGAACAGAGGAATTCAGTTTATGATAGAATTTACACCTGGAAAAACTGGGAAAAAGATAGTTTCATAAATTCATAAATCGTGTAGAAAAAACTGGGAAGCTACTGGAAAAAATTAGTTTGGACTTTTATTTCATTTCATGTATTATTATAAGCTTCAAATTAATTGTAGTTTTATCTAGAAAATAAAACCATGTATGGACTAAAAGAAAACAATGGAGAATTCTTTTATAATCTTGGCATTAAGGAGGCCTTTTAAAATTATAATACAATAACCGGAAGCCATAAAAAATGACGTATTTGTCCACATTATTAAAAAAAGTCATGCCAAAACCCTATAAACAACATCAAAAGCAAATAATAAACAAAAAATAATTGTGTGGGGGCGCCTGGGTGGCTCAGTCGGTTAAGTGTCTGCTTTGGCTCAGGTCATGGTCCCCGGGTCCTGGGATGGAGCTCCTCATCCTTGTCTCTTTGGGCTCCCTCCTCAGAGGGGGAGTCTGCTTCTCTCTCTCCCTCTGCCCCCCCCACTCATATTCCCTCTCTCATTCTCTCAAATAAATAAATAAAATCTTTAAAAAAAATAATTGTAGTGCATATTGCAGATAAGTGCTACATTTCTAAATATATAAAGAGTTTCTACAAACAAAAAGAACCAAAATGGAAAAAGGATATTAAAAGACAGTTCATTAAAAAGGAAAAAATGCCCAATCTCAATCATAATAAGACAGATACAAATTAAAATTAAGACTATATATCAAAATGCATTTTTTTGCCTGACAATTTGGCAAAAATCCACAAACTGATAACACATTGTGTTGCTGAGCATGTGAAAAAGCAAATACTGTCATATATTGCTGGTGAGGATGTAGTTTGGTAAAACCCATATAGAATGCAGTTTGGCTTTATCTATCAAAAGTACAAATGTATATATTCTTTGACTCAGAAATTCCTATTGTAGAAATCTACTCCAATGATTGAACTGCATAATTGTGAAGAGTGTACAGGATTATTCGTCATAGCACTGTTTCTTTTTTTTTTTTAAGATTTTATTTATTTATTTGACAGAGAGAGAGCGAGAGCACAAGCAGGGGGAAGGGCAGAGGGAGAGGAAGACTCAGGCTCCCTGCTGAGCAAGGAGCCCACCACAGGGCTCGATCCCGGGGTCCTGGGATCATGATATGAGCCAAAGTCAGACGCCTAACTGACAGGAGCCACCCAGGCACACCTATATCACTCTAATAATGAAATATTTGAAACAATATAAATGCCCCTCAACAGGAGTGGTTGACTAAATTATGGTACGTTAATGTACTGTTGTAAAGTGGAAAAAAGAATGAGAGAATTATATTCACATATAATATGAAAAACTCTCCAAAACTACATTTAATGAAAAAAACCCCCACAAAGTTTGGCTATAACATGCTAGCATGTGTGTGCAAAATATGGGAAAAGCTAAAATATAGTTATATATACTTGTATATGTCTAAAAAACCTGGAGGGTCAGATGGCAAACTAATACCGATGATTTCCTTTGGGGGCACTAAGTAGAGGGACGCTAGGGATGGGAGGGAAATTTTCACTATATTTTTCTTAATATTTTTTGATTTTTGAATCATGTGTCTATGTTAAAAAAGCAAAATGCTAAGTTAAAAAAAAGGACCTGGAGAAAATCTAGAATGGGGTTTATTTGAGAAAATTTTAGCAGCAGAGATGTAGTGGAGTGCAAATTTTCCCAAATTCTCCTTATCCTTCCGCTTAGGCTCGTCAGAGGTAGACTGAATGCACTGCAGCCAAGATTCCAGTAGAGAGGAGCCCAGCCTTGTAATGCTTTACTTTCTATGGGATTGGCTGGACATTTGTATCTGACTAGGGGACTGTGTGACAATGGAAGGTCCTGGTGGAGGAAGTGGCCCGGTCATAAAGGCACAGCCTTCGGTCAGGTTGACTGAGATCTGCTGAGTCTGCGTCTGCCAGGAAGGAGGGAATGAGCTTCCAGGATCATCCGGACCTGTCTCTCTGCAGGGCCATAAAAGTGCCTTCTATCAACAAAAAATCAGATCAGTTAAAAAATTCACAATGCCCCTGAGATGTAAACAAACCAATTGGCTTGGAAGAAGGAGAAGTGCTGAAGCTAAGCCTGGGAAACCTTTCTCCCATGCACCTTTGTTATGGGCTGAAAAATATCTCAGCAGCATCCATTCAGGAAGATGGTATGAGAGGTAAGCTTTTTCAAAATGATAGGTGGAATCAAAATAAGTACAATTTAGTTCAAAAAATTCTTTAAAGAAGCCAAGACAATATACCCCAAATTTAAAGCTCTCTTCTTGTCTGACTTGATCTGAGTGTGGGATTTAGACTAGCATATCTCATACCCTTTGCTCACCTTTATATGAGGCTGGAGTGATTTTCATTCAGCTAGGTCCTTGTTAGGCTCTTTACATTTCCCAAAGAGATACTGTCCTATTCTGAGCCAGGCTACACATGATTTTGCTTTTAGTTGGCAACATAGAGTATTTGAACTGTAAGTATTTGTTAGGGAGGAAGTTCTAAGCCTAGTATCTAGAGACGCTCTGTGAAGAGACATACTATGTATAGGTCAAAGCCTGAATACAAACGCTTGGCCTTGTCCCAGTTTGGGGATGGATTCATCTACAGCTTTTGACCTCATTAAGCTTCTGTCATTACTTTGTGGCCCTGGGTGGCCTGTTTCTAGTAGGAGTAAAAACAGAGCTGATCAAACACAGCTTCTGTGTTAGCTTCTATGTGCTGCTCATCAGAGACACCTGCTTGCTCACTTCCCGTTCCTGAGTGCTCTAATAAGATCTTTGCTGACTCTTCTTCCCTGCCATGGACAACTCTGGATTCAACCTCTCATCTTCCTGGATATCCATCAGGACCTCTGCTGAAGCACAAATACCAACTACCTCTAAACTGGCAAGGCAAATCAGTGGAAACTCGATCTAACATTCTAATACACATATTTTGAGTGTCTGCTATATATCAAGCACTATTCTAGGCACGAAGATTATATAGTGGGTCAGACTTGACACTGCTCTTCAGTAACTCATGGTCTAAAAGCAGGCTGAACAAATTGTCGACCTCAGGGAGTTAGAGATGGCTTTGCAGAGGATTTGCCCAGATGGGTGGAGCAGGCCTGCCTGCCAGAGGGAATAATAAGTAGAGTGAATAACATGTAGACGGAATAACATAACATTAGGATGATGTCAGTGGGAAACTGTGATTTACTTCATAAAATTTACTCAATAAGCGACTCAATTTTAGCAGGAAAATTGAAACGTAAAGGGCAAAGTTAAATATATACAAACATTATAAAATCTTCAAAGATTTCAGTACGCAAAGGTAAAAGTGGGCTGAGAAGAGTAAAGTGGTTGGTAGCCATGACTGAGTGTAGGAAGAAGTGTAGGCAGATACCTAAGGCAACTAGTCATAGCTCTTCCTGCTCCCAATTGACTTTTATCAACTCAAGTATGTGCTTGCCTTGAACAAAGCACAAAACCATGTTGAATTTTACTTGGCTTATTTATCTTTCTCCCACCAGGCTCTGAGTTCCTTGAGGTCAGGGACTGGTTTTCATTCCTCTTTGTACCTCAGTGTCTAGCCTATATACCAAGTTCCTAGCATATAGTCAGCATCTAATAAAAGTTTATAGACTATTGAATTCTTGCTTCTTATCATTAGGACTTCTGGCTTTGTGTTACCGACCTTAACCTGACAGACAACCAGGCACAAACCTGTGCGTGTGTGTCTATTCATTTAAGGGGAAGGAGTAGATATTTATTAAGTGTGGACTATGAGCCAGGTACTGGAAAAGTACTGGAGGTATAGTGCTAAATAAAACCAACAGGGCCCTTGTTCTCTGGGAGCTTGGAGATATCATCTACAATGCTATATATTTCACCCCAGAATTCCTTCTGTGTCAGATACTATGTGTATTGGCTTTTTTTAGCATGTGTTCTGATCGCCTTCAGGAAAGACAACAACTACATTTCCCAGATTCCCTTGCAACCAACGGTGTGGATATGATTTATGTTCCCTGGATTAGATGGAGGTAAGTGATGTCAGAGGTGGTATTTGAGGTATTCATTTTGTTGGTACAGCTCATAGAGTAGTATAGATGGCTCAGGAACCAGGGATTCTGGTTTTAGCTTTGGTGGTCCTCAAATCAACACGGTGGTAGAAGCTACCTGATTATCAGCTTCCTGATTGCGGTGGTGCTATCGGTTCCCTTGGAGGGCCAGTTCGCACTGTGGCTCTGGGAGTCACTTCCAGTGACCCAGCCTAGACCTACTACTTCAATCCTTTAATTTTGTAAGTATCACTTTCCTATATTAAATCTCTGCTTAAGCTAGCCAAATGGGCTTCTGTTATCTGCAATGGAAACTGGATTGATAGATTCTCTTTTTCTTCTAGGGAAGAATTATTTGCTCCAGGTTTGGGATTACCAGAGCTTTTGATTAAAACCTCTGTTGTGGTTTACGTTAACCATTCATTAGGTAGGTTTCTGTGCCTCACTTTCTATACACTGCATTGTATGCTGGGCTGGCCTCCTTGTCTCTCTGGCTTCGTGTTGGGTGCTGGCCCTTGGAAGAACTGGCTGAAGCTTACAAGATGGAAGGGAAGGGAAAGTTCTGGATTCTGGCTCTAGCAGTGATTGCTGCTGGGGCAGGAGGGTGATTCCAGATACTTGACGCTGAGGAAGAGGCAGCACCTCCTTTGGCAACTCCACAAGCATCTAGAATAACATCTCTAATAGGATCTCAACAGATTCAGACTCATGGCCTCCACATGGGGTTGGGGGGGGTGTCAGCCGTTTCTGTCTTTCGCTCCTTCAGCAGCCATTTCTCCTTCTCCCTTTTGCTTTCCCAGACCTTCCAATTTTTATAAGGAATTCTCTCTATTAAATTACCTTTTTGAGAAAACTGGAGTAGTTTCTGTTTTCTTGATGGGATCCTGTCAGATATAGAGTACATCTGAACATGTAAATATTTCATCTGTTTATGGAGCTTTGTGTTTATCTCTGCCATTTGTGTCCTCCATCCCTCATTGTATATACTTTATGAAAGCAAGGACCTTCTTTCATTCATTTTTAAAAATTCCTGATGCCTAGAACAGATTCTGTCTAGTATCAAATATATATTTTCGAAAAAATGAATTAGTGAATATTGTTTGCAGCTTACAGATCTAAGTTTGTTGCCCCAACCTGGTAACCTGATATAGGGTAACTTGATATGGTAGCATTCTTGAGCTGGATTTACTCCTTGATTAAGATGATTCTGCTCACAGGGGCCTTGCAGGTGGGTCTAGACATCAAGGAAATGGGAAAAGCTGCTTGTTAATTTTAGTCTTACAGAGTAATTAGGTGATAAATTACAACCTCAAGCTGGTTTTTTGAGTCATAGGATCCTACGGGAGAAATGTAAGCAATAATTAGAATTGAGAGTCTGGAGACAGTCTGCAGCTTGGGGTTGAGAGAAGAGAAGGCAGTGGGTGAGCCAAGACAGCACCTCTCCTTGACTCCCAATTCTGAAGAGCAGCAGAACACTTCAGTGCCATGCACAATAAAAGAGCTGGAATATGGCCATCAATGAATACAGATTTTAATAGTATTCAACTGTTTATACGGTCCATGGTCTGGGTCTTTATTTCCAAGTTCACTTGTACTATGTTTAACTAAAACCCATTAGGCTTAGTGTTCAAGGCACTGAGATAATTAACAAATGATTTGGGGGAAAAAGAAAATGCTCACTCCATTTCAGGTAGAAGTTTGAGTTCTCATGAGAGCAATAATGGCAGCTGGATCCAAAGGAAAGAATAGAGGCCTAGAAATACACTATTATTCAAAGGTTACACAGGAACATTTTGCCACAGAGAGCGAACATCAATTTACTCACATCTAAACAACCTATTTACCAAAGGCTTTCCTTTATGAACCAGTGACTTCACACAGCGCCTCAAAGCCTGAACACTTGGATACCAAGGATATTGTTTCCTAGCAACAATAACTACACAGAAGCTCTCAAAATTTCCTCTCAGCCCCTGGGGACTTCTTAGTGGTGCAGAAAGTACAGATAAAATTAAGTTGATGTCAATGGATAAAGATGCATGGAGCTAGTACAAATGTAGAAGGATCTGGATGTTAGCGTTTCTCTTCATTATTTGAAACATTCTATTTTGGATACATTTTCTAATCTGGAAATAAAAATTACTCCCCACTGTGTTTAATAGACCTGAGAGGATGGTCTAAAATTGTACTTAAATTGTGTTTTAGATAATGTAGATATTCAAGCTTCTAATCCATGAGTGGGCGGAAATAAATGTATTTCCCTTTGAGGAGCAGCCATAGCCTCACCTCACCTTTCCTGGTGTGGAGCTTGATTGGCTTAGGCCAATTGTTAAAATATCATCCCCTTTGCTGGAGCGACTGGCTCAAGATTAGGCAATAATCCAGATCTAAAACAATCAGCTCACAGCAATCTCCTGATCCAATTATTTCTTGGAAATAGGGAGGTGACCCAAACTGGTTCACTTCTGGAGAAATCTGGGACATTTGTTCAAAAGTTAGAGGAGAGATTTCCCTCTCTCTTTTAGTTGTCAGCACATAAGAAATGTTGAGCGGAAAGTGGCTGGTCCAGTTACAGGAGCCAATATACTCCCTTCCTATATTCATCAGTCCCTACTTACACTTATTGAAGTGTCCTGGATCACACTCACGATCAGCATTTCAACTATTGTTAGAAAATGACCTATTGAAATAAATCTAATAGTCTGCCACTCCCCAGTTCTTCCTTCTCCTTCTACACGAGGGCAGAAATATTAGGAGTTTATCAGTACCTCTGTTCTTATAGTTGTGTAGATACTTTATATTAAAAGGTTATTAGATATTTATAATTGTGCATCTCAGCAGCAGATAAGGATGCCAAACAGGTGTAATCTTTCCAATGGCTCCAAATCTGTTACAACATTTATTCTAAAAGCTTATTTGGATTCCTTTCTCACCCACATCTGTACCACTGTGATATCCTAAGAAGTTGTAAACAAACTGTGGAAGATATATATATATATATATATATATATAATTATGTTCAGGTAGCCAACATATAGTACATCATTAGTTTCTGGTGTAGTGCTCAACGATTCATCAGTTGTGTATAAAACCCAGTGCTCATCACAACACATGCACTCCTTAATACCCATCATCCGGTTACCCCCTCCCCCACCCCCTCCCCTCTGTAACCCTCAGTTTGTGTCCTGGAGGCCGGAGTCTTTTAGTAGGTATTTATCCCAAAGATACAGATGTAGTGAAAAGAAGGGGCACATGAACCCCAATGTTCATAGCAGCAAAGTCCACAATAGCCAAACTATGGAAGGAGCCGAGATGCCCTTCAACAGACGAATGGATAAAGAAGATGTGGCTCATATATACAATGGAATATTACTCAGCCATCAGAAAGGATGAATACCCACCATTTACTTCGACATGGGTGGGACTGGAGGGGATTATGCTAAGTGAAATAAGTCAAGCAGAGAAAGGCAATTATCATATGGTTTCACTCATATGTGGAACATAAAGAATAGTGCAGAGGACCACTGGGGAAGGGAGGGAAAACTGAACGAGAAGAAATCAGAGAGGAAGACAAACCATGAGAGACTGTGGAAGACATATTTTTAAAATGTTCTCACAGTATAAAAAACCATAAGTACAAATCTGTGCAGCAATCCACTTAATGTTTGACTCCTGTCTGACAAAATACTGTTGGAGTGGTCACCCAGTCCCCAGGGATGGCTATCAATTGTTAATTAGGTTTGTAGGTGATCATTAGAAAATATGTCCTTATAATAAGTAAAAATTCATCTTACAGGAGGGCATTCACTGTCAGATCATTGTCTACCCATTGTGTTAATAGAAGACAAACCCAGTGCCTTTCTACATGAGAGTACCTCCCATTTTCTGAGGACAACTCTTCTGATCCCTTTCAGTCTTTCATTCTCCTGGCTCTGGTCTCTCCCAGGATATCCTGTCTATGAAGCTTTCTCTGCTCAGTAGTTTCCAGGTTGCTTATATGCCCCTTGAAGTGCAGAGTCCCAAACTGAGAGGTGGCTATGTCTACCCTGTCTCTTCTATCTGAGTTATCTGGCTCCTTTCCCTTACTCCCAAGGTTAATTCTGCTCTGGTCATTGAGCCACTCCTGATTGATTTAAGAATTCAGCAGCAGCAGGTTTGGAATTACATGATGTCCTTCAGATTTGGAATCGTAGAGTCCAGGCATGTTTTCTAGTTTCTTAAGCATCTCCTGAGGAGCCCCCTTATTTTCAGCCAGATCTAGGACCCAGTGCACTTCTCAGGATTCTACCCACTCCTGTCAAGCCTTGGCATCTCCTGTGTTTGGCCAATATGAAAATTCCCAGAATGATTTTTCGAGAGTCCTTGATTGCTCAATACCACCTAGTCCATTAATACATACACTAGATATCTAGTGTATACAAGTATACACTAGATCATCTCTATTTAAAGACTTTTAGACCGCGGGCACTTTTGTTTTTGGAGACACCTTCGCACATTATATTCACTACATTAAAATGCATTAACATCTCATGTTAAACATACTTTACATGTCACTATAAAAGCATTGGGTTTTAGCTGACTTGTTAATGTTCTTTTTGTTTTAAGATTGTACTGTATATATTTGTTTTGTATATATGTGTATATACATGTGTGTGTGTTTTGTTATATTTATTTTAAGATTGTACTGTATCGTATATATTTGTTTTAAGATTGTAGTTTTCTCTATGTATTTTTGAGCCAATAATTTAAGACACTTTGCCTGATGGCGAAATGGCTTGGCTGGATCCCAGATACCAATAGGGCTTTAGTGCATTGCCTAAGATCTCCTTCCAAGGTTTCTTTATTTGAAATGTATCCGGTTCCTCTTAAATATCTTACTGATGGGAATCCTGCTATGATCATCAGATCTCCTGACCCTAATTGTTGGCCTGTCCTGATTTCTAAATTAGCTAGCCACCTGTAATTTCTCAGAGTGAAATTGCCTGGCAGGTTGGACTGCCTGCAATAGCTATACCCTTGGGTTGTCCAGGTGCCATCTCTGAGACTGAAGTGTGGGTGGCTAAAAAGGAGCAAGACTTTGATATTCTAGTCACTGGTCTTGCTGGTCTTCTATTAAAGCAGCACAAGTTCAAATTGGCATTTTGACAGTCATATTTCCCCCCCCTTCAGACTCAAATATAGGATCTAATATTGTCCCCATTAAATGTTATCGAATTCAATTTGACTTGCTGTTCTAGCCTGTTGAGGGTTTTTGTTTTTTTTTAAATCCTTATTTGCTCACCCTCTTAGTTTCATGTTATCTTCAAATTTGATACAAGTGCCTTTTAGCATTATTCCCTTGATTGAGACAAATGCGGAATGAGACAAAGATTCCGGAGACTCCGGCCTCCAGGACACAAACTGAGGGTTACAGAGGGGAGGGGGTGGGGGAGGGGGTAACCGGATGATGGGTATTAAGGAGTGCATGTGTTGTGATGAGCCCTGTAACACTCTCTTGGCAATATCCTTCTAGGTTGATATCAAAAGTCTTTGATCAGCACTTTACAGGGTGGCACTGGAACTTATCCATTTAATATTTGCCTAACTGTTTTCGCCTTGAGTCTGTATATCTGTGTTTATCACATTTTCCTGATTCGCTGATTTTGCAATCCTATCAGATAAAGTGAGGTCTGTTTTTTGACTTCAGAGAAAGCGAGCTGCTTCCATCAATTACGGATTCCCCTTCTATGGGGTCCGGGGCTCGAATCCCACTCAGACTGAATCAGTCTCATCAGCCTAGGGGGTCTTAGAATTTTCCTTTCTTCCCTTCTGGAAGCCTGTACGCTCATGATAATAACCTTCCCTTCACAACGTCAAGTTTCCTTTAATAAGTGCTAATTAATTTATGTAAGTGCCTACATTTTAGGGAAATTTTTGGTCACAGATAAGAACCAGTGGTGCTCTATTGCCAAAATCAGTGGTGGGGTAAAAGATAATCACACTTGGAAACCCTAGAATCTTATTATGAAATGTTTGTCTAATATGTTTGTTGCCAACAAAATTTTCTCAAAATAAACAGCCACCAGCCATTTATATTTTATTTGTCTTAATTGTCAAAGGGAGAATATTTTAAGTCTCAGAAAAAAATTATCTATCTCTTTCCAATTTACATTAACAATCATGGAGTAGATTTTTCCGGAATATTTATGGTCAATTTTTTTTATAGTCTTAAAACCGTTTTTGCATTGTGTATATATTTAATGAATATCCCAACTCCCGTACACTCACTCCTTAAAAAAATAACTTGGGCAAAAGATGGAAATAAATGTGACGGTTAACTCTTGTTTCTAAGTCCTGCCAAGATCTGGGTACACCTTTCTTGAAGATGAATTTCACACTATTTCAACTGAATAAAACTTGTACTCTTTGTAAATTTCTGTAAGAACTCTCTTCCAAAACTGAGACAGTCTTTGCTTCTTACTGCTGTCACAGAGAAGAGAGGGCCTTGCTTGTTCAACTCATCTCAGATGAGGTCTTGGAGTTATGGTGGTTAGAAGTCACCACCTCTGTCAGCAATTTCTGCTCTGGATATAAAGGAAGATCAAAACCCCTCTCCATTTTGAAAGCTTTGTTTGGTTGTGGTCCTTTACACCTATATTCTCTAAGCAGTGGAATGACCACATTCACTTGAACATATGAGAAAAGAATTAACCCATAAGCAGAGAATCTAGTATGTCAATATCAGAATGTCATTTAAGACTGTTTTAAAATCCTATTTAGGATTGTATATTATTTAAGAATGCTTGATCTAGGGGGCACCTGGGTGGCTCGGTTGGTTAAGCTCCCAGCTCTGGTTTTGGCACACATCATGATCTCATGGGTTGTGGGATTCAGCCCCACATAGGGCTCTGCACTCAGTGGGGAGTCTGCTTCAAGATTCTCTCCCTCTGCCCCTGCCCCTGCTCACATGCGCTCTCTTTCTCTCTCTCTCAAATAAATAAATCTTAAAAAGATGTTTGATCTATTGGGCATCCTTAAAGGTGTACATTATTGTTTTATTTAAAAGAATAAAAAATGAAATCAGGCCTAGAGAAAGAGGTCGCCTCTGAATTTGGTAAGAACCCAAAATGTTACATGCGGCCTTATGTCTAAAGTGCAAATAATCTTTGAAGATAATAAGACCGTGAACAAGTCAAGTAGAAACCAAGGCAATTACCCAGCTAATCCAAATGTAATATTAGTTTACCCTTACTGCTTTGGCAACGTTGCTGCTGGCCTGAAACCCTAGATTAATCGTTTAGATGATAATCCCAGGTATGTAGTTTAATTTTCATGACCACTTTATATCTAAAATGCGGAAAATGATTCAGAGTATCTTTATGGCATTTTTATTTTGATAAGTCATGTGCATCCTAGTTTGATTGCTTGTGAGTCCACCCCTGAATGGTTACTGAAAAATTCTTCTTTCCTTTTTTTTTGGAGTGCCACTTTTCACTGACAAATTTTAATGATAAGAAATGGTGATTTGTCAATAAAACACATTTTGGGAGAATGCATTAAAAATTAAATTAGTTTTTGATGCAGTGTTCCATGACTCATTGTTTGTGCATAACACCCACTGCTCCATGCAGAACGTGCCCTCCTCAATACCCATCACCAGGCTAACCCATCCCCCTACCACTGCATCAAAAACTAATGATGTAATATATGGTGATTAACATAACAATAAAAACAGTAAAAAAAAAAGTAAAAAAAATTAAATTAAAAAAACTCCACCCAAACAACTTACGGTAAAATATTTACGGCATGCTGTTAAGAGAAAATAAGCATCCTAAAAATGCATGCATATGTGTATATATAATCAAGCATATGTATGGAAGTAGTTAATAGTAGTTATGTACAGATGTTAGGATTTGGGGTGTTTTTTTAATTTAAATTTTTAAATTTAAGTTCAAGTTCGTTAACATACAGTGTAGCATTAGTTTCAGGAGTAGAATTTAGTGACTCATCACTTACAAATAACACCCAGTGCTAATCCCAACAAGTACCCTCCTTAATGCCCATCACCTTCTTAGCCCATCCTCCTTCCCACCTCCCTCCCACAACCTTCAGTTTGTTCTCTGTATTTAAGAGTCTCTTATGGTTTGCCTTCCTCTCTGTTTTTATCTTATTTTATTTTTCCTTCCCTTCCCCTATGTTCATCTATTTTGTTTCTTAAATTCCACAAATAAGTGAAATCATACGATATTTGTCTTTTTCTGACTTATTTTGTTTAGCGTAATTCACTCTAGTTCCATCCACATTGTTGCAATTGGCAAGATTTTATTCTTTTTGACCACCAAGTAATATTTATATATACCATATCTTTTTTATCCATTCGTCAGTCGATGGATATTTGGGCTCTTTCCATAATTTGGCTATTGTTGATAGTGCTGCTGTAAACATTGGGATGCATGTGCTCCTTCAAATCAGCACTTTTGTATTCTTTGGATAAATACCTAGTAATGCAATTGCTGGGTCATAGGGTAATTTTATTTTTAACTTTTTGGGGAACCTCCATACTAATTTCTAGAGTGACTGCACCAGTTTGCATTCACACCAACAGCATAAGAGGGTTCCCCTCTTTTCACATCCTTGTTAACATCTGTTGTTTCCTGAGTTGTTAATTTTAACCATTCTGACAGGTGTGAGGCGGTATCTCACTGTGGTTTTGATTTGTATTTCCCTGATGCCGAGTGATGTTGAGGATCTTTTCATGTGTCTGTTAGCCATCTGGATGTCTTTTTTGGAAAAATGTTTATTCGTGTCTTCTGCCCATGTCTTAACTGGATTATTTGTTTTTTTGGTGTTGAGTTTGATAAATTCTTTATAAATTTTGGATACTAACCCTTTATCAGATATGTCATTTGCAAATATCTTCTCCCATTCCATAGGTTGCCTTTAGTTTTGTTGATTGTTTCCTTTGCTGTGCAGAAGTTTTTATCTTGATTGAGTCCCAATAGTTCATTTTTGCTTTTGTTTCCCTCGCCTCCGGAGATGTGTCTAATAAGAAGTTGCTCTGGTTGAGGTCAAAGAGGTTGCTGCCTGTGTTCTCCTCTAGGATTTTGATGGTTTCCTGTCTCACAATTTAAGTCTTTCATCCATTTTGAATTTATTTTTGTGTATGGTGTAAGAAAGTGGTCCAGTTTAATTCTTCTGCATGTTGCAGAGATTGTCTTTTTTCTATTGGACATTCTTTCCTGCTTTGTTGAATATTAGTTGGCCATATAGTTATGCCTCCATTTCTGGGTTCTCTATTCTGTTCCATTGATCTATGTGTCTTTGTGTGTGTGTGTGTGTGTGTGTGTGTGTGTGTGTGTGTGCCAATACCATACTGTCTTGATGATTACAGCTTTGTAATACAGCTTGAAATCCAGAATTGTGATGTCTCCCATTTTGCTTTTCTTTTCCAACATTACTTTGGCTATTTTGGGGTCTTTTGTGGTTCCATACAAATTTTAGAATTGTTTGTTCTAGCTCTGTGAAAAATGTTGGTGTTATTTTGATATGGATTGCATTGAATGTGTAGATTGCTTTGGGTAGTATAGACATTTTAGTAATATTTGTTCTTTCAATCCATGAGCATGAAATGTTTTCCCATTTCTTTGTGTCTTCTTCAATTTATTTCATAAGTGTTCTATAGTTTTCAGTGTACAGATATTTTACCTCTTTGGTTAGGCTTATTCCTAGGTATCTTATGGGTTTTGATGCAATTGTAAATGGGATAGTTTCTTTGATTTCTCTTTCTGCTGCTTCATTATTGGTGTATAGAAATGCAACAGACTTGGATGAATTCATGTATTAGTTCCAGCAATTTTTTGGTAGAGTTTTTTGGGTTTTCTACCTAGAGTACCATGTCATCTACAAATAGTGAAAGTTTGACTTCTTCCTTGCTCTTTTGGAGGCCTTTTATTTCTTTTTGTTTTCTGATTGCTGAGGCTAGGACTTCCAGTACTATGTTGAACACCAGTGGTAAGAATGGACACCCTGTTCCTGACCTTAGGAGAAAAGCTCTCAGGTTTTTCCCATTGAGGATAGTATTAGCTGGGGGTCTTTCATATATGGCCTTATGATGTTGAGGTATGTTCATTCTATCCCTACTTTCTTGATGGTTTTTATCAAGAAAGGATGCTGTATTTTGTCAAATGCTTTTTCTGCATCTACTGAGAGAATCATATGGTTCTTTTTCTTTTATTAATGTGGTATATCACGTTGATTGATTTGTGGATATTGAACCATTCCTGCAGACCAGGAATAAATCCCACTTGATCATGGTGAATAATCCTTTTAATGTACTGTTGGATTCAATTAGCCGGTATCTTGTTAAGAATTTTTGCATCCATGTTCATCAGGGATACTGGTCTGTAATTCTCCTTTTCAGTGGGGTCTTTGTCTCATTTTGGAATCAAGGTAATTCTGGCCTCATAGAATGAGTTTGGAAGTTTTCCTTCCATTTCTATTTTGTGGAACAGCTTCAGAAGAATAGGTATTAATTTTTCTTTAAATGTTTGGTAGAATTCCCTGGGGAAGGCATCTGTGCTTGGAGTCTTGTGTGTTGGGAGAGTTTTGATTATTGATTCAATTTCTTTGCTGGTTTTGGGCCTACTCAAATTTTCTATTTCTTCCTATTTCAGTTTTGGTAATTCATATGTTTCTAGGAATTTATCCATTTCTTCCAGGTTGCCTAATTTGTTGGCATATAATTGCTCATAATATTCTTTTATAATTGTATTTCTGTGGTGTTGGTTGTATTGCTCCTCTTTCATTCATGATTTTATTTATTTGGGCCTTTTCTCATTTCTTTTTGATAAGGCTGGCTAGCGGTTTATCAATTTTGTTAATTCTTTCAAAAAACCAGCTCCTACTTTTTTTTTTAATTTCTATATCATTTATTTCTGCTCTAATCTCAATTATTTCCCTTCCTCTGCTGTTTTAGCTTTTATTTACTGTTCTTTTTCCAGCTCCTTTAGGTGTAAGGTTAGGTTGTAGATTTAAGACTTTCCTGCTTCTTGAGGAAGGCCTGTATTGCTATATACTTCCCTCTTATGAATCTTTGCTGCATCCCAAAGATTTTGGACGGTTGTGTTTTCATTTTCATTTGCTTTCATGTATTTTTTTTTAAATTTCTTCTTTAATTTCCTGGTTAAACCATTCATTCTTTTGCAGGATGTTCTTTAACCTTCATGTATTTGTGGTCTTTCCAAATTTTTTCTTGGGGTTGACTTCAAGTTTCATAGCATTGTGGTCTGACAATATGTATGGTATACTCTGAAATCTTTTTGTACTGGTTAAAGACTGATTTATGTGACCCAGTGTGTGACCTATTCTGGAGAATGTTCCATGTGCACTCGAAAAGAATGTATATTCTGCTGCTTTAGGATGAAATGCTCTGAATATGTCTGTTAAGTCCATCTGGTCCAGTGTGCCATTCAAAGCCATTGTTTCCTTGTTGATCTTCTGCTCAGATGATCTGTCCTTTTCTGTGAGTGGAGTGTTAAAGTCCCTTACTATTATTATATTATTATCAATGAGCTTCTTTAAGTTTGTTATTAATTGATTTATATATTTGGCTGCTCTCAAGTTTGGGGCAAAATTATTTACAATTGTTGGATCTTCTCATTATATAGACCCCTTTATTATGATATAGTGCCTTTCTCCAACTCTTAATACAGTCTTTGGCTTAAAATCTAGTTTGTCTGATATAAATATGGCTACTCCAGCTTTCTTTTGATTTCCATTAGCATGATAAATGGTTCTCCACCACCTCACTTATAATCTGGAGGTATCTTACAATCTGGAGGTATATTACAATCTGGAGGTAACAGATCTAAAATGAGTCTCTTGTAAGCAGCATATCAATGGGTCTTTTTTTTTCTTTATCCATTCTGATACTCTGTGTCTTTTGATTGGAGCATTGAGTCCATTTACATTCAGAGTAATTACTGATAGATATGAATTTAGTGCCGTTGTATTACCTGTAGAGTCACTGTTCCTGTAGATTATCTCTGTTTCTTTCTAGTCTTTGTTGCTTTTGGTCTCTCTTTCCCAAAGGGTCCCCTTTAGTATTTCTAGCAGAGTTGGTTTAGTGTTCACAAGCTCCTTTAGTTTTTGCTTATCTTGGAAACTCTTTATCTCTCCTATTCTGAATGACAGCCTTGCTGGATTAAGTATTCTTGGCTGCATATTTTTCCCATTTAGGATGTTGAATATATCATGCCACTTTTTTCTGGCCTGTCAAGTTTCTGTGGACAGATCTGCTGCTAACCTTGTGTGTCTACCCTTGTAGGTCAGAGAACTTTTTGTTGCTAGCTGCTTTTAGAATTATCTCTTTATCTTTGTATTTTGCAAGTTTCACTAAATTGTTTTGGTGTTGACATGTTTTTGTTGATTTTCAGGGGAAGTCTTTGTGCCTCTCGGACTTGAATGCCTGTTTCTTTCCCCAGGTTAGGGAAGTTCTTAGCTATAATTTGTTCAAATAAACCTTCTGCCCCCTTTTCCTGCTCTTCTTCTTCTGGGACTCCTATGATAAAGATATTATTGTGCTTTTTGGAATTGCTGAGTTCCCTAAGTCTACATTTGCAATCTAATAGTTTTCTTTCCTTCTTCTTTCAGCTTCATTATTTCCCATAATTTTATCTTCTATATTACATATATGATCTTTGGCTTCTTCCATCTTCATTGTGATTACATCCATTCAGTTTTGCATATCAGTTATAGCATTTTTTATTTCAGCCTGACTAGTTTTTAGGTCTTTTATCTCAGCAGCCAGGGTTTCTCTGGTGTCTTCTATGCTTTCAAGACTGGCTACTATTCTTATGATTATTGTTTTAAATTCTTCTTCAGATATATTGCTTATATCAGTTTTGAGCAAATCCCTGGTTGTGATTTCTTCTTGATCTTTCTTTTGGGGAGAATTCCTTCATCCTGACGTTATGTTTATGTTTCTATCTTTTGCATATTATGAATACTTGTTATGTTTCCTGCTCCCGAGAGTAATGTTATATGAAGAAAGGGTCATACACTGTCCAGGGCCTGGTGCTTCAGGAAACGTTTCTGCTGTGTGCTGTGTGTACTCTGCTGTTGTATATTGGCTGCTCTTTCCCACAGGTCAGTCCTCTAATGAGTTCCTCCATGCTTGCAGTGAGGAGTGTTTGGACCTTTAACTAGGTGTGCTGTGATTTGTTTAAGATAACCTTGGAAAAAAAAATGCCTGATCCAAAAAAAGAAAAGGAACAAAAAAGCAAACAGACAAACAAAAACTATAAGCCTAATTACAAAGAGTAAGAAAGAAAGAAAGAAAAAAAGAATCTTGATCCAAAAAAATGAGAAAAGGAAACAAACCAATGAACCAACAAACAAAAAACTATAAGCCTGATACCAAAGAAAAAAATAAGAAAAAAAAAGGTTAAAAAAAATAGAGAGAAAGCTTGGTCGTATTTCCCTCAGAACTGAAGCTGATGGTTTGGACCACTCTATGATCAGTAGACTTGATATATGCAGGAGGCCTGTGTTAGTCTTCTGAGGAAGAGGTCCACTGAGCTGGCTCACAGTCAGATCTGTCCTTGTAAACATGCCCCTGCGGGGCACAAAGGGATGGGGTTTGGTGTAAGCAACTCCAGCCTCCACTGGGGGCGCTGTGTTTCCCTCTGAAGTCTGACCCTGTCGGTGGGTGGGCGGAGGGGTGGAAGACGGCATCACTCCAACCCTCTCTCTTCCCTGGGGAGGGGAACTTGAAGCCACTGCTTTTCAGGAGGCCCTCACAGAAAAGCGAACAATCTCCTCTTCTGTGTCCCAGGTTTTCATCAGATCTCTGCCGTAATCTGCCTTCCCCAGGGCCGTTGCATGCCTGGCACCACAGTTCTGTGTTTCAACTCTGGCCAGAGCCTGGGATTCAAAACTCCAAATCTTAAAGGGCTCGGCAAGGCTTGGACCTGCTCTCCTCGCCCAGAGAAGAGCCTTGCAGCACTGTGCCCAGCACCATTCTGTCCCGGGAAAGCAGTCACAGAGCTGCGCACGTGGTGGCTGGAGTCTATGAAGTCCAGCGACAAGTTTCCGCCAGGTTATCTGCCCTCTGCATGAGCCTCTGTCCCCTGCTGCTGAACGGCTGCTCAATGTCACCAGGCGGGCCTTTGGTCCTTGCAGAGGCAATATACCCTCTTCCAAATGTACTCCAGGAAGGGGACTGATATCTCTTAGTGCGGCCGAGGGGATTCCCTCACCACAGTGTATTGTGTGAACCCTTCACACCGTTCTCTCTCTCTGTCCCTGACTTTACTCTGCGAAAAGGGTTCCCTCCCCTCCGTGGCATCCCGGCTTTTCTCTCCCCCAGTTCCCAGCTCTGAACCTTGTATCTGCCACGTTCTCTCCCTCCAGTTGTGTAGCTTGTTTTCTTAATCCTCAATTTCCTAGTTGCTCAAAATGATTTGATGTTGATCTAGCTGTGTGTGAGGGTCGAAGCAAGCTCAGGCTCCCAGGACTCCTCTGCCATCTTAACTCCTCCTTGGTGATTTTTTTTTTTAATTCCAAAAATTTCATGTGGTAAACATGTAATGCTTTAAAATTTTTTTTAAAGATTTTATTTATTCATTTTTGTGAGGGGGAGAGAGAGAGAGCATAAATGGGGGGCAGAGGGAAAAGCAGACTCCCCACCAAGCAGGGAGCCCGATGTGGGACTCAATCCCAGGACCCTGGGATCATGACCTGAGCTGAAGGCACACGCTTAACCGACTGAGACACCCAGGCCCCACAGGTAATGCTTTTAAAAATAAAACCCCAATACATTTTTGTGTGTGTGTGTCCTAAAGTTGTCCAAATGTATCTTGGTAAAGTGAACTTCAAATCTGTGAATATTACTTAAATAACCTGCAGAGGGCACTCAAGACCTTCCAAATTCGTAGGCAGAGTCAGGATATTGTCTGAAAATTTTATTTTTTTAGTAGCAGGAGTTTTAGATTTTTCCTGATGATTTCAGCTTTGGCTCACTGATGCTTACAAGGTTTTATTTTAAAATTCTTTTATGTTAAAAGACACTAGAAAAATTGTGATTAATATACCTTGTCACAAACTCAAAATTTCAGCTAGGAATATGTTTAGATTTAAAACACACGACTTTAATTGATTGCTATAGTAACTATAACAAATTACCTGTTTTGCTATATTTAATGCTTAAGTTATAATCTTTTTACAGGACAGTCTTTACTATTTTAGCTATGCTTGAGTTAACAAATATCTTAAAATATCTTATTTTAAAGGACAGTCTTTACTATTTTAGCTATGCTTGAGTTAACAAATATCTATGTGCAGCAAATAGTATGCATTTTGCATTTCTCTCAGTTATTATGATTATGCTGCTGGTAAAAATATAATGTATTAAATTAAAAAAATGACCATTCCATCTGGTCAGAGTTTATTTTCAACTTATACTAATTATTTGTGCAGTCTTTGATTTCTTTTAGGTATGTATTTTAGTCTCATATCCCTTTTTCAGTCACACTTGGACGATATTTACTGAGAGTCACCCAATCTAATTTCTAAATTGAATGCTTTCCCCATTTGTGGACATGAAGTATGTAGTCTCTGTCCTGGGTTTTCAGAGATGTATTGCACACAACCTATCATAATCTATATAGTGGCAAGCTCTTGTATCCAAGACAAGTAAATTTTATTTCCCAATGAGATAGATTTCTCCTGCAATTATCAGCCATCTTCAAATATCCCATATTTTTTGGCTTCCCTCTGGGAGCGGGTTGGATAGCCTTAGCAGCTAGGAGGCCATGTATTTTTGTGGCTGAGAAACTATTACATGTTCTTGTATAATTTTTTGGCTTTGGAAATCCATGGGGCTAGAATGTTGTAGAGCTGACAGTTCGCAGTTTGTATCTCTAGCTTATCTGCACTCATTTCCACGTGCTAGATTGGTGTCATGGAGGTTATTGTGGTAGGCATGTTGGGCACATTATTATCTGTGTTTTAAAAATTGCTTTGTGTCTGGGTATGACAGAAAAAAAAACTATCTGTTACTGGTTTTGCTGGAATGGAGCTGATTTTTTGCTGTATGTAATTTGGCAGTTACATTGATGAAACATGTGGCTTGCTGCCATTTTATTTATGTTGAGGGCTTTATTTCTGATGTCCACAAAATAGAG
Source organism: Zalophus californianus (assembly GCF_009762305.2). Classification (NCBI taxonomy): domain Eukaryota; kingdom Metazoa; phylum Chordata; class Mammalia; order Carnivora; family Otariidae; genus Zalophus; species Zalophus californianus. The sequence continues at coordinate 39,181,097 of NC_045596.1, read as the reverse complement.
AGACAGACAAATGTAGATTTCTCTTTGAAGCTGCTTGGTATGAAGTTTGGGAGCAGCAGTTAGAAAAGGGTGTTGCTCTGTGGTTATTGCCTGACCTCAGGCTGGGGAAGAAAAGTGGTGATTATCATTTTCACTTTTCAGAGGGGGAAAATGAAAATATGGACTTCCATGACCTGATTGGGAAAGCCGAACGCTTCCAAGTTTCTAACTGTGGAAATGGGGCCAGTAATCTGTGCTACCTGACTCATAGGGAAGATAAAAAAGGTCATTTTGCAAAGTTACAGCAACAGAGCGCTTCTTAGAAGCATTCTATCATCAGAATACTTAGAAGCATTACACAGCCATCACATGTTGCTTAGGGTGAGTTTATAGAAGCAGTTCTCAAATGAGAGTGATTGACCCTGCCCAAGGGACATTTGGCAACATCTGGAGACATGTTTGGTTGTTAAAATTTGGGATGAGTGCTACTAGTTTCTAGTAAGTAGAGGCCAGGGATGATGCTGAATGTCCTGTGATGATCAGGATAGTTTTCCACCAGAATTATCCAGGTCGACATGTCAATAGTGCTGATGTTGAGAAGCCCTGGCTATAGAATGCTGTGGTTGGTAAAAGTGTTCATATGAAAACTATTTGTATTTGGTGTTAGTGATATGATAAGTGGTTCATATTGATACCTAGGTCTTATTCTTTTAGAAAAGGAAGATACAGAATTGTTCTGTAATTAAATCCCAAACAGAATTTCTTCACTTATAATCCAAGCACCTCATCCCCACCCCTGGCCTAGACAATAAAATTGTGGTCATACACTACTGGGGACAGGAAGAAGGGAAAGGAGTCCTTGGGGAACCTGAATAATAAACGTGGCACATTCTTAGCTCTTCAGTTTAAAAGATCTTGAAAGTCAGCTGGTTGTCTACACATGCAAAATCTCTGAATAATTCTCTTCACCCTGAACTCCCACAACGCATACAATAATTTAAGACTTCAAGGAAGGAATGAGGGGGAAGAGAGGTACAGAGGGAAGAGTCAAATGTGAATTCTGGAATCCTTGTGCCTGCCTCTGCCTCTTCAAGCTGGATTCTGAGGGTGGTGATAGGACTCTAGAGAGCTTCTTCAACGTTCTGGATTTGAGCAAGCCTTTGCCTGATGCTGAAGACAAGCAAGATTGTAGAGAAAACTTTTCATTCTGCCATTTGGGGAAATAGGCAATATGTTCTGTTAGGTTGTGAAGATAAGAGAGACAGCTCTGTCTGAGTTTCTTGTGGATTCATAACAGTGAAGGAGGATTTCAGAAGGTTTCTGGTTGCAACACACACTGCAACCCATGGTCTTCTAAGAGACCTCAGGCTTGCCTCATTGGAAGGATGCAGTGCGCACAGGGATCAAAGACTCAGTTAAGTCTTGAGCACATTACTATTGCTGGAGAGTTGAGTGGTAGCTGAGTGAACACCCATAGAATGTCCGGCCTCCATTGCAGTGAGATCTGATTTCACCTGTGCAGGGCCCCAGACAGGACAAGTTCCTTCTGAGGTCACTTGAGGACAGTCAGAGTCTCAGGACCAACAACCTGAGCATGAGAGGTGAGTACCCTCTCCCCACTCCATGGGTGATGTGTCTGTAAACACCTCCAGAGCTTAGAATCAACCCCAAAGGGAGAAGTGTCATAACTGAAGTATGAATTGACTACGGTGTATCCTGTCTGCTCTCCTGGCGTCATTTACCTCTGTGCCCTCTGAGCTCATATCGATACCGGGCATAAGAGCAGGAAGAAAAGGGCAATCCTGGTGTTATTGCATTTACACCTGAAGTAAATTGCTCTAAAAAAATTGCTGTATTTAAAAGAGTAGATGGAAGTTACTAGACTAAGCCATGTATCTAAAATGAAATTGTAGAAAATAAAGAATGCATTTTGACACATTTTAGTTTGTAGACTGAAATTCATACCCATTTTAAGGGTATCTATGGGGAAAAAAGTAAAGAGTTTATGAAGTCTAGTGTCTCATATCCAATTTCCATAGAATATCCAAGGGCCATATTAGAATTTCATCAAGAAGAGATACGGTTAGATTCCCATGCAACAATATGGCTGGGATTTTAAAAGTAGATTGAACTACTTTTTCTCCCTGAAGAATCTCCATTTTGATCTTTCAGTTATATAGAGGGCTGCTCAATTTCCAGAAGTTCAGGTTAATAAAACATGAATTTTTTTTTAAGATTTTATTTATTTATTTGAGAGGGAGAGAGAGAAAACACAGAAGGAGCATGTGAGGGAGAAGCAGGCTCCCTGCTAAGCAGGGAGCCCGGTGCGGGACTCGATCCCAGGAGCCTGGGATCATGACCTGAGCCAAAGGCAGACGCTTAATGACTGAGCCACCCAGGCACCCCAAAACATGTTTTTTAAAATAAAATTATACTAAAAGAATCCTTTAGCAAGTCTTTTTATGGTATATTTTCAGATTTTTTCAGAGATAATTTGGTTTAGTCCACATACTGCCTAGAAGTGAAGATAATCCTGGCCATTTATCTAGATTGCTTTTAGATTAATAACCACTTCTGGTTATTAATTTTCATTTTCAAAGGCAAGAGTTTGGCTGGATTACTTTTCTAGATCTTAGAACAGTCAATGCTCCTGAGAATTCTTTGAGAAATTCCATATAAATATTTATCTTTAAAAACTACTGTTTTTCTATGTCTTCCCTGCTGAAGATTACCTTTTACTAAAAGGTATTACTTGACAAGCAACTGTTTGTGATACCTAGTTAGACGCCATATAAGTGGATCTTTTAATTCTGAGGCAAGCAATATGCAGTATCACAAGAAATTGCAAAGAAGTTATATACAGAATATATCTAGCAAGTTAGAAATTGAGCTCCAGAATAAACCTGGGAAATAAATACTAGTGTTTAAATAAACACCTTGTATCAAAGGTGTCCTCTTGTGATCAAAATTTTAGCTGCCATTGATTTAATGCCCTTACTGGATCATGTCTAGAGCTAGACATTTTACATACCATGAACACACCATTCAATCTTTACAACAGTCTTTTGGGAAGTCTTTATCTGCATTATAATGATTAAGAAACTGAGGTTTAGAAATCTTAACATGGTTATATATCTATATATGTCATATATTTATATATGGTTATATTTATATGTGGTTATATATATATAAATCTTGTTAGTTTTATATTAATTACTTTATACTACTAGTTCATACTTTTAGTTTCAAACTATAGAAAGAATTACTCTATACTATTAGGTTGAACCATATGAAAGTGCTGCTATTTGACACTTTTGAACCCAAAACAACAATTTCATATGGTTAATCTTAATATATTATGGTATGCAGCTGACCAGCTCAGTCATGATTGTGGGTTTGGGTGCTATGGGAATCCACAGGCTGTTTTTTTTGTTTGTTTGTTTTTGTTTTTTAAGATTTTATTTATTTGTTGGGGAAGTGAGGGGCGAGGGAGAAGCAGGCTCCTCGCTGAGCAAGAAGCCTCATGTGGGACTCCATCCCAGGACCCTGGGATCATGACCTGAGCCCAGGGCAGATGCTTAACTGACTGAGCCACCCAGGCATCCCTACAGACCGGATTTGATCTATTGAGCTACCCACATCTCAGATTTCAGCTAATCTGTAATCCTAAATAGAGTGCAATATTTGAAAAGCAATGCATAAGTCATTTTGAATCCATCACCCCAGGAGAAAAGATGTCAAAGCAGTTCTTGTGTGATGGAGAGATAGACATGGAATCAAAAGCCTGGATTCTAGGGATGCCTGGGTGGCTCAGATGTTGAGGGTCCCAGGGTCCTGGGATCGAGCCCCGCATTGGGCTCCCTGCTCCGCGGGAAGCCTGCTTCTCCCTCCCCCACTCCCCTTGCTTGTGTTCCCTTTCTTGTTGTGTCTCTCTCTGTCAAATAAATAAATAAAATCTTGAAAAAAATTATTAAAAAAAGCCTGGATTCTAATCTCAGCTCTGCCACTTACTACTTGTGACTGATAAATTGTAGCTGCCTCAAGTCTCAGCTAACTCTTCTGTGAAATGAGGCTAATCCTAACTACCTCATACAGTTGTGAAGATTAAATAATTTAATTTAAAAAAATTATTGCATGCTTATAGTGCCCGGGCATTGTGATGAGCTTTTGGTATAAACAGATCAATAAAATCTTTACCCTGTCTCTACCCTGAGAGAGCTCATTGTCTTAAGAGAGGTATGAAAAATAAATATGTACAATACACTGTTAAAAGTGCTAAAATAAAGGAATGTACAAAATGTTACAGGAATAGCAAGGGGGAAGTGCAGCACACATCCACTAGAGCAGAAGATTAGAGCAGAAAGCTCATGTGTCATGTTTATATTCTAATAAGCCCTTACAAAATATTGGTAAATGAGTAAGTGATTCATGGGGTTGAGGAATAAAAGTTTACTTTCTTTGCCTCTCCACTTCCTCACCGCTCTCTCACTTCTCAAATCATGTCAGCCTAGCTTGTGTCTCTACTCTTTTCATAAACCTCTTTCTGTAAGAGCTTCTTCATCTTCTCCTCCTCTTCTTCCTTCTTTGTAATTTAACAAAGAAGAAAAATATATTCCTGGCAAGACTAGTGATCAGACAAAAAAAGAAGAAAAAAAAAGAAAGAAAGAAAAGGCATCCAAATTGGTAAGGAAGAAGTAAAACTCACTATTTGAAGATATGATAATACATATAGGAAACCCTAAAGATTACACCCCAAAACTACAACTGATAAATGAATTCAGTAAGGTCACAGGCTACAGAATTGATATACAGAAATCTGTTGCATTTCTATACACTAATAATGAAGTAGCAGGAAGAAAAATTAAGAAGACAGTCCCATTTGCAATTACACCAAAGTAAAAAAATACTGAGGAAAAAACTTAACCAAGGAGGTGAAAGACCTGTACTCTGAAAACCATAAAACAATGATGAAATAAATTGAATATGACACAAACAAATGGGAAGATTCCATGCTCATGGATTTGTACAACAAATGTTGTTAAAATGTTCATACTACCCAAAGGGGTCTACAGACTTCATGCAATCCCTATCAAAATACCAACATCATTTTTCACAGAACTAGAACAAATAATCCTAAAATTCATACGGAACCACAGAAGACTCCGAATAGCCAAAGCAATCTGGAAAAAGATAAACAAAACTGGAGGTACCACAGTCCCAGATTTCAAGATACACTACAAAGCTGTAGTAATGAAAACAGTATGGTATTGGAACAAAAACATACATACAGATCAATGAAATGAAATAGAGAACCCAGAAATAAACCCAAATTTAAATCCTCAACAAAGGAGGCAAGAATATGCACTGGGAAAAACAGTCTCCTCAACAAATGGTGTTAGGAAAACTGAACAGCCACATGCAAAAGAATGAAACTGGACCACTTTCTTAAACTATACACAAAAATAAACTCAAAATAGATTAAAGACCTGAATGTGAGACCTGGAGCCATAAAGCAGGCAGTAATTTCTTTGACATCAGCCAGAGCAAAATCTTTCTAAATACATGTCCTGAGGCAAGGGAAACAAAAGCAAAAATGAACTGTTGGGACCACATCAAAATAAAAAGCTTCTGCACAGCAAAGGAAACAATCAAAACAACAACAACAACAAAAAATCCCCAAAACTAAAAGACAGCCCACTGAATGGGAGAAGATATTTGCAAATGACATATCCAATAAAGGGTTAGTATCCAGAATATATAAATAACTTATATAACTCAACACCAAAAAACCCACAAATAATCCAATTAAAAAATGAGTAACAGACATTCTCCAAAGAAGAACTATAGATGGCTAACAGACACATGAAAAGATGCTCAACATCACTAATCATCAGGGAAATGAAAATCAAAACTACAATGAGATATCACCTTATACCTGTCAGAGGGCTAAAATAAAAAACACAAGAAAGAATAAAATGTTGGTTAGGATGTGGAGAACAAGGAACCCTTGTGCTTGTTGATGGGAATGCAGACTGGTGTGGCTACAGTGGAAAAGAGTATGGAGATTCCTCAAAAAGTTAAAAATAGAACTACTATATGATCCAGCAATTCCACTACTGGGTATTTACCCAAAGAATATGAAAATCCCTGGGATGCGTGGGTGGCTCTGTCAGTTGGGCATCTGACTCTTGATTTCAGCTCAGATTATGATCTTGGCGTCATAGGATCCAGCACCGTGTCAGGCTCTCCACTCAGTGGGGAGTCTACTTCTCCCTCTTTCCTTCTCCCTCTGTCCCTCCCCCAGCTCATGCTCTCTCTCTCTCTCTCTCAAATAAATAACCAAACAAATAAATAAATAGATCTTAAAAAAAGAATATGAAAACCCCTATGTTTTCTGAAGCATATGGTAGCCAAATTATGGAAGCAGCACATGTTCGATAGATGGATGGATAACAAAGATGTGGTATATATATTCAGTGGAATATTATTCATCAATAAAAAAGAATCAAGTCTTGCCATTTGTAACATTGCCATTTGTAACAACATGGATGAATCTAGAGAGTATAATGCTAAGTGAAGTAAATCAATCAGAGAAAGACAAATATCATATGATTTTACTCATATGTGGAATTTAAGAAACAAAACAAATGAACAAAGAAAAAAAAAGAGACAAACCAAAAAACAGAAACTTTACTATAGTGAACAAACTAATGGTTACCAGAGTGGAGGTGGGTGGGGGATGGGTGAAACAGATGAAGGACATTAAGAGTACATTTACCACGATGAGCACTGAGTACTGTATAGAATTGCTGAGTCACTATATTGTATACCTGAAACTAATATAACACTGTATGTTAACTATACTGGAATTAAACTTTTAAAAAATCCTGGTAAGGCAAGGAAATATTTCAAGTGTATGGCAAAGCAAACAATTAGCAGAGTAAAAAGGCAACCTATGGAATGGGAGAAAATATTTGCAAACCATACATCTGATAAGGTATTAATATCCAAAATATACAAGAAACTCATGCAAATTGATAGCAAAAAGCTATATAACCTAGTTAAAGAATGGGCAAAGGACCTAATTACACATTTTTCCAAAGAAGACATAGAAATGGCTAGCAGGTACATGAAAAGAGCTCAACATCACTGATTATGAATCAGGGGAACATCAAGGAAATGCAAATCAAAACCATGATGAGCTATCACATAGTACTTATTAGGAAGGCTATTATCAAAAAGACAAAAGATAAGTTGTTGGTGAGGATGTGGACAAAAAGTAATCTTCCTGTACCACTAATGGGAATATAAATTGGTGCAGCCACTATGGAAAATGGTATGGAGGTTCTTCAAAAAATTAAAAAGAGAAATACTTTATGATCCAGCAATTTCACTTCTGGGTCGATATCCAAAGGAAATGAAATCAAGATCTCGAGGAGATATTAGCACTCCCATGTTTATTGCAGCATTATTCACAATAGTCAAGATATGAAAGCCTAAATATTTGTTGATAGTTGAATGGATAATGAGAATGTAATACATACATATATATATGTGTACACACACACACAATACACATGTATACACACATACATACTGGAATATTATTCATCTTTAAAGATGAAGGGAATCCTGCCATTTGTGGAAACGTGGATGAACCTGGAAGACTTTATGCTAAATGAAATCAGTCAGACTCAGAGAGATAAATGGTGCATGATCTCACTTATATGTAAGATCAATGACTTCTTAACTGCCAAATCAACTGGGCCCTTTGTAGCTTCTGTGTTACCTGATTTTTAGATGTGTTTGTTGATGCTGATTACTTTCTCTCATAAACCCTCACCTCCTTTCACTTTTTTGAAATGACATTTCTGGATTTTCTCCTTGTTGGCCTTTGACAGTTTATTCTCCTTTTCTTCAGGCTTTCTCTTGAATCAAAACTCTGATGATCCTTGGGGAACATCTTACTCTCCTTGGATAGTACTTCCTCTCTTGGCTTCACCTATTGATGATGATTCTTAAATCTTATTTCCAGTATATAACTCTCCTTTCAGAGTTAGATTTTACATTTTCAACAATCTCCTTGTCATCCTCAAATGAAAACTCCCTCAGCACATAAAACTCAAAATGCTCAAAATGGGAGTTATCATCTATCTCATTTTCTTAACATTCATCTCTCAATTCTAGTACGCTCATGCTCCCAGTTCGTGGCACTCTCATTTTTCTTGTTACTAATGGGAGGCATCCTTGAATCTTTCTTCCTCCTTACTGTGAATGGTATTACCAATACTTGGTTTTCAGCCCATTCCTAGACACATAGAGAATCCCATGTCCCAGACCCCTTACAATTAGTCTGAGCCTTGTGACTGATTCTAATCAGTTGGCTGTAGCCAAAGTGACAGGTGTTACTGAAAGCCAAAGCCAGTGTCTGAAACTCCATGTTTTTTCCCTTTTTTTTTTTTAAAGTTGTATTTCTTTTTTTTTTTTTTTAAGATTTTATTTATTTGACAGAGAGATAGCGAGAGCAGGAACACAAGCAGGGGGAGTGGGAGAGGGAGAAGCAGGCTTCCCGCGGAGCAGGGAGCCCGATGTGGGACTCGATCCCAGGACCCTGGGATCATGACCTGAGCCGAAGGCAGACGTTTAACGACTGAGCCACCCGGGCGCCCTTTTTTCCTTTTTATAATGACCCAAGAAGCTCTCTTTTCCAGATGGTGCTGTTATATGATTATAGAAACTTCATCAACTGGGTCCCTGAGTGAGTCTATGGAGCAGAACCCCTTCCCTGTATCAACTTAATGATAGACATTTAATATAAACAGGGTAGAAACCTTTATTATGGTAAGTAATTGAGATTTTGGTGCGTATTTCTTTTTTTTTTTTTAAAGATTTTATTTATTTATTTGATAGAGAGAGCGAGAGAGCACAAGCAGGGGGAACAGTAGAGGGAAAGGGAGAAGCAGGTTCCCCGCCAAGCAGGGAGCCCGATGCTGGGCTTGATCCCAGGACCCTGGGATCACAACCTGAGCCGAAGGCAGACGCTTAACCATCTGAGCCACCCAGGCGCCCCTTGGTGTGTATTTCTGACCTAGATTTACCACTGATACACATACCTCATTTAATAATAAAAGCTTCTTTCAAATTTCCCTTTTTCTTGTCCTTATTATCTTATTTCTATTCATGATTGCTTTTCTGGATTGCTTCCACAGCCTCCTGGCTGGGATCACAAAATACTCAGATTTTTATCCTTTCAAATTCATCTTCTACACATCTATCAGAGTGTTTAATTTAAAATACAAATATGACAATGTCACTGCCAGCTTGAATCTTTTAATGATCCCTCATTACCTATAACAGTAATTTTTTAAACTTTGTTCTTCGGAACAGTTAATTGGTGCTCTAGAAAAAAATCCCTAAAAGACTAATGTCCTCAGGTTCAAGAAGATTGTGCAGTAAGGTACACTGTCTTGGAGATTTACAAATGTATATTGGTGGATATTAAAGTGTCATGTGGTAAAGAAATTAGTATAACTTTTTAAAAAATAACCCTTCTTCCAATTACAGACTTCTAACCCTTTTTAGAAGAATTCTTTTAACATTAGCATATTAGAGTATTGTCTAAGCTCTTTCCCTGGCCTCAAGGTTCTTTATGTTCAACTTCTATCTATTCCTGAAGGAATTCTGCCATGTTCTGCTTCACAGTTTATGCCTCAACAACATTAAATGTGTACCGATCTTACATATGTTGTACAGGGAAGAAATTAACTTTTGGCAGTGGAATTTCCTTCACCTGGAATGCCATAACCCCAACCCATGCCAGTCACTCATATAACTTATGGTTAATCTTTTAGGCCAAGTTCAGATGATGTTTGCTGCAGGAGGCTGTGTTGTAAGATGTAACAGTAGAGCTCAACACCATGGGCTACCTTGATGTCTGGTGAAATTAGGAGGGCCTTCAATGACCTGCAAGTTTCCCTCTCTACTCTGCAACTGTGGATAAGGTCCCCTAGATTTCCAACTCACCTTATCATGAGGCACAGGTCCTGCTTACCCTGAATAATGGGTTTCAGTTCTCTGCCAGTCTGTGGAGTTATACAAATAAGCCAGTCATACCTACCCTGCCATTGTGGGAACCAGGGGGCACCTGCCCCTCTTTATAGTACAAAGCCTGCCTCACATAGCCCCTGATCATTCGCTCTGTTCCTGAGTATAAGCCTCCTCCCCGATGGGACTAATAAACTGCTGTTGGTGTGTTCTGTCCACTGTCAGGGGTTACATGTTCAGCCAACCCATAACCCTAGAGCAGGAATCCCTCTCTTGCCAACAGCATGAATAGAAGGCAATTAAAACTGAGATCTTCCGAGCCCCTTTGTCTCATGGTTCCCCTAGTTCCTTCTGACCCCATAAGCATTTCAGATGTATCTTTCCTTGAACTTGCCACATTTTAGCATAGTAATGTCTTTATGTGTCAGTTTCTGTATTAGATTGTGAACTCCTTCATGTCAGACACCAAGCCTTACTCACTGTGTCTTTCACATTGTTGTCACAATGCTGCTTGTCAATCTGATGGAAATATTGTGTCTTATTGAGCACTTTTACAAGTCACAGTTCAAAGCTCCACAAGGTTGATACCGTTCCTATTTAGGGATGAGGAACTCGAGCCTCAATTGAGCAATCTGCCACGACAACACAGTGTTAAGAGGCAAAGCTGGATCTTGAGCCCAGGTATGTCTCTTCACTGTCATTTTTATATGTAGATGGAGGTACTGCTCTCTGTCATTGAGTCTGTGATATGCAGGTCACTTGGTGATGTGAGAGTGAAACTCATGCAGGTATGACTTTCCCTTTGTCCCCAAATTGGTAGGTGGTAGGTGGAATCAAAAAACAGGGGCAAAAGAGGTTCAAGATACCCCACATTCTGAAGATCATCACAAACAGGTGGGACTACATTACATGTCCCTTCCTGGGTGGACTGAGAGGCAGCCGGCACTGTCATTTGAATCACCATTCCCACCAGCCCAAGTAAAAAGAATGGAAGAAAGAAGAGAGAAAAGGGGGTATGGAGAGAGAGAAAGTTAAAAGAGGCAAGAACAGATTGAGAAAATTGCCAGGGTGTGAGTTAATCAGCTAATAGAGAATGTTACGGCTGTGTCTTCACCTCTTTGTGGGGAGTAAAAGGGCAAACCATTTAAAGATTGGGAATACCTGCTAGAAAGGGACACTGCAGCTCATTCCTCCAGTGATTGTTTACTTAGGCACAGACTTTCTGATATGTCCCTGTCCCTACAGGGAAAAGGATGTGAGGTATTATGCGGGGCAGTGGAGGAGCACTCGCCTTCCACCTTTTGGCAAGATTAAGTTTCCAGTGGCTCAAGTTATAGGATCAGGGCATGAGTGTGTGTATGGGGGTGGGGAAGTGGGAGGGGTAGGGTGGTAGTTGGTGGTGATAGCTGTTTGTTTTCATATTAGGGAACTGTGTAATCAGGAAGCCCCACACCTCCCCAGAGCTCATTCCAATTCCCAAAGAGAGAGGCAGTCTTTTGGTGCCTGCTGTATAAGGACACGTTTGGTCAGACTAAGTTAGCTGGAGAAGCTTCAACACCTGACAATCACTTGGCTATTAAGCAAATGTGCTTTTCTTCCTGTATGCACATTCCTTCTCCCAATATGTAGTCTCAGAGAGGAAGGCAAGATGATGGAGCAGACCTTACCCCTCTCCTTCCTGTTGCAGTGCCGTGAGCTGCAGGCCAGGGAGCAGTGGTGGGGAGGAAGACACTGGGCTTTTAAACAGGACTGAGCTTTTGGTTTTTTGAGGGTATTTTTTTGGCGGGGGGAGTAAATAACTGAAAGTGGTTGCAAAGATATGGAACTTTTGCATATTTGCAAAGATAAGGAAGATTCATTAGCACACTGGGAGCCGCAATTGGAAAAAAACAAAAATTCTTCCTTTTTGTATCTGACAAGTCCTGACTGTTCGGTTAACCCGTCCCCTAAGCAGATTGTTAAAGTGAGAGCCTCGATTTCTTCCCACAGTGAATTTAATTCAGTCAATAGACTGTGAAGAAAGATGTCTACTCCTTAGGAGAACACCTGAGAACTCATTCCTGTCCACTAGTTGTGATCCACTCACAAGCATCTTGGTGGCGTCCCTGGGATGTCAAATCCCAGAGTTTAGAGGCAACTACTTGCTTCTCCTGGAAGGGAGACCCTGGGAAGACAAGCAGCTAGGCACTGTTCTCCATCTCTAATGTTCCAGATTGTTGCCTACACTGGACAACAGAACCCATCTGCACATCACCTGGTGTACACGGCAACTTCCTGGAAACCTGGATGTCACAAATATCGTGAAGTCTCTTTCATCATGAACTTTCATTTTAGCACTTTAAACTTTGCTTCATCATTATTCTAATCCTGTCAACGTTCCCATGATATATCCTAAACCTAAACGCGAAATGCCAGGATGCAGAAAGATTTGTTTACCAGATTCTAAACAGACTTTTCATTCTTTGTAAAGTTTGAGGACAAAAATAAAATTTAATGTGTGTCTTTTTTTCAAAAATAATATAGAAAATCAGGTTGGGCAAATTACTTAGGAAATTGAAGAGAAGCATCTTTATGGTATGTCTATATTTAAACTTGATTTTTGGCTCTTTTAGTTTGAGCTGTAAAATACAGTAAAAAAATGGAAAACACTGCAAAGATGAAGTCACAAAACAACCACTTTTTTTTTTTTTTTTGCATGTTCATGGCCAGTCATTATTATAAACATTTTTCCTACCGCCACTTTATGGAATACTGATGTCTTCACTTGTGGGTGTTATTATATTTTCATGACACCAATCATCACACGGGCTTAAGATGGTGTAAGATTAGGCCAGAGAAGGTTCTGGGTAGGCACAGTATATCAGAACTGGAAGGGAATCTGGAAATTAACTCTCACTTTGCCAAGTGGAAACTAAGGCCCAGAGAGATTAAGACTTGACTGAGCTCACACAATTGAGGAATGGTAAGTTTGAAATTAGAAAAAAGAATTAGATGAGGATATGGATAGATTTGCCTGTTGACTTAATAATGGTTATTGTAAGCCACTCCTGGTTTAATTTTAGGCAATATAAATTTAACTGAGGAAATCACTTCTTTTGCAGAAATGTGTGTGTGTAAATAAAAAAAAAAAGAGAAGTGAAGAGGTAATTATTACAACTGGGGACTAGACACAACAAGAATAATTTAGTGATTAAATGAGTCCCACTGTTCATTTCACCGAAAGGGAAAACTACAGCTTAGAAGGACTATAATTTGCTCATGATCACACAGCTAGTTAGGAGCCGAACAAGATCAAGAACCTGGTCCCCAGGCTTGTGCTCTTCCCACTAAGCTACCTGCCTATATTCACTCTTTGTTAGAATTGAGAACACATTTTTAACATTCCCTAAAAGATAATAAAATTTTATTTCACTAAAAAAGACCAAATTAAATAACGTCAGTGGTCATAGACTACTGAAACTATTAGCTTTTGTAAGAACCTAGATCAAGGGTCTGAAGCAATGTATGGTGAGAAAAGCAGGCCAAAGCTTGGATAAAAAGCACAGCGCCAATTACAAAAATCTACTGTGCTGAGAACTTGAGCTTGGCTCCCTGTTAAGATTTCTGAGAGGAAAGAGAACTACCTAGAGAATGGTTTTTCAACCTTGCTAATATTCTGTTTTGTGCTGGATACTTTTTGTCATAGAAGGCTATCCTTCTATGTACAGTGGGATGTTTAGCAACACCCCTGGATGCTAGTAGTGCTTGAAGCCCTCTTCAGTTACGGCAACCACAAATGTCTCCAGACATTTCCAAATGTTTCCTGCAAAAGTGCCCCAGTTGAAGAACTGCTGGCTTAGAGTGTTAGGCCTGAGCACATACGGGTGCTGGAGTGTAGACAATATTAGTTAGGTACAGGACCAGGAGACTGGAGAAAGGAAGCATGGCAGTTCTTGATTCAGTTACAGAATATTTATTTATTAACTCACATTTAGGCTGCATATACACACAAGCTAGAGATGAGATGTTAATCATGGGGCACATTTTTGGATGTCAACATAAAAGAGCCTCTGGGTCTGGGTGGTGATAGTAGTATGACATGGGGCTTGAAGCACTGCCAGAGCACTGCCTACCTCCCCAGTGCGATATATAATTATGGCTGATGACCTAGGGTTTTAGGGTCCTATTTAAGAAAATAACCTTACCTGGTGGGACAGAAACTGCTCAAAGGAATTTGGTTGCTCTCCACTTCCTTTTGCTTACTTTCTGTGAGCTAGAATGTGGATATGATCAGCCAGCCTTGACCATGTGGACAAGGGCAACTGCTTAGGGGATGGCATAGCCAAAAGATGAGAGGAACCTGGGTCTTTGGACATCCTTTCGGAGCAGAGCCACTCACTTATCCTGGACTACCCATCTACCTCGGGACTGTCACACAAGAGAAAAGCAGCGGTCTTCTCTGAGTCAGTAAATTGCGGGGTTTATTTGTTCTTGCAACCTAGTCTGTGTCTAACCTAGTACACAGCGACATGACTGAGGAAATTAAGTATGAAGATAGGTTGGGGACTGCAAAGAGCTGCCCAATGGGACAGTGAAAGGATTTGTCAGAAAGAAGAGCCCATGAAAGGAGTTCTAGGGAACATTTAACATTTGTCTGATTAGACTTCTCCTGCAATTATTGACCCTGGTCAGGTAGAAGGTCAAGTATGAACACTCTCCTTTTTGGGATAATTTAAGATTTGTATGAGAGCATAAAAGAACAGTAAAGTTTCCCTTTTCTGTCAGGTTGAGAGGTCTGCTTCCTCAGAATTGCCTTTGGTAGGTAAAGTAAGCTTTGACTTGAACTATATGCTATTTTTCTTCTATTTTCTTTCAATTCCTAGGATGATGTGTTAATGTGGGTACAAAGACATGATAGCTTCCTAAAGGTGCTTACAGTCTAATCAGGGAGACCTGAACTATATTAAGAGACACATGCTATAAAGAAGCATATGATACATTCACTGGTAAACAATAAGGTCTCTACAGAATAGTGCTTGAAATGAGTTTTGAGTGGCAGGGTAATAATAATGGAAACGCCTACTAATTATTTAGCACATGACATGTGGCAGCAGTATTTGGCAGCAGTTTTTGGATAAGCAGAGAGGAGGATAAAAGACATTTCACATAAGGGAATAATGAAGCTTAGAAGGAAGTCAGAATGTCCATGGTGGGTATGTCCAGGTTTTGCTGAAGGAAGACTTTATGCAGCATCGGGACTGGAAGACACCACATGACCTTGACACCTCAGATGATGACCTACTTACAGTGCTACAAGTTCATGTCACAAAATCTCAGAAAACATTTTAATAGTCTAAAAAGCAACAGAAATGGAAGCTTAATAGCACATGAAATCAGTTAAGTAAGTTGTGAAGCATAAATCACAGTACTATTGTTGCATGGCAGAGTAATCCTTGCAACTTTCCATCATCACAGAAACTAAAGTCAAAGAAAAATTATGAGTTGTTATTTCCTAGAGAAGTCTACCCTTGCCACATGATGTTATTCTTCTGTTATTGAAGAATACAAGAAGAAAGTATTTTTGGAAAGTGGGGGTGATATTGAGATCCTTTCCCCTTTCCACCTTGTGCTATTCTCCTAATGCTAGACTTATCCACCACTTGGAGTCAGACTTCAGATCTTAAATAGTTGAATTTATCCCATGGACAATGAGAAGCAATTGAGGCTTTTAAAATCAGTGGGTAGCATAATGAGAATGTCTTTATAGAGAAATTAATCTGGTTGCAGTACTTAGAATACATGGGTAGAGGACAAAACTGGAGGAAGAGATGCTAGTTAAGATTTGTTTTTTTGCAATAATTCATGTCAATGTAATTTGAGGGCCATTAGGAAACATTGTCCTACTTGTGTGAGGGACAATTCATTTTCTGGTAGAGATTAGTTATGGGCCTTTACCTCCATGCACACCGAAGAGATCTGCATCTTGGGAAAATGGCTCACTATAGATAAGTTTGGATGGAAAAGGAAGTCAGACACATTCTAGATAACAATGGCTTTATGAACCCTGGAGGTATGTCAAAATGGGGATCTGTAGACAGCCTTTGGGCAGTATGAGGGTACTGCATATTAGGGTGGAGAATGCCAAACTTAAATTTGCCTCTGACATGCTTTAACCTACTGTGTCATTCAGGATCCCAGCAGGAAACAGATGGCACCCTCAATGTTGAGGAGTTAATAAAAGGGCTATTTACAACCCTGACGACAGGGCTAGGAGAAACCAACAAGGGACGGCTATGTGTCCCTGGGCTAGTTACTGCCAGGGAGTTAGATACCAACCACTCCCAGGACTGGAGGACAGGAGGAGAGAGCAGGTTATCTGTGCTCACAATTTAGAGGGAGTAGCTGCAGGAGAAGGCCATCGGGCAGGAGCTATGGCCTTGATAAGGAGATGGAGTCAGTCCATGTCAGTGAGGGAAACCCAGGAATAAATACCTTGATCTCACTCTACTCTTGTTCTCTGGTATTCTGCCCCTGTTTCTCACTGGTAAAATTAACCAGAAAGCTGTGGGTAAGCAGGCCCATGGACACAGTCCATTAAAGTCAACCTCCCAGAGCACAGAGCAGGGTGGACAAAGGTGGAGGGAGATGGGGAGTGGGGTGGGGTTGGGATGGAGCCAAGGGATGACATCTAACGTGAATCTTCCTGGTGTTGCCAGTTACAAAAACACAGGGTAGGAAGAGAAAATCCCTATCCAAAATACCTCTCCAATGGACTTCCTTTTAAAAAGAAAGTTATCCTGGAAATCGTAGAATTAAATGAATTCAAACTAAGTGGTAATTAACTAATGAATGAATAATAGATTAAACTGTAGGAACCTATTGAAAGGACAAGCAAACAAATTAAAAAAAATAAACTCTGTATCTTTGCCTAGGGCTCATTGTACCTAAGCTGTGGAGATTTTGTTTGTTTTCTTATTGTAAGCAATTGTGGAGGTTGAGTTGGGATTAGAGCACAGTAGTGTTGTTTTTCCAGATGAGGACCAGAGAGGTAGAGGATGGACAGGAACCAAAGGTACGTTTTCAGAGTATGGCTTACTAGGAGCTCATCTCTTTCTCCTCTTTGGCCTATTGTTTTTGTTTCCTTATTGCATCAAGAACATATGCTGGGGTACAAATCAGCATTTCGACATCATGTTAGAATTTCTTGTTGCCATGGTGTATGTTGACTACTTAAATTTTCCCTATTTCTATTTTAGTTTGTTCTGCTTAATTCTTTAGGATTCCTGTTTTTCCCTTGTCTTCACTTTCTATCTCAAATTCCTTCTTTCCATTCTATTTTAAGGAAAGAATGAATTTTAAACAGTTTTTTAAAAGAATTTTATGCTCAACTTCTAAGTGTTGCTTTTAACTTGGATTTTCTTGTTTTAGCTTTTATCTCTTATCCCCCCGACTTTCATGTTTCCAGCTTTTTATCTCACTGGTTCTAGTGCTTTCATGTTTTTTATTTATTATGCTTTTATCTTTAATCTTTTATCCCTCTTATTTTCATGTTTTAAATTTTTTAAATCTCACTTGTTTTAGGCTTTTTTTCTTTTCTTTTCTGCTGTTCTTTAGGTTTACCTTAATTAACATTATATTTTTTAGGCTAAAATTTTATTTTATTTTATTTTATTATCTTTTATCTTAGCCTTAATTTTATGCTTGAATTTGACCCTTAAATTTCCTCTCTGCCTTTATCATTTTACATAACTTTCTTGCCTATCACCTTTCTCTCCCTTTCTCCTTCTTCCTCTGACTTCTCCTCCATTTCAATCTTCTCCTTTTCTTCTTCTTATTCATCTTCCTCTTTGATCCACTTCCACTTCTACATCTACTTCTCCTGTTTCTTCATTTTGTAATTTGTTTTTGTTATTACAAGAAGGCTAGGAGCTTGGCAACATGGAAAAAACTCATCAAATAAACTGAACAGTTTGGAAGCCTTCTCCTACACATATTCCTGCAGCTACTTTTCTACTATCTCCTTAGCGACCTCCCAGTTCATAGAAAGGTAGTCTCCCCCCAAATCCTTACACCAAAATTCTCAAAATAATCTATAGCAATACCAGCTCCTTCTAGCCCCTCCTTTGTTGGTTGAGGTCCTGTCTTAGTCCATTCAGACTGCTGTAACAGGACACCATAGACTGGGGGCGCTTATAAACAAGAGAAATTTATTTCTCACAGTTCTGGAGGCTGGGAAGTCCAAGGTCAAGGTGCTAGCAGATTTGGTGTCTGGTGAAAGCCTGCTTCCTTCTTCATAGACGGCCATCTTCTTGCTGGTAAGTCTCATGGCAAAAGGGGCAAGGGAACTCTCTGGGGTCTCTTTTATAAGGACACTAATTTCATTCATGGGGTCTTGGCTCTGATGACCTAATCACTTCCCTAAGGCTCCACCTCCAAATACTATCACATTGGGGATTAGATTTCAAATACGAATTTGGGGGAACATAAATACCAGCTCATTGTAGGTTCTAAGGATAAATCATTTGTTATGTTGCTTTCCTGATGCTTGAAGTTCATACTGTGTGATTTTAGACCATCTTTATCTCCAGTGATTAGATAAGAGTATCATTGGTGAGAAGTCAATTAGCCTCTTTGCTCCCTCGATCTCAGTACTGTTGCTGGGGGCCCTGGTTCATAAGACAAAATTTCCTTCTGTTCTGATTCAGTGTTCTGGAAGCTAGCTATGATTGATCCTAATGTCTGTCTGATCCTGTCAAGGTGAACACTGTTTCTCTTTTATGATCTTCTGCTTATTCTTTACAGCCTAGAGTGGAATTAATCACCTATGGTGCCCTAAGTGCCATGACTACCAGGTGGTCTGATGGAGCCTAACTTCAGGACTGCGTTTCTGTGAGCCATTTTTTTTCAAGATGGGCTTATTAACCTAAATAGAAAATTATCCCCCAGTTCATCTTTACTACATTTTACTTTAAAATGGACAGAACCTGTTACTCATTCTATTTCTATTCTGTATTGGTAACCTGGGGATCAGAAGCATAGACTATATTATAATAAGCCTCTTTCTGCTTACTGATATCCTAAAAATGACCTGAGAAAGTGGCCATGCTTCCTCTTTTTAACCCTGGGATAAAACATCCTGTAACCAGAGTGAGATTAGAAAACAAGGAAAAATAAGATGGACTGATTTTCAGGCCTGGGATGTGCCCTTCCTGCCCCAATTACTAACATGCACAAAGCTTGGCTAACTTCTAATTATCTATCATGGTATATGGTGGTCCATGGTGTATGGTATATAACATGGTAGTCCAGAAGACAGGCTCTGGGGGAGAACTGGGTTTGACTCCCAACTCTGACACTCATTAACGACATTGCACTTCCATGAAGAAGCTACTTAAACTCTTGCTGCCTCCATTTCTTTATCTTTATAATGGGTTTAATAATAACTTGATTAAGATGTAAACTGCTTACTACTTTACCTGGCACATTATAATTTCTCAATGAATGCAAACTATTACTATTATTTAAAACTCAGTTCAGGGGTTTCTGTCTTCATGAAATATTTCATGACTGAGCCCCAGGGGTGTGTTTGTGTGTGTCTGTAGGTACCTATTATTCATTCTATTTCTATCCTATATTGGTAACCTGGGGACCTACACGCACACACACACACACACACACACACACACACACACACACACACACACGCATGCGCACACACACACACGTTTAGACACATACCTTCCTTGTTCAATCTGGTGTTTCATATACCTCTTCTATGCAGCATTTTGTGCATATCTTTTTGTGGCATTTTATAATGTCCCAGTGGTATCTGTCTACATGTACCTTTCCTGATATTTGATAAACATCTTAACCTCAGGGATTATGTCTTAGTCACCTTTATATTTTCAACATCTGACACAAGAGCTGGTAAGCAGCGCGTGTTTAACAAATATTTAATAAAAATGATGATGAATATTTGATGCCTAAGGACTTTTAATAACTACATCTTTGATGCCTTAAGGGAAAGGGTCTTCCTTTTACGTCCTGTGCAACAGATGGACAATAACCTAAACTCCTCTATGAACCCTGTTTTGTTCTCTGAGTATCTAGATGGATAGGGCTTCTTGTAGTTAAAATTGTGGCCAGGTTAATGGATCACTACAGAAAGAAAAATAACTCTCTTATGACCTATAAAAATTTATGGCCAATTATAGACTATTCATTCCTTTGAAAATGTTCAAATACTACAATTCTGTGTGTGTTTAATAGTCTAGAAATGTGGGCAGATTCTGAGGTACTGTCATTAGAGATTTGAATTTTATGGCTGAGGCCATTTCCTTCATCTCATTATATCTCTCTTGCTACCACTTTAATCCCTCTTCCTGCTTCATAGCCAACGTTCTATAGAGCTGTCCACAGTGCCTGCGTTTCTTCACTACCCACCTACCCTACTCCAGTCTGACTTCAGTCCCATCACTCCCAAACTGTTTATGCCAATATGGCCATGACTCCCACTTTGCTGTAATCAGTTTTTCAGTCCTCATTTTACTTGACCTGTCGGCAGCATGTGACTCTGTTGTCCTTCTTGAAACTCTACTACATGGGCCTCCCTGACAACATTTTCTCTTAGTCAGGCCCCCACTTATCTGGAAGTTCTGTTTTATAATTCTTTGAAGGCTTATGTTCTCTCAAGGCTAGATCCTAGGCCTTCCTCTTTTTTCACTCATTTTCTCCCTAGACAAGTTATCCACGCTGTTGGCTTTTACAACTATCTCTACATTGGTAACTTCTGAATGTATGTCCAGCCTAGACCTGTGCTTTGAGCTTCAGACCCATAGTCTCACTGTGAACTTGACAACTTCAGTTGATGACTAGAGCTACTGCAAGTTCAATATCTTCAACATGACCTCTTGATCCCCTCATCTAAACCTATCATCCACAGTTGCACTAGTCAGATATTTAAGAGTCATCTTTGACATCTTCTCCCCTGTCTTCAGTATCTAATTTGTCATCATTTAAAAACTTTCAACACTGGAGTATCTCTTGAATCAGTTCAGTTTTCCCCATGTCCACTAATACCACTGTTTTCATGATTTTTGGGTAATGTTACTGCAATATTTTCTAAACTGGTCTAGTCATTTCCATTATGTACCTCTCCAGACTGTTTTCTGTTTTATAGAGGTGGAAGCCAGGTGACACATCTGTTCATGTGTCTCCCACCTGCCCTCCCCCTTCAATTCCCTTAACGCTTTCTCATTTCTCTTGGGACACAGATCAAGACCTTTCACACAGCTCACAAAGCCCTTAGTGGAGTGCTCCCTTTCTTCTCTGACTTCTCCCTCAGGTTCTCCTCACTCTGACTCCAGACACTGGCTTCAGCTTTAGTGTCTCAAAAACCCATGTTTCTTTTTGCCACAAGTCCTTTACATATCTGTTGTTTCTGCCTGAATCTGGAATACTTTTTACCATTGTTCCTTTGACTAGTCTACTATCAGTCTATAAGATATTTTCATAGGCATGTTTTCATTTAAGTCCCCAGGAAAAATTTCTTTGGATATTAAGGCCAAAAAAAAAAAATCATTGGAGTTATCTTGACCTCCTTATTTTATTCTGTTTTATTTTAATCTTACAGACACGATGAACCATTGAATGTACCATTTTGCCTTTTCACTAGCTTCTCAAGTGTCTACATTATATAATAGTTATTGGCCCAGGGTCTATAGCCAAATTAATTAGATTTGAATTCTGGCTCCTATATGCATTAGCTTTTGATCTTTGTCAAGTTACTTATCATTTCTGTGATTTCATTTTCTCATTTATAAAATAGAAATGATAATACTTATTCTCAAAGTGTTGTGAG
The DNA here is from genome assembly GCF_009762305.2 of Zalophus californianus. Lineage (NCBI taxonomy): Eukaryota > Metazoa > Chordata > Mammalia > Carnivora > Otariidae > Zalophus > Zalophus californianus. Next base: position 39,159,235 of record NC_045596.1, on the reverse strand, counting down.
AAGTAAATGAGTTAACATGCACAAAACATTTACTACAGTGTCTGGTGCATAGCTAGCACTTAATAAAAATTGGTATTATTATTATTATTTCCTATCTCATCAAAGTTTGAATTGCCAGGGTACTTCGTGTTAAGTTACTTCTGGGTCTTAATTGTATGGATTCTTGACTCAGTGCTCCATATTACTTTGCATGTAATAACACATATAGTATTTGAAGAATAGTTTTGATTGATCAAAATCAGATTCTATAGAAATAAATTAGACTCCCCATTGTAATGATAGACATTTTATATTAAAATAGGAAAGATATTATTTGTAGGACTAACTATAAAGGCATTGTGATTTGCTCCATAGAACTGTATAATCAAATCAATAGCAGAAGGTATCTTTGAAGCAAGGTTTTTATCTAAACACCCACCCCAACAGAAACATGGCCGCGCACCATAATTAGAAGCCAGGATTAGAGGCATGTTATATATTATCAGCACAGGCAGTACCTTTCACACTTGTATGAAATTAGCTATTTTCTTACATATTTTAAGAGGTTGGATTCCATTTTTATTTTCTGACACCAAATAAATGGGGAAAAAATCAACTCTGAATTGCAGTGCTCCCGCAATCATTTAAAAAACATATGGGCAAAGAATAAGGTTATTCCTTAGGTTTTAAATCCAAAAAATGATCTTTCTACTTTCTGTACTCTCTGGATTTCAGAAAATGATCTTCCTTATCCTACATCACAGATGTCTCCGTAGCTACAGACTCCACCAGCAGAATAACAAGAGGATTCTCAAGATTAGGCTGCGTCTGTTCATTTTTTTTTTTTTTTAAAGCTCGCCTGCAGAGAGTTGAAACAGCCAATGTCTTTGTTGTACATCGTGTGATTATATTTGGACAAATTAGGTGATTCTCTCCCTCCCCCCAACAATGTTGGTCAATGTAACAGGCTCCCGGAGTGAAACAAAATAGAAATTCATTTTTAATTCATGTCTGATGCAGAAGGCACACAGGCAGAAACACAGATCACTATTTTCTTTAAAAAAGAAATCACCATCTGCTTTGTGGAGGGAGGAATATTCAAGCCCTATCTAATTACAGCAAGTATTTTCAGTTTAGGATCTTTTGACCACAGATTACCCTCAGTTTTTCTTTAAAAGGGAATCTGAGGGTTTGGCTATTAGCAGAAAAGCAAAATGGGAATAGGGGCATGTTTTTGTCTAAAATTTTTAATAAGGTAAAATTGGACGTAAGGGCTAGCCCTACAGAAAACCGTATTAAAAACAAAGTAAACAGTAAAGGATTAAAAATCTTTGTATAATCCCCACAATTCCCTTAAGGATTTAACTCAGTAGCTTCACTATTTGAATTCATATAAAAATGGTGCCTTGATTTTACAGAATGATTTCAGAGCAATTTCCTCACTTTGGGTCATGTTTTTTCAGCTCATACATTGCTCTCTAAGATCGTTAGGCACATTGGGAAGGCGGACTTAACTTTTCAGCCAATCAAGGACCATTGAGATGAAGTGAACTAATGCATGTGCAAGCACTTGGAAAAGTACAAAAGTATAAATGCAAAAAGGCTTCACTGCTATTAAATAACAAGGAAGAGTTAAGGTGGATTTTCCAAACACTTAGACCTTCACTTGCAACCATTGAATAGAAAGTCTCCAGATGAAAAAAAATGACAAATATTCCTATCACGGTGTTCATTGCTAAGAGGTGACTTCAGCCTTCACAATGCCGTCCACCCCTAAGGTTTGAAACATTTGCAAGAACTATGAGATTATAACTAAAAGCGATCAGTCCTTGAAAAACAAGAATATTTTGAGTAGCTGTTTCACTGTGTCATAATGCAGTTTGTTTCATTTGATTCTCCCAATGGGTTTAAGAAGTATTGGGAAACTGTAGTGCAGCTAGTTCTGGTATGTCTTGGGGAAAACACAATATAAAATTCCCATGTAGCTGGGCATCAATATCCCTAAGCTACTTAATTAAAACATAGGAGACCTTGGTTGCTAATTATATTAAGGTTAGCATTTTGATGGTGGTTGTGGGCAGGACTGGTCTTTTAAAAACTGAGGGGACCCATAAACAAACTGTAAGATGTATCACTTAAACTCAGAAAATCCCTGAGGCTACGTTTATATTCAATGTTATCCAAAATGTTGCATTGAATTTACTACTGTTATGGGCTGAATTATGCTCCCTCCAAAATTCATATGTTGTAGTCCTAACCCCCAGTACCTCAGAATGGGACGGGCCGCGTGCAGAGATAGGGTCTTAACAGAGGTAATTAAGCTAAAATGAAGTCATTAGTGTGGATCCTAATCCATTATGACTGATGTCCTTATAAGAAGAGGGAATTTGGATATATACACCTACAGAGAGAGTTCTGCCTCCAGGCTGCCTCTGGACTTCAGCAGCAACATTAATTCTTCCCTGGGTCTCTGACCTGCTGGCCTGTCCTGCAGATTTCAGACTTGCCGGCCCTCAAAATTTTGTAAACCAACTCCTTAAAATGAATTGCTCTATATATACATATACACACATCCTATTCTGCTTCTCTGGAGAACATTAACTAATACAATTACCTATAGACACTTACAACCTAAAAATTATGAGTACAAACTACCCCTAAATTATATACTCATTTAGTGGCTGAGTGTATAGTTTTGGAGTCACAATGATGGGTTCAAATTTTGGCTTTGCCATTTTCTACCAATATGTCTTTGAGCACACCATTTAACCTCTCAGTATCCTCTTTTGTAAAATGGAAATAACTGGGTTGCAGTGAGAATTTAATGAATAAAATGTTTTTAAAGCATTTATCAGAATATTTTACCACATCATAGACTCTCAAAATATGCTAGTTGTAATGATCATTATTGCTATTATTTATATATTGTTTCAGTGATGATTCTTAGTTGTGGGCCATAGAATTGACAAGGTTATTAAAAGATGTTAGGAGGCTCATAGATTGCCTGAGTATCAGAGAGCCAGGCTCTGAGTTTGCAAAGCCAGGAAGCATTGCCAAAAGAGATGCCATAGAACTGGTCCCATGAGACCCCACTGCTATTGCCCAGGACATTGCTTCTATCATTAACAACATCGTGGCTGGAGACCAGATGAGGCCACTAGAACCATTCTAGCAGCTGCTGTTATGAGGCCATTCTGGTCATAGCGGATTCTCTGTTCTCCTTTCCTCTTTATGTCACAAACTTCTGATTTGATATTTGCAACATATGTGAATCAATGGTAGAACCTAGGTCTGTCTCATGTCCAGATGCAAGGGGGGCTGGGAAAACGAGTATCAGGGATTTTCAGTTTTGATATACTAGAGAAAGGCTCTGCCTTATAGGATATGGGGGGTGAGTGGGGGTGGGTATATAAGACAGAAATGCTGAGTATTCAAAAAGTGACCAATATTTACCATATGTAAAAATGGATATTTAGAATCAGCTGACCACTGGTCACAGAAACTCTTCTCTTTACTACTTTTTTTTTTTTTTTAAATAATTCTTTTCTAATCTCTGTTTCCTTTTCCACCATTGCTTCGGACAACTCCCAAACTCCTATGCCCAAACTTCTCAACCTTTTTGTGTATGTTGAGTTGGTTTAGGAAATTCTGTGTGACAAGTGTCACATGATGGGTCTAACATTATTTCATTGCTTATGAAGATATTTCATTACGATTGCTAGGAAAAGCACCTCATTACAAGAGAAAAAGGTATTGAGAAACATGAATTTTGGAATCTGAAAGAGCACAGTTGGTATTCTGCCTTTGGCTCAGCATTACAGTGACCACTGGCACATTTTTTTATGTTGGGTCTTCATTTCTCCATTTGTAAAACAGGAATAACAATAAATTGATGACCCTGAAGGATACTGGTGGAATTGGGCATAATGTATGTCACGTAGTGTGGAACTAGGCAAAAATGGGACCTGCTGTTATCATTTCTCTTCGGGGCATCAAAAAGACCAATGAAACAATATTTTAAATTTGATTTTATCAGATTTTTATCCACAGAGCAACAACAAGTAAATGTCAATTATTTTGAATGGTTCCTTTTTTCCTGGGTGACATTACATGATGGAAACTTTTTGGATAAAAAACCAGTTTTCTTTCTTTTTTTTTTTAAAGATTTTATTTATTCATTTGAGAGAGAGAGTGCGAGCAAGAGAGCACAAGCAGAGGGAGTGGCAGAGGGAGAGGAAGAAGCAGACTCCCCACTGAGCAGGGGACCCCATGTGGGTCTCCATCTCAGAACTCTGAGATCATGACCTGAGCCCAAAGCAGCCACTTAACCAACTGAACCACCCAGGCACCCCTAAAAAAAGTTTCCTTTTTTTTTTTTAAAAGCTAAATCGACATTTCCCAACGCCTTTTTATAAAGGTTTAGGACCTACTCTCTCCTGCCAAATCAAACCAGCACCCTCACCACGCAAGGAGCACAAAAGCTATCTTACTTATGACAAATACTTTCAACCTCTAAACATACTATTTCCCCATTTCTTCTTTTGTCTTTAGTACAAATGCTGCTAGAGAGGCACTGAAGACAAGATTGAGTGAGTCCCTGATTGGCCATTGTCAGTCAAGAGATCTTTGCCTACAATTTGCACCTTGGAAGAATATTTGGAGACCAAAAGTTGAGGAACAGAGGATATTCTTATAATAGCAAACTGACTTTCCTAAATACATGTACGCATGCAATAATTTTCTTAAATTTTTTTTTTGGTTTGTTTGCATCCTGAAAATTAATGTGGGTGAGTCATATCTATTTGCTCATTCCTTTATTGGAAGATTCATTTAATGAGTAATTGTCAATTTCAAAGCCAGATGGTGGTTTATAGATCAGCTGGACAGCTAGCCTGTGATATTTCTCATGTGTATTTGGTCTTTGTTCAAAGTTACTGGCTCACAGCTCCCCAAACCCTTGGAAGTCCTGAGAGATAAGAACAATGGGAACATCTTTTGTCATAATATTTGGTCCTTTGTCCTCAGTTCCCAAAATGCTTCAGAGCCATAAAGGTGAGATGGGTGTCTTGTTATTCATAACAAGCCCCTTTCCACCACTACTAGGTTTACGTGAATGAGGTGACTTTGGGAAAGCACCTAAGGTTGGGAGCTTGCTGCCAGTGTAGCCAATTATGTGATTAGAGGGTTGGAACTTTTTCTCCTACCTCCTTAACCTCTAGGCAGGGGAGAGGGGCTAGCAGTTAAATTGATCACCAGTGGCCAATGATTTAATCAGTCATACCTATGTAATGAAGACTCCATAAAAACACAAAAGGATGGGGTCCAGAGAGCTTCTGGATTGGTGAACAGGTGGAGATTTAGGGAGAGTGGCACATTCTGAGGGCATTAAACCTCTATGCCCTTTTCTTGGACCTTGCCTTATGCATCTCTTCCATCTGGCTGTTTCTGAGTTATATCCTTTCATAATAAACTAGTCATCTAGTAAGCAAAATATTTCTCTGAGTTCTGTGAGCTACTCTAGCAAATTAATCAAACTCAAGGGGCAGGGTATCATTGGCACCTCCTATCTATAGCTGGCTAATTAGAAGTGCAGGTGACTGGCCTGTGAATTGGGTTGGGGCACAGTCTTGTGGGACTGAGCCCTTCACCTGTGGGATCTGGCATTATCTCCAGGTAGTGTGAGAATTGAGTTGATTGGAGGACACCCAGCAGGTGATGGAGAATTGCTTGAGTGGGAAGAGGAGGAGAATTACACTCTAGAACTGATGAGCAGAACATTTTACACACCTTAATCAAATTCAGTATTTTTGTTAAAAGGAAGTGTTCATTCATCCATTCAAATATTCGTTCAAAACTTATTTATCGAATGCCCACTAGGTGCCAAGTAGTTTGCTACGTGCTAGTTAATGATAGACACATTCACTGCACGCTGATTATGTGCCAGGCCCTGTACTAGTTGCTTTACATGCATTTAATCTTCACACAAACCTATGAGGAGCACATTATTTTATAGATGGGGAAGCACGGGTTTAGAGGAGTTAAGTAACTTGTTTAAGGTGACATAACAAGAAAGTGGAATAGCTGTGGGGTCCATCTGACTGCAGGGCCCAAACTCAACTGCTGTTCTACAACTTCTCAGGAGAGGTCCATCTTGTGACTTACACAGTTGATGAACCAAATGGCTATATCAATTTAAATGTACAGCAGGAGAATTACTACTCCCTCAGGGCCCTTGATATATCTGCACTAACGGTGCTAACACTTTCTATAAATTAGGAAAACGGTAATTAGGCCTACCGAGTTGGGATCCAGGGAAAGAAATGGTACTGTAATAGTTATAGCCACAGATAGGGAGGCAAAAGCCATAGAAAGCAATTTATTGGCTTACTGAATGACCCCAGGAAGTCTTTAGACCATACTGTTTCTCTGCTTTAGTCTCTAAAAAAGTAAACGATTTCATCTCCCACCTTCTGATTCTGAGGTTATTTTCATTTGTGAAAATGGAGTCTCTTCATTCTGAAAGGATATGATCAAAGTCTGAAAAAGTACAGCAGAAATATATAAAATAAGAATAAACTTATTCACATACACCTAGACAATCAAGGATATATCCCTTGAGTTTGAAGATGATACTGCTATGCTACTAAGTGTTGAACAGAAGAAAGTCTGGAAGCTAGAAAGCAGATGGTCAAGTGGAAACTGTCTTAGCACATTTAAGCAAACCAGAATCTAAGCTGGCAATGGGGAAAAGCTAAGAAGCATTCCATTTTCATTATGGAGACTCTTCAGAAAATCTCAGCAGTTTCTGAGCACCAGCTACCTTTGAAAATCAGGGTGATAAATGTCTAGCTACAGGGAATTCCTTAATTTAACTATGGTACATCCCCACAATGGAACATGATGTAGTTGTATAAAAACAATGAGGAAGATCTCTATGATTGGTATGGAGGGATGCCCAAGATATATTGTTAATTGGAAAAGCAAAGTGTGGAATGACATATGGAATGTCAATCTTGTTAAGAAATGGGAAAAATAAAACTATATACTTGTATATGCTTGTATTTGCATAAAGAGACTAGAAAGATAAATAAGAACCTAATACAAATGGTGAAAAGGGGTGAATTTGGAAGGGAGTCTGTGTAGGGTGAGACTTCCCAATATTTACCTTTTAATTTTGTTTTTATTTTTTAACTATGTAAATGCATTGTTATTAAAACATTTTAAAAATAAAGTGGTGAATAACACATATCTGAAAAAGGATTGGTATTTAAAATAGATAAAACTCTTAAAAATTGAACACTAAGATGACAACCCAAATAAAAAGTAGGCAAAAGATCTGCATAGACACCTCACCAAAGAAGAAATACTGGTGGGAAATAGGTATATGAAAAGATGCCTAACATCATAAATCATCAGGGAATTGTAAAATAAAATGGCAATGAGTTAGCATTACACATCTACTGGAATGGCTAAAATCCAAAACACTGACATTACCAAATTCTAGCAAGGATGTGGAGCGGAGGAACTCTCATTCATTGCTGGTGGGAATGCAAAATGATACAGCCACTTTGGAAGACAGTTTGGCAGTTTCTTACAAAACTAAACATACTCTTACCATACCATCCAGGAGTTGTGCTCTTTGGTATTTACCAAAATGAGTATAAAACTTAAGTCCAAACAAAAACTTGCACATGAATGTTCATAGTGGTTTTATTTGTAATTGCTAAAACATGGAAGAAACCAAGATGTCCTTCAATATGTAAATAGCATAAATGGAATATTATTCAATGCTGAAAAGTAATGAGCTATCAAGCCATGAAAAGACATGGAAGAACTTTACATGAATGTTAGTAAGTGAAAAAAGCCAATTTGAAAAGCCTGTTTGCCATAACGCTATAGGCTGAATGTTAGTGTTCTCCCCCCATCCTCATCCATTTGTTGAACTCCTAATGCTCAGTGTGCTGGTATTAGAAGGTGGAGCCTTTGGGAGGTGATTTTGATGATTAGCTCTGCTCTCATGAATGGGCTCAGTGCCCTTACAGCAGGTCCCAGGGAGCTCCCTTGCCCCCTTTGCCATGTGAGAACATGACCATCAACATGAACCAGGAAGTAGGTCCTCACTAAACATCAAATCATCTGGTCCTATGATCTTGGACTCCACCTCTACAACTGTGAGAAATAAATTTCTGCTGTTGATAAGCTACCCAATTTATGGTATTTTGTTAAAGCAGCCCAAAGAGACTAAGACATTTATGATTCCAACCATATGGCATTATAGGTGTTTCCTGATTAGAGTCCAATCTGACATTTACCATGATCACACGACTTCATCATAAGCCTCATCATTATGAAATTTAGAATATTAGGAAACAAAAGAAATATCCTAAAACGTTGCAAAGGAGAAATCTGTCCATATATAGAGATTCAAGAATTAGAATAGCATTGACCTTCTTAATAGAATATCAGAAGTTAGACACTAGAATATTGCCTTCATAAATACAAAGGAAATTGATATCTTACCTAGGAGTCTATATACATAAAAAAGTCAATCAGTTGTCAGGAGAGAATAAAGGCATTGTCAGACACACAAAGTCTCAAAGTTAGTCTTCCCTCAGCTACTCTCAGGAAGCTACAGGGGAAAACTCCACCAGGATGTAAATTAAGGAAAAAGATGATGTGGAATTCAGGAAACAGGCTTCCATACTAAAGATAGACCAAAAAATAAAAATCCCTAGGATGATGAGAAAGAAGATCCTAAGATGGTAATGGTGCAGGCAGTTCTGAAGAGCAATTAGTTCAGATGCAAGCAAGAGAACACAGAGTTCGAGGAAAGATGTCCCTAGGAAGATTAATTTGATAGATCACTTGTGTGTTTGAGAAGAGATGTACACCTAAAACAAAGAATTTGCAGATGATTTAATAATGGAAAAGAAGCTAAGTAGTACAGGAGAGTAAGTTTGGGCATAGTCTACTAAATAGCTCAGCTGTGAATAATGTTCATAGAATTGCAATAATGTGAACACTAAATATCAGCATAATTAAAAATTTAATTACAACCAGGAATTATATATTAAAAATATTAAATATTTACCACTTGGTGTGGTATGGACCACAAAATTGAGGTATAGTAGACACTGGGTAATGCTGAAGGAACCCACTGTGCCAGGCATCACTCCCTTCCTTGTTGGATTGTAGGAGGAGATTATCTGGGGGGTGGGGGGATGGTCTCTGGGTGAGGCCAGGCTAATAGAGTAGAGGTGGGTCTTGGTAGTTTCAGAGCAGCAGCTATTTTTCTACCTATAAGAAGTATTTCAATATATTTTTAAAAGACTTTATCTATCTATCTATCTATCTATCTATCTATCTATCTATCTATCTATCTATTCATTCATTCATTCATTTCTTCATTCATTTATTTAACAGAGAGATAGGGCCGGAGAGCACAAGTGGGGCAGGGCGGGGGGGAATGACAGAGGGAGAGGGAGAAGCAGGCTCCCCTCTGAGCAGAGAGCCTGATGCAGAGGTCAATCCCAGGACCCTGGGATCATGACTTGAGCAGAAGGTAGATGCCCAACTGACTGAGCCACCCAGGTGCCCCTCAATATTTTAATAATAGCAAATATGGGTTGATCATTAGATATTAATATCAGGGAGACGAAGGGAAAAGGTTTGTAAAAGTGCTGGTGGGGGGATATGGGAGTGTATAAAAAGGTATGTATAAAAGTGAGAAACCAAGAATTAATAGTTCAAGTGATGTTATTTAGAAATGTGAAGGAAAATAAAAAGACTAAAGGGTTGAAATCAGTTACTGCTGGTTAATGGAAAGGGAGGGAGGCAGTGTGTAGTTGGGGACAGAGAACTGCTGTTTTTATAACAGATCTTGGAAAACTATTGAATTCTTAAACCATGTATATGTATTACTAACGAAAGTGAAAACAGAAAGTGATGCCTGCTCTGGATCAGGCCCCGTGATATTGCAAGATAGATATGATTGTTCCCATTTTACTGTAAGGAAGCAAAGTTAATTGACAGACCTGGTGTCTTTTCTTCTATACCACTTAGTCTATCAAGTTGGGAAAAGGAATATTTTTTATATATTAGAAGATAAATTCAAGGCATTTACGTCAAGAAGACTTCCAAACCATTAACTTAAATTTCTTGATTCATCTGAAAAATAAGTTAGCAATTGTTATGTACTTGTGACAGAAATATCAAAGGAACCACTTAGGATTCATTCCCCCCAAAATGTGGCTTGACCCTACTGTCAGAGAAAATACTGAAATAGAAGGATCTTTGATGGAATTCATTATTACATTTTTATATTTTTAGTAGTCTTTGCTTAATTAAAACACATTGGAAAGCAACTGGATTTAGAAGTGTACCATGAAAGATCTCTGAGACTTCTATACTTTCTTATTAAACCTGCATTGCTCTGAGGAAATAAGCAAAATATCCAAAATAAGCAAATTCAAATGCATAAACCAAAAAACTGTGACTATCAAAATATTAGTCAGACAATAGGCTAATTAGAATGTATCTATATGCTCAGAATCAGAAGAAAACAGTATCTTAAAAGACAAAATTATTTGGTGACATTAGCAACAAAGTCAATGATTTATTTTGGCTTTTGGTTTGGCTGGGTTGGATATTGTTTTGTTGGGGAAACATAATAGACATGCTTGGCCTAAAATGGAAGGATTAGATGAGAATTAGATGAGGGGGGCTACTCTCTTTGGCTGGCTTTGGAATAATCCTGTGATTACCTGGTTCATGATTTTCCTGTCTGACAAGGGCAGAGACCTATAGATGTGATTCTTTTTTTGACCATCATGGCACTTAATAGAGTAGCAACATGGTAGGGCACCATATCTGTTGAGTAAATGAATGACTGCAAAACCTAGCCCAGCACTCACTGATTTTTCCACAGAGCTCTAAGTTTGCAAAACCAGCATAATCTCTAATTTCTATGCATTTCCTAAAATATGCAAAGAAACTTTTATCTCATTCCATTTCATTTATTCATTCACTCAACAAATCATTATTGAAGGAATTCTCTGTCATCTTTTAGTCAAAACCAGCACAGAAGGAACCATTATTTTCTTCTCTTAAATCATGTGGAAGTTAACTGCCCTCATTGGCCAAGATCATGAAATATTTCAATTTACAAGCTATGAGATGACAAGGAGCTCAGAGTTGATTTGTTATCATCACATCATCAGGGTTCATAGCACTCTGAATATATTAAAAAGTGTGATTATTTTTCTGGATCTGGATGGCATGAATACTACAATACAGTCAAAACTTGTCAGGTGGCAGTTTTTGCTCTTTCTGGAGGCTACTATCCTGATATCATATTATTATTGTGATGTCAAGAAGGCACTTATTGAGTGCTTATATGTGGTAGAAATTTCCTTAAAGCAACCTCATGAGATAAGTATTATTGTCCCTATTTTACAGGTGAAGCAAATGAGGCACAATGTGGTGTAATGAGGAACTGCACAGGTCATAAATCTGGGATCAAATCCAGAGAAGTTTGGTTCTTACACCATTCCTTTTCTACCATGCTACAGAGGAGTTGGCTGGTAGGGCTTGTTATCTTTGTAATAAATTAAAGCCAGCTATACTAAAATTGTACACATAAATTGAAATGACTTGAGGAAGTGTATATTGAAAATCCAGTCTTGAATAGAGTTAGATATATATTCACTAATGAATAACTTTAGCCTCATTATGTATATGTAATCTAATCCCCAGAGGAAAATATTTTAAGTAATGAGAAAATAAGACTGATGTGATGTTCTTTTAATCAAATGAAGTATATAGTTTTTCAAGCATTAAGTTAGCTGAGACCAATAAAGCATATTGAAGTCATCTTGCAAACGAGTGTCTTGTACTCTGAAAAGTATAGGTTATTATATTCCATCCTTAGCATTTTCATAGGCACAAAGTCAGACAGTAGTTCTAAAATGAATTAACAACTAACAGAAGCAAAGACCACTATATGTGAGAGGTCTCTAAGTTGTGTGTATGTGTAAATATATTCTGACATATTGTCACAATCTTGATGAGAGAAATATATCACAACTCCCTAGGGTCTGAGAATTAGTAACAGATCCAAGATACCTGTTCTTGAAAAAAACCAACCAACCAACCAACAAACAAAAAACACAAAATACATGTTCTTTCCTCTGTTCCATTTTGGACTTCAACTTTTTTTTTTTTTTTTAGTAATATAGATGTTCACTTTTTTATTAGAAAAAAATTACATGGTTCCACATCACAAAATTTAACATCTTTCCATTAAACATCACACAATTCTCATCATTATGCTCTACAAACACCCTAAAAAATGTGGAGTTTCTAATGATATTCAACAACAACAGGGTCCATAAATTTTAACTAAGAAACAGCTGCAGAAATGCGTGTTGGGCAATCATCTGTGTGTGCCACAAGAGCTTGGGGCCAACAGATGGTTGGGATTCTGCCTCCATGGCCTGGACTCCTCCACCTACAGTCAAGTCCTTCAGACCTTCAAAGTCCATTAGCAAGCAACTCCCTTTAAGAGGGAAGCTCCCAAGAGGTGAAGGAGGCAGGAGCCACTGAGAATGGAATGCCTCACACAGAGATATACATATAGCTGTTTCATGAGTAATATATATATATATTTTTTTCTCCTCCTCCTCCTCCCCCTCCACCTCTTCCTTCTCCTTCCCGTTCTCGCCCCCCCCCCCCCCCCCCCCCCCCCCCCCGCTGCGCCTTCTCTTTCTTCTTCAGTCAGAGTCCAAGGTTACTTTCTTCCTTGGTTTCTCCAACTCCACATGCTGTAGTTTTTCTTTCCATTCTCTGGCTGTTCTTCCTTGTCTCCTTTCCATTCTCATCTTATTCTGTGCCAGTCATTAAATATTGGAGTTCTTTGAGCCTCCTAAACCCTCTTCATTCCTCACACTGCATCCTCTCTTCAGGGAAACTCACCTATGCCTACAGCTATGATTATCAAAATAGTCTGATGATCCACGAACTTATATCTTCAGGGTAGACCTCTTTCTGTTCTGCAGACTTATCCCATACCTCAAGATATTCAAAACTACACTTGTGATCTCTTCCTTGTCCCCAGCTAAGAATTCAAAACACCATTCTTCTAATTTTTGATGAATGACATTCTTGTTCATCCACTAATACAGACAAACCCCCAGACATTGTAGGAGTCATTATGTATTCCTCCATCTCTTTCTCTCAAATTGAATTCTTTACCAAGTCCCATCTGTTTTTCCCTTTTAACTCTGCCTTGCTTCAATCTAATCCTTCCCATTTCCATCCTGGTCCAAGCTAGTGTATCTCCATGGTCCATTCTGATAGTCTTCAAAATGCTTAATTTGCTTTCTTCACTCACATCAATCTGTTTTCAATACTGTAGTTACAGTGACTTTTCAAACACAAATCTAATTATGTTAGCCCTCCTTCCCCCAGCTCAAAAATCCTCCAGTGATCTACTGCTTTTAAGATAAAGACAAACTTTCTACAAGATCCTGTCGGGTAGGTCCTCTACCTACATTTCTAGCTTCAACTCATAAGATGGTCTTTTTTCTCTAGCTGCTACAAACATAATAGATTTACTTCTGTCCCTCATGTTTGCCAACATCCCTCCTGCCAGAGACTCTTGAATTTGATGTTTTCTCTGCCTGGACTGTTCTTTTTTCTCCTCTTTGCCTAGTTAACTCCTTCTTAGCCTTTAGATCTCTAAACAACAGACACATTCTCAAGGAAACTCTCTTTACCTCCATAAGTCCAATCCTCACTAATTTACTCTGTAATAGCATGAAGTGCCATTATTTCATAGCTATGTTTACCTTTATTGGTGCAAGTCTTTGATAAATGCCTTTCTCTCTTCCCTGCCTGGAAACTCCACTAGGGACAGTAGGAACCCTCTCTACTTTTGGTCACCACTGTCATCTAGAGTGTCAGGCACCACCCAGGCTATGAAAACTGCTTGCTAGATGGATTACTGAAATAATTAACTAGTTAACGAAACATTTCTGATTATTTGATGCCAATTCTAGAAACAGTGTATGTTTTCAAGAGAGAATATTCAATTATTCAGAGAATGGAGGAAGTCACATAGTTTGGTAAGATCGAATGTAAAGTTTTAATAGTGTAGATAATGTTTCACTAGGTACTGAAAGACACCATATAGATGGAGGTTACACTTATGATAATACTGAGTGGCAGTAACCGGCTGGAGATACCAGACTGATACTTAAGATTTCAAGAAATTGTCCACATAAAGTATCATGTCATCTGCAAAGAGAGAGAGTTTGACTTCTTCTTTGCCAATGTGAATATCTTTTATTTCTTTTTGTTGTCGGATTGCTGTTGCTAGGACTTCTAGTACTATGTTGAACAATAGTGGCGAGAGTGGGCATCCTTGTCGTGTTCCTGATCTTAAGGGAAAGGGTCTCAGCTTTTCCCCATTGAGGATGATATTTGCTTCTTTTCATAGAAGGATTTTATGAAATTGAGGAATGTTCCCTCTATCCCTATACTCTGAATAGTTTTAATCAGGAAAGGATGCTGTATTTTGTCAAATGCTTTTTCTGCATCAATTGAGAGGACCTTATGGTTCTTCTCTCTCCTCTTATTAATCTGTTCTACAACACATAGATTGATTTGCGAATGTTGAACCACCCTTGCATCCCGGGGATAAATCCCACTTGTTCATGGTGGATGATCCTTTTAATGTATTGTTGGATTCTATTAGCTAGGATTTTGTTGAGAATTTTGGAATCCATATTCATCAGGGATATCGGTCTGAAATTCTCCTTTTGATGGGTTTTTGCCTGGTTTGGGGATTAAGGTAATGTCAAGAAATTTTCAATCCAACTGTGAAAATTAGCAGTTGTGCTCATGTTCATTGCTAAACTCAAAGAGATTGCAGCCTGAAACAGATCAGTAAGTTTGATTTTAACCGGGTTACATATGGCTCCTACATTCTTTGATTTTTTTCCCCCTCCAAATTATAAACAATTGCCCTTTAATATTATCTGGGTCCTCTCAATGTTTTCATTAAAAAAGAAGATATCCAGCTTCTGGTACTCCAACCACATAATACCATGGTAGAACCTGACAATTTAGGTTTCCTTTTACACCCAGGCTCAGTCTTTTCTCACACTCCATAACTAATTGGTGACCTGCCCCAGAGCAGACAGAAGAGGGCAGTGTCAAAAAGCACAGTCTTGTGAACTGGATGGCCTGATTCTCCTTCAACCAGCTGCAGGGCTCTGAGCAGCTCACATCTGGCATCACCCACTGGTACCTCCTACCTAGAATTAGATCATTGGGTTAATGATTCCATAATCTTAAGTTCACTTTCAAACTCCATGATTCTTGTAGGAATTCCATTTTTTTAAATTGTGTTTTAGACTGTCAACCCAAATGCTTTTGTTTCATAATCTAAAGCAACAGCCCCTAAAAGACAGAGAATCTAGCTTGTATAAAGGTTAAAAACATTAGCTGTTGAGTCACAAAAGACCTGGGTTCAAAGTCTCTGGCATTAACTAGCTGTGTAATTTTGAGCAAGTCACTTAAAGTTTTGAGCCTTTGTTACCACACCTAGAGGCTAGCGATACTTCTTTCACAGAGAAGTTGTAAAGATAATATGAAATATGTTAACACATGTAAAGCACAACACCTGGCACATAGCCAACAATTAAATAGTAATGTAATTACAATTTTTATTTATAATAAGAGATAGTTCTTACTATTCCCTGTGACCCTGTGTATGCTCTCTAGTAAGTATAGACATCATTTTCTGGTATATACAAGACAGGTCAGGCTGCAAATCTCTGAGCCTCATTTGAGCACCAAAGTCCATCAGTCATTCTCAGCCATTCTCTGAATCAGAACAGCTGACACAATCTTCAGTGAGGTCATTATTTTTAGCTTTGGAACTATTAGAAAGTCTGCAGGGGATTTTCACGGCATTCAACAAATTAGCAAAGGTCATCAAAACAAATGCGCTTACTGAATTCATTGGCTTGAAATCCTATCAAACCAACGCTGTCATATTAAATCCAAGAACTTTCTACTGGCACTATTTCCATAAAAAGGATCAAGTTGAATTGTGTTTAGATTTGCTCCATTGTTACCACATTTTAAAATCATAAATTTTGACGGCAAACTGACTTGTCTCCTATCCGCACCTCTCCTACCACGTGGTCATGTGATTTTTAGCTAGTCTAAAATCCCTCATTCTCCTTGTCTGCCCAAGTTCAGGTTCCATCTCCTTCCGGAAGCCATTCCTAAATTCTGTAACCTCTGATCTCAGCTCTGTTTGGGTCTTGACCCAGACAATTTTTTTTTCTTTTTTAAATTGGGTGGGTGTGATTTTGACCCTATTCAGCCTTGGACAACGGCATTAAACATGATACAATGAGGCTCCTACATTTTTACAGATGCCCTTAATGACACTCAGCTCTGCTTGGTTGATTATTCAAGCTTGTAGAACAGCCATCAATCGGTATGACAGACCATCTACACCATGGGCTCTTGCCAGACATTATAATGTTGAGCTCCTTGCTTCCCATATCTCCATAAATGTTTTGGAAGAAATACTTGAGGGTCAGGCAATTAATCCATTTCTCTATATACTCTAAATGATGCCTTTGAATCAAGCCAGACCACAGGGTTGCTGGATCCTTCAGCAACATCATTTTGGATCCAATATGATTGCTCTACTGAATTGTACTTTGGTGTTGTGCCAAGGGACCACACTGATGGATTATGTTAAGAAAGAACAGGATG
The DNA here is from genome assembly GCF_009762305.2 of Zalophus californianus. Taxonomy (NCBI): domain Eukaryota; kingdom Metazoa; phylum Chordata; class Mammalia; order Carnivora; family Otariidae; genus Zalophus; species Zalophus californianus. The sequence continues at coordinate 39,142,459 of NC_045596.1, read as the reverse complement.
AAACTCAGAGCCCTCTTTCTGAATAACTACTGAAGAATGCTACTGAACAGTAAATTAGGTTTTGTTTTATGGACAATATGAATCTTATAAATTGATTGTGTTTACTTTGCCTTGGCCTTTAGAAAACTCGTGATAAATCTGGGGACCACTTATTTCAACCACATGGTTCACCCCTAATAGCCGATCTGGCTTTATAATTTTTCAGCCTATAATTTCCCTTTGCCATGGTCACCATAAATGCTTACTTTAATTCTTTTGCATTGAAAGTATTCTTATGAGGTGCCTCACATCTTTTGTAGAATGAGGCGGAAATTAAAAATAAATTCTTGATCTATTTTTTCAGTGAATTACAGCAATTATAGCTTGTGGACCATTATTTAGGAATTATTTCTTGGCTTGTGTGCTTCTTCCTTTGTTTTATGTCTCCACAACTTGATTTTAAGCCAGAGAATATTCTTTAAATTTTCTGATATCCCCCACATACTGGTAGCTCATAGGATCTTTAAACCAGACTTCGGTATACAGGTCCGCTTCTAAGTAACTAGTCATGTGATTTTTTTAACCTCAATATCATTGAGCTTCATAGGATTTCACTCTTCTCATTTCTATATGAGAGAATTGGCCTAAGTAATCTTCAGTGTCCTCTCTGGTTTTAAGATTCTGTCATAAGTGCTTATGTTCTCTAAAAGTATTTTTGCCAGACACAGATATTGTAGGACAGATCTCACTTAATAAACTCTTCAAAGACATGAATGTGACCCGGTGACCTATTTATTGTAGAGAATGTTCATGAAAGGAAGAGAGATTTGTCCAAGAGAGATTTGCTTATTTATCCATTAAACAAAGAAGAGGACACTTCTAGACACTTCCAGACACTTCAGTTAGAATTTAAGCTGGAAGAACAATTACAAGTGGGCAATAAAAAGGGTTTAGAAGGCCAAGGCCTTCTTAATTCTATAATTTCACATATAATAAGTGCTGATTTCAGTTCTTTTAGTACAAAAGAGACAGTGGGATACTGTCGAAGGACCCTAAAACGACAGTTATGACTTAGTTTCAAGTTTCACACTGATCATTAATTAAATAAATAGTTTATCACCCTTATCTATGTCCTTGATTTATCATTGATTAAAAAGAAAATTATCTGCCCATATCTGTTTTGTGAAGGTCAAACAAGACAATGCTAGAGAATACCTTTCAACAAGTACAAAGTGCTATACAAATATGGTGGATTATTGTGATCATTCACTGAGAGCATGGTTGTGAATCAAGAAATGACATCTGATGACTCAGTGGGTATTTTGGGTTTCTTCTATGACTGAACTGTATGATTTTGCAAAGTTGGCTGAAGGAATCTTAGACTCTCGATGCTCTTCAATTTGTGAATGACCCAACAACATAAATAAGTTCTCCCCAAAATGCAAATTCAGTGGGTTTGACGACAAAGCCCTATCAAGAGGTAGGCACCAACAGGGATGGAACCATGTCTGTTTTGTTCACTGCACATAAAAAATTATATCTATATCAAATATTTGTTCAATATATGGAAGGAATTGAATGCTGAGGTATTCTCCCGGCTGTGTGGCTTGCTCCTTTACTATACCAGTTAGGATATAGGATTCCAGGGTGTGCTTTAGAAAACTTAAAAATAATGACACAGAATTCTGAGATCACTTTGTCATGCCTATGTTTGCTTGCTTATTGTCTACTTGGCATCACTACCTCAGATGTCATTGAACAGAAGCTAGATATAGTTTTGACAGAATCTCCGTCCCCAGGTTAGAGTTTTCCAAAGAGAGGGATTGGCACTAGATCTGGATGATGGAGGAGGAGAGGCCATTATTTTCCTGGGGCAATTGCTGCCAGATGCATGGGAAGGTTCTCTAATCTTTGTATATGCTCTTGGTTCTCTCTATTAAAGCCTTTACTATCTTTAATATACTGAGTGGTTCTTCTGTTTTCTTGACAGAATTTTGATTGGCTACAGCATCACAAATGTTAAATTTGTGAATCTAAGTTTTAACTAAGCGCACTTATATACACAGAGTCATTATTAGCACTTTGGGGGAAACCACAGAGTTTGTTTTAAGATATTTAGATTTTATTTAGTAAACTATTGCTTTTCAGAAATACCTTTGAGACCTAAGAAAGTAAAATGAAGCTTTCCAAAGTGTCTTCTTCTGTTCTCTTAGAAGAGTCTGGTTCAACAGGGCAAAATTTCCTATAGCCTATTTTTGGGCTTTGCCACTTTTTAACCCTGTATATTTGACAAATTCATTTAACTTCTCCCAGGTTTGGTGACTATATCAGCATGATGGGAGTCTTGACAACTATTTTACTTTTCCTGCAGGTTGTTGTGGGACTCAAATGAAAATGTATGAAAGTATTTCATATATGTATTGTATATGTATATGTACATGTATATGTGTGCTATTATTCTCTAACTTTACATTCATAATTGGTCATATGCAAATAATAATGGAGATTGATAAGGATTTGATAAAAGTAACTTCCAGAGCACTGCAGCATTTCTGCTCCCTTTGAAGGTAAACATGGGATTATGTGCACACCCACCTCCATGAGACCTAGCCCAGTGGGCCCTGTCGATATAAAAGACCTCATATCACAGGGCTGAAACTCTGTGGACAACAATGGGAAACTTTGTTGCTCCAATATGGACTGTTCTCCAACTGCTTGAGCCACAGCTCAGACCACACTGGGTGGAGGTATAAAATTGTTCTCTACTCATAAGGTCACTGTTGTGATCATGTTTTATCTTGAGGTAATTGGGCAAGGACACATTAAACAAGTTTCTCAAAGCCACTGAGATAACTTCTAATTCTACAGACTCATTGGTAGTGACACTATCCTGAAGTTATTGAATAAATGTGGTTAGGATTTCACACATGCCATTTATTTAAAGCATGCCCTTTTTATTCATTGAACTGAGGCAAGACAGGGAGCAGGGAAGAAGACCAGAACCAACAGTTCAAGATTATTGAGTGTCTTGGTGGCGTTGAACAGATCTTTCAACCCTTCAGTACCCTGTTTCATGCCTATGAAATGTGGACATATACTGGCTTGTCCTTCCTTGAGTAGTGTTAAAATTACTGGCTTTTCATAGCTTCTTGATCCAAAACAGTGTTACATACATATCTGCACCTATTCTCTCTCTCTCTCTCTCTCTCTCTCACACACACACCCCTCTCCATCCCTCTACGCAGTTTTTCTTTTCTTTAATTCATTTGTCATAGCATATCATACTTCTGCATTATATTTTATATCAGTGACTTTGTTTTGATTTCTTTCTATTTCCCAATAATAGATTGTAAGGTATATCTGGTTAGGGGCTTTGTTTTGTGTAGAACAGTTCTTGATACCTGATAAGGACTATAGACAGTATGTGGGTGAATGAATAAAGTTATGAGTGTCTGAATTATTAACCAAGATTTTTTTTTATATTCTGCTTGATTCTCCAAACTCCTGATAAAGACTAGACTCTTAAGCCCACAAAGTGATACTTTTTGAAAATGTATCAGTGGATGGGCCCCCCATTTCCTTCCTTAAGGAAATGGAGGTTTCATCTATAATTGTGTAGGGGCCACAGTACTTCAAATGCAATAAATGGAGATTTCCTTCCTGAGAATTAGGGAGGGAAACTGTGGGACAAATTCATTGTCACATCACTTTCTTGTCTATAAAGCAGGCTGAGCAATCATTTGCATGGTGCTTCATAGAACACACAAAAGAATGTTGAAAAGTAGTCTGCTTGGCAGTGAGATGCACAGGAGTGGGCTGCAACCAATAGCTGTATTTAAGCGGCCAAAGATAGAGAGATGTTCCCACAGAGTCTTTTCAAGTGATCCCAAGTTAATTTAAAGGAATTGAGTCACTGGTCTGTGATCCTGACCCCCCAAAAATGCACTGGACTTCAGCACTATGTTAAAATATCAACAGAATATTTCTCTAGTTATTGGTCAATAATCTAGTTTTTGATACTCTAAAATTCTTGAAAATGACATTTGTGCATTTGTACAAATGCTACCTTAGGAATATAGCCTTTGGGGGACTATGGTATAGTCATCTTGTCATCCTAGAAGTACTAACAGTGTTGGGAATGAAATGTGCACAATAATCACTTGTATATTATAAAAGAATCCGAAACCTCTGGGAACTCAGAAATAGACAGAGCCAAGAAGAATAGTTGCTCCGGGCATTTTGTTATCAGTCAGCTCAAGAGCAGAGGAGAAGAGGGCTTTGATTAGTAGGTGATGTACAGAAAGATCAGCTTTTTAGGTAAAAGCCAAAAGAGAAGGGAGAAAATGGTTAGAAATGAAGTGGGGAGAGTGATGACACTCCAGCAACAGTGGTAACAATCAGAGTGATGACAGGTATGACAGAACTGAGGGAAAGAAGCACTCACAATGGATATGGAAGTTGGAAGTGTTCAGGGTTCTGGAGAGCAAACATCGGATTGCCCTGGACATCGGTGATAGCTGTGACCACACCATACTGAATAAAGTATGTTAAGCACTGTACCAGGCATTTTAGCTTTGTCTTAATGAGCTCCCATAAGGATTTATACTCTCTCTATTCTTTTTCCATCTTCCAGCCCTCCACGATTCCCAAAATCCTCCTCCAGTGCCCAGTGGAACATAGTCTAGCATAAGCAAAATCTCCTCCATCCTCAATGTCCTGGTCCTCACCACTTGTTTCCAACAAAACCTTGCTTTCCCTTGCAAACTCAGCTTACCCAATAGCCCTCTCAAAGTACTGGCTGTTTTTCCTTCTACACCTCTGGGGTTGGGTCTGGGAGTTGCATCAAGTGACTTTCGTTCCTCCTTTCTAAAAACTTCTAACTTTGAAATTCATGTCATCTTATTGTTGTCTGCCAACCCAAGGTTAATTCTTCTCCTTTCTCTGTGTGTTTAGCTTTTTTTCACTTACATGCTCCTGGTTTAATTCTTTGTGAATCCAATATACACATAGATTATTTTTCTATATACTAGACTTTAAATTTTTTGATCTCTTTCCTCCATTTTACCTTACTTGTAAGGGTAGATGTTGACTGTCTAAGAAAACATCACTAAGAGGCTTCCCATGTGAATTGTATTGGACTGATGTATAAGACTCAGAACTTGTGTCCTGTGTCATCTTTGTCATGTTTAAACCCTCTGCATGCATTCATACATCCATATATATTCCACATACAGCTCACCTGGACTCAGGTGAGCTTGCCTTGACCCAGGTGGGTTGCTTTTTTAATGATCTACATTTGGCAATCTGAGACATCCTCTCTCAGCATGCTTTGGTTTTAGCTTTTGCTACTTATATTGTAGCACTTATAGTCATGTTATTATTGTTATCATCATCATGCAATTATTATTATTATTATCATTCAGTCCCAAATGGAACAAAACATAGACATTTTCAATATTGATTATGCATGAATTCTCTTCAAAGTAAAACTTTAAGAAAAGTAACTATGACCTGGTATCACAGTAGCAGAAGGATACTTCTCTTTTTTAAACTTCATGCAACCTAGGAAGAAAATTTAGTTTTATTATAACTGTACATACTGGTCAGGAAATTGTGAAAATTTAGCCAAGTCAGGCTTGACCCTTTGATTATTTAATAGCTTGAAGGCTGGATGTGAAGAATCAGAAGGACAGTAGGGAGAGTATTACTTTTTATTTCTTGGAGGAGACATTTCCTAATACTTCCAATAAGATCAGATGACAGTTGTGTAAAATATCTTTTCTCAAAAAGAATAAGGTAGAGTTTCAGCATATATCGCATGTTTAAATTCAAAGAGGAAGAGATAAAATAATGACAGCAACAGTGGGAAATTACAGGTAGAAAACCTTTATAACTCAGTAGCTGGATATTGAGTGAATGCAGGTGACTTAAGAACCCATCACCATGGCAGTCAGGAGGGAGGAAGGTGATGAGGAAGTAGACACTGAGGATCTAGACAATGGCTGAGACCTTGAAACTAATGACTCTTGATAGAATTATTACTGTTCCCTAATGAAGAGACTAGGTTACATTAAATGAGAACTTTGCCAGGAAAACACCTTTGTCTTGAGTTGTAAAAATATGCTTACTTGACTAGAGTACACATTTTTTAAAAAATGGACACATGAATTATGTAGAAAGGGGCTTTCACCACTCCACCCAGGAAGTCACTCACAAAAATGTAGGGCTTAGGGTCACCATAATGATTAGAGTGAGAACCTGTTATACCTGCCTTTGCTTCCGGGGAAGCTAGAGCTTCAGCACCTTATGAAAAATACAGTTATGACTGTATGTCTGAATCATGAAAAAAGAATAAATAATTTTTAGAATTCACTGTTGAGAAAGATTCACATCAAAATATTAAAATAAAGTCTGGCAGACTCGGACTCTTCAGAATGACTCATTAAGTCCCAGGTCTCTAGATTGCTGAGTTGTAAACTGTTGCTTCTTCCACTAAAATCCTCTAGTTAGTAGACATAGAGTCAAGTAAAATCATTAGAATATTTTTCATTATTTTTTCTGTTACTGAGATTAAATCTTTTCTGCATACAAAATATTCACCCATGTATTATTTTTAAGGTGGGCCTAAGAGTACTAATGACATACTATATCTGGGAATCTTCCCCATATAAAAAGGTAGCCCACAAATGTTACATACACAGGGTACTTTACAAAGTCTAAGCTGTTCGGGCTTCAGTGTTTGGAAGTTATTCAGGTCACCTGAAAATGACTTTTCTGCCTCAGTTAATTTAAAACTCAAAACTCTCTTGAATCAAGTGCTGAGCAACCAGTGTGACAACGGCTTTTAGGCTTTTAGCTAATTATTTAAATCTCAGTAGGAAGCAAACAGCCTGCATATGTAGATTGAGGAACACAGGTGAGACAGGTTTTTGGTTTTTGTTTTGTTTTGTTTTTTCTTTTTTACTTCGGATTCTTACTACTCACTGTGGTCCATGGACCAACAGAATAGGTGTCACCTGGTAGCACGTGATGAATGCAGACTCTCAGGCCTCAGCCCAAGCTCATTAAACTAGAATGCATTTTATAACCAGATCCCCACGAGCACGTGAAGGTTTGACTAGCAGGGGCAGGGAGCGTCTCAGACAGGTGAAGGGTCTCCACCCTGCCAGTTTCTAAGGTAGGAGCAGAAACCCTTGGGCTCTCTTCGGTGGAATTTTCTTTGTTGGAATTGCAGGGCTATTAATCTAAGTACTGCGAATACAATCTATTTGAAATCAATGCAACCACCTAGTGGGAGTCCTGTGACAAATCTGCCCTTTTACACAATCAGATGAGTGCAGTCAGTGCCTATGGGACTGGGTGCAGGGTGATGAAGATGAATACAGAAATTATTATTATATTATTTTTTTGTGGTTGAAACAAACTATACTCGATTTTGGTTTGATAAACTATTCCTGTGAAAGCCCTATTTCTGTGCGTTCATTCAAATATAAATTTTAACAAGCTTTTTTCTTTTTTTAACATGAAAGCAAATGTTACTAACCAGCCAATGTGCATACCACTCTCTCCCAAGTATAACTCCATTCACCACAGCATCATTATACAAATTAATGTGTCATCGATTGCATTCATATTAATACATGGTATAGGTATTGGGGCTTTTAAAATAGACTAACGTCTTGTAACAACTTGATTTATTATTACATGGCTTTGAATGTCTGAAGCACTTAATTCCAGTGAAATGCAGGGTCCATCGGTCCACCTATTTATTTCAAGGCATGCACTTTGAAAGAAAAAAAAAAAGGAGCCTTCTGCCAGAGGGGATAAAGAAAAGAATAGCTTGAATTTTCTCCTTTGATCATTTCAATGATTTCTTTCTTTGAAAATCATGCTATTTTCTGTTCTTTGCTGTCCTTTCTTCTCTCAGTTCTGTTTCCATTTGCCTTCCCATTTAGAGAACTGGGTCTATTAGAAAGTGAGGAGCAAAAATTCAAAGCATTATAGCCTTAATGCAGTGCCTGTCAAACTTGGCTGCATATTGAAATAATCGGGGAGCTAAAAAGTGGTTGTGCAAAGGCCCACCTTCTACAAATTTTGATGTTATTGTCCAGGGTGGGGTCATGGTATCAAGATTTTACAATTTTTTTTAAGTAGGTTCCATGCTGAGTGTGGAGCCCAATGTGGGGCCTGAACTCAGAACCCTAAAATCAAGACCTGAGCCAAGATCAAGAGTCAGACGCCTAACCGACTGAGTCACCCACACGCCCCATGGGATCAATATTTTTAAAAGCTCCCTTTTAAAATCTTTGATCTTAAAAATAAGAATAAACTAATTTATTTTATTTTTTTAAAAATTTTTACTTATTTATTTGACAGAGAGAGACACGGTGAGAGAGGGAACACAAGCAGGGGATTGGGAGAGGGAGAAGTGGGCTTCCCATGGAGCAGGGCCTGATGCAGGGCTTGATCCCAGGACCCCAGGATCATGACCTGAGCCGAAGGCAGATGCTTAACGACTGAGCCACCTAGGCGCCCCAAGAATAAAGTAATTTAAATGAAAACTAAATTATACATATTGTCACACAGTTCCTATATGGATGTGGTTCAGAGAATAATGCAAGTCAAGACCTCTCAAGAGAATATGTCCATTTCCAAGATTACAGATGTTCATGCATCCAGATGATGAGTACTGAATAGACTGAAACTATAGCCTCACTACAGTCAGTCAGGCCTAACACTATATGAAAAGGATTTTCATATATACAGATACTAGTATCTGTACTAGGGAACTAGTATCTGTAGCAATTTAGAAGAGAAAGGATTTCTGACCATTGTGTGATCTGTTGCAATTATAGAAGTGACCTGGTAAAATAATAGTTGTTCTTTAAATTATATCAATATTTAGTTTAGTTGACAAGAATGTCAGAAAATAAATGCCCACATAGAAAATGAATTGAGACAGATTCAGTACAGAGGAGAAGGACCAGTTAAAACCTGCTCTGTTCTCAGGTATCTAATTTGTGTTCAGATAAAGCACACTTAAAAACCACCCAACTCAAATACAGTGGGGAAGCTTGAGAGAAGCGTTTTCTTAAGAGGCTGTAATATAAGGGCTAAATCTTAGACTTTCATGTCAGATTGCTTGAGTTCAAATCCCATTTGGACCACTATCATTTTGTGACTTGAGGCAAGTTACTACCACGGCACTTTGATTTTCTCCTCTATAAAGTGGGATAGAACAATAGGGTTTTGGTGAAAATTCAATGAGAAATCTTTGTTAAGTGTATGGCCCATAATGTATAATCAATAAATATTAGCTATCATTATTATTAAGTTTGGATCTAAAGTGAACCAAAGCTCTCAGTTTAGCAAGGATGTCTAGTTCTAGAAGATTGAAGTTCCATTACAAAATGTGTCTTTAAGTGTTTAGTTAATACCTAAAGCATTTAGGCAAAACCATAAGCTTTATTTTGACTTACTCTTAGGAAGCTAGTAGTAAAATTGTCATCCAACAGAGCACCACGGAGAGAAGAAATTTCTAGAAATCTAAATTGGTAAATCAGAGATCTCGTCATCAATCTACAGAGCCACTTATCCATATATGGATAATAAACTGCCTATAGGATCGAAGTGAACAGCTAAAAGGCTAACTTTACAGTCAAGTTGATTGCAAAACTAATTTTCATAAAAAGAACTCCATTCCTCCACTGGCTTTTATTTTATAACTTTAAAGGATCAGAGACTTTTCACAAAGAGTGCTTTTTCACAGTTTCAAAGAAGCAACCTGGAAAAAGGAATAAATTAATTCAGAAAGTATTCCCTTCTTCCCTACACCCACCCCTCTGCTCATCAAAAAACCTACAGGCACTAAAATTTATTAACATTTCTATGAACATAAATGTGAAATATTCATTTTCATTAAGTAGTCTACTGAATATGGCAAAATCAAATTTATCTAAGAAGATATCCAATGCTGCTAATTTCCTTGACAATGGGGACATAAAGCAAGGGAAGCCATGAATCATTCATGAAGTTCAATTTACTTCTGTTATTTTTGGTGTTTTAGCATCCGTGAATAGAAAGTGTGCAGCATGTTGTAGATGCTATTTTTAATTATTTCAGATCAGAATTAATGATTTGGCAGGCAGCAATAAAATAAGAATGATTCAAAGGTTTTGCTTGTAATTATCTTATATTTCAGATTTTTCTTGTGAGTATATGTTCATGTATTCATAACATTTTTCCTATATTCTAATATCCTTTATAAATCACAATCACTTTAGAACCAATATTTTAGACAAGCACGTAAAGTAATTTATTGGTGATGTAACTAAATTAAATAAACTCTCTGAGTCCTAGATTTTAGGGCTTAAAGGAATCTTTAAGGTTGTATAATTAACTGGCCTCTCAAAGAGGAATGTCTTTTACATTAATACTGGTAGGCGGCCATTTCCAATTAATTGAAAAGCCTCTGTGGGATGGGAAGTCTTTCTTTAGCAAAGACTTATTTCATGAATGGTCACCTTTGCTCATTGCAAATATTTCTCTTAAATTCTACATCCGCCTTCCTATAACTTCTGCCCACCCATGTACTTGGTTATTGCTGTATCATCAGGATTTATTTGGCACACAGAGCCACATATAGTCACCACTTAAGAAATGCTAGTTGAATTGAATTAAATGGGTTCAAATCTAGCACTCTGGTTGTGATAGTTCTGTGTCATCTTGACTTGGATGCCCAGATGGCTGGTCAAACACTGTTCTGCATGTTCTGGTGAGGGTGTTTTTGTGAGAATAGCATTTTAATCAGCAGACTGAGTAAGTAGACTGTACTCCCTAATGTGAGTGGTCCTCACCTGTCAGTTGAAGGCCCGAATGAAACAAAAAGACTGACCCTCCTCAGAGCAGGAAAGAGTTCCTTCTGCCTGACTATCTTTGACTGGGGACAACCAGTTTTTTCTTGTTTTCAGACTCAAATTGAAACACTGGCTCTTCCTGGGTCTCAAGCCTGCTGGCCTTCAGACTAGAGCCACACCATCAAACTCTTCAGTTTGCTGACTCACACTACAGATCTTGGACTTATCAGCTTTCATAATTGTATGAGCCAATTCCTTATAATAAATCTCTCTCTCTCTCGATTGGTTATGTTTCTCTAGAGAATCCTGACTAATACACTGGGCAACACCAAATGTAAGGTTTCTCTTCTATATGATAGCATTTAAAACATTTGGAAATGTCTGTTATGCCTCCCTAAAATTTGCTTTCCAGATATCTTGGTCTTCTTCTCTGAAGGAAATTATCTTAATATGGCATTAAGAACTGGACACATTTCTCCACATGTGGCTTTACCAGCACAGACTTTTATAGAACTGCTCCTGTCTCATGTCTGAATACTATACTTATTTTGATTTTATTTCAAGGTGTTAAATAAAGCTTAACATTTCACTTCTGCAAACATCACATTTTCTCAGGGAATTTTCCACAGCTAAGTTGGGCTGCTTTATTAGGTAGACACATTTTTCTTATCACTTGCTATTTTTTGGATGAGGAAACAATTTTATTTTGGAAATAATCCAACATGACTATGGCTTGACATTCTGTGTACACGGTGTTACTACCAAGACATTTAAATCAATACAGTGACAATATTCTGAAAGTAAGAGATAGAGTAGTAAGTTCACAAAATTGAGTATGTTAAGACAATGCCTAAGTTAAAAATTTCCAAACCATTTTTAAAGAGAACAAGTATAAAAATGACCAGGTATTATTAAGTGTTTCCTTTTTTTGATAAATTTGTTGTGGTTTAGGTAGGAGGGATGTGGATAGTTGATGATTCAAGTGAAGCCCCCTCCACCCCCACCCCACCAATGATAGTAATTCATCATATTTACCAGGCTAGCAAAATTCCCTAACTGGCTCTTGGTTGACACACTTACAATCTTAAATTTTTGAGTTAGTCTTAAGGTGTGAACATAAAACTGCACAAATGAAAGAATATTTCATTGCACATAAAAAAAATCCCTGCCTTAAATTTTACCTGAAGAAATTAGAGCTAGATTTACCTTCTAAAATGCAAAAGACTTGAAATGTCTGGAGCCAAAAAATTTAGCAAACATACACCCCACAGGTACTTATTGTCAGGTATGAGACTAGGTTTTAATTATGGTGTGGTGAACAAAACTCCCTCCCTTCATGGAGTTTATAATCCACAGAAAGGAAAAAAACAGTAAACATGGAAACAAATACTGCTAAGTGCTATTTGGGAAACTAACATAATTTTGCATAAAATAAATAGGGGTTCCTAATTTAGATTGGATTCTCGGGAAAACTTCTTATAGGAGGTGGCATCGTAGGTGGGAACTATAGAATAAGAGGAAATCACCATGATAAGGAAAAACATTTCAGCCAGAAGAAATAAGATGGTGAAGATAATGAGACAGAGGAAAGCTTAGTCTGCAAGAAACAAAGAATCCGTGGGGTGTTGGAGTTTAGGGTAGTAAGCAAGGGAAAGACAGCCATAGATGAGAGTGGAGATATCAAGGGAGGGCAGGTCACACAGAAGCTTGAAGGTTATATTAAGAAGTATGGAGAGTTTTATTGGTGCAATGGGAAATCTCTGAAGGTTTTTAAAGCATAGAATATGATTCAATTTACATCTTGCAGAGATCACTCTGGCTGCTGGGTATAGAATGGGTTGGGGAGAGTCAGGAGTGAAAACAAGAAGACCAATAAAAAGATGGCTACAGTGATTCAGGTAAGAAGTAATGGTGGTCTGGTAGCAGGAAGGCTGGAAGAGTGGTGAAAGGGCTTGATAAATATAATAATATAATAATATAAATATCTTGCAAATAGAATGGATGGTACTTGGCAATAGATGGGATGGGAGGCGTGTGAGGGAAATGTTAACCACTAATCCTAGGATGCTGGTTGGGTAGTGGGATGAAGAGACTAGAAAGGAAACTCATTTGGGAGAGAAAAATTGATAGTTAAGTTTTGAGCAAATTAAATTTAAGAAGTCTTTGAAACATAAAGGCAAATATGCCAAGAAGAGTGCTATGTATCAGTCTGGGGCTTCGAAGATATCTGAGCTGGAGTTATAAGTTTGGGGATTATTAGAATAAAGATGGTACATAAATAGAGGCCCTTTGTAACGTTTCTGAGAACACTGTCAGTGGAGGTGGGAGATGGGAAGGCAGGTTCCAGGTTGCAGTGGGTTAAGAAAAAGTTAGACAACAGACAAGACTAGACCAATCTTTTAAGCAGTTTGGAGAAAAAGAAAGCAGACAGATTAAGAAAAGCTTAAGGAGAGATGTGGGCATAGGGCAGAGGTGATTATGATAAGAGTTTTCAGGCTGTGAAGAGAGGTAGAAGACAGGGTGAGGCTGAGGCTCTAGGAGAGCAGGAGTAGAAGTGTGTGTGAACTTGAGAAAATCAATTCCCAGAGGAAGAAGAGATGGAATCCTGAACACAAGGGTCAGGTCAGTCCGTACAGGGAATAGAAGTACCTCTTCCTTTGAAATGCAGGGGGCTGACTCAGCATGGTGAAGATATAAGGAAGTCTAGAAGAAGACAGATGAGATCACTAGGAGATTTCAGACCTGAAATGGCTTCTACCTTTTTGGGTAGAGGTAACACTATCTGCTGAGATTTTCTTCAATTGTTGCTGCAAGGAACGGGGAAAGGCACTTGAATCCTCCACAACTATTATCGCAAACGCTTTCTGTATCTCCAGGAAGCTTGTGGCTATCAAGCCCTCATATGATAGGTTTATTGATTTCAAATTCCAAATCCTCTTAATACTAAATTCCTTGATTGCATTTTCTATGTGCCATTAACTCATTTTATAGCAGCCCAGGGCCAAGAAGCTATTAATGGGCTCCAAGTTCAAGTAAATTTTCAATTTTACAAGGCTTTATGGCCTTTCCAATTTTACTTGACTAGGTGACATTAAAGTAAAGCAAAACATCTTTAATTTGTCTCAAAGGACATAACCAAGAAAAACATTTCCCCATCCTTGGGATGGTGTTGGAAGAGAACATAAGCCAGTAAATTTTGCAAGGTAGGTCAAGTTTCCACTCTATTGGTCACAAAAGTGTGACTGGTGCAATCTTACATTGGCAGAACGTCCACTTTATCAGAACGTCCACTTTATCATTCTTATCTCCCAACTAATACGAGAGCTTCTCATTTGTAATCACTTTACAGCTCAGTTATAGTCTTCATAAACTGTCAGTTCAGGGAGAGCTGTTTCAGCAAATAATGCAACACAAGTCTCTTCATGAAGAGTTAAAATATAGATGACTGACAGACTCAGTACTTACTGATACTTAGCAACATATTGATTATGTATGCAGACAAAAACAAGCAAAGCTCATTCGGACTCCGTATTATTAAAGATTTTTCATTTATTTGACAGAGAGAGACACAGCAAGAGAGGGAACACAAGCAGGGAGAGTGGGATATTATTGCCATATGTTATTTGGTTACTTGAAGTTATTACTCTGAAGATTTAAAATCTCTTTACAGTGGCTAATTAAAAAAAGGATACATTTTAAGTAAAATATTAAGGTAAGCAATGTTGTCATTTGAGGCCTTTATACTTTTTTTTAGGTTAACATCAATGGAATCAAGAACTACTCAGTTTCCTGCATCCACAGACTGACTACCCTCACTCTACACAGTTGCAATCATTTCACCTTTGATCTAAAAGCAAAATTCTGCTTCAGCTTCTGAGATCTATTTATCAGGGATAATTTTAGGAAATACAGACCAGTCTTTGGTTGAGTCAGCATCCTCAACCTAGCTGAGAGTGGTTCCAATTGGTATTACGCTTCTAATCATTTATGTTCTGCTGCCTTGCTCACCTACTGACAGCAGGGTTCTGTGATGGAAAGTATATCATCTGGGTTTGAATCCCCATTTTACCACTATCCTTGCCCTGTATTCCTGGGTAAGTTATTTAATTCTCTGAGCCTCAGATACATACTATCTCAAATGTTGTTAGAAATACTTACGTTACAGAGGTGTTATATTAATGTCTAGCTTTTGTTTGGCAAGTAGAAGACAGTTCCATTTTTTACCCCCTTTCTCCCAGGTTCCTGCCTTCATAGACTCCACATTGCACCAGTTCTCCAGGCCTGAGTTTTTGCTTTACTTTAGGTAAATATCTTTAGGGACCAGATTTCTGTGAACTGCTATTGGATTACTTTGATGACGGTCACCATCTGCCTGCATTCCTACATATTAGCTGATTTTAGGGTCCTAATTACTATGCCTTATCCATCTATCCAGACAACTGATTGCATCTTACTGAACTGTCTCAATGATTATGATATGCTCGGGTCACCCCTTTTTGCCTGACATCGTTTTTATGATAACTTTGGACTGCCAGGTTGCTTGGACTTCCCCCATCCCTGCCCCACAAAAGTTATGTTTAATTTCTGCTTTGTTTACAGTTTTTTTTGGTCATTATATGATATGATAAATGGACCTAAAAGTCAACTGTTTTCTAAGTCTGAACAAAGAAAATCCCCTGCTCAAAGAAAAATATAAACCTATGATAACAGGAAAACTTGATATGCATTATAAAATAAAACATATATTTTGTGAGAAAATGCTGCTAATTTTAGTACTTGCAATCTACAACACAGAAACAATTCAAGTTAAAATTGAATGGTGTAACCAGAAAACCTTGAAATTTCAAGAGGTTGTCAAATCTTAATGCTGACCAACACAGAAGCAAAGGTAACAATCAGTAGAATCAACGGAAGAGAGGTCGAGGGTAAAAGCCAACCTGTATGAATGAATAATGAATTCATTCTTCTCTTTCTGTATCAGTTCTAAAAGCTAAAGTTCAGCCTAATTTATTACACATCACAGCCATTAATAAATAGTTGGGTTCATATTTCATTCCTGTGGTTTGAATTTGGTTGTCATTGGCATTTAAACCAAAAGTCACCATCAATAATTTCAACCAACTTATTTATATGATATATTTTAAAATTAGAATATTAATTAAAGAATAGCTCATGAATGATCTTGTTCATTCCAGGTTATAGTGGGAGTAGATCAATATGTATGTCTATACAGCTCTTTCTACATAAACATTTCTATTTATTTCCAAGCCTACATATAGTAAAACTAGAAAATTAATGTAATTGCTTAATAATCAGACACTGGTGAATACATTTATTCTTTAATAATACTATAGGGTCACCTGAAATTTTCCTTTGCTATTTTGATGTTTAGATCTAGAACTATTTTAGATTATCTAAATAAATATCTATTTCTCACATTACATTAAGCCATGTTATAATGCTCTGAATTACTGCCTGCCACCCTTCTGTGCCCCTGAAAACCAGGAAATTGCCTAGGCCTGGTATTCACAATAAACGGGCTCAACTGCCTGAATGTTGATGGCTGAGGAACAATGAAACAGTCAATAAGATTAAATATTAGTGACTAAAATATTCTGATTGTTAAGAAAGCAATCATTGAAAAACAGCACAAGAAGACAAACAAAAATCAATCACTAGACTTGAAAAACATCAACTCTTTGGCCCAAAGCACAAGCCTCATGAATACCATTTATCATCCTGTTCTTCCCATGAAGAAAGACAAATGTGCACAAGATTCTAACATACTGTTTTTCTAAAAGCCAACAATTTACAGTCATTCAGGTGCACAGACTATACAACCAAAAACAATCTCACAAGGTCTTTTCATATTAAAATGTTTTTCTTCTCTTATTAATGCAGCTTGCGTATTAGAAGGGCTTTGGGGAAACTCCACTCTAAAGAGAAAAGCATGCATTCGTAAACTGTCCAGCTAAAATAAGTGGACTTTCTCTAATGTTTCAAAAACATAACTGCATTGAAATGACCCTTGAGCCACCAACTGAGAGGAGATGTCACTGGACTGTGAATCTCTTGAAAAGTTGGCAGGGTGGTGTAGCTAAAAGTATCTCAGTACCAATTACTCAGTACAAAGTTGAATTTAATTGGGTCAAGCAAACATCCCTCTTTCTCATTCCCCTGTCCAAGTAACTCACAACTTTCAATCTCCAGAGTGCAGTTCTGTTCATCCAGAGGATATCTTCGTAAATCCATCATACATGCAGCTGTGGTTGTGATCCTGTCAGGATGAGAGAGAGAAAAGACAGCTTCATAAGGATGATGACTTTCATTTCCAGGCTTCCCACCCCCAAATCATGTTTACTGGTTGGCATCAAAATTTTGTGATTAAAACTTTTGAAGGTGAGCAGATTAAGAGCAAGTCTTTCTTTGCTGCCCACTAGGTGTGTGAGCTGGCTCTGGCTTATTTATCTCCATAAGCCTAGGTCCCCTCATCAATCAAAACACCTACTGCAGGGAGCCTGGGTGTCTCAGATGGTTAAGCGTCTGCCCTCTGCTCAGGTCATGATCCCAGTGTCCTGGGATCGAGTCCCGCATCAGGCTCCCTGCTCCTTGGGAGCCTGCTTCTCCCTCTGCCTCTCTCTCTCTTTCTCTGTCTCTCATGAATAAATAAATAAAATCTTAAAAAAAAAACCTACTGCAAAGGATGGTTATGAGGAGTAAAAGAGATAATGTGTTCAAACTCCTAGCCTGCTGCCCCATACTTACTGCTCCACAAATGACGGTCATGTTACAACTGTTATTATCCCATGGTCCTTCTTAAACTTACTATAGCAATGTCTGTGACAATATTTACAGCAAGTCTGGCCTTATGAGTAGGAGGAGATCAACACTATGCATCAAAACTTATCTCCCTCTCCTACTATAACCTAGTAATAAAACAACAAGAAAAATGACAAAAACAATAAAACCCATCCTCCATGACATTTGGGGCTTCACATTCATTCCCCACTATTAGCGAGATTTGTTGGATTCATCTCTGAGATCCTCACCTACCTATACTCAGCCGGTAACGTATAACCAGAAAAGAAACATTATCCTAGGATTGGTGTTCACACCATATTTACCACCTTCTGTTCTCCACTCAGCTTATTTGTTTATGCAAATCCCGGGACTTTGACTCTAGATATCCTACTGGGGTTTCCATTATCCCTCCATTTTCTCTTGTCTGTTTCCTAGAATGTGGAGTCTGAGAGTAACTTAAATTCCTATGGTTAGTCCATACTTACAAACATTTGGTATCACTTAGGAATTGACAAAGTACTTTTCTTGAAAAACAAATTACACGATCCTTCTCCACGAAGTAATGTCTAATCATAATTTAAAGAATTCAAAAGATTAAAATTTAGTTATGTTTCCTTTCTGCCTTAATCCCCAAGAGCTACAACATTGGACATTTTCCATAAATACTCTGTATGCAAAAGAAGACAGGTATGTCTTCTTAGGGGGAAACTTCTTAGATAGCATCTACTATGTCCCCTGTTCTGAACCTTGCTTGTTTTCATTAACAATGCATCTTGGATTTGGTTCCGTGTCAGTAAATAATAAGCCGTCTTAAAAAAAATTTACCATAGCAGGTTCAGCTGTATGGAAAGATCATGATTTATTTTTCTAATCACACTTCAGTGGGCATTTACATCATTTCCTATTTTTTTACTGTTACAGATGAAGATGCCCCGAATATACTAACATACTCTACTATGTCTGGCTATATCCGTTGGCTGTTTCTAGAACAGGAATTGTTAGAAAAAATGGTATATACACTTAAAAATTTGCTACATCACCCTTCATAGAGGTTGTGCCAATTTACACTCCCATTAACAGTATATTTAAATTCAACAAGGTGTTTCTCGAAACTATATGTTTTTTTGTGGCTGCTAAGACATGTTATTATTTTGGTCATTTGTGTTAACCTAACAGGCACCTTCTTAAAAACATTATTAGGAAATACACTAACTGTTTCCAATTTCTCTTTGGCTTTCCTTACAAAAAATGAAAGTTTAGGGGCGCTTGCATAGCTGAGTCGGTTGAGTGGCTGACTCTTGATTTCTGCTCAGGTCATGATTTCAGGATCCTGAGATAACAAGCCCTGGGGCCTTTGTGCTCAGTGTGTGTGTGGGGGGGGTCTGCTGTAGGTTCTCTCTCTCCTTCTCCTTCAGCCCTCCCCCCCACTTGTGCTCTCTCTCAAATAAATAAATAAATAAATAAATAAATGTTTTTAAAAAATGGAAGTTTACCAAAATGAACATTTGCATGTTCCCTTTGAAGCCTTTCTCAGACAGGATGTTGGTCAATTTAATCAGATTTATTTTAGCTTTATATAAGAGCAAAAGGAATTTTAAAATTCAATTAAAAATTTCTTCAAAGTACTTTACAAAAAATATGAAAACTAGTTGTATTCCAGAATTTGCCATATAAAAGTGTTTTACCAGATTCCTTATTGCTTCCCACTCCCATTATCACATGAATTAATTTTTCCACTTAATAATATATCATTAATTATCTTTTGTTGTCTGGAAATACAATTCCACAACATTATTTTTATGGCTTGCATGTATCTCAAATACCCTCAATAAGATGACACAATAAATATTTAAAATGTTTTAAAAATCACCTATCTACTTTACTATATTCTTTGTTTAATAGCTGCTTATGCATTAAAAAATTCAGGAGGATATGAACATTCCCTAGAAATTAATAGTGTGGCCAGTCCTATGATTTAGCCAGTAATTCTCAACCAGGGATACTTTTTCCCCCACAGGGGACATTTGGCAATATCTGGAGACGTATATTTGATCATCAGACTGGGGGTGGAGGCTTGCTACTGGCATCCAGTGGGTAGAGGCCAGGGCTGCAGCTAAACATCTTACAATGCCCAGGATAGCACCCAACAATAAAGAATGATCTATTCCAAAGTGTCAGTAGTGCCAAGGTTGAGAAACCCTGCTACAACGGTGGTTTTCAAACATTTTTCCTCTGAGGATAATTTTAATAAAATGAAATCTTCTAGAGAACCTCAATATATAAAATACAAATGAAATGAAAGCCGTATTTTGTTAATATAAAATTACCTTATAAATTCAAATGTTGACATCTATTTTAATGAGCACAGAATTTGAAAGCAGGCGGTACAATGAGAATTATGATCTTATATCTCTCTCAGCACCAATTATTTTTGTGTTGGATTTTATTTGTATAGTATCAAAAAATCCTAATAAGGAAGGAAACACTTACTTCTAAAATCTTACATGACTGGCTATAGGCTTCCCTGAATTAGCAGGAGGGAACCCCCAGTTTATCAAGGAACCTCCTCTATAATCAATCACACTTTTGCAAAGGTTCAGATACATCCCTAGATGATTGGACTCTAGCAAGTGTTTAATATGGATTAAAGGGAAGCTTTACTTGTTGCTTCATGCTCTGCATAAGTTAATCTGGTAGCAGAAGTTAATACTATGATGGTCTTGAATGCATTAAAATGTGGCATAGGATGCATTACAGTGTGCATGCTTCTTATTATAGCTTAAGATAATTACAATATTTAAAAATCAAATTAAAATCAAATATTTATGGAATTATGGAAGAGCTTTAGGGATACTTGAGAGCATCATTTGAGCCCTCTTGGTCAGCATATCTCACTTAACTGACCTCATTTTCAGACATGTGTCATCAAGTAAGTGAACCACATCATATCAGAATAAGGACATGCATCTTTTGTTGAATCGCTGATTCCCATGTTGTGAAGCTCTGGAATTTTTACAAAGCAATTTGAAAAGCCAACAAAGCATTGTGTATAAATGAATAACAAATGTTTCATAGATATGTGTCCTGGAGTTGTGAGTGACAAAAAAAAATCTTTTTTAAAGCATAACTGAATTTACTGTTGCTACTTGTTATGATCAATCCATTTAGCAATCAATAGATATAATATCTAATTGATAATCACCTTGGGAAACTATATATCACACCAGAGGCTTGCCCATGATCTGATGATTTCTCAACTAGTATCACCTGGACCAGTTTACATCTGCCTCAAGTTTCATTATGAAACCAAGGAAAGTAAAGTAATCACAACTCAAAAAGGGAACTAGCTCTAGGAACTAGAGCTGTGAAAAGTGCCTGACTTTCTCTGAAGAACACTGACATTAGTGAAATAACTTCCTTCTTGGGATCTACCTGTTCCAAATTTCAAATTCTCAAGAGGATTTCATTGGCTCAACTTGGATTAGGTGCCAACTCTTCCAAATTATTTAGTAAAAGCTGGAAGGAAAGTTGCACTCATACAAATGTTGTCACCAGGGACCGATAAAGGTCTCTTATCTCAAGAAAGAAGGAATCACTGAAGCTCAGGCAGGGACACCTACATACGCAGGAATTCATAAATTTATGTTGTGGCCTGTAGAAATGTATGTAACTGAGTATTGGTCTCTGCTAATTTAAGGGTTTGGCGTTTCTAGATTTTGAAATACTTATGGCTAAGTGAGTAGAGTGTCCTGAGCTCTTTGTGAGAAAAAAAGGCTGAGCAAGAATTCCCAGGATCATCAATAAAAAGAGAAATGTCCCTGGGCATCAGCTCTTCTGTCTTCTGGGTAAGAAGCAACAATGAATACCTCTAAGAATGACTGTTTCCAATGTTTCCATTTGTTCACTTTGCCAAATGTAATTGCTCAGTAGTGGTTAGTCACCTCCACAATTGATTAACACTTCCATACGGAAATGTACTCACAGTGTGGCTGAAGCAGCCTGAGATTCTAAATCGTCTATGGAATCAAAGGTGCCAAAAATTGCAAACTGAATGGGTTGAGAGCTTCAAGACTGAAGTGATTTTTCAATTTTGTTTTTAACTTTCACACCCAAGTCATTCATTCTGAGTGTGTGAAAACATTATTATTGGTTGATAGCAAATGAAAGTACAATACAGTAGAACCAGCTATAGGTAAAAGCATTAACTGTTTTTCTGAACACAGACTTCCCAGAGGTACAGTTTCATGACAGCATAACATTCAGCTGTCTTCTTTCAAAGACCTTTCAAATGGCTTACATTATAATCCAATTTATTGACGTTTTGAAGGTTAGGTCAGAACACCATAATGGGCTGTTAGTTAGAAACTATGGTCCCATGAGACTTTGGACTGAATGGGAATCATATTGCTGTAGTATTCATTTATTAAGGTGTATGCTGTTTGGTCACTGACCTTAAGAGTCACTGTATTGCAAATGGTGTATATTTGATGTCTAAGGGTAGTATGACTCTCATTGCCGAAAAAAATACAATCCAGGAAGTCCTGGCCTATAAATAGATTAAAATCCAGTCTTCCCCACACCCACAAGTACACACATAAACATACGGAGAGGGCACTTTTACAAATAACAATGTAAACTCAAATTAATGAACAAATTATGTACATATGACTGAGATTTTCCTATAATCTTCAATTCTACAGGGACAAGCTCCCTGTAGAGCAAAGTTATACTATTTAATAGAATTTATATGAAAAAAAGTATGAGGAAGGAGCCTGAAAATGTTGAATCGAAATGACACCCCTAAGATTGGTGAGATGATGTGAGTAGCAGTTAAAGTTTGATATCACTTAGTGCAGTTGGTTTGAAGAATGGCCTTTTTGGTCTCTGGGCTGCATCTTAAATCCATGTTAGGTATATCACCCAAAGAAACTGATGAGGGAAGATGGGTGGGTTAGCCTGAGTCATAACTGGTGAGTACATAGATTTTTTTCCTTAGCTAACACTTACTGAGTGGGTAAAAAGAATATGTATTATTTTCATAGTTTGAACCAAATTTTATTTTAGATGGCTACTATGTTTAGGAAAATGCCTTGGTATTTGAAGGTGAAATCCTGAAGGTGTGAGACATGAATGATAAGAAAATGAAAGGAGATAAAACCGCTATGTGAGATTTAAGAGTAATTTAAGTGTGGAGAAGGAAAATGAGGAAGTAGGAAAATTTAAAAAAACAGTTATATTTAATATTCAATTAAAAATTTTTGTATTACTATGATAATCAATTTTTCTCTACACCTAAATCAATACCAAGACACACACATACACAGATGCAGGGTAAAGCCTTCTGTAAATGTTTTATTTTTATTCTTGGAAAGGGCTGAATTCCATATCTTGACAGCATTCATGGAACAGTACTCTATAAATCAAACCAATTCAGTGAGAGCCAAGATTCTAAGCCATAGATGGTTGAATCATGTAAGCCCTTTGGGAAACCTCAGCAATCCTGGGAAGGCATTGACTCCCACAAATAATGGATTGTGGATTTAAACTACTCTTACCTAGATCTTAAGGGACAGATTGATCTTAGCTAATATTATGTTGGAATTCTATATGATGGACCCTATGCTAAGCATCATGCATATTATATTAGTTTCCTATTGCTGTTGTAACAAGTTACCAAAAATTTAGTGGCTTAAAACAACACAGATTTAGGGCGCCTGGGTGGCTCAGTTGGTTAAGCGACTGCCTTCGGCTCAGGTCATGATCCTGGAGTCCCGGGATCGAGTCCCGCATCGGGCTCCCCGCTCAGCGGGGAGTCTGCTTCTCCCTCTGACCCTCTCCCCTCTCATGCTCTATCTCATTCTCTCTCTCAAATAAATAAATAAAAATCTTTAAAAAAAAACACAGATTTATTCTCTTGTATTTCTGGAGGGGCAAAATCCTAAAATCAAGGTTTTAGCAGGGCTGTGCTCCTTCTAAAGGCTCTAAGGGAGAATCCATTTTCTTGACTTTTTCAGCTTCTAGAGGCTGCTTGCCTTCCTTGGCTCATAGCCCCTTCCTCCATCTTCAAAGACCATCATTCCAATCCCTGCTTCTGTCTTCACATCCCCTCACTCTGACTCTCCTGCTTTCCTTTTATAAGAAACTTCATGATTGATTACTTTATATGCATCCAGATAATCCAGGATAATCTCATCTCAAACTTTTAAATTAATCATACCTGTAAAGTCCCATTGACTCATAAGGGATCATATTCACCGGTCCTGAGAATTAGGACATGGACATCTTTGGAGGGCCATTATTCTGACTACCACACATGCATTATTTAATTATTTACAACTGCCTTATTATGTTGATGTCATTTTTACGCTATTTTCAAAGAAAAAGAAACTGACACTTAATGGGGTTAAGAAATGTTTCCAAGTTTACATAATCTGTAAATGGTATCACTGGGATTCACATTCAGATAGGCTAGACTCAAGACCTGAGGTTTATTTTCTCCTCAGTTACTATATTCACGCCAAATAAATCTAAGCAGAGAGCTATTGGTTCAGCGTAGGAGTTATTTCTCCTATAGACAGTAAAGTAAATTTAAAAAGATATTAAGAATATTAAGAGTTGACCTTACCATATATATGCAGTGTTCATTATCAGTAATGATTCATCAGTAAGTCAGAACATACTTTACCCAATCAATAATGAGTGTACAAATGATAGAGGATGCACCAGGAATCATGCAATCCTGTAAGCATCAGGGCTACAAGTGTTAAAAGTATCCAACTCACTTTCATGCTGTCATAATTTTTTGGGGGGGCTTGTTTTTAGTACCGTCAGGTCTCAGAATATAGAAGATACAACCACTGTCTATTGGTTTCACAAAATGGCCACATATGGTATGCTTACTTCTCAATTGGGTAAGCCATCTTTGCCATTTTTCTGGAGATGCAAATATCTTACCTCAGAGATATGTTTATCTTGTCAAGAGAGCATGGAAATCACTCAGAAGGAATAGAGTTCAATCCTACACTTATTTAGTTGGTGGCAATTTGGACAAAAGATGCCTTAACCTGGGTTGGTGATGTTCCAAGAACAGAGGTATTATGGAGGTGGATGCAGTGTGGAACCAGGGAAAGAGAAGAGAGTTATTATATGCACACATAAGTTCAATGATTTGTACATAGTAGTCACACAATTAACCCTAGCTATTGTTATTTTTAAATTATGTGCTTCTAAATAAATAAACAAACAAACACATACATGCATACATACATACATACACACATACACGTAAGATTACTGAGACAAATACATTGTAAGATTAGTGCATGGTCATAATAAAATATCTGGGAAATACAGAAAATTACAGATAAGAGAACACAAATGACACATAATCTCATTGCTGCAATCTCATTAATTTCCTTTCTTCTAAGTATATTGTTTAACAAAGTGAAATTACACTGTATTCAACAACTTCATTTGCTGCTTTTTGGTTAACCTTGACGGTAAGAATTTTCATAAGTTAGCAGTAGTCTCCATGAATGTATTTTGAATGGATAGTCAAGATTTTGTCATATAGATAACTTGTGATACTTAACAATTCCTCTTGGATGGCATCATTAGTTACTCTTTGGTTATGCTTTAAAAAATCCACACTGAATAAATAACATTCTCATGGCTACTCTTATATTTTTACTTTTTCTTATTTCATTCCAAGTTTCTGCTTTCTTTTATCCCTCTGTTTTGTACTCTTAACTGCTGAATGTTAATGACACCCTTCTCAGTACAATCCCGGGCAGTTGTTTTCAGGTAATTAGCTACATACCAAATGTTGTGTAAATGAGCTCATTTTTACTCATTTCTGTCAGGCTAGGGTGATTCATGAACCACTTTGTGAATATGAAAAGCTGTTCATAAATCAGAGAGTCTTGGGGCAGGGGAGCAAAAAAAAAAAAGGTAATAGTAGGGCAAGAGTAATTAATTGACCTTTGTCAAGCATCCTGTGTCACCTTCAGTCATCTTTACCTTAGATGTCTGGCTGAGTTTAAGACAGACTACTTTTCCCAAATATATCACTATATCCATATAATGGTGGAGTACAAGAGCATCCTTTAAATTTCTATTATGTTTAATATTTCCTAATAACGATTAGCTGAGATCTGTGCTAAGGGGCTGAAAAAAATATGGCTACCTCCTCCAAATCAGAGCATTTTTTATTCTCATTATTTTGATCATCAGAAATTTCTGTGGTGGCCTGTGAAGAATTAAAATGATAACTCGGCCTTAAACAATGAGAAGGGACTTAAAAATTGAAGTCAAAGTCAGATGTTTACCTTGAATGGAAGACTATGACTTGGTAATCAATAAGTGCAGGTTATTTAAACAAGGAGTCAGAATTAGGAGGTAAAGCAAAGTTGTGGATCTTTCACAATTATTAATTTTTTTCTTGGTATATGTTAAGTGAAAATACAGATTTTTGTTTGTTTCTTTCCAGTTTTTGTTTAAATTCTGGTTAGTTAACATATAGGGTAATATTGGTTTCTGGAGTAGAATTTAATGATTCATCACTTACATATAACATCCAGTGCTCATCATAACAAGGACCCTCCTCTTAAAACTCATCACCAATTTAGCACATCTTCCCATCCTCCTCCCCTCAGCTTGTCTCTATAGTTAAGAGTCTCTAATGGTTTGCTTTCCTCTCTTTTCTTCTCCCTTCCTGTTTGTTTCATCTGTTTCATTTCTTAAATTTCACATGAGTGAAATCATATGGTATTTGTCTTTCTCTGAATGACTTATTTCACTTAACATAATACACTCTAGCTTCCATTCACATTGCACATGGCAAGATTTCATTCTTTTTGATGGCTGAGTAATATTCCATCACACACACACACACACACACACACACACACACGACCTCTTTATCCTTTTGTCAATTGACAATTAATAATTTTTTTGACTTATTTGCAAAATATGCTCTGTTGCTTTGCTATATGATGATTTCTCCCAAAACAAAGAGCTCACACATTTATGAAAGGTAATCAGAATAATCTTGAAATGATAATCCTGATGGAATAAAATAAGGTTCAGCAGTGATACAGCATTAAAATACTACAGTGTCTTAAGACAACGGCTTTAGGTTGAGAAAAATACAAAACAAAGCAAAACCCAAAGTGAATATAAGTAAGACAGGAGTATAAATTGTGCAGTTTCCAGCTCCCTATTTCAGTAGAAAAGCAGGGCTTGGGACATCATTCTTTTCCTTTTTACATACATAATACTCTGTAGCTTCATCCATATCAAACAAACATAGGGAAGAGAAAAAAAGGGAGGAAAACCAAGACACATACTCCAAACTATAGAGACCACAACATGGTTACCAGAGGGAGGTGGGTGGGGCTATGAGTTAAACAGGTGATGAAATTAAGGAGTGCACTTGTTGTGATGATGTATTGCATGTAAGTATTGAATCACTAAATTTACACCTGAAACTAATATTACACTGTTAACTAACCACAATTTAAGTAAGAACTTGAAAAAAAATTAAGCTAGTTGAGAGGTGACTGTGTATTCTGAAAGACAAAAATAGAAAGAGGATTTTGTATGTTTCCAATTAATGATGAAGCATTCCAGATATTGCAGTAATAAAATGTAATAAATAAAATAATAAAGTAAAACACTATTTTTTGTCCCTGTGCTTTTATAAGCATAATTCCCCAAATGGAGCTACAAAATAAAATAAGGGTTTCTTTTCTATTAATTTTATTATAAGCACAATGTTAAAGAGGTAAATTTTGGAGAGTTCAGTATGACCCAGCCATTCTACTTTTAGATGCCTACTCACTTGTACACAAGGAGACAAAAACAGAGTGTTTATCAAGGACCCTTGTAATAGCAAAAACAGGTAAACAGCCCAACTGTCCAGCAAAGCAAAAGGGATTCACAGCTCTGGTGTATAGGCTGTGGACTACCTGACAGCAGTTAAAATGAATGAACTAGGTCTACATGTATAAATATGGGGATATCTCACATAATGTTGTGTGGGGAAAAAAACAGAAAAATGCCTACAAAAGGCTACATATACAATGGAATATTACTCAGCCATAAGAAAAGAATGAAATACTGCCATTTGCAATGATGTGAATGAAGCTAGAGAGTATTATGCTAAGTGAAATAAGTCAGTCAGAGAAAGACCAATACCCTAGGATTTCACTCATATGTGGAAATTAAGAAACAAAACAAATGAGCATAGGGAAAAAAACGAAAGAGAGAGACAAACCAAGAAACGGACTCTTAACTATAGAGAACAAACTGATGGTTAGCAGAGGGGAGGTGGGTGGGAGGGTGGGTTAAATGGGTGATGGGGATTAAAGAGGGCACTTGCTGTGATGAGCACCGGGTGATGTATGCAAGTGGTGAATCACTATATTGTACACCTGAAACTAATATTACACTGTATGTTACCTAACTGGAATTTAAATAAAAACTTAAAAAAATAAAATTTTATGAGACCAATTTATATGCCTTAGGAAAATACATGTGTGTATGCATGCAGTAAAATAAAAAGAAATGTATACATTGAATTCATAAACAGCAATTTTGGCTTAGTAGTGTCTCAGCAGGGAGAGGTAGGGGAAGCAGAAGTGAGATAAGATGGGATGGAGATGGAGTTGTAACAGTCTCTGAAAGCGTTTTAACCTTCCCTCCATCTTTTCTTCTCTCTCTGTCTTCCTTCCTTCCTTCCTTCTCTCCTCCTTTGTCATGTATCTGAACAGATAAATCTTCAAATAACCCACTTACACTCTTATTTTAAAAGTTTTGAATTAGGTATAATATAGCCGCCTTCCTGTCCCTAGACCCTAGAATTACCACTAAAAAAGTAAAGGAACACAAAGTTTATCTTTCCTTCACATTTTTTATACCTAATTGGCAATTAGTAGTGGACGATGATTATAATCTTCTGAAATGAGTCCCTTCAGTTAAGAGAGATCTACCAACATACGCAGATTTCCTCATATATATATATATATATGATATATCTGTTATATATATCGTATATATTTCCTCATATATTTCTAATCACACTTTGCAATTATACATCTGTTTGTTTGATTCCTTGTTCCTTGTGTGGCTGCTTGAATAGATGGTAAGTGCCACAAGAGAAATCACCTCTTAAAGATTCATTTACTGGCGTCCAATCCAGTGTCTGCACAGAATTAAGGATACATTCATGGAATTAATATGCAACTTCAGGAAATACTGAAATCATTACTTCTCTAGAGAAGAGAGAAAAAGACCACTGTGCTGTCTTTGTTATAAGGCTATCAATGTTGCTCGGAATATAGATTGAAAATAAAGATCCATTTCACCCATGCAAATTCAATTTCTTATTAAAAAATCATTTGGGGGCATTTGCTAAGTAAACAGCCAGAGGTTATTGTCAATTGGATAATTTTTAGGGCCATGAAGCTGCTTTGACGCATGCTTAAATTGAGCCTGGGGTCATAGGATGGTCTCATCTGTTAGGGTTTTAGATGCCATGTGAGAGAAGAGTAGGCATAACACTAGTATTTGCATTAAATAATCCAAATGTAGATATAGGTTCGCATACACCCTCTTCCCTTGCTACTGAGAGAACCTACACACAGGGTATCAAGGAATAAAAAGTTGTTTTCCTTTCTAGGAGCAAAATAGGGACTGTCATTACCAAATAGATGAATGGAAGGGGACTTAGTGGTTAATCTGTGTCAGATTTCTCTCTAGTGATTGGTGAGTGGGACTGGAGCCGGACTTTTCTATGTGAAAAGCAAGAATTTACATGGCATGAGATTTCTGTTTTTAATCATTAAAACATTAAATTTACACCCGTATCATTAGAATGCTAGCTTTGTAGGCAGTTAATAATTAATAATTTGGGTTGGCTGACTGGTTTTTTCAATTTAAAAAGTGAAGAAAAATGAAGGAATGTTTAGATAACCTAGAACTGAAGCATATATGACATAAAGGAAGAAACTTAAAAATACCTTATAAAAGGAGTAACATGTTTGTTGTTCTAATGTATGTAATTATGTATAAATAGCATAAGTGCAATTCTAACCATCATCATCATTCTTCATTGAATATTAGCAATGCACATTTACCTCTGTTTATATCCATTTACATTGAAATCCTTAATTGATGGTTATATCTGAAGAAGGCTGTGATTAATTTCTTAAAAGACAAGTGCAATCAAATTACATAATTCACAGAAGTAGTTTTTAGAGTAGTCCTTCCTTTTTATTTATTTATTTTTTAAATTTATTTTATTTTTTTAAAGATTTTGTTTATTTATTTGACAGAGATAGAGAGAGAGCACAAGCAGGGGAGTGGCAGGCAGAGGCAGAGGGAGAAGCCAGCCCTCTGCAGAGCAGGGGGAGCCTGATGTGGGACTCGAACCCAGGACCCTGGGATCATGACCTGAGCCGAAGGCAGTCGCTTAACCAACTGAGCCACCCAGGCACCCTAGTCCTTCCTTTTTAAACAAAGGAAGTTTTAGTCATTGGAAATTCGGAGTAAATAAATGTACATTTCTTCTAGTATACCCTCTCTCACCACCACCTGTCAAACTAAAAAAATAACAAAACAAAAATACTCTAAATATACTTTACTCAGAAAGGATACATGAGCACATACATGGGTTGTGAAGTTAAAATATTTTCTTCTAAACAAGGGAAATTATACATATAGCTTTGCCTATGTTGCATTAAACATAAAGTGATTTCTCTGACCATTAACCTCGAGAATAATAAAATTCATTATGATCATTTTCAGGTTTATGGAAACCTGAATGTTCCAGTGAACTCTGGTAATTAATTACTCTGAACAAAAAGACTGTTTTAGCACCTTGACCATTTAAATGAATAAGCAAATGGGGCAGCCCTCTAATCCAACAACTGCATAAATTACTTCAAAAGACACCATAAGAAAATGAAAATGCAAGCTACAAACTGCAGAAAAATATTTGCAATTATATATCCAATAAAAGATTTGCATCTACAATTCAATAATAACACAAAGCCAATATTTCAAGGTTAGAAGATCTGAATAGACATTTCATCAGAGAAGGCATTAAGAATTAGTCCACGGAAAGGTGCCCAACGTCATGAGTTTATTAAGAAATGCAAATGAAAACTGCAGCGAGAACCCTATCCACCTCGCAGAATGACTGTAATAAAAAAGATAGTAAGTAAGTACCAGGTACTGGTGAAAATGTTGAAAAAATGGAATCCTCATACATTGCTGGGAAATATAAAAA
Source organism: Zalophus californianus (assembly GCF_009762305.2). NCBI lineage: Eukaryota > Metazoa > Chordata > Mammalia > Carnivora > Otariidae > Zalophus > Zalophus californianus. Next base: position 39,111,532 of record NC_045596.1, on the reverse strand, counting down.
TGCAGCCACTTTAAAACTCAGTTTGGCAGTCCCTTTAAAAGTTAAACATGCTTGCAGGGCACCTGGGTGGCTCAATCTGTTGAGCGACCACTCTTGGTTTTATTAGCTTGGATTATCAGGTCATAATCTCAGAGTCCTAGGATCAATCCCCCCGCCCCCCAGCCCACCAACTTGCCCAGGGTCTCCAAAGCTCAGCTCAGAGTAGGCTTGTCCCTCTCCCTCCCCCTCCCACTCTGCTCCTCCTGCATGTTCCTGGCACTCTCTCTCTCAAATAAATAAATAAAATCTTTAAAACAAAACAAAACAAAAACTGCATAAATTGGAACTACATTTTACTACAGACCATTAGCCTGCTAAGTAAATTCAAAATGCTATACCCAATAAATCTTATTTTTTTTTTTTTTTTTTTTTTTTAGTAAGCTCTATGCCCAATGTAGGGCTTGAATTTATGAACTCGAAACCTGAGTCCCACACTCTACTGAGCCAGCCAGGTGCCCCACCATTAAAACTTACTCTTAAATTCTAATTATTTATTAAGAAATTATTGTGCAGTAAACATATAGAACCTAATTTTGAATATTCCATATACATAATAATTTGAGTTTGAATAACATAATGCTTCATAGTAAAGGAGTCTTGAGTTTCATATATTTTAAAATTTTTGAATATAGTTTATTAGTTTAGTATTTATGAATCTTGTACCAATACTCATCAGTAATATTACAGTAAATGGTACATTTGAAAACATTCAGGACTTATAATATTATTTATGTAAACAGAAGGTATTACTAATAGAAGAAAGGGTACATAACATCTCCTTCTTAAGAGTCATGTCTCAATATTTGACATTCAGATTTCCTACACATAAACTGCTTTATTTAATGGAGAAATTTACATGTTGCATTTAATACTGCAAATAGAAATACAAGAGGGAACAGCATATGCTCTTTGTTTATATTATTTCCCCAAATTTTCACAGTATCCCTCTATGTCAGGAATTGTTTTTGGGTGAGAAGAGAAATCTCTTACATTAGAGGAGGAAATCATATCATGACCATAGTTTTGTGTTTTTTTGTTGACTCTGCCCTGTGGCAAAAGCATAGATCTGAATTTACGAGCACTTTATGTGTATTTTGTATCTGTAATTCAAAAAGACCTCTCATTTCGTAGGGAAACCTGGGAAAGATTTTGAATGAACCAGAAAGATTACTAGATGTCTTGTCTAGTGGTCAGGATTATCTACTTTTCATTTTCTAACAGCTATTTTGCAACTCTGTACACTGTAGAAAAATAAAAACGATTGCAAAACAATTCTTATCCATTGAAGTGCAATGGTAATTGATTATTGCCCTGTCAATAATCGGTCAATTTTGCAAGTTTGCATCTATTTGCAAATTCTCTTCAGTGTGCTGTGTCTTTTCGGTCTTTTCAGTATAGTTTCCCTTGGATTCTCCTTTTTTTTTTTTTTTTGAACTGGATGTAATATCTTACTAGTTCTCTCATTAATTGAGTTGTTGAAATCGTTGACACACGTTTGTTCCATGTTCTTACATGGTTTTTTTTTTATGTCTGAAATGATTGTCCTTTAACAGTTTTGGTGGTAATCTATCAAGATGACTTAGTGAATTTACCTAACAGAGCCAGGCAAAATGTGTTACCAGAAAAGGATATCTTCCAAGTGACTTAAGCTCAGTCATATCTTTTTCTTGGCTCCCAGGGGTGAAATATGTATTTACTGATCTATTTTAAGATGAAACTGAAGAATATAACTTTGTTGACTCTGTTTCTCTTTTTATTCCTCCATACTGATTTTTTTGTTTAATTTTTTTTCCTCGTTTGCTTATGGTCAGTATGTTATTCCCCACTGGCGATAGCAATGATTGAGAATTTGCTTTCATGGTCTGATCTTTTAATGATTTCTGTAAATAGGTTAATGGATTATAGAGTTACAGTTCTATACTCTGTTGGATGAGAGACACTGTAGAGTCTGGTTTGTTAGTCTTTTTGTTTGTTTTATCTATTTGTCCATTTAGAGCTCAAGTCAATTAAGAATTTTGTGCCCAGTGCTGTGGAAAGCAGCTGATGGATGTCTGGACCATGAATTTCTGTGTTTCTATATTATTCCTTGACCTGTGGCAGAAGTATAGATCTGAATTTATAAGCATCTTTGTGTCCTTGTATCTATAATTCAGAAGGGCCTTTACCTTTCATTATAGGAGAGTATTAATAAATTAGATTATAAAGCCTTTAATATGTCTTGATTGGTTTATTTAGATAAACAAGTGCTATTCAAAATCAAATATTCCTAAATTACTAGAAAATAAGGAAAACCATAATTCTAATATTTTAAATGTTCTAGCCTTAAAATAATTTTTTTTATAGAAGCTAACACAGAGATATTTTAAGGATCTAAGTTCACCTAATTAAGTTAAATATTTGGTCAATGGACTTTAACTCAATAATTTTGGTTTAATATAAAACAGCTATACCTTTTCTGTTTTATTAATATAAAGTGCAATGCAAGCATACATTTTATTCTACTCTTGTTTGCTTTCCTTAAACTTATACAAGTTTATTCACAAATAAGCTAACTTTCATATTATATAATATTTAAGATTATGAAAAATATAAATTTGTGTTCAAATAAATTGAATCATTATTTTGACAAACTTTATTTCAACAACAATTATGTTTCATAATATGTCAGCATGAAGATAATTTTCATGATATCTAGCTTAAAGTCTTGGACTGATATTAAGTTGAGTTAATTAATGGATAATCATTACTGATAGTTTCTAAGTAAATAAAATCCTTAAACATTAATTACTGAGCATAATTTTAAATTTACATACTTTTGCTTCTTACTTTTTTATGCTATGGACTGGCCATAGCTTTGACAAAAAGTTTAATGAAAGTGTTTATTTTTGCCACTTTAAAAAGATATTAAAAGGATGTATATGTCTGTATAAAGTTGTGCTATGTGTGTTCATGAACTCTGCTAGTCTCCTGAAATACTTATGTTAGATAGATAGTTTTCAATTTTCCATACCCTAGTTGTTTGTTTGTTGTTGTTTTTTTTTTTATAAAATACACGTTTATTTCCTTGGTTAAAAGTTATAATTAATAGGACTAGCTAAGACTATTCTAGGAGTAATAGTGACAAAGAAATACACCTGTATTTGTGTCTTCATTATTCAAGAAAAAAAGGGTAGTTTTAGCCGAAGGCCTCAAGTGGTTCTCAAATTTTTTGGTCTCCTGATACATTTATACTTTAAATCTCAATATTTACCACATTTGAAATTAAAAATGAGAAAAAATTTAATACATAGTTATTGATTCATTTTAAGAGAGCAGTGATGAATGCATTGCTTGATAACATATTAGTGTTATTATAAAAATAGTTCTGACTGCACAGACCCCTTGATAAAGAAGCATTGTGCTAAAATGAGGAGTATGTATGTTCCAAAAAGCATGATAAAGAACAAACTTGGAAAGTGAATTTTATTGCCTTGATTTATAATAACTGAATCTGACAATAAGCTATGAAATGTGTTAAAATTTTAGCAAAGTTCGACTAATGTAGATGAGTTTGCTTATTGATTTACTGATTAATGCCTTTTCCTACAATGTGAAGATTATTCTTTATCTTCTATGTAATTGGCTACTTAGATAGCAAACATTTATCTTGTGTTTTTCTGTGCTCTGTATTTATTTTAATACGTCCTTGATTATTTAAGAAGAAGAAAAAAAAAAAAGCCAAATCTGGCACCGATGACCCTATCTTAATCAAATGTCCCAGAGTGCCTGGATGGTTCAGTTGGTTAAGCGTTCAACTCTTGATTTTTTGGCTCAGGTCATGATCTTAGGGTCTTGAGATCAAGTCCTATGTCAGGCGCAGTGCTCAGCAGCGAGTCTGCTTGAGATTCTCCCTCTCCCCACTCCAAAAGAAGTAAATATATAAAATCTTTTAAAAAATGTTCAAATCTCTGACAACTCTTTTGATTTGCCATTCTTAACTCAGATCATATATATCTACATCCATATCTACACCTACACCTCTGTCTATTGTATCTTTTACATGTAAAACTATCTGTTGGTTTTCAGAGGGCCCCCGAAAAAATCACGAAGTAGTTTTGTAAGAATTGCATGTGAACAGCTGTCAAGTAAGAAGATGTGCTTATTTTGCCCCCAATTAAATTTGTATCAATAAAATGTTATTAATGTAATATTTCAGAAGGTATAGGCTTTATGGAAAGTCTCTGGAAATTTGTCAGTCTCCTTGTTTTCCACCACATATATGAACCTTAGCAAAAACACTGGTCGAAACTCTTACCAAATAGCTCTCTATTTCCTATTTTTTCCTATTTTTATTAGAGTCCTGATGGTGCTTTACCTGAAGATATGATGCAACAACAGTATAGAATTTTCAGTCATAATTTCGTTATTATTTGAAGTGTTTACTTTTCCACAATCTCATTTCATTATTATGAATCTAGCATTTTTTTAGGTCCTATTCTGGCCCCACATGTGCTATTGAGATCTACTTCTAGACAAAACTGCAAAGTAGAGATGACAATGTTTTAGCATTTCTCACTGCATTTGGGGGCCATATATCTCATCTGCTAGATCTTGTTAATCTCAGCACAATTTAGTTCTGGTCCCTGAGCCCCATTCCCTGAACCCCATCTCTGGGTCCCATTCTTGAGTCCCATTCCCTGAGCCCCATTCCCTGAACCCCATCTCTGGGTCCCATTCTTGAGTCCCATTCTCTGAGCCTCATTCCCTGAGTCCCATTCCCTGAAGTTCCTTTCCCTGAGTTCCACCTCCTGAAGGCAATCAATATTCACTGCTATCTCATTTCTTCTTCTGGGTCGTACAAAACTATAAAATAGTTTGAATGTGGGGGTCTATAAAAGCTCCACGGCTAGAAATAATTGAGGCAGTGGTAGGGTCAGGTTTTTGGATTGTTTGTGTCTTGTTATGATTTAACTTACTTAGCTCTTTGAACAGCCATGGGTTTTATTTGTATTTCTTGAGTAGAACATGTGTGGGGCCAGAACTGGGGCTTTTGGGTGTTACTAATGCGTGGCCAGAATCGGGGTTGTCATAGTCGTCTGTTGATGACCAAGACTTTGATCTTTCCATATTTCTGTCTGTAAGTAAACATTCTTGTTTGTTCCATCATATTTTTCTATTTATTTTTTCTTTGGTTTGTCATACATATTATTAATTTATTGTCCATATTAAGCACATTTTATGAATTCTGCCTATGTTTCACAAATTACTTCCTTACTATCTATACTTAACTGTCCTGTGAGTTTTACCCATACCTTATAAACTAATGGTTTCCTTATTACTTATGCTCAACACTTTTTATGAGTTTCATCTATATTGTTTGTTTTCTTATCTTTATAGTATAATTGAATACAGTATATGCAGATTATATCAGGGAATTTAAACAATTCTGATTCAGCCAGAGTACAGGGGCCTTGCCAAACAAGGGTGAGAGATAAATATAAAGAGGGCTTCATGTGGAAACATGGACTTTATTTTGCAGGCAATGGAGAATTACTGAAGGGTGTAAGCAGAAATACAATTTTACTGGAAATTTTTTTTACATATGTATGTAAATAAATAAAATGAGAGTAATATACAATAAATTCCCAATGAGTGTATCAAATAAGATGATGCATGCACTTCAAGGAAGGCAAAATGATGTCCCTCTAGGGTAGGCTTCAAGGAAAATGCAACGTCTATGTTAGTCTGTGAAGGAAGGGAGTGACTGGTTGAGGATGGAAACTATCTAGGCTGAGAGAAGGGCATTAATAAATGGACCTTTTTCCTGAGCCTTATATGGGCATATTCAATAGGTCAAACAACAAGATTATCCTCTGTATTTCATAAAAAAGGTTTTCATGGATTTAATAACTGATTTTGACTCTTTTCTAGTAATTACAAGGGTTCATTCCAGTTGTTCATTTGTAATTTAGCTCAGGCACAAAATTAAATCATGTATGGTGTAAAATCGAGTAATGACTAAGACTAGTTGATTTATTTCTTCCTTTTCTCCTAGCAAATGAATCTCAGTGCAAAGTACTATTTTCACGGAAGTAAAGGAAAACTATTTGGGGGGCTGGGAGGGTGAAATTTGTACCTCCAAAGAAATCAAACAATTATTAACTATGTACTAGGCATGTTATAATGCTGCACATCTCATTTAATCCTCACAAATAGCCTAAAAGGTAGGTATTTCGGACATCAAGAATTCAGGATGAAAATATACAGCGAACTGGCTCAGGTCACATAGTTGGGAAATGCTAGAATAGGGATTTGGACTTAGGCAGTCTAAAGTGAGAGTCTAGCCCGGAATTACTGTGCAAGCCAACTTTCCTCTGGTGAGGGAAATGAAGAGAAAGTGAGGATGTCTAAGAAAGTAATATTTGGTACCTAGATAGTATATACTTTTTTTAAAAATAGTATATACTTTGGATAAACTAAAAGAGAAAAGTAGAATTAACCAGATGCTTATAAGTCAGTTGTGAAATAATCTATCATATACTATATATGGAAATGTACCCATTAATTTTAAAATCATTTTAGTGAGTTCTCAGTCAATTAAAAACATCGTTGTCTAAATAAAAACTAAAACTTCAGTTACAATCATGTTGGGAAGCTACACATAGTAAACATGAAACTCTGATGGGAATGTGATCTGGAGAAAAAGAAGCTTTATCTTTCCAAGAACTGGGGGCCATATACCCTTCATGAAAGTCAAAGGTCTCTGGTAGTAGTGAGCATTGCACACCAGCCAGCTACAACCCTTATGCTGTGCACATTCCCAAGTTTTACTATACATCATTCATTTCCATAATCTCAATTAAGAAAATTAGGCCTGTTTTATTTCAGAAACTAAAATGAAATCTTCTCTGTAGCTACTCTCAGATTGTGTTGGAAACTTTATAAGACATTCTTAGAAAGAGGCAGACCTACTTACACATGCTGATGGTAGAGACCCTTATGTCACAGGATATTGACTTCCAACCTCTGTTGTTCATTCTAAAATGTTACCACCTGACTCATTTTAGAAAGTGCCGTTTTGTTACATTTTTTGGTTAAGTATTTTTGAAGTCTCTTCTCTTTGTTACAGGATTAAAATTTTATTTCGCCTCTGTGAGCAGTCTGCTCTGAGAACACTTTGCTTAATTATGAGACTATTTGTTTTGTGCTTTTACAGTCCAATCTTTAGGGCATTTAGCTTCAAAGAACTGACAAGATACAAGAGGAAACACCAAGCATGGTTGCCCTTTCTCTTTGGTTATAGCATCTTGACAAGAGAACATAGCTAGGAAATCACTTTAGCGCTGGTCTTTAGAATTTCTTAGAAAAAGGAATCTTAATGCTGCCTGAAAAGTTAATATAAATAAACAGAATTATATAATACAAACCCTATTAAGAGAAAAGGGAAAATAATTTTCTCCTTAGAAGAAGGGAAATAAAAATTACAGATATTATTGCCTACATAGTGGGGTGTTGAGAACTAGTATGAATTTTGTGGGTTGAACATCATTAGACATGACTAATGTGTAGGAGACAACATCATTGAACTGAAGTTCATAAAGATATGCATTGGGTGCAGAGTTCAGTTAATAAGAAAACATAAATAAATAAGAAAAAATATCTGGCCACAATAAAAGATAAGGAGTTTGTATAATATGGTGCCATTCAGAAGTTGCATCTCCTTTTCTAATTTTTTACTCTTTTAATTGATTCCTGGGCTTTGCCCCTTATTCATAATCACTAAGGTCTGCTGCATAACTGTCTTCTTGTCATAGGCTCTGCCATCAACCTCAATGTTTTTCATGTTCAGATATGTATTAGTTTTCTATCGCTGCTGTAACAAATTGCCATGAACTTAGTGGCTTAAAACAATACGCATTTGTTATCTTATAGTTCTGGAGTCCAGAAATCTAAAATAAAGTTCTTGATAGAGCTGTATTTCTTCTGTAGGCTTCAAAGAAGAATCTGTTCTCTTGATTTTTCTAGCCTCTAGAGAAATCATATATTTTTTGGCTCATGACACTTCCTTGTATTACTCTGACCTCTGCTTCCATAGTCTTATCTCCTATTCTTAACCTCCTGCCTCCCTTACCAGGACACTTGTGATTACATTGAGCCCATATGAATAATAGGGTAATAGTCCCATATTTTTATTTAACTATATATATATATACACACACACTCCCTTTTGGCAGGTAAGTTAACTTATTCATAGGTTATAGGGACTAAGGCATGGGTATCTTTGGGAAAGTTATAATTCAGGCTGCCACAAGATGCCTGACTTTCTAATCCTTCAGCTTCATCTTTTTTTTTGTTTTTAAGATTTTATTTATTTATTTGACAGAGAAAGAGAGGGAGAGAAAGAGAGAGCACAAGCAGGGGAAGCACAGGGAGAAGCAGGCTCCCCGCTGAGCAGGGAGCCTGACTCGGGGTTCCATCCCGGGACCCTGGGATCATGACCTGAGCCAAAGGCAGCCGCTTAACCCACTGAGCCACCCAGGCACTCTGAGAACCTTTTAAATAATAATTGCTAGCTGTTATGGAGCATTTATTATAATATAAGCCTGACACTGTTTTAAGTACTCTATGTGGCTTATTTCATTTAGTTTCAAATAATCTTCAAGTTAGGTGTTATTGTCGCCTTATTTCATAGATGAAGAAACTGATGAACTTGCTCAAATCACACACTAAGTTGCCAAGCCAGGATTTGAACCCAAGAGATATGGTCCTAGAGTCCAGGTTTTTAAATACTATGCCGAGATACATTCCATATAAATGTCCTAAATATCATCCCTCCTCCACTCTCTTCTTACTGGATCAAATGCAAATGTGGTCAAAAAGCAGAAAGAGTTATAGAGAGACTGGTCTTATTACCCTCATTGAGTTGCTGAACCAATGTCCACAGCCATATACCTTTGCACTTCATAGTGTGAGAAATTTAGACCTCATTCAATTTTTCTGTATCTCGCAAGCAGAATGCATCCTAATTGATTGACTGATTCCATCACAGGGAAGAACACTAATCTGGCGTGAGCAACTTGAAAATCCATCTTATTCTTAGATCAAACACTGAAGGACAATGCAGCACAATTGTCCAGGATAGTTTCACTGCAAATTCCTGGTCACCAACCTCAGTCAGGCTCTGAATCCAAGTCCCTATTCCTTTTAATTATCTTTCGTGAACTCTCTCTCCCATTAAACTCAAGCACTATTCCAAATCTTTTTTATTCTTCTTAAGTTCCCTAGGTAATAACCGCATATGGGACATTGCCTAGTAGATAACCTCAACAAGAGTGAGTCCTCTTTCCATCACCTATAGTGCTTGCATATCCAACCTCAGCCTTCTGTTTGAGGTAAAATCCTCAACTGTTCCCACAGCCCTATCCCCTTCCACCAGTGTCAGAATCTTAATCAGTCAATTACTTATCCTAGGTTTTATACCTTCTATTAGCCCTTTTCTGAAGCAGCTCCTTCATTATAGTGCATAAACATGTTCCAAGCTTTGCAATACAAACAGACACACAAATAAACAGAAACTCCACATAACAATAACAATATTCTTCTCTTGGCCATGTGTCCTGCTCTAGCTACTCCTTCTCTTTTTCCTTCCCTTCTTGGGAGTGTTTACATGCTTCTCTAGCACATAGCTCAATCATTGCACTTAGTCTTTTGCTGACTATCATACAACCAAATCCAATGGCCACCTTTCAGTTCTTACCTTATGATTGTCTCTGAAGCCAGGACACAGTAGACTCTGTTTCTTAAACTCTCAGGTATCTCTCTCTCTCTTTTTTTTAAGTAGACTCTACACCCAATGTGGGGCTTGAACTCATGATCCTGAGATCAAGAGTTGCATGCTCTATCGACTGAGCCTGCCAGGCACCCCATAAAACTCTCAGGTCCCTTGGTTTCCAATCTACCACTCTCTTCTTGATTTCCTCCCTTTCCCCATTTCTTCCTATTCAATGGACTCACTCTGTTTTGTTTATCCTTTAGATGATGTCATTTCCCTCAGTATCTTCTTTGGTCTACTTCTTTTTCCTATATAAATCTGTTCTCTAGGTAATGGTGGATTCAGTTCTGTACTTGCTCTTCCCTGCGATGCATTTGGTTATTCTTCCTGACTGCTAGCTATATTGACCACAGTGGCCACAATCCCACCTCTAGATGCTTGGCTGTGGACCTGCAGAACTGATAGCTTGGCAGAGGTAATATATGCCAATAGACTTTTTCACCAGCTCCTGTTCATTGTCCCACACTGGCTGTTGAAAGTATGCTTTTCCAGATCCCCTTGTAATTTCCAGCTTGTCTCCTCACAGTAGTGCTTCAGGAGACCTCATCAGAGACTTTGATGCTCAAGCGTCCCCATCTGGACTCTAACTTTCACAGGTTCTCCCCCAAATGAGTAAGTTTTTATTCCTTTATTCCTTTAATAAATCCCTTATTCTCAAATACTCATGATAACCCTCTTTCTACTCTGACACCACCGTCTACCTGGATATTTATGTGAGAGAGAAATAAGCTTTGCTTTTTTTTAAGGCAGTGTGCTTTTGAGTTTCTGTGATACACAAATCTAATCTGAATCTTTACTAACTCAGAGAGGATCATTAAGAGTTCTATTTTGGACATATTGATTTTGAGATGCCTACCGGCATTGAAGCAAAAGTTTTAAATAAGCAGGTGACTCATCAAATCTGGAGCTCAGGAAGAGGTCAGGGTTAGTGATAGAAATTTGGGAATGACCAGAAATTTGGGAAATAGATGATATGTCAAACCACAGAACCAGTTGTAAAATGAGAACAATGCTTAGGACCGGAGGGAAATCCAACATTCACATATCTGGCAGAGGATGAAGAATAAGTAAAGAAAATTGAGAAGCGATCAGTCAGTTAGGAAGGCATGATTAAGGGTTTGAGAGTGTCACATCCTTAGATCAAGAGAATATAATGTTTTCAAGAAAGAATATGAGTCAAATTCTCCTGAGAGGTCTAGTAAGATGAAGACTGATCGTTTTCCACTGAAATTAACAAGATGGATGTTCACTGATCACCTGACAAATGGAATGATGGGGAAGATATCCTGAAGAAGTGGAGGCAACTTTGCCTTTTAGTGACTTTGACTATTAGATATAGGGTGCTAGTTGGAGTGTGCCAGGGGTCAAAAAGTATAATACAGCATGTTTGTGTGCTGCAAGTCATAGTCTAATAGAAAAAGAGAATTGTAGGAACAAAGTCCCTGAGTAGTCAGGGGGGATGGGAGCCAGTGCATGGAGTCCTTGGTCTTAGATGACTGAAACTGACACTGTTCATCCATTGTAACTAAAGAGTGTCATTCTAAGTGGGGATATTTTCAGAGGCTTGGTAGATTTGCTGGTGGATAAATGTAGTTCTCTTCTGATTATTCCTTTTCTTAAAGAAGTATAGGCAAGAACAATTGCTGTAAGTGGGGTGGGGATTAAAGACTTGAGGAGTTAGGAAAAGGTGTGAAATAGTAGTCTCAGAGCATTGGAGAGTCAGTTGTTTAAGAAAATGTAATAAGATTGCTGGACAGTGCTGAGGACTTCTTACAGTTTAGATATAAATTCATAATTTATCACTGTTAGGTTTTTTTCTCTTAATCATGTTCCTCCATTCACACAGGCATAAGGCAATTATATTTAATTAGGGTTGGAAATTTTCTAGGCAAATATTATATGACAGGAATAAGGGAGTTGCATATATCTGTAAATGAATGATCACAGTGATGGAAAAGGGATTCTAAGCTCAGAAAGGAGGGAATTGAGCTCATTGTTGGAAGGAAGGGTCAATGGATTTGAAGGTCGATGGGACTGAAATATTACTGAAAGGTTTTTGGAAAGCTCAGAGGAATTAGAGAGTTATGAAGCAACAGATTCTGAGCTAGCAGAGAGAAAGTGTTGATGCCTCTCAGAAGCCCTCTCAGGTTGTTGCAACTAAAAGAGCACACCTTATTAGCTGTTTCTTGGTATAGATGCCTGTGTTTTCCAAACTACAGTTGTCTGCATCCTGTCTGCACAATTTTTATCATATAGTAAAATAATAATGATAATGTGTATTATTTGTTATATGCAGTACTGTTCTAAGCATTAAATAATTTAATCCTCACAATAACACTATGAGGTAGATATTATTATTATATCCATTTTACAGATAAAATAACTGAGGCATAGAGAGATTAAAGAACTTACCTAAACTCACTTGATCCCAGAGAAGCTGGCTTTAATTGTCTGTCTTAACCAGTATACAAATGTTACCGTGTTGTGATTTTCTCATTATTTTCTTTCAATAGACTCATCATATTAATACATTTAAAAAATTCATACCATTGCTATGAATAAAATTGATTTATTGTAAGTCATGAAAGATAAGTATGAGGTGATCATAGTAAAAGTAAAATGGTATTTTAAAATTCCAGTCAGTCATTGCTGCCTGCCAGAGGCTCGGAGAGAGTTGCTTCCTCTGTTTCAAAGATTAGCAGTTATTGGAAGGGGATGAAAGATTTTGAAATGGACCAAAAAGGACCCTTCTGTGTTACTTTAGCTTTTCGTTGTTCTTTGAGTTATTTTACAACTTGATACGTTGTAGAAAATGATGATAATGTGAATGATTCTTATCCATTGAAAGACAAATTCATTGTGTCAAGTGAATTAAAATTGATTATTGCCCTGTGGATAGACCCATTTTGCATCTATTTGTAATTTCATCTCGGTATTCTCTATTGACTATGTGTGCAGGACCCTATGAACCTTCCTTTGATCTGGTTGCAAAATCTTACTGGTTCCCTTATTGATCAATGAGTTAAATTCTTCACATGTGCTCATACTATATTGGTATGAAAGTCAAAATTTTACTTGAAAAAATGTATCCTTTAACACACCCTAAATGTTTTTCTTTCTTTTGTAATCAGAAGGTTGGGTAAGATTTGCAAAGAGAGTAATGTCCTCACTGTGTGATTCAATACTATTTAATAACATTATTATCTAATGTTTATTAGAATTCACTCTCAGGGTGAAAGTTGACCAGTGTACCACTACTATAAGCGTCTCACACTTTGACAACATTGAACTAGATTATTGTTTCTCAGGCATGGCTGCTCTTCACAGTCACTTGTGGAAGTTAAAAGCCGTGGTTACAACGACAATTATACATAGTTGTGATCTTCAAGAACATATAGTTGAAAAGATGAAAGACAAGTAAACATTGGTTAAAAGGTATATATGTGCTAGGATGCATAAGGGGCTTGTAATCTTCTAGAAGGGGACTCAACCCAGGTTGATGGGTGGTGGGAAAGACTTCTAGGAGAGGGCTAGAGGTGGGACAAGGAACAGTGAGGCAGGCACTGGTGGACGTGTCCTAAGAGAAAGCAGAGGGCCCTGTGTCAAAGGTTTAGAGCCACAAGAGGATATGTGCTTTTAGAGAGCAGGGCAGCATGATTGGAAAATGAATTTCAATGTAGCATTTAGAGATGGGGTTGGGAGGTGGCTGAAATTGTTCTTCACCACCATGGCTTTCAAACTTTTTCTTAATTTCACTTTCCAACAAGAAATACATTCACAGCCACTCTGAAAAACAGTATGGCGGTTCCTCAAGATGTTAAGAATAGAGCTACCTTATGATCCAGCAATTGCACTACTAGATATTTACCCCAAAGACACAGATGTAGTGAAAAGAGGGGCACATGCACCCCAATGTTCATAGCAGCAATGTCCACAATAGCCAAACTGTGGAAGGAGCCAAGATGCCCTTCAATAGATGAATGAATAAAGAAGATGTGGTACATATATACAATGGAATATTACTAAGCCATCAGAAAAGATGATTACCCACCATTTGCATTGACATGGATGGAACTGGAGGGGATTATGCCAAATGGAATAAGTAAAGCAGAGAAAGACAATTATCATACAGTTTCATTCATATGTGGAACATAAGCAATAGCATAGAGGACCATAGGGGAAGGGAGGGAAATCGGAAGGGAGATGAACCAGGAGAGACTATGGGCCCCAGGAAACAAACTGAGGGTTTCAGAGGAGGGGTGTGGGGGGGGTTACAGGGTGATGGGCATTAAGGAGGGCACATGTTGTGATGAGCACTGGGTGTTATATGTAACTAATGAATCATTGAACACTACATCAAAACTAATGATGTGGGGTGGAGCAAGATGGCGGAGGAGTGGGAGACCTGTATTTCATCTGGTCTCAGGAATTCAGCTGGATAGGGATCAAACTGTTCTGAACACCTACGAACTCAACAGGAGATCAAAGTAAAGAATAGCAACAACTCTCTGAACAGAGAAGCAACCACTTACTGGAAGGTAGGACGTGCGGAGAAGTGAATCCGAGGCGATATTCGGGAGGATAGACGGCGGGGGAGGAGGCCTCCGTTGGCTGCTTCTGGCAAGTGCTAGAGCCACGGAGCTCAAAATCGGAACTTTTAGAAGCTGGCTCCGCTGAGGGACGTCGCTCCAGTGGCTAAGCGGGGGGTTGAACCCTCGCAGGACAGTATAGTCTCAGGACCCTTGGGGTCACAGAAAGACCGGGGGTGTCTGAGTGCAGCAGAGCTCCCAGGTATCAGAGCAGGGAAGTCAGCTGCAGAGACAGAGCCGAGTAGTGGGCTCTCAGCTCGGGGTTGCCATAAACTGTGATTGGCGACATAGTCGGGCCACTGCTCCTCCAGCAGGGACCCAACAAGCGGCAGATCCAGGGAGACTCCCCTTCTTCCCTCAGGAGGAGCAGCGCGGGAGTGCCCTGCAGGGATCAGCTGGGTTTGGAGACTCCACACGGGGTCGGGTGCCAGAGATAGTAATGCTCGGTCACAGGCCGGGTGAACACAGAGTGTGGCCAGAGACCGGGGAGATGGGAGTGATTGACTGCTTTTCTCTGGGGGCGCACTGAGGAGTGGGGCCCCAAGTTCTCGGCTCCTCTGGGGCGGAGATTGGGAGGCCGCCATTTTCACTCTGGTCCTCCAAAGCTGTATGGAAATCTCGCAGGGAACAAAAGCTCCCGAGAGCAAACCCGAGCAAGATTACTTAGCCCTACCGACAAGGGCGGGGCAATTCTGCCTCCGGCAAAGACATTTGGGAACCACGGCAACAGGCCCCTCCCCCAGAAGATCAGCAAGAACAGCCAGCCAAGACCAAGTTTACCGATCAATGAGAACGGCAGAACTCCAGTGCTAGGGGAATACTGCACATAGAATTCATAGCTTTTTTACCATGATTCTTTAGTCTTTCAAAGTTAATTTTTTTAAATGTATTTTTTAAAAATTTTTCTTTTTCCCTTTTTCAACCAACTTCTTATCAATCCCTTTTTTAAAAAATCATTTTTATTTTTCATTTTTAGAATCATATTCTATCCCTTCATAGTAGTTACCCTTATTTTTGCCATATATATATATAAGTTGTTCTCTCTTTAAAATTTTGAGATACAGTTTCTTCTAACAGATCAAAATATACCCTAAATCTCTAGTGTATGGCTTTGTTCTAGTCTCCTGCATGATCATATTCTCTCCCCCTTCTTTTCTTTCTTTTTTTTTTTTAAAAGCCTCTTTTTTCTTTTTTCAAACAACTTATCTTATCAATTCCTTTTATAAAATTTTTTATAATTTTCATCTTTACAGTCATATTCCATCCCTTCATCGTATCAACCCTTATTGTGTACATATATAAGTCTTTCTTTAAAATTTTGGGAGGCACTTTCTTCTAACAGACCAAAATACACCCCAAATCTAGTGTGTGGCACTGATCTATGCACCAGCCTGATCATATTTGATCATATTCTGCTTTTTTTTGTTTTGTTCTATTTTTGTTTGTTTTTATCATTTTCTTTTTCTTTTTCTTTTTTTCTCTTTCTTTCCCTTTCTTTTCCCCTGGTTTCAGGTCTTTTCTGATTTGTTTAGAGTATATTTTCTGGCGATGTTGTTACTCTCTTAGCATTTTGTTCTCTCATTCATCTATTCTCCTCTGGACAAAATGACAAGATGGAAAAAAATCACCTCAACAGAAAGAACAAGAGGTAGTACCATCTGCCAGGGACCTACTCAATACAGATATTAGTACGATGTTGGACCTGGAGTTCAGAATCGTGATTGTAAAGATACTAGCTGGGCTTGAAAAAAAGCATGGAAGTTATTAGAGAAACGCTTTCTGGAGAAATAAAAGAACTAAAATCTAACCAAGTCGAAATCAAAAAGGCTATTAATAAGGTGCAGTCAAAAATGGGGGAACTAACTGCTAGGATAAATGAGGCAGAAGAGAGAATCAGTGATATAGAAGACTAAATGATGGAAAATAAAGAAGCTGAGAAAAAGAGAGATAAACAACTACTGGATCAAGAGAGCAGAATTAGAGAGATAAGCGATACCATAAGACAAAACAACATTAGAATAATTGGGATCCCAGAAGAAGAAGAAAGAGAGAGAAGGGCAGAAGGTATATTGGAGCAAATTATAACAGAGAACTTCCCTAATGTGGGGAAGGAAAAAGGCATCAAAATCCCCTCTCAAAATCAATATAAATAGGTCAACACCCTGACATCTAATAGTAAAACGTACAAGTCTCAGAGACAAAGAGAAACTCCTGAAAGCAGCTCGGCACAAGAGATATGTAACCTATAATGGTAGAAACATTAGATTGACAACAGACCTATCCACAGAGACCTGGCAGGCCAGAAAGGACTGGCATGATATATTCAGAGCACTAAATGAGAAAAATATGCAGCCAAGAATACTATATCCAGCTAGGCTGTCATTGAAAATAGAAGGAGAGATAAAAAGCTTCCAGGACAAACAAAAACTAAAGGAATTTGCAAACACGAAACCAGCCCGACAAGAAATCTTGAAAGGGGTCCTCTAAGCAAAGAGAGAGCCTAAACGCAGCATAGACCAGAAAGAAACACAGACAATATACAGTAACAGTCACCTTACAGACAATACAATGGCACTAAATTCATATCTTTCCATAGTTACCCTGAATGTAAATGGGCTAAATGCCCCAATCAAAAGACACAGGCTATCAGATTGGTTTAAAAAACAAGACTCATAAATATGCTCTCTGCAAGAGACTCATTTTAGACCCAAAGACACCCCCAGATTGAAAGTGAGGGGGTGGGAAACAATTTACCATGCTAATGGACATCGAAAGAAAGCTGGGGTGGCAATCCTTATATCAGACAAATTAGATTTTAAACCAAAGACTGTAATAAGAGATGAGGAAGGACACTATATCCTACTTAAAGGGTCTATCCAACAAGAAGATCTAACAATTGTAAATATCTATGCTCCTAACATGGGAGCAGCCAATTATATAATTAATATAATTAATAACAAAAGCAAAGAAACACATTGACAACAATACAATAATAGTGGGGGACTTTAACAGCCCCCTCACTGAAATGGACAGATCATCTAAACAAAAGATCAACAAGGAAATAAAGACTTTAAATGACACACTGGACCAAATGCACTTCACAGACATATTCAGAACATTCCATTCCAAAGCAACAGAATACACATTCTTCTCTAGTGCCCATGGAACATTCTCCAGAATTGATCACATCCTAGGTCAAAAATCAGGTCTCAACTGGTACCAAAAGATTGGGATTTTTCCCTGCATATTTTCAGACCACAATGCTTTGAAACTAGAACTCAATCACAAGAGGAAAGTCAGAGAGAAATACATGGAGGGTGAAGAGCATCCTACTAAAGAATGAATGGGTCAACCAGGAAATTAAAGAAGAATTAAAAAAAATCATGGAAACAAATAAAAATGAAAACACAACTGTTCAAAATCTTTGGGATGCAGCAAAGGCAGTCCTAAGAGGAAAGTATATAGCAATACAAGCCTTTCTCAAGAAACAAGAAAGGTCTCAAATACACAACCTAACCCTACACCTAAAGGAGTGAGAGAAAAAACAGCAAATAAAGTCTAAACCCAGCAGAAGAGAAATAATAAAGATCAGAGCAGAAATCAATGAAATAGCAACCAAAAGAACAGTAGAACAGATCAACGAAACTAGGAGCTGGTTCTTTGAAAGAATTAACAAGATTGATAAACGCCTGGCCAGACTTACCAAAAAGAAAAGAGAAATGACCCAAATCAACAAAATCATGAATGATAGAGGAGAGATCACAACCAACACCAAAGAAATACAAACAATTATAAGAACATATTAGGAGCGACTCTATGCCAGCAAATTAGATAACCTGGAATAAATGGATGCATTCCTAGAGACGTATCAACTACCAAAACTGAACCAGGAAGAAATAGAAAACCTGAACAGACGTATAACCACTAAAGAAATTGAAGCAGTCATCAAAAATCTCCCAAAAAACAAAAGCCCAGGGCCAGATGGCTTCCCAGGGGAATTCTACCAAACATTTAAGGAAGAATTAATACCTATTCTTCTGAAACTGTTCCAAAAAATAGAAATGGAAGGAAAACTTCCAAACTTGTTTTATGAGGCTACCGTTACCTTGATCCCCAAACCAGACAAAGACCCCATGAAAAAGGAGAATTACAGACCAATATCCTTGATGAACATGGATGCAAAAATTCTCACCAAAATACTAGCCAATAGGATCCAACAGTACATTAAAAGGATTATTCACCGTGACCAAGTGGGATTTATCCCTGGGCTGCAAGGTTGGTTCAACATCCACAAATCAATCAACGTGATACAATACATTAACAAAAGAAAGAACAAGATTCATATGATCCTCTCAATAGATGCAGAAAAAGCATTTGACAAAGTACAGCATCCTTTCTTGATCAAAACTCTTCAGAATATAGGGATAGAGGGTACATACCTCAATATCATAAAAGCCGTCTATGAAAACCTAGAGCGAATATCATTCTCAATGGGGAAAGCCTGAAAGCTTTGCCCCTAAGGTCAGGAATGCGGCAGGGATGTTCACTATCACCACTGCTCTTCAACATAGTATTAGAAGTCCTAGCCACAGCAATCAGACAACAAAAAGAAATAAAAGGCATCCAAATTGGCAAAGAAGAAGTCAAACTCTCAGTGTTTGCAGATGATATGATACTTTATGTGGAAAACCCAAAAGACCCCACCCCAAAACTCCTAGAACTCATACAGGAATTCAGTAAAGTGGCAGGATATAAAATCAATGCACAGAAATCAGTGGCATTCCTATACACCAACAACAAGACAGAAGAGAGAGAAATTAAGGAGTTGATCCCATTTACAACTGCACCCAAAACCGTAAGATACGTAGGAATAAATCTAACCGAAGAGGCAAAGAATCTGTACTCAGAAAACTATAAAATAGTCATGGAAGAAATTGAGGCAGACACAAAGGAATGGGAAAACGTTCCATGCTCATGGTTTGGAAGAACAAATATTGTGAAGATGTCAATGCTACCTAGAGCAATCTACACATTCAATGCAATCCCCATCAAAATACCATCCACTTTTTTCAAAGAAGTGGAACAAATAATCCTAAAATTTGTACGGAACCAGAAAGGACGCTGAATAGCCAGAGGAATGTTGAAAAAGAAAAGCAAAGCTGGTGGCATCACAATTCCGGACTTCAAGCTCTATTACAAAGCTGTCATCATCAAGACAGTATGGTACTGGCACAAAAACAGACACATAGATCAATGGAACAGCATAGAGAGCCCAGAAATGGACCCTCAACTCTATGGTCAACTAATCTTTGACAAAGCAGGAAAGAATGTCCAATGGAAAAAAGACAGTCTCTTCAACAAATGGTGTTGGGAAAATCGGACGGCCACATGCAGAAGAATGAAACTGGACCATTTCCTTACACCACCCACAAAAATAGACTCCAAATGGTTGAAAGACCTAAATGTGAGACAGGAGTCCATCGAAATCCTAAAGGAGAACACAGGCAGCAACCTCTTCGACCTCAGCCACAGCAACTTCTTCCTCAAAACATCGCCAAAGGCAAGGGAAGCCAGGGTAAAAATGAACTATTGGGAATTCATCAAGATAAAAAACTTTTGCAAAAGAAACAGTCCACAAAACCAAAAGACAACTGACAGAATGGGAGAAGATATTTGCAAATGACATATCAGATAAAGGGCTAGTATCCAAAATCTATAAAGAACTTATCAATCTCAACACCCAAAGAACAAATGATCCAATCAAGAAATAGGCAGAAGACATGAACAGACATTTTTCCATGAAGACATCCAAATGGCCAACAGACACATGAAAAAGTGCTCAACATTGCTCAGCATCAGGGAAATCCAAACAAAATCTCAATGAGATACCACCTCACACCAGTCAGAATGGTTAAAATTAACAAGTCAGGAAACGACAGATGTTGGCGGGGATGTGGAGAAAGGGGAACCCTCCTACACTGTTGGTGGGAATGCAAGCTGGTGCAGCCCCTCTGGAAAACAGTATGGAGGTTCCTCAAAAAGTTGAAAATAGAAGTACCCTATGACCTACCATTTGCACTACTGGTTATTTACCCCAAAGATACACGTCGGGCTCCATACTCAAAGAAGAGTCTGCTTGAGATTCTCTTTCTCTCTCTTTCCCTCTGCCCCTCCCCCCGTGCTCTCTTTCTCTCTCTTTCAAATAAATAAATCTTTAAAAATATATAGAAATAGCTTTGCTCTACTCCGTCCTATTCTATTCATTTATAAAATTTGTCACCAACCACTAAATTGATTTCTCCTATTAATGTGTGGCTCTGGTTTGAACATCATTGGATTTTGTTTATTTACTAACCTAAGAAACTTGGACTTTATCCTGAAATTGACCTGATAATCAAACACTCAATATTTGTTTGTTGACTAACTGACTAAATGATTGGATCCATCCATCCATTCATCCCATACAAACATCCCAGAGACAAGAGGATGGACTAAACACTTCTATGCTCAGATCACACTTCAATTTAGTTCCCCAAGTGACTCAGAAGAGAAGATGCAAATAAGAACAATGAAAATGAGCAGTATAGTGCCCAGCACTCTGGCTGCAGGAACACAAGTACAGCTTGTGCTTGCTGACCCCCAGAGGCCATCTTTAATGAGCAGGGAGACAGTTCATCTAAGTCACCAATTGTCACTATAGCTTCTGTTTCTTTAGAAACAGGGCAACTGGTGAAGTTCTTGGCTCCATAAACCACAGTAAAATATCCAGTAGGCAGATGGTCTGGCAATCGAAATCGTTATGCCTATGTGAGCATTTATCATGAATTGGCATCACATGAGAAAATAAATTCTTTCAAGTGAGAAGTGAGCAGGGATGGAAAGTGTGATCAGCTGGGGTCTGCTGGTAATTGGCATGGAGGGGCAGGCAAAAGGCAGAAACCTGGGGATTGAAGCTCCACCCAGTCCACTGATTCCCAGTTTACTTCTGTTGTCATTGCTCCTACTGCCTCTCACCCATTGAGCACAGCACTGTGAAATAAATGCTGTTTCTATCCTCACTGTGTCTAGGAACAAATGGAATTTTGAGCACTTTCAAGTCCCTCTTCAAGGAAATGAGTTTCTTATATATCCTCTATAAATGGAAAATGCTAACCAGGAATAGCCAGGAGAGAGACAAATGTAAGTATTTTATATTCCCTGGCATATGTTTCAGAGATTTCTATGCATCATCAGTGCCACTGCTATTGGCGAAATACTTAATAGACAATTATATCTGCACAGAGGCCATATAATAAGACACTAAAGCACTAAAAATAGCAACTTCCAGTTGTTAAGCTCTTACTATGTGCCAGGTACTGTAATAAGCACTTGACCTTATGAAAGCCTATATGAGGCATATACTTGTATTATTCTCATTTTACAGATGCAGAAACTGAGGTGAAGAGAATTATTTAATCTGGTTAAGTAATTTGAAGGCAAGTGGAAAAGAACCACTACACAACTTTACCACTTGCCTCCCAAAGGATAAGGTGGTAAGATGCAGAAGCTTTAGAATAGAGTTTTGGAGACTTTTTATGCCATGGACCCCTTCCACAGTCAAGTTAAACCTATGGACACCTTCTCAGAAAGTGTACAGATGCAAAAGAAATAAAGAAAAGATTACACAGGAAAACAATTATTTTGAAATAGAGTTAACAAAATTTAAGAAATATAGTATTTTTGTATCCTTTGGGTAAATACCTAGTAGTGCAATGATCATAGGGTAGTTCTATTTTTAACTTTTTGAGGAACCTCCATACTGTTTTTCCAAAGTGGCTACACCAGTTTGCATTCCCACCAACAGTGTAAGATGGTTCCCCTTTTTCTGCATCCTTGCCAACACCTGTTTTCTCCTGAGTTGTTAATTTTAGCCATTCTGAGAGGTGTGAGGTGATATCTCAATGTAGTTTTGATTTATATTTCCCTGATGATGAGTGATGTTGAGCATCTTTTTATTTGTCTGATGGCCATCTGGATGTCTTCTTTGGAAAAAAAGTCTATTCGTGCCCATTTTTAATTGGATTATTTGTTTTTTTTGTGTGTTGAGTTTTATAAGTTCTTTATATATTTTGGATTCTAACCCTTTATCAGATATATCATTTGCAAATACCTTCTCCTATTCTGAAGGTTGCCTTTTAGATACAAAAATACTGATTGGGACACATACACCCTGATGTTTATAGCAGAATTATCAACATAGCCATATTATGAAAAGAGTTCAAATGTACATCAGCTGATGAAAGGATAAAGAAGAGGTGATACACACACATTCATCCCATTATATATACATATATATATAATGGAATATTACTCAGTTATAAAAAAGGAATGAAATCTTGCCATTTGCAATGACGTGGATGAAGGTAGAGTGTATTATGCTAAGTGAAATAAGTCAGTCAGGGGATGACAAATACCATATTATTTCACTCTATATGGAGTTTAAGAAACAAAATAGATGAACGTGGGGGAAAAAAAGAGAGAGGCAAACCATAAAAGAGACTCTTAACTATTCAAAACAAACTGAGGGTTGCTGGAGGGGAGGTGGGTGGGAAGATGGGTTAAATGGGTGATGAGTGCATTTGTGATGAGCACTGGGTGTTGTATGTAAATGATGAATAACTAAATTCTACGCCTGAAACTAATATTACAGTGTATGTTAACTAACTAAAATTTAAATAAAAACTTAAAACAACAACAAAAGAACATATGTATAGAAGCCTAAAAAATATAGTAATATATATGCCTCTTTAGTAATGTCTTAAGTAAGATTGGACAGTGTGTCAACTAGCTACCATAATTAATTTTGAAGTAGTAATTAGAGTCATTTGCCTTATTTTTCAATGATGTTTTGAAGTACCTGAGATAACTGAAATTAGAGAGAAAATTTGGTACATTGGTACTTTTTATTGGTTATAGGTCACAAGTACTGATAATTCTGCTAAGGTCTAATTGCTTACATTTATCATAGAAAGAAATGTTCGATTTCTTTTTTTTAAAAAAGATTTTATTTATTTATTTGACAGAGAGAGACACAGTGAGAGAGGGAACACAAGCAGGGGGACTGGGAGAGGGAGAAGCAGGCTCTCCGCTGAGCAGGGAGCCCAATGCAGGGCTCGATCCCAGGACCCTGGGATCATGACCTGAGCTGAAGGCAGATGCTTAAGGACTGAGCCACCCAGTCATCCCAGAAATGTTCAATTTCTTTTTTTTTTTTAAGATTTTATTTATTTATTTGAGAGAGAGAGCACGAGAGGGAAGAGGGTCAGAGGGAGAAGCAGACTCCCCGCTGAGCAGGGAGCCCGATGCGGGACTCGATCCTGGGACTCCAGGATCATGACCTGAGCCGAAGGCAGTCGCTTAACCAACTGAGCCACCCAGGCGCCCAGAAATGTTCAATTTCTAACAGAGTTTAGTAAAAATAAAGATGTAAATCCTTCCCATCCAAGTTCAAGAATCAGTAGAATCCTATTCATGAGCCTTTTCTGGGGATCCATGGATACCAGCTTAAGAACCCTGATTTTAGAGCTCTGATTCTCCACCCAGGGCCATTTTGTCCCCCATCCCACTCCATGGGCCCTCGGGTAATGTCTAGAAACACTTCTGATTGTCATTACAAGGCTGGAATACTACTTGGTCTGGTGGGTGGAGGCCCAAAATATACAATTAAATATCCCCTGATGTGCAGGATAGCCCCACAGAACCATGATAGTCCATCTGAAGATATCAGTAGTGCCAAAATTAAGAAACGCTGCTTTAGAGCAAGAAGATTTGGGTTTGAGTCCAAATGCTAGCACTCATAAACAAGTGATATTAGCAATTATTTCCATTCTGAATCTTGGTTTCTTGATCTGTAAAACAAGGGTGTTAAGATTTATGTCACAGGACTTTTGTGAGAATAAAATGAAAGAGCGTGAAAGTGCATGTAATAAAGAGTAATGCATCATACAAGTTCTTTTAAGCTATGTTCTTTTGAGTTTTGGGATTAAACCGGGTCCTTCAGTGGTTATTTCTGGGGACTGATGAGGCTACAAGGTGGGATTTTTAGACATCTAACCTACACTTTAACCAGAGAATTTCTGCTTTTTATTTATTTTATATATTGAGCTTCTGTGAAAGATATTGAAACGGATGAACTCTTTGCTGTTCAATATAATGCTAGACATAGTTGTTATCTTAAGTATATCATGATAATCAAATATTAAAAAAGGATTCTGATCCCTTATTTCGTAGGCTTCAATCACTTGGATGTGCATATTGCAGGAGTTATGTTAGATAGCATTACTTTTGGTCAAAGTTTGAACACAGCATCTTGAGAAGAAAAATACAGACTCAATTTGCTTCTACCTGTCATATTTTGACAATTATTTTCTCTATACAAGCATCGAAAACACAACAAATAAAAGTAGCAAGACATTCATACTTCAAAACCACCTTTCCTCCTCCTGCTGACACAGAACAGAACTCTCTTTCTCGGTTTCATGCATATGATAATCAGTTTGCTTTCCTTTGAACTAGATAATTGTAAGAATCACAGAATACCCAAAGCCTGTCCATGTATATTTATGTTCACTAACACAGTTACACAAGGGATCAGCAGAAATATTACTGGTTCTGTTGGTTTAAATTAAATTCCTTAATCAATCCCCTGAGAAGTGTTATCCAGGAGGTAACTGCTGAAGGTGCATGAATCTTTTATGTGCTTCATTCTACAACAGTTTCTGGGAAGCTTGCAAATATGAATTTTGCACAACAAAAATGAGTTGCTAACATCAGACAAGGCACCTAGTGGTTTCCTGATCTTGGAAACCTAATAACACAGGCTTGGCAGAGCAGAAGACAGATATGATCAAGTTTTCTTGACTAGACTGCTCTCCATGCATCTCCCTTAAGAATAGCCGAAGCTAACATCTACTGATCGCTTTCTTATGCCAAAACTTTATCATTTTTTAGTTCCCAAAAGAACGCTGTGAAGTCAGAACTATCATCATCATCATCCACTTTATCAACTGAAGAAGCCATGCCTCAGAGAGATTGAGTAGTTTGCCTAAAGTCACTAAGTTTATAAGTGGCTGAAGGAGGATAGGAACTCAGGTCTTTTTGATTCCACAGTATATGATCTTAGCCAGTACTAAAGACTGCCTTTCCTCATCTAACCCTTTCCTTCTTCCCTGCCTCAGCACTAAGGTGTTATTTAAGCACTGCTCTTACAGTTGGACTAGGGATGGGATGTTACAGAGAGCTAGACTACTCTGGAGCGCTAGCTTCTCTGTTACTCACGTACCAAGGCTAAGATGCAGAGATGTTTGCTGTAGATGTAGAGAGGAAATAAATGTGTAAGTTGGAGACTTTGTGGCTTTTCTCCTTCTGTGCTTCATTGAATTGTACCCTGAAGTCCTCCCTCACTCCTTTGCCCAGGTAGCTGGATGTGAACCACTCATTGGCTTAAAAAGAAGTTGTCAAAAGAGATTCAGAGAAAAGAGCTGTCAACATATCAGCTCTTGGACTTTCAAAGGCTTTATTTCAAGTGTGACATCAAAATGATTTGAAAACAGACTTAATCCAGTTGCTAACCATTTTCCCTAAACTGAAAAAGCAATCTCCTTTAGCTGAATGGGCATGGGCATTTAGATAGTGGCTAAGTCTGAAAGGAAAGATCTCCAAATATAGTTGGCCAACAGCACTGGGGAGGAGATACCATTGATCTTGTGAATGGGCATGAACAAAGCCCATGCTTTCAGTTCTTCTCATGGCCTATTGGTGAAAACTTCACCTGTTGGTGTGCCTAAGACATTGCTCAGCCCTCTATGTGGCTTACTTGTGGGAGCAGCGTCCTTCTCCCCAGGCTGGAGTTGAGCACTGGGACCATTTTACAGGGGGTGGTAAAAGTGTGTGGATAAAGGAATGCTTATCTAGACAACATATGGTATCTGGAACCAGCCTGCTATATCCAATAGTTCATATACAGCCATAGAAAATAATCCCTTCCATGCATAGATAATTTTATATTCCCTATAAGTGTTCAATAAATGTTCTCTAATAATTATAAGATCCCAGAGGGAAGGGAATAATAATGAGCTCTGAGTCTATGGATGACTCTTATATTGACTGAGTACTAATTGTAAAAGCAACTAACATTAATTGAATTCTTAACTATGTTCCTGGCACTATGTTTAACATTTTACATACATTATTGCTTACAATCTGCATTAAATCCTTATGAGATGATACTGCTTTTAATTTTCATTTTACGGATAAATAAACTGAGGTTTATTGAATTTAAGTAATTTTGGAGAAGGTCAGAAAACTGGCAGTAAGTAGAATTTGGATTTGAGTCAGTTACCCTTGGTTAAGCAAGGAAAAGAATTATGAAGAAGAAGGCTGAAGAATAGAGGCGGGTGGAGGGAGCACCCCTTCATTTTTCCTGAAGGAAAAATATATTTAGGTATGTATGTAAATGTGTATATGTATGTGTAGAGAGAATCTATCTTCAGGGTATATATATGTACATTTATAGATATACAGATACACATATATCTATATCTGTAATTATCTATTGAAAGAGAGAGAGACAAAATCTACCTTCCATGTGTGTGTGTTTGTATGGTCTCCTTTCAAAGAAATTTATCCTTCTATGGGAGGTAACATCAATTTCAATAATAGTATAATAATAACTAACAAGCATCCTGAGGCTGGATGGGAGGTCCTGATCTGTATTCTTTTGATATAGTTATCTTTTTAATTATCTGACTCTCTCTAAACTGTAAATTTCCATGAGTACAGGGACTATAATTTGTTTATTCTTTTATCCCAGAGCCCAGTTCAGCCCCTGACTAGCCCAAGGTCACCCAACCAGCCAGTGGGATTCAAACTCCCCTAGTCTGGCCCTAGAGTCAAACCCTTAACATGGCTTTGGCTTTGCCTTTTCTCTCACAGAACAATCCTCTCCCGAATATATTGCATTGTGATTTTAGGGCAGAGCTCCTTCCTCGGTGTGGGTGTAAATCAGATTCTCCTTATATTCTGCACACAGTTTGGTAGGAAGTAAACTATCCAGAGAAATGTTGCTTGACTCCAAGCTTAGGAACAAAGCTGAATATCCATAGCCCCTTGCATCATCTTGCCAATTTCTTATTTAGCATGTGCATCGAAACATGAATAAATATAGCAGATTAGGATGCCCCAGATGACTAGGAGCTGCCTGGGAGGATTTTATTCTGCAAAGCTGTGTAACATGATAGATGGAAATGTTCAAGAATACTGCACATAAATAATAGATGCATATATAAAAAAGGGGAGATTCTTAGGATTTTTAAAGACAATGAACCATAAGATTTTTTTTAATTCTTGTTTTTACTAGGATGCTGTAGGAAGGTCATATAAATTATTGATACTCAGTTTGTGGATAATTAACTATTGAATAAGCTAGAGTCCACTGCGGTGATGATTCACATCATCTAGTTTGTGGATAATCAATTGTGGTGCCTTTGTCCTGTTTTTTGGCCCTGTTTATTGCCTATACGCAGTCCCATAAAATTAGATGGAGGCAAAGTCGGAAAGTAGGAATAAAATGTGTACAGAAAAAGAAATGTGTACAGAGATATCAATATAGCACTATTTATAATAACAAAACCTGGAAACAAATTGTCCAACAATAGATTAATAATTAAATAAATTTTGGTGTCTCTGGATAATAGTTTATAATGAGAAGTTAATATCATTAAATGCTTAAAATATGATAGACAATGGAATATCTAGAGTATTTGGCATCTGGAATGAATTTAAATACCCTTTCCTCTTGTATAGGACAAAATTATTTTCAGTAATAATTGTGAAATGTAATGAACAGTAACAGTAATCAGAAAAGAAACATGGATAGTAAAATTCTAATCTTGACCTTTTTATATGATTTTATGCCAATAAAGAAAATAGACTAAAATACATTTAAAAAATAAATATTACAGTATAAAAAAGGAAAAATGAATAAATTAATATTTTAAAGTATGTATTTTGGGGGGAAGGAAGGAAGGAAAAGCACATGGAGAAATTCTTCTATAAGACTGAATTCCCCATTTCAGAGAATGATTTGCACATAGAATGATAAAATTGAAGTAACTCAAGTTCTGTTCCTTTATATTTACAACCACTAAGCTACCACTGTTTATTTCAAATTTACTGGCTAAGTGCAAAAATGAACAGGACATAGGAGTTGAATAAATGAACTGGGCCCAAAGTGAGCTTCAGTGATTCTGAACCCTATGAAACTTGCTTTTGAGAGGAGAGGAACATTAATTCCCTTTGTCATGGACCACACAGAGAGTCCTTTGAATTAACTCCCACATAGATTACAAGGTTGATTATAGTGTAAGTAACTAAAGTATGCTAATTTGAAGCTTAAATATATATTATTTTAGTAAAACCATCAGTGTCTTCACTAATTGTTTAGGAATTAGAACAACAAAAAATATTTTTGGAGGAGTGTTTTATCCTTAATGTTTAGACTTGTGGGAACATTGTGATAATATAAAGCAGGCTGAATTTCATACCTTTTATTTATTAATTACTGCTTTTAATTTCTCTGTAATGCTGCCTACCCTCCCACCCCCATCAGTACTTGCACTTGGGGTCAACCAGTTCTACTCTCCCACTTCTGAAATGCCATAGATGAAGAATTTTAGGGGAACAAAACATATAAGATTGTGTATAAGATATGCTCGTAAGGAGCCTTTGAGACTACCTTTGCACAAGGAAGGCTGAAATGGCCCAGTTAAGTTTCTGGGGTTCTGCATACCTGAAATTAAACTTATGACCTCAGCAAGGATTGAGTAAACCAGGAAAAGAGTAGCTCCATATTGGATGATGGCCAACAGACCAGTTAGAACCTCTTTCTGGGGAAATATGAACATCAGTGCACAAATGAGGTAGGTTAATTATACTGAGTATTTATAAAGTTATGTTTTGGTTCTTCACAAAGTCAGTCTTAGGGGCACTGCTACCCAGGTGATTATTTACTATGTATCTTTTTGTTTTTGTCTTTTTTGCAATAAACCCTCATTATCCAAGCTTATCTCTGTGGGTAGGTCAAACTTAAGGAATGGTTCAGTTAAAAAAATGAACTAATGAAAGAGATGATTTAAACACTAGAAGAGGATATTTAAAAATTTTAACAATGGTTAGGCTCTCTGGGATGTGAGATAATGGATTCTTTTTTTTTTTTCTTAGCGTTTTCTGTATTTCCTATGTTATCTACCACGAACATGTGTTGTTGGCATTTCAGGGAAAAATTTTTGTAAGAGATAACTGTATTTTCTATTTTCAACCTGATTGGCTTTAAAAGGAGAGAAGAAACAACCTTTATATCTATAATTCCTTGCATAGAAGTAAGTTTAGTTTTCCTCTGGAAAAACTAATGAGTGCACAAAGTTTAGGGCTCAAACCTGCTGAGATTAAACACAGTTTATAGTGGGCTAGGCATCTGAATTTTTATTCCTACACTGTAGGATAAACAGACCATTTGAAGTTTTTCCAGGGTAGGATGAGACCAATATAATGGTCAGGTAGTTACCTTGGCCTGGAGACGTGAAGTGGGTTAGTGCTTTTAACAATCTCTTGCCTATATGGAAAGGTTATTTTTGAAGACAAGAGTACTGAATGTTCCAAGTTCCCACAGTTGTCATGGAAACCTTTTAGCTAGCTGAATAGGTTAGCAGGATTTTATGTTCTCCATTTTGACAAATAGAAGAAGACATGATCCCAGCTTTGCATTCCTAATCAGAAAACTTCTGTTTTCAAGTCTTCTAGCACTTGATTAGTCACATTTTCTTAATTTCTTTTTCTTCTCCACAACATAAAGCAACAGGCGAGTTCTCTTTCAAAAATCATTCCTACTTTAGAAGCAGAGCCCAAATCGTGACGGGGCTGACCTTGCTGTGCTTGGGAGTAATACTGCTTGCAGCTCTGAAAGGCTCCCGCAGGTTAATTTAGGCCCCTGCCGAAACTTCTGATTTGTACTGACGTTCAGTGGTTTCCTGGAGGCAAACTCACTTGCTAATAGGCAGGAATTATTCCTCATTTTAGGAGCAACAGTCTGCGCACACCATCTTATAAAGCACAGGTAATCTTTAGGAAAAAGGCTCCCTAAGGCTAAAACCAAAACAGCCATGTCACGTGGGTAAATCCTGATCCAGAAAATCTGACATTTTCCTTTTATTTGTCTGTAACAACCCTCCACATTGCTTTGGAAGGTAGACGTGGCCTAAGAATCCAAAAGGCAAATTGGAAAACTAACAACTGCATTGCAGGCAACAGACTGACCCATTTGGGTGAACTAGTTGAAAGTGGGAATTTGTTGGGTTTAAAGAGTCACCAGATGCAGAAAGACTTGTGTATATACAGGGGTGGGAGTTGACAAGGGCTGCTTAGAGCATCTGGCTTCAGAAGCAGTGTATAAATAGCAATGAAGAATATAGGATTTTTTAGGTATGTGAATTTGGGGAGTTCATCTTGTGTCTCAGTTTCTTTATCAGTATAATGGAAATATCAGTTACACCCATCCCACAGAGTTGTAGTGAAGATGAATGAGTTAACACGTATATACTGCTTATCAGCTCTGACACATAATACAAGCTAAATGAGAATATTTGGCAGGATAAAGGTATGGGGGAAAACAGGAGTGTTGGGAAATTAGGAAGAATAAAATGACAGAGAGAAAGCAAATAAAGAGGGGGAGAGGACCCTGAAAGAATGAGGTTCATCTGGCTGTAGGGGTAATGTCATTATCAGTTTCTCTATGTTAAATGTTGCCACAATTCCCACCCCAGCCCTAGACCCCACTGGACCCCATCTCTCACTGGGTGCAACTAAGATGATTTTATAGAATTCATTGGACTAACATAATGGTTTCGTTATCTGATTATGTCTCAGTGAAATCTTGCTTTCTGTTGTTAAATGTTTCAGTGTGTATTCTACACTGATGTAATGATGCTTGCCTAAGAAACCTCAAGTTAATAAAAAAGTGCATAATGAACACCAATGTTTCAATGGCATAGGAGGGCTTTGGGACTAGGGGGTTTCAGCCTGCCAAGGCAGAGTTATAGCTCTTCTGGGAATTTAGATAGTGAAGAAAACACATTTATAATTCTTTTTGGAAGGTAAAAGTAATAAATTGACATTCAAATGGATAAAAAAGAAACCAATCTAAATTTGACTCAAGTAAAACCTTGAACCCTGCATAAGACAAGGCCAAAATCAATGATTTTGGAGACCATCAAAACAAACTGTAGCTCAGATCACAACTCCAATGTTAAACTAAAATGTGATTGCCAAACAAGAAGTGAGGTATGAAGATAAAACATCTTGAGTTCACTTTCTTTATAAAACATGCATTTTCCTATGTTACGTACTCACAAAATGATTTTCCACACATACTATGGTAATTTTTGATTATTTTGATGGTTTTTAGGAGTTTGGTGTAATCATAACTGATAATCTGTACAATGAAAATTGTATCCTATACTTAATCATGTTATGTCAATATATGTCATGAAAACTTGCCCAGCAAAAAATGCCTATTTCTACTAACTGGTGAGAATGATGATAATGAATTTTTAAAAAAAATATTATAGGGTATATTGCTCTGCATTTATTCTCTCACATTTTTCTTTTTTTTAAAAAAAGATTTATTTATTTATTTGAGAGAGAGAGAGAGAGAGAGAACGTGAGTGGGGGAAGGGGCAGAGGGAGAGAATCTCTAGCAGACTCCCCAGTGAGCATGGAGCCTGACACAGGGCTTGATCCTATGACCCTAAGATCATGACTTGAGTCAAAATGAAGAGGTGAACACTTAACCAACTGAGCCACCTAGGCACCCTGTCTCTCACATTTTTCATGTAGCTCTTCTCAGTCAAAATACACATTCCAAAAGTCTTTTTATTCACCACTGGGCACAGAATGTCAGATAATTAATAAATATGGGACAAATGAATGAATTAATTAATGATTAAGTAATGGACATTATGATTTGGAGAACTGAGTGAATAATAAAATAAAATGATACTCTCACCTCTTAAAAATGAATTAATTCTTATTTAATAAAATTTAATTTTCATCAATGTAATACATGAACATGATAAAGAAATTTGAAAGATTTTAAGGAAATAAAGAAACGCCTGCCCAGTCGTTTCTACCCTTTAATTTGGCTGTCTAGAGAAAATAACTTTGAACCACATTAGCTTTTTCTTTTGGTACTAAATTTCATATTTCTAAACATTTTGCTTGGCCACTGCATTGCAACATCTAATTCTCTGACAGCAACTTTGTGTCTTACAATTCAATTAAATTTGGAGTTAGTACAGACCCCACAGGTTGAGAGGCTCAGTCATGAATGACTTTCCGCATTTCAGATGCCGGCTGAAAGTTCTACGTGTCCCCAAGCCACCTACAGTTCTTCCTGGCTGACTGCAAATTTGGGACTCTTCACAAGCCCCTTTCAGTTTCAAAAATTTGGTTGGTTACACAACTCACAGAACTTGCTGAAAGCACTATACTTTCAATTACAGTTTTATTATAAAGGATACAGCTCAGGAACAGCCAAATGGAAGAGATGCATAGGGCAAGGTCTTGGGTGGGGGAGGGGGAAGGACCCAGAGCTCCCATGCCCTCTCCCAGTAGAATGTGCACATGCCATCCTCCCAGCACACTGATGTCACCAAATGGAAATTCCCTGAGCCTCATTGTCCAGAGTTTTTATTCAAGGTTTCCTAATATAGGCATGATTGATTAGTATCATTGGTTAGATGGTTGAACTCAATCTCTGGAGGTTGGGAGATGAGGCTGAAACTTCCAATGTTCCAGTTATTTGTTTTTTTTCTGCTGAGCAACCCACATCATGAAGTTATTTAGGGATCCCATCTCATTAGCATAAACTCACATACGTTGGAAAGGGCTCTTTATGAATAACAAGACATACTCTTATCACTTAGAAAATTCCAAAGGCTTTTGAAGCTCCATGCCAGGGACCAAGGACAAACACCAAATATGTATATTTTTTATTATACCACAACCACTATTTTCTACTGCTTTCCTCTTATCATGGTTGAATATTTAGCTTTCTTATACCCACCTCCTTTATTTTACCACACAATTTATATGCATATATATAAAAATTTATATATATCAATATATTATTATATTAACATGAATTATGTTACTATCTGTATTATTAATATAATAATTGTATGTTGTATATATGTCTGTTTCTATTAGAGGTTAGTGATTATATTATTATGCTTATATAAATCTTGTTCACTGTGAGCCAAGTAGTGTACCATAATTGTTATTTCCTTTCTTGTACAAGTTGATTTCTTTGATTTTATTAATTTCCTCATTTTAAAAATTTATACTGTTTTTACATGTTTTTCAAATGCCATTACTTTTCATCACATGTATATTTCTACTGTTTTTAAATTCTCAAACAGCACCCCCTCCCCACTCCATGCTCACAGCCAAGTTACCCCCTCTCACGGCTCTTTTTGTGACTAATTTGCACATTAGTCATCTGCAGATTTCTCACACTCCACACTGTCTTTCCTGTTAGGTTCTTTCATTATCTCACTTAGATTGCATGTATCTATTATTACTATTATTGCTATTATTGTTATTATTACTTTAATTTATTATTTTAGTTTACTATTTCATTTTGCTGTGGCATATTCTACAGCACTTTTCTAAGAGAGTACAGAAATGGAGTATATAAATTTTTCTAGGTCTTGAATATCAGAAAATATTGTTGTTCTACATGATTTATTATACAAAATTCTAGGGTGAAATCATTTTCCCTCAGAATTTTGAAGGTACTTCTCCACTAGTACCTCTAGATTCTAGTTCTGCTGATGAGAAGTCAGATGCCATTCTGATCCCTATTCTTTGGATATGACTTAAATTTCCTTCCTGGGAGCTTTCAGGAATTTCATTTATCTCTAGAGGTTGTAATTTCATTGTGATGGGCCTTGGAGTGTGTCTTTTTTATTTATAGATACGGTAATTTGGGGAACTCTTTCAGCCTGGAGAATAATTTTTTCCAGACTGTGAAAATTCCCTGAGTTAATTTGATAATTTCCTCATTTTAAGTTTTTTCATTTGCTATGAAACTATTGCTGTGATGATTGACCTCTTGAGTTAACATTTGAATTTCCAAGGTTGTTTTTTTTTTTTCTCTTTCATTGTCCATCTGTTTGCTTTTCATCCCACTTTCCCTGAAGTTTTCTTGGATGTTTGTTCTACTCTTTCATTGATATTTTTTCCCCAAGAGCTATAAAATTTTTTACATCTTTGTATCCCATTTGCATCCTGTTTGTGTTTTTATGCATACAATTTCTTCTTTCTTTCTATGGATATATTTTTAAATACTTTCCTGATTGAAATTATTTTTTGTCCCTTGTGCTGTCTCTGTTTCTTCTAAATTCCATTCTCCCTCCTTTGTGTCCCATATAGAAGGATTTCTTCAAGTTGCTTTACCTTCAAACTGCTGTTGCCCTTACTATTTGCTCTTTGTTCCTTTAGAGAATGAGACATTTAAAAGCTGTGCGTGGCTTCTCAGCTGAGGGACTGCATTTGAGACTAGTTTTTTGCATTCAGAAACCATCCTCTATGTTACTAATTGCAGGTTTCCTCTGAAATCTTTTAGAGACAAATCCTCAAGCAGTAGATATACCCTGGGTTACCAGTGGTCTGTGAGCACAGGTATGGGAATGGAGCTAGGAGTTCCAGTATGAAACTACTGAGATTTTCATTTAATTCCCTGCTTTCTCTTTAGTAACTCACATGGCCCCATCCCAAGGGGAACATGAGTTCAAATTCTCTGGTCATTTTCTTTTGAGAGAATAAAAAAAACTCTTCTAGTCTTTGAAAGTTGGGGAGGGATATTTGCCTAATTGCAAAAGTTGTGGGAAGAAATCTGGGTCTAACTTCTCTTTATGAAGCCTTTCCACCAACTCTCCTGTCTTCAGTCCTAAGCCCTGCCCTGACATTTCATGGAACACTATGCCCCAAACCTGAGTCTTGAGGTCTGAGGGATATATATTTTGCTTCATCATTATTGACTTCTATAAACTCTGAAAGAGTTTAGCTTTCTCTTCTCAGCTAAGATAGTAACCTCTCCTTCATCAACTTTCTACCTACAAAATTTTTATCCATATTCTTTCCTTCATTTCTACTGTTGTCTCCTTTTCAGTTTTTGTTTGTGTGTTTGTTTCTTTTTTTGTTTTACCATTGAGGGTTTATACTACTTTTATTTCTCCTTTCATTTTGTTAATATTAAAGGACTGGGTGGAAATAGACTTGTGTTTATTCCTCCATATTTAACCAGATCCCTCCCCCCAAATCCATATTTTTGAAATGAGTTAGTGGTTTAATATTTAAGGGGTGAAGTGCTGAGTCAAACACACATTGACTACCTCTGCCCTTTCCGAGATAATATTAATCATCTGCCCTTCATGGTGACTTTTTTTACTTGTCCCCATACTCATATCATCTGCCTGTGTTCCCAGAGAAGGTGACCATCACTGGGTCACTTTAAGAGTTCAAGGAGATCCCCCTTGCCTCCATCCATGCTTCACTTCAGATTTAATTTTGCCTTAAAATTTTTATTCTTGTTAATCATTTGAGCTCCTTGCCATTATCTATAATTTGGAATAATTTCAACCTTTTTTTAAGGTTTAGTAGGAGTTGGGGTTGAGAATACTAGAAAAATGAGACACAAAGGCTGACATGTATATCACCAGAATGGGGAGTGGTCATGACCTTAGCTATGGCTGGAAAAGTGTGTGGTACTAAAACCCAATGTTACTCTAGAAACTTTCAAATGTGGGTTTGAATCCTGACTTAGCCACTTGTTATGTGACTTTATTTAACATCACATAGCTTCATTATAAACTGGTGTTAATAGTACTTACTTTGTAGGATGTCAAGTGGACTGAGTGGGAAATAACAGAAAACAAAACAAAACTTGGGATGTTGAGAAGACCGAATGAGATAATAAATGAAAAAAAAAAAAAAAACAACAAACTTAGAACAGTGTCTTGCTCATAAGAGGGTACAGTAAACATTAACTATTTCTAAAACACAAATACACCTTAGAAATATTACAGAAAAAAACGTTACTTGTTTTAGAGACTGGATTTTGTTTACTTACTATTTTCACAATTTTGTTGCCCCACCTCCCCTCATTTGCCATGCTTGTGATTATAAACGTGGTGGATATTCAAACCGTTAATCTTAGAATTTATGGGCATCTGTGTCATTCTCTCTAATCCGGGAAAGCCTGCCCAAGTTGAGGGCTAGACTTGTCTGTGGGGGAAAGTAAATTGACAGAGGCATGTTGAGATTGTTTAAAGTAGCTGTCTGAAAGATGGATGTCTGTTGCTGCATGATCAATTTGGCTGTGGGGACTGAATTGATCACATCGAGGGCAGCAATGAAAGTCCCGTTCAAGGGCGCAGCCCACCTAAATCAGCTGCATATGGGAATGACCTGGAATAGATTCACTTGATTAAAGCCAAGGGAAAAGCAGAAAGTTGGGTGGGGATATGGGAACTAAGACATTTTCTTTTTTTCTTTTTTTTTACAATTTTTAAAAAATTTTTATTGTTATGTTAATCACCATACATTACATCATTAGTTTTTGATGTAGGGTTCCATGATTCATTGTTTGTGCATAACACCCAGTGCTCCACGCAGAACGTGCCCTCTTTAATACCCATCACAAGGCTAACCCATCTCCCCACCCTCCTCCCCTCTAGAACCCTCAGTTTGTTTTTCAGAGTCCATCGTCTCTCATGGTTCGTCTCCCCCTCCGACTTACTCCCCTTCATTCTTCCCCTCCTGCTATCTTCTTTTTCTTAACATATGTTGCATTATTTGTTTCAGAAGTACAGATCTGTGATTCAACAGTCTTGCACACCTCACAGCGCTCACCATAGCACATACCCTCCCCAATGTCTATCACCCAGCCACCCCATCCCGCCCACCCCCCACCACTCCAGCAACCCTCAGTTTGTTTCCTGAGATTAAGAATTCCTCATATCAGTGAGGTCATATGATACATGTCTTTCTCTGATTGACTTATTTTCTTAATAGTTTCTGTGTGATTTGTTAGAATAGAAATTTACTAGATTGATAATAATCCTGGGCTTAGAGTCAAGAGATCTAGCTTTTACAGTGCATTGATGCATTACTCATTTCTAATTTAATAAGATTCTTTCTGGAATAAGAAATTGAACTGTTTTGACCATATGTGTATTGAATGTGATTATCACAGAGGTTTTATAGGAAATTGCACGTTATTTTGTGTACATAAATGAAATATGCTGAATATTGTAATTCATTAGGAAATCAGGTCTTGATAAGTGAATTGTTCTTTTGAGTTCTAAATTTTTAAACTTCTTTTGTACTGTATATATATTTATTGGCACTTTACAACTTTCCTAGAAGAATGAGGTCTGCTACTTCTAGTAACTTTCGCTTATTCTCCTTTTCTCAAGTCTTTTATAATTTTCTCAATGGTGGTCACATCAGCATGTTTATTTTCAATAACTAACATTGAATTTTATGGCAACATCTCCATAGCTTTCGGTTTCCGGACTAAGGAACTAATATATTGAAATGTAAAATGGTGGCTGCGTAACTGAAACTTATCTATCTATGGTTAGGACAGGGATATGGGGCATGTTACATTGTTAAGGAGACCATCACAAGCCGATGGAACTGGTTTCTTAGTTGTGACTGTACTCTTCTGAGCTCTGATTAACAGTTCTAATCCATTTTGGAAAGTTGAACATCCATCTGTTTTCTGAAGATTTCATGTATATTAACTTTAGTTACACATAACTGTGTATATGACACTCTATAACCAGGAACATGATACCACACATTGCAAGAAAATGAGTTCTTTTAACCGAAGAGGATAATGAATATGGGAGAATAAAAAGCTATTGTCCAGAACAATGCTTCTCCTCCTCTATCACCCATTAAAAAAATGGTCACCTACATCACGTACAAGGTTGCTAGTTTTACACAGGCCCTTCAGAAACTTCACAGAAGCTTTGACTCCATTCTGTGCCATTTGGCTCGCCACACTATTTACTTGTCTTGCTGATGGAAGAGGCAGGCACTGGAGTGAGGTGTGAGATCGAGAAAACCAAGGGTTGCCACTTAGTATCTTCATAATGGTGGCGCTTTTTAAACAGACTGTTGCTGTCATATAAAGATGCTGAGGGCCGGGTAGAGAGCCTTCTTTTCTTTCCCAATTAGGGTGAACTGGTCAAGAGGCCAAAGAATAGATTTTTCACTAATCTCTTCAGACTCAGCTTTTCTTGATTTGCAGAAATCTATTTAACTAGATGGTTATTCTTTGCCTTTGTCTGCACTCAGTTCCAAAATACAGGAGAAGAGACACTGCTCGAATCCTTCCCCACCTCCTGTCCCCCACTTCCTCAGGCTCTAGGAGCTTGGTGCCTAGAGTCAGACTGTGGGATTTTGAATCCCTGCCTCCTATACCCTTTCTCTGTATTCCTTGATTGTTCAACATAGGATAATTTAATGGAAATGTCATAAAGGGATGAATGTAAAAGTGTAAGCAATTTGTAAGAAAATTATAATGATTAGTGCGGTGCCCTAGTCATAGAAACAGAAGAGGTGTTACTGCTTTTATACACGAAAGGAAGAGGAGAAAAATTAGTTCCTGGGACCAGGAGGGAGAAAGCTGTGTAGACAGGGTCACTTTCAGAGGATCTGTGACAACTTTGTTGAGGAGCATAGCCCGTGTGAGACAATGAGTGAGGAGGGAATAAAACCTGACCTCACTTTGTTCCCTACCTCTGGTCTCCTGGCAGGTTCTCTCATTGGCTAAACCCCCCTGGAAGCTTGTCCACACAAGCCAGCTTCCTATGGCAGAAAGCAGGTGGAAAAGAGTGGATTTGGAGGGGCACAGGAAAGATATCTGAAACAGGAAATGATTTAACCTGGGAGCCATGGTTTTCTCATCTGTAAAGTGGGGCTAACCACAGTGCCCACTCTAGAGTGTGCTGAGAAGTAAATAGAATACTTAGTAGGGTACATAGGAGACTTCCTAGTGCAAAGAAAGCACTGAGTGCACATTAACTATCATTGTTACACTTTGGTAATTGTTTACTAAAGGGATATAGATGGCCAGACTAGTCAGTAGTTGGTTGGAACCTACAAGTTTTTTCAAACCTGTTCAATTTTATTATGGATTTAAATATCTGAAACAATTCAAAAACAATTTTTAACAAAAAATTAGAACTATTATAGTTTATGTAATTTATTATGGATTGAGTTCTTGAAGAACATCTTCAAACCAGGCTCCTTTCATTCTTTTATGTCATACATCATCAAGCTCTGTCTACTTCATCTTTGTTCCCACTCTGACTTACCTCAAGCCCCTACCATCTCTCCCTTTGATGATTACACCAACTTCTCAACTGACCAACTAGGCTTCAGGCTTCCTATTCCTCAATCCATTCCTACATCAGTGACCCTTGTAAATTGGGCCTTGGACTAAATTTATACTCCTGAGTAGATGTCCAAGTTGCTCCATGATCTGGGTTCTGTCTGTCTCTTCTCGCCCATCTCTGGCTATGTGCTCATTGCACTACTTCATCAGTAACAAAGCACAGTCTCTGCAGTCCCCCAATACATCATCCTGTTCCAGTAGTTCTCAAAGTGTGGTCCCAGGCCAGCAGTATCAAAATCAACTACAAACTGTTAGAACAGTGAATTCTTGGGCTTTATCTGAAACCTATTTAACCAGGAACTCTAAGGATGAGGCCCAGAAATCCATGTCTTAACAAACTTTCCTGGCGATTCTGGGGCACATTCAAGTTTGAGATCCACTACCATGCGTCTTAGTCTTGGATTGCGCTGGTAATCTCTCCTGGAATGGCAATTCTACTTCCTTCATCTCCAAGACTCATCTCAGGGAGCGAAGACTCCAGGATTGACTTGTTGATTAGTTGTAACAAATTAACTTAGTTCCCCTGAATCTAAATAATTATTTGTTTATGTAACAACCACGTTTGAAAAGAACGAAACCAACTCTCACAGTAACTTTTCGGGAAAATACTGGTTTTTTTTTCTGTTTTGTTTTTGTTTTTTACAAATATTTATTCAGAAGGGTTGATGCATCTATTAGGAGAAAGGAGGGAATTTTTACATAATCAGATTCCTCCTGAAGGTGTGCCAGACAATGAGGGATAGCTACTTCTCCTAATAACAGTTAATGATTTGACTCTATTTAATGGGCCTTATTATATAGATGAAGAAACCAAAGCTCAAAATAACTTGTTCAGGATTACAAATCTAGCAAATAGAGAGCCAGGGCTGGAACTCAGGTCTGTCTGACCTCCAACATCCAGACACTTAAACATCATATTATCTTTGGAACATGGAGAAAGCAATTGCCTCTATTTTTCTCTCAAGGATTCCCTTTTTAATTCAAGCAAAGTCGAGAGAGAAAGGATAACACTGTTCTCTTGCAGGCAATGATGTACAATTCCAATTAGTCACTAGGCAAATGGCAGACTTGGTTATGACATGGTCTAGTATCAGTTCTCTCCCACAGAGTCATGACAGACTAGTTCTTTCGCACTGATTAGGTATAAGGTTTGCTGCAAATAATATTTAAAACAACAGGTTTTATTTATGAGTTATCCTTGAATACATTGAGAAGGATTCAAGGTTATCTATATAATAATGTTTCTCTCAGATTTTTGCATTTCACTGTGCGTTTGTAAAGGGAAGAGAGAGAGGTTGGCGGTATAGGTACTGGGCAAGGAATTGTGCAGAGATTACAATCTATTTTGTGGGAGTGAGAACATCCTCCATCACATATATTCCAAGCAAGAGAAAAATGTCCTGTGTGACTTTACGGAAACTGGTGAGTATATGATGGGGTAGGGATAGGGGGTATCAGGATTCCTGAGAAAGCCTCTCCCATTTTATTTCTCACTAAAGGCAGGGAGGTTCTCTGATAGTAGATTCTCTGGTGCAGAAATGGCAGGATTCAATCTTCTTGATCATAGGCCCTACAACTTGGAGAGAAAATGATCTGTCACATTTACAAAATAACCACTTTAAAGTTTCAATACTTTCCTTCTTTCTAAAATAAGGTGCCCCCCCATTGTCAGTGCTATAGCCTAGATTTTAATTTGTAAGCATTGTTAGCTCATTTGCTACTCTAATCTCAATAAAGTCAGAGATATTATTCACTTTATGGATCACATTAATGATAAGTACTGGCATATTCCAATAAGGTATACAATTACCAGTCCATCAGCTATTTTACTAAAGAAATTTCATTATGACATTTCTTTGGAAAACATGACTATGATGGCCTTTTCCTTATGTACTAGAAAATTGTGTCCTAAAAAAGTGAGCTTTAAAAATCTCTATTAGTTTTCCTGTATGTACTTCACATAGACTACCTTAATGGTTCACTTTATATGTTTTATTTAATCATCTTAATTTCATCCCTGTAGGAGTAATGGGGCCAATCAAATGAAATTGTTACTGTAATAAAGGAGGATGGGTATAGCATCCCTTAAGGCATTTGAATATACTTGATCGTTGGAGGGCAACAATTTGTAAATAAAGCTAAGGAAATGGAATTAGAGATGGAGAGACATTGGTTCATAGAGAAGACAGCAGTAATGGTGAAGATGGAAAGTTTAATTACCATAATTACCCTACAGAGGTATTTTTAATAATAAAGCCATGTTTTGAAAGTCACCTTCCTGGTTTGCCATTCCAGAGTTTCTTCAACTGAAGTCACATTCTTTTGTATATTAAATTTCATTTCTTTCTGCTTTAATTAGAGCTCATGTTTTACAAATGGGGTTCTCTGTGGACATAAACAACTAATAAACTTCCCTACCTTTTTAAATTCCTCATATGCATACAGATAAAAATCACACTCTCTCTCAGACTTCTTCCTTTATCTTAATCATTTTATAGTATATTTGTTCAATAGCTCAGAACGTGGAGCTGCACTGCCTTGCTTCAAATCATGGTTCTCCACTTGCCAGGGGTGTGACTGGGGTCAAGTGACTTAGCTTCTTTGTGCATCAATTTGCTCCTCTGTAAAATGGGATAATGATTGTTTCTACTTTCTAAGGTTATTATGAGGATTAAATGGTCAATCTATATTGAGTGCTTGGACCAGTGTCTGGTACATACCAAGCACTATAAAGGTGTTTGGTATTACCATTATTTTTGTTATCACATTGTCTTTGAATTTCTCCAAGTGGTTTTTTTAAGATCTCTCAATTTTATTTTTAATAAAAATAGTTTTGTGGACATGGTAAGGAATCTGAACAATAAAGAAATGTGTACAATTAAAAGCAAAGGCGGGTGCCTGGGTGGCTCAGTTGGTTAAGCGACTGCCTTCGGCTCAGGTCATGATCCTAGAGTCCTGGGATGGAGTCCCGCATCAGGCTCCCTGCTCAGCAGGGAGTCTGCTTCTCCCTCTGACCCAACGCCCTCTCATGCTCTCTCTCTCTTTCATTCTCTCTCTCAAATAAATAAATAAAATCTTTAAAAAAAAAAAAGCAAAGGCAACCACTGGTAATAGTTTCTCAGATATTCCTCCAGAGCATTACTGTGTTGCCTTTCTCTCACTCTCTCTCTCTCTCTCTCAGTGAAAAGACCAGAACATGCACAACGCTCCTCACTGTCCCACATGTAAAAATATGGTGATTTAAAACTAAACACAATACCCTGGTAGGGCAGTCTAACTATTTAGG
This sequence comes from Zalophus californianus, assembly GCF_009762305.2. Taxonomy (NCBI): domain Eukaryota; kingdom Metazoa; phylum Chordata; class Mammalia; order Carnivora; family Otariidae; genus Zalophus; species Zalophus californianus. Next base: position 39,068,243 of record NC_045596.1, on the reverse strand, counting down.
AATTTCGTATCTTTTTTTTTTTTTTTTTAGATCTTATCAGCTGCTTTCCTTGTAGAACACTGTAGCTTCCTTGCTGGTCTCTGAGCACTGCCATACTGTTGGCTACTGTGGGCTTGGATTGTTGTCCTGTGGAACTGCCCTCACTTCCCCAGTTTCCTGGAGATGTGTAACTCTTGCTCTCTCTTCCTTTCCAATCCCTTACTAACATCCAGATTCCCTAAGAAGTTTTCCAGGGAGCAGGAAAAACTGGGAATTCCTTATGTGACTGTTTTAAATGATGAATAATTGAACATCAGCATCTCCCACTCTTTCTCTGAGTTAACTGAGAACTTGGAATTCAGAAATCGAAAATGATAGACTACCCGCAAAATTTTAATACTGGACATTTGATCCATTTATTATTACTTAGTTATATCAGAAAACAGTGCATTTTACACTTTAGCTTACTGGATGCAGATTTTTTTTTTAATGAATCTAACCTATGAAATTTCTTACATGGAAATCTATGGAAATAGATTGAGGGAGGAAGGCAGACCCATAATTTCTGTATAATCAAAGGACATAAGTTAGGTGTTATACAAGCATTAAAAAGTATCTTCATAATTCATGTTTCATAGGCTGCAAGGGAGAGTTGGAGATAAAAGTTCAGAAAGCCGTGGGCATTGCGATGTGGATGAGGATGTGACCTTCCCATGGGAGAGTTTGGTAAGAGAAGAAGGGTAAGTGAGAGAAGAAGGTAAGCCAATGTTTCTTAGCATTCCAGTAAGGGGAGTGAGCAAAGACTGCTGGTGTAAATTCTCCTACAAGTGATGTAAGCCTGGAGCGTGTGGAGGGTAAAGGTGAGAGCACATCTACAGTGTGTCAGCCTGCTAACCTCACAGTCAGGTACGTACCTTTGTGGTCTTCTCCCACAGAACTGTGGACAAGACCACGTGACCCAGACATCCTTCTCATCAGCCAGTACACGCACAGCTAACACATAATAGTCACTTATATTGGCTAACATTCTCTAACGTGGCAAGGGGAGGGAAGAATGAAAATACCAGTTCCATCCTACAACATTTTAGCACCTTTCCTCTAAGTCCAAATTACTTTTGAGAAAAAAGAAAGAAAAAGTCATTTTCAGCTTGAAATGAAAGCTCTATTGTTGCCACCCACCATAAGAAATCACTGTACACAGATTTTCAGTTTCTTTCCCTGGAAAGATAACCTGTAAAACTACAAATGATGCTGTAGAGCTAAAACACAAGAAGAGAAGTAACAGCTTTCTGAATTGCAAAAAATCTGAAACTGATCTGCAAGGGAAATGAGGAATGCTGATTTATTATAGGCAATGACAAAAGAAGGCTAGAGTCTATATATCTGGGTTTTCTGTGGTTCTTTCTAATCACATGGGCCAGTTTAATGAGTATGTGCAGTTCGTGGTTCTTTTGCACAGGAATTGGAGGCTGGAGGAAGAGGAGCAGGAATAGGATGGGGGAAAAGGAGAAGAAAGGCAAGGACACGAACAGTCCCAATAATAATGACAGTGGGTATTACCAAGTGCCAAGGGCCCTGCTATGCCCTGGAAAGGCCTGATTCCACCCAATCTCCGCCACAGTCCTATACGGTTGGTATTGCTGTCATGCACATTTTACACCTGAGAAGAGTAAGGCATTGAACACGTAAGTTACTTGCCTAGCGTCATCCATATATTCTGAAGCCAGAAAGGAAAGGCGCCTTTACATTCGAATTCTTGGTGGTTCTGGATTCGGCTCTTTTCAACTGTGGAGTTACAGAAATATCTCTGGGCATGAAAGGAGAAAGGATGGTTGCGCACCATCACATCTTCCGTCCTGCTTAGCTCCCATTTGGCCTAGACATCCAGAAAGATGCCTCTTCTCTCGCTGTAGTCTTAGGTCAATACAATGCTAATATCCACCACTCCTGAAAAACTGCATTCCCCATTTATTAACTGTGCGTGCACAGTGTATAGATACAGTCTATTTGAAAGCACAGCTCTTATCTCTTAGAGAAATATCCTGATAATCACTGTGGGAAAAATAGAGACTTGGGGAGGTGTTCTGTGATCAGTCAAAATTTTGACATTTTAGCCACTTTTAAAAACTTCTACCTTTTATTTTCTTGCTCCCTCTTGCTCTTATAAAACAAGCCCAGAAAAAAAAAATCAGAATCAGGAAATGATCTCCTAGTAACTGCCTGCAAAAGTGGGAATAATCCTCCCGAATAATAAATAATCACAAACATGCTCTTCAGACAGAGCCGCAGGGTCAGATGATGGGAACTCCTAACAAGGCCAAGAACTGAATAAATTGCCTCTTGATCTCTCCACTGAGAATAAATTCATGTAAATCCGAGGAAGCTGAGCTGCTGCTGCTGCTGCTAATCCACCATGTGTAGTGACTAATTTTATTAAGTGAAATACAAGAAAAGGAAAGATCCTTGCAGTAGAAATGTGCTCAAAGATGATTGCCTTGGCCTAAGCGCTGAGCCCTGTGGCAGTAGCAAGCGAGCAAGGGCAATTAGGCTGCTCATCAGGCAGCACGTGGCACAGGGGATGATGATGAGCGCTGAGCCACTACAAGGAAGGCTCGTGAGCACAGGTCTGCACCCGCCCTGCGTGCATCACTGGCAAAGTGAAAAACAACTACTGCTCTTGACTTTGAGGTGACTTCTCCCGAGAAGATGGGTTGACTATACTTTAAAAAGTTTACCTTTGATTGAAATACTTGAAAGCCATTACCACTGGAAATTTGATGTTTATAATTTCAGATGAATCAGTGTGCTAAGTACTTTTTCTGTTAGAAGTTGCAGACTTAAAGCCTTTCTGGACCAAGCAATATTAGCAAACAATACAAATAAATAAGGCTGTAGAGGTGATAGGGCCCATTCCTAACCGGCCAGCCCCGCTGCTGATTCATTTTCCCCCCTGAATGTGCCAGAATCTACCACAGGGAACATACACCTAGCCCCCATTTCAGCCATTCTGTTCTTAAGGATATATCCAAGAGATATGACCGTGCATGTTCGCCAAAAGATATTTACAGGCAAATTTATTTATAATTACCCAAACCTGGGAGGTAGCCCAAAGAAATCCAGTAATGGGAAAATGGATAATTAAAACATGGTATAGTCATACAATGGACTATTACACAACTGTAAAAAAAAAAAAAAAGAATGACGTCCTGACACATTCAACAACATGAATAACTCTCGCAGATGTTAGGCTGATTTGGAAGAAAACACATGCAAAAGATTAAAGACTATGATTTGATTTATGTAAAGTTTGAGAACCAGCAAAACCAATCAATGATGATAGAAGTCAGAATAATGGTTACTTCTTTGTGTGGGGTACTGTTTGGAAAGGGTTACAGAGAATCATCTAAGGTGCTGGAAATATTCGATATCTTGATCTGGGATAGATACATGGATGCACACATTTGTAAAACTGCATCAAACTGAACATTTAATATTGGTTTTATTGTATGTCTGCATTTTCCTGTATGTATGTCATAATTCAGTTCAAAGGTTAAAAATTGCATCATGACAGGACAAAACAAAATAATAAAAAAATAAAATAAAAGCTGTGCCAGAAAAATGAAATACTCTGAGCCACAATTTGCTCACTGGACCATGAATTTATGTCCCCAACTAATGTTTCTAAATCTCTTCCCACCACAGTTGAAGACTTACTGTCTTCTTATTCTTCAGTTCATATTTCCCCTTTTGGGAAAAGAATTAGGACATCACAAAAGTTAGTATCTATTTAATATTTACATTGAGGCTTTGCTCTTTTTTTGAGATGTCGTTCAATCTCCACATTTTTGTGAATTTTCGAGTTTTCTTCTTGAAGCTGATTTCTAGTTTCATACCACTGTTGTTTGAAAAGGTTGCTTGATATGATTTCAATCTTCTTAAATTCGTTAAGACTTGTTTTGTGGTCTCACATATAATCTATCCTAAGAATGTTCCATGTGCACTTGAGACGAATGTGTATTCTGTTGCTTTTGGATGGAAGGTTCTATATATATATATGTTAATTCCATCTGGTCTAATGAGCCTTTTACTCTTAATATAATTTTATGTTGACATTTCCTAGCATTGTCATAACTCACATACATATTACTTTATATGATAGCATTTTATTAATAGACTCTTTACTTAACTATTACATTATTTTTCAGAATTTAGGATCTTGTCAATTTTTCATTGGGAATAAATGAATTCTTTTGGTTTTCCATTCTCAGCTTATTTTTCTGAAGTGGGGCTATTCAAACAAAGGTCATAAGTGGATTCTCAGAGCCTGTTCTAATGCCATATTACTTTTAAAGTGCTGGCATTATTCATGTTGTCAAATGACATTTATAAGACTACCTATTGGTTTTATCTTCACCAAAACTAGAGCTTGTTAAAAATCTTTTTTTTTAAATCAAAGTACAATAACTCTAAAATTATTTAAAGGAGCTTTAATTTATTTTTAGAATGGAGGCAGATTTCCCAAATACTAGCTAATTTTCTGTATTTCTCCATTTGTGTATTATTTCTGTTTATCTACTAAACAGAATCTGCGTATTGATCATATCTATTAATCTCAGTTTTCTCTATAATTTGAATAGCAAAAGCTTATCTATTATGTTTACATTATGTTTTCCTCATTCTGCTATTTTAAGTTTACTGCATTTGCCTTATAAAAAATGTGCTATGGTGAGCGCTATGAATTGTGTAAGACTGATGAATCACAGACCTGTACCCCTGAAACAAATGATACATTATATGTTAATAAAAAAATAAAAATAAAAAAGTTATCCTTATATGATTAGGCATATTTTATCTCTAATAACCTTCATTTTTTGAATGCCTTGAGTTTCTTTTTCTTCATATTAAATGTTTCACATTTAAATGTGCTATTATACTTTATTCTGTATTTTACAAAATAAGTCATATGTTCTTTGATTCAGTTGTAATTTATTGCCATGTACAATGTGAAATATAGTCCAAATTAATTACTCTCCATATGATATCTAATTATGCAACAAAACTATGAAATATTACCTGCTGTTATATTAGTTTTTGCTCAAATGGTCATAAAACCTCGATTTTTATGCCTTCGGATATTTCCTCCTGATTTCTTAAAGTCTGACAACATTTAGAGTTCTGTTATAATATTATTTATAAAATTGGTAAGCAAGTCTATCATAAACCATCTTTGTGCAACTGTGTTTGTCTCCCTGTCTATTATCTATCTGTCTGTCTGTCTATCTACCTATCTCTATCTTCTTTGTTCTTCTTGTCTTCTGCTTATACATTCATATATAAATGTTTTGAAGATGTTTGCCTTTAAGGTGTTTTAGAATATTCTATGGAAACTGGAATACTGTCTTCCATGATAAGATGTTTATCTTCCATTTTCTTCAGTCAGAATGAATTGTCCCTTTCTCTGTGTTTCCGAAGACTTACCATAGTTCCCATTTGCAGGTTCTCAATGACTGTTTGCTGCTTAAGAATAGATTGAAAATAAGGAATGTAGCAACACCAATATTTATGTCCAAATCTGGATATGTTGATAGAATGAAGGGGAAATTTCAATTGTGTATGTGGCAATATCAAAACATGCTCAGAACAAAGATGTTAATAAAGGGAGAATTTTCTCTTCCTTTTAAAATGCTCTGTATTAGGTAATAAGTTTAAGCGCAAATTTACCATCAACAAAGTCTTACAAAACAAGGAAAGCAATAAAAATTTTTGTAAAAGAAGTAGACAATGGATTTTTTTTCCCACAAAATGAAGCCAAGGTAATAAAATAGAACATTTGTTTTTGAACTTGGGGAAGCATAACCAACCTTAAAGTGATGGAGCTGCTGCCATCTTTTAGAGTGATAAAACCCTGAATTATGCTTAGAAGTTTAAGTTTTATTAAGTTCCTATGAACAACTTCCTGGCTTGCATTCAAAGTAATTCATCACTCCCAAGGAAATCTTCTGCTACAACCAATGAAGAGAATGTTCTATGATTACATTTTTCTTATTCTGTCACACTTTAAGTAATATTTTGTAGCAACCATAGGTTTCAAAAAGTGAATATTTTAGGGAAGAACACAAGAGAGTGGTGTTTATTCTTCAAGAGTATATTAGTGGGGGTACCTGCTTGGCTCAGTCAGTTAAGCATCTGACTTTAGCTCAGGTCATGATCTCAGAGTCCTGAGATCGAGCCCTGCAACAAGCCCCACATCAGGCTCTGCACTCAGCAAGGAGTCTGCTTGTCCTTCTCCCTCTGCCCCTCCCCAGCTTGTGCGCACCCATGTGTGTGCACGCTCTCTCTCTCAAACAAATAAATAAAATCTTTAAGAAAAAAAGAGTACATTAATGATGTTAAATACAATTTCTTGACTGGCCTTTAAATACTCTTATCTGAGGGGAAGAGCAAGATGGCGGAGGAGTAGGGGACCTAGATTTCGTCTGGTCCCAGGAATTCAGCTAGATAGAGATCAAACCATTCTGAACACCTACGAACTCAACAGGAGATCGAAGAAAAGAATAGCAGCAACTCTCTGAATAGAAAAGCGACTACTTTCTGGAAGGTAGGACTGTGGAGAAGTGAATCCGAGGCAATATTCGGGAAGATAGACGGCAGGGGAGGGGGCCTCCATTGGCCGCTACTGGCAAGTGATAGAGCTGCGGAGCACAAAATCAGAACTTTTAGAAGTCGGCTCCACTGAGGGATGTCGCTCCAGTGGCTAAGCGGGGGGGTGTAACCTCCCTCGTGGGACAGTGTAGTCTCAGGACCCTCAGGGTCACAGAAAGACCGGGGGTGCCTGAGTGCGGCAGAGCTCCTGGGTATCAGAGCGGGGAAGCCGGCTGCAGAGACGGAGCCGAGGCGCGGGCTCTCAGCTCGGGGTTGCCATAAACTGTGATCCGCGGCACAGTTGGGCCACTGCTCCTCCAGCAGGGACCCAACAAGTGGCAGGTCTGGGGAGACTCCCCTTCCTCCCCCAGGAGGAGCAGTGCAGAAGCGAACCGCAGGGATCTGCTGGGTTTGGAGATCCACACGGGTCGTGAGCCAGAGATAGAAACGCTCGGTCACAGGCTGGGCGAGCACGGAGTGTGGCTGGAGACTGGGGAGGCAGGAGTGACTGCTTTTCTCTGGGGCGCACTGAGGAGCGGGGCCCGTGTTCTCAGCTCCTCCGGGGTGGAAATTGGGAGGCCGCCATTTTCACTCTCGTCCTCCAAAGCTGTATGGAAAGCTTGCAGGGAACAAAAGCTCCGGAAAGCAAACCCAAGCAGATGACTTAGCCTGGCCTCTGGCAAGGGCGGGGCAATTCTGCCTCCGGCAAAGACATTTGGGAACCAAGGCAACAGACCCCTCCCCCAGAAGATCAGCAAGAACAGCCAGCCAAGACCAACTTTACCGATCAATGAGAATGGCAGAACTCCAGCACTAGGGGAGTACTGCACATAGAATTCATCCCTTTTTTCCCCATGTTTCTTTAGTCTTTCAAAGTTAATTTTTTTTTAATTTTCTTTTTTTTCTTTTTCTTTTTTTTTGAATTTTTCTTTTTCCCTTTTTCAACCAACATCTTATCGATCCCTTTTTTAAAAGATCTTTTTTTATTTTTCATTTTTAGAGTCATATTCTATGTCTTCATAGTAGTTAACCTTATTTTTGGTATATATATATGTATATATATATATATATATATACACATATATATATGTGTATATATATATATATAAGTTGTTCTCTCTTTAAAATTTCGGGATACAGTTTCTTCTAACAGACCAAAATACACTCTAAATCTCTAGTGTATGGCTTTGTTCTAGTCTCCTGCATGATCACATTCTCTCCCCCGCTTTTTTTAATCCTCTTCTTTCTTTTTTCAACCTACTTCTTATCAATTCCTTTTATAAAATCTTTTATAATTTTCATCTTTATAGTCATATTCCATCCCTTCATCATATTTACCCTTATTTTTGTTCATATGTTTTTTTTCTTTAAAATTTTGGGAGGCACTTTCTTCTAACAGACCAAAATACACCCAAAATCTAGTGTGTGGCAGTGATCTATGCACCAGCCTGATCATATTTGATTATATTCTGTTTTTTTTTTTAACTTTTTTTTTTCTTTTTTCATTCTTTCCCTTTCTTTTCCCCCGGTTTCAGGTCATTCTGATGAGTTTAGTGTATATTTTTCTGGGGTCGTTGTTACCCTGTTAGCATTTTGTTCTCTCATTCATCTATTCTCCACTGGACAAAATGACAAGATGGAAAAAACTACCTCAAAAACAAGAACAAGAGGCAGTACTGACTGCCAGGGACCTAATCAATATGGACATTAGTAAGATGTCAGAACGAGAGTTCAGAATGACGATTTTAAAGATGCTAGCTGGGCTTAAAAAAAGCATGGAAGATATTAGAGAAAGATTTCTGGATAAAAGAACTAAAATCTAATGAATTCAAAATAAAAAAGGCTATTAATGAGGTGCAATCAAAAATGGAGGCTCTAACTGCTAGAATAAATGAGGCAGAATAGAGAATTAGTGATACAGAAGACCATATGATGGAAAATCAAGAAGCTGAGAAAAAGAGAGATAAACAACTACTGGATCACAAGGGCAGAATTCAAGAGATGAGTGATACCATAAGATGAAACAATATTAGAATAATTGGGATCCCAGAAGAAGAAGAAAGAGAGAGAGGGGCAGAAGGTATATTGGGGCAAATTATAACAGAGAACTTCCCAAATGTGGGGAAGGAAACAGGCATCAAAATCTAGAAGGCACAGAGAACATTTTATCAAAATCAATAAAAATGGGTCAACACCCCAACATCTAATAGTAAAACTTACGAGTCTCAGAGACAAAGAGAAAATCCTGAAAGCAGCTCGGGACAAGAGATCTGTAACCTACAATGGTAGAAACACTGAATTGGCAACAGACCTATCCACAGAGACCTGGCAGGCCAGAAAGCACCGGCATGATATATTCAGAGCATTAAATGAGAAAAATATGCAGCCAAGAATACTATATCCAGCTAGGCTGTCATTGAAAATAGAAGGAGAGATAAAAACTTCCAGGACAAACAAAAACTAAAGGAATTTGCAAACACGAAACTAGCCCTACAAGAAATATTGAAAGGGATCCTCTAAGCAAAGAGAGAGCCTAAAAGTAACATAGACCAGAAAGGAACACAGACAATATACAGTAACAGTCACCTTACAGGCAATACAATGGCACTAAATTCATATCTTTCCATAGTTACCCTGAATGTAAATGAGCTAAATGCCCCAATCAAAAGACACAGTATATCAGATTGGATAAAAAAAAACAAGACCCATCAATATGCTTTCTGCAAGAGACTCATTTTAGACCCAAGACACCCCCAGATTGAAAGTGAGGGGGTGGAGAACTATTTAGCATGCTAATGGACACCAAAAGAAAGCTGGGGTGGCAATCCTTATATCAGACAAATTAGATTTTAAACCAAAGACTATAATAAGAGAAGAGGAAGGACACTATATCCTACTTAAAGGGTCTATCTGACAAGAAGATCTAACAATTGTAAATATCTATGCCCCTAACATGGGAGCTGCCAATTATATAAGCCAATTAATAATAAAAGCAAAGAAACACATTGACAACAATACAATAATAGTGGGGGACTTTAACAGCCCCTTCACTGAAATGGACAGATCATCTAAACAAAAGAGCAACAAGGAAATAAAGACTTTAAATGACACACTGGACCAAATGGACTTCACAGATATATTCAGAACATTCCCTCCCAAAGCAAAAGAATACACATTCTTCTCTAGTGCCCATGAAACATTCTCCAGAATAGATCACAGCCTAGGTCACAAATCAGGTCTCAACTGGTACCAAAAGATTGGGATCATTCCCAGCATATTTTCAGACCACAAGGCTTTGAAACTAGAACTCAATCACAAGAGGAAAGTCAGAAAGAACTCAAATACATGGAGGGTGAAGAGCATCCTACTAAAGAATGAATGGGTCAACCAGGAAATTAAAGAAGAATTTTAAAAATTCATGGAAACAAATGAAAATAAAAACACAACTGTTCAAAATCTTTGGGATGCAACAAAGGCGGTCCTAAGAGGAAAGTATATAGCAATACAAGCCTTTTGCAAGAAACAAGAAAGGTCTCAAATACACAACCTAACCCTACACCAAAAGGAGCTGGAGAAAGAACAGCAAATAAAGCCTAAACCGAGCAGGAGAAGAGAAAAAATAAGGATTAGAGCAGAAATCAATGAAATAGCAACCAAAAGAACAGTAGAAGAGATCAATGAAACTAGGAGCTGGTTCTTTGAAAGAATTAACAAGTTTGATAAACCCCTGGTCAGACTTATCAAAAGAAAAGAGAAATGACCCAAATAAATAAAATCATGAATGATAGAGGAGAGATCACAACCAACACCAAAGAAATACAAACAATTATAAGAACATATTAGGAGCGACTCTATGCCAGCAAATTAGATAACCTGGAATAAATGGATGCATTCCTAGAGACGTATCAACTACCAAAACTGAACCAGGAAGAAATAGAAAACCTGAACAGACCTATAACCACTAAGGAAATTGAAGCAGTCATCAAAAATCTCCCAACAAACAAGAGCCCAGGGCCAGATGGCTTCTTAGGGGAATTCTACCACATTTAAAGAAGAATTAATATCTATTCTTCTGAAACTGTTCCAAAAAATAGAAATGGAAGGAAAACTTCCAAACTCGTTTTATGAGGACACCGTTACCTTGATCCCAATGCCAGACAAAGACCCCATCAAAAAGGAGAATTAGAGATCAATATCCTTGATGAACATGGATGCAAAAATTCTCACCAAAATACTAGCCAATAGGACCCAACAGTACCTTAAAAGGATTATTCACCACGACCAAGTGGGATTTATCCCTGGGCTGCAAGGTTGGTTCAACATCCACAAATCAATCAACGTGATACAATACATTAACAAAAGAAAGAACAAGATTCATATGATCCTCTCAATAGATGCAGAAAAAGCATTTGACAAAGTACAGCATCCTTTCTTGATCAAAACTCTTCAGAATATAGGGATAGAGGGTACATACCTCAATATCATAAAAGCCGTCTATGAAAACCTAGAGCGAATATCATTCTCAATGGGGAAAGCCTGAGAGCTTTGCCCCTAAGGTCAGGAACGCGGCAGGGATGTTCACTATCACCACTGCTCTTCAACATAGTATTAGAAGTCCTAGCCACAGCAATCAGACAACAAAAAGAAATAAAAAGCATCCAAACTGGCAAAGAAGAAGTCAAACTCTCAGTGTTTGCAGATAATATGATACTTTATGTGGAAAACCCAAAAGACCCCACCCCAAAACTCCTAGAACTCATACAGGAATTCAGTAAAGTGGCAGGATATAAAATCAATGCACAGAAATCAGTGGCATTCCTATACACCAACAACAAGACAGAAGAGAGAGAAATTAAGGAGTCGATCCCATTTACAATTGCACCCAAAACCGTAAGATACGTAGGAATAAATCTAGCCGAAGAGGCAAAGAATCCGTACTCAGAAAACTATAAAATAGTCATGAAAGAAATTGAGGCAGACACAAAGGAATGGGAAAACGTTCCATGCTCATGGTTTGGAAGAACAAATATTGTGAAGATGTCAATGCTACCTAGAGCAATCTACACATTCAGTGCAATCCCCATCAAAATACCATCCACTTTTTTCAAAGAAGTGGAACAAATAATCCTAAAATTTGTACGGAACCAGAAAGGACGCCGAATAGCCAGAGGAATGTTGAAAAAGAAAAGCAAAGCTGGTGGCATCACAATTCCGGACTTCAAGCTCTATTACAAAGCTGTCATCATCAAGACAGTATGGTACTGGCACAAAAACAGACACATAGATCAATGGAACAGCATAGAGAGCCCGGAAATGGACCCTCAACTCTATGGTCAACTAATCTTTGACAAAGCAGGAAAGAATGTCCAATGGAAAAAAGACAGTCTCTTCAACAAATGGTGTTGGGAAAATCGGACGGCCACATGCAGAAGAATGAAACTGGACCATTTCCTTACACCACCCACAAAAATAGACTCCAAATGGTTGAAAGACCTAAATGTGAGACAGGAGTCCATCAAAATCCTAAAGGAGAACACAGGCAGCAACCTCTTCGACCTCAGCCACAGCAACTTCTTCCTCAAAACATCGCCAAAGGCAAGGGAAGCCAGGGCAAAAATGAACTATTGGGAATTCATCAAGATAAAAAACTTTTGCAAAAGAAACAGTCCACAAAACCAAAAGACAACTGACAGAATGGGAGAAGATATTTGCAAATGACATATCAGATAAAGGGCTAGTATCCAAAATCTATAAAGAACTTATGAAACTCAACACCCAAAGAACAAATGATTCAATCAAGAAATGGGCAGAAGACATGAACAGACATTTCTCCAAAGAAGACATCCAAATGGCCAACAGACATATGAAAGAGTGCTCAACGTTGCTCGGCATCAGGGAAATCCAAATCAAAACCTCAATGAAATACCACCTCACACCAGTCAGAATGGCTAAAATTAACAAGTCAGGAAATGACAGATGTTGGCAGGGATGCGGAGAAAGGGGAACCCTCCTACACTGTTGGGGGGTTGCAAGCTGGTGCAACCACTCTGGAAAACAGTATGGAGGTTCCTCAAAAAGTTGCAAATAGAGCTACCATACGATCCAGCAATTGCACTACTGGGTATTTACCCCAAAGATACAAATGTAGGGATCCGAAGGGGTATGTGCACCCCGATGTTTATAGCAGCAATGTCCACAATAGCCAAACTATGGAAGGAGCCAAAGTGTCCATCGACAAATGAATGGATAAAGAAGAAGTGGTATATATATATACACACACACACATATACATATATATATATATACACACACACATACACACACACACAATGGGATATTATGCAGCCATCAAAAGGAATGAAATCTTGCCATTTGCAACAATGTGGATGGAACTGGAAGGTATTATGCTGAGTGAAATAAGTCAATCAGAGAAAGGCATGTATCTTATGATCTCACTGATATGAGGAAGGAATTCTTAATCTCAAGAAACAAACTTGAGTGTTGCTGAAATGGTGGGGGTGGGTGGGATGGGGTGGCTGGGTGATAGACATTAGGGAGGGTATGTGTGATGGTGAGCACTGTGAATTGTGTGAGACTGTTGAATCACAGACCTGTACTTCTGAAACAAATAATACATTATATGTTTAAAAAAAAAAAGAAGAAGATAGTAGGAAGGGAAAAATGAAGGGAAGGAAATCGGAGGGGGAGACAAACCGTTAGAGACTATGGACTCTGAGAAACAAACTGAGGGTTCTAGAGGGCAGAGGGGTCGGGGTTTGTCTTAGCCTGTTGATGGGTATTAAGGAGGGCATGTTGTATGCAAACAGTGAATCATGGAACACTACATCAAAAACTAATGATGTAATGTATGGTGATTAACATAACATAATAAAATTAAAAAAATAAATACTCTTCTCTGAGGTTTATAAGCTATAAATGTCTGGTATGCTTAGTATTTGTACAATTTGAAACCATAACTCTTTTAAAAAACACCATAAAATGTAATTTTATTTCTAAAATGTACTGCATATTACATTCCACTTTTTAGATTTGTCAGGCATCTTGGAGTTAGAAATTGATAATATAGTCTAATGGTGTGAACTGACATAAATGGAGAAATTATAATACAATTTTGTGAGTTGGCACTTATGTACATAAGATCTAAAAACTCTGAGAACAGAAGCAACTAACCAATCCTCAAATAATAAGAAAATATTTTATCGAGAAGTTACATACATCACGGACAAAGAATTTGTTCAAAAAAGTAGAATCCTGAAAAGGTTTGGATATGAGAGGGCAGTTAAGGAACTTCAATGTCAGTAGTACTGTTTGGCAAAGAGTGGCAAAAGATGATGCCAGCAAGGGTTTGGAACCAGATTATTAACACATTCCTGTGACAAATGCAGAGTTTAGAATTTCATTTCATTAACACATTCATGTGACAAATGCAGAGGTTAGAATTTTATTTCAAATTACTGAAAGTTCTGAAGGTTCAGTGAGGTTTTCAAGTAAGAGAGAAATACAATTAGCTTCATTTTGTAGGGAAGTGACTCTGGTGGCAGTGTAAAGAATGGTCAAGATTAGAGAAACAGGAAGAAGAGAAGAATTATAAAAACACAAAAAAGGAGCTGATAATCTGAGTTATGGCAGAGGAAGCAGGAATGGAAACAAGAAAAGGAATTAGAAAGGCATTTTTTAAAGTAGAATATGAAGAATTTGATTATCCATTGGATATGCTATGAGAAGTAGGGTTGGTCCGATGAAGATGTCTGATGATGTGGATACTAATAGCAGAAGTGCATCATGCTGGAGATGAAGCCAACTTGCAGGGGAAGCTTATGAGTCCTACCTTAGAACTTACAATGTGAATTAAGTGCTAAATCTAAAATGTGTGCAGGGAGTCCAGATGGGGATATGTGTAATTAAGTTTGGGGTCAGATGACTGATCAAACTTTTTGGCAAAAAAGTGGTTTTTAAAGTCACAAAAGTAGGTGATTATGGATGGACCAAATGAGGAGAGTTGGTATAGAAACCTGGAGAATATTAACATTTGAAGGATTGTTAGAGGATGAAATAGGGTAATAGAATAAAGAGAAGAAATAGGATAGTTCTACCTCAAAAGCCAAAGAATAGGGAAAAGACATCAGTATGTAAATATCTAAGATAAGCCTAACAGAATGAGAATTAAAAATAGTTATCTGGATTTGGTAATTAGGAATTCTTGGCATCTCAGTGAAAGAAATATCAGAAGTCAGTATTATCATCCTTGAAGACCAAGCTAATGACTGCTGTGTTTGAAGCTGTGGAGAACAGTGGCTCCGGTTGTGGGGATGTTAAGTTGGACACTTGTTAAAAGAACCAGGAAGGACCTTGACCCTGACACTGTTGTGACAGGTGAGAGAGAAGTTAGCTTTAATACCATGGACAAAACTCTAATTTACAGTCATGTTTATAGCTTGCTTCCTCTATTTGTAGACTAGAAGTATAATACCTACTATTTTGTAGGCAATTGTTGGAAATAAGAAGCTCTATACAAAGAGTTTAAAGATACTTGGAACTTGGATACGGTATTTTAAAAATACAATGTGCCGGGCGCCTGGGTGGCTCAGTTGGTTAAGCGACTGCCTTCGGCTCAGGTCATGATCCCGGAGTCCCGGGATCGAGTCCCACATCGGGCTCCCTGCTCGGCAGGGAGTCTGCTCCTCCCTCTGACCCTCTTCCCTCTCGTGCTCTCTATCTCTCATTCTCTCTCTCTCAAATAAATAAATAAAATCTTTAAAAATAAAAAAAAATAAAAATACAATGTGCCAAGTATAATTATGAGCATCATCAATTTGTTGCCTTGGAAAACATTTATTGAAACTCGCAGAGTTGAACATGGATACAATGCCAAAAATTTATAGGTAACTGTGATTGTCTTCGTCATGCCTGTGTCTGGAAATAAAGACCTAACAATAGGCTTTCACAGTGGGTATGAGTACCCGCTATTACATTCCAGGCATGTTGTAAACACAGTTCACGTACTCAAAGAGCTCACAATATCTCTCTGGTCAATACAAAAGGCTAACTCAATCCCTCAAATCATTGGATTTGTCTGTCTCCAGGGTCTCCACTTCCCAGGTAACTGCTGCATTGTTACTTTGTGTTTTCCAATAATAAAAAGCACCATATAATAGACTAATTTCCACTGCTGTCCAGTAAATTTTGATTTCCTCCTAAGTACATTTACAGCACTAAGGAAATGATTTATCATCATAGAAGCAGAACATTTCTAGCTTTTAGTGATTGAGTCATAGGTTGCTAGACCATTGGTGATTATAACATGGCTATAATTATTTTTTTCAATCTCCTCCTTTTACAGATGAAAGAAATGAGACCCAAAGAAGTCAGATGACTAACACAGAGCATTACTGTGATTTCAGTTAAGCATATGACATTTCTATTTGCTGACAACTATGATTCTCTTAAAATAGCTAATTTATTTTAAACTTCTCTTATGGAAAAATCAATTTTACCAAACATCATGCACTGTTGTTTTAATACAAATGCCTTAATTATTGGTTAATTGATACAAATTTTCCAGTAGCTTCTAAAGCCTCACCAGTGCTCATGTGGCTTTAGGAAGGAACAAAGAATTGGGACTCAAGAACTTTTGCTTCTGGTCTAGCGTTTTGAAGCTTATCCCTAGCCCCACAATTTCTAGCTGCAGACTGAATTGGTATGTATGGAACACCTTAAAGCCTTTTTACCTTATAAATCCAGCCTTGACAAGAGTCCCAGTCTGACCAAAGCCTCAAATGAGGGTCTATTGTATGAAATTGGGCAGCTCTTTGACTGCCTTCAGTGGGATATGCAGAAGGTGTTCCCAAGACAGTGAAGGCCAAATTCCGTAAAATGGACTCTTCCCCCAGAGCATGAGTGCCCAAGATGGATTTCACTGGAAGTTTTTTATTTCAACAAACAATTGGTCCAAGTTCCAGACATTGTTTTAGACACTGGGATTTCTCATCAACAGAGCCCTCACATTGTTGTGGGAAAAGATAGATGCATGAGAGAAAATACACAGCAAGTTCAATGGTAGGCATTGGTATTCATCTCTCTGTTTGGACTGGAACGAAATCTGTGTCATCATAATCACCGAAACTTTTGCCCTTCCAAGGGGTGGGGGACGCATTAAATATCCTCTCTCTCCCCACTACTGTATCTCTCAAAATTTCCCTCTCACTGAAAAGATTAGAGTTCCTTCTTACCTCTGTGCATAGATTTGTGTGGTCTTATTTTTTTTTTCTTTTAATCACTTTTCAGAGGTAATCATGGCATTTGCTCCCAGTTGTGGTTTTTAGGAAGATCCAGTGGGCATTCCCTCCAGCATCGTTTCGCTCCCCAGCAGCACTGCCCACTTCCAGACTCAACTTCCTTCCCTCTTTCCCTTCCTCACCCTCACCCACACCACACACTCATATAATTTATTGGCAGCAACCTCTCTCTCTTAGCTAGCCTCAAGGCTTTGGGGAAATGAAAAGTAGTTCTTCAACAAAATGTTAGGGTGTCCTTATTTTTATAACAATCAATAATATTTTTTTCTGTAGAATGCAGGCTTTATTGTAGCAACAATAATTTATTTTGCTAAATGTTTCCTTTGAAAGCTGGCACAATCCAATAAAGCATCAGTTGTAAGTGCATTGTATTTATTTCCTATTGCTGTTGTAACAAATTGCCACATATTTGGTAGCTTAAAACAAGAGAAATTTATTTGCTTACAGTTCTGGAGGACAAATCCCCAAAATTAGGGTGTTGGTAGGGCCACACTCCCTCCAGAAGCTCCAGTGGAGAATCCCCTCCTTGTCTCTTCCAGTTCTGGTTTCTGAAGGTAAGCATTTTTTTTTTAAAGATTTATTTATTTGAGAGAGAGAGAGAGAGAGTGCCTCTGAGCAAAAGGGACTGGGGCAGAGGGAGAAAGAGTCCTAAGCAGACTCCAAGCTGAGCACAGAGCTGGGGCTCGACCTCACGACCCTAAGATCAGGGCCTTGAGATCACAACCACAACCTGAGCTGAAACCAAGAGTCTGGACACTTCACTGACTGTGCCACCCAGGTGCCCTGTGAAGGTAAGCATTTTTCAACTAATGGCTGTACCACTCCAAGTATCTGCCTCATTTTCACACCACATTTTCCTCTATGTGTGTCTATCTCAAAGCACCCTCTGCCTCTCTCTTATAAGGATACATGTGATTGCCTTTTGGATCCACCATTATACCAGCGGCTCTTCTCATAATCTTTAACTTAGTCACATTGTTTGCAATATAAACTAATATTTACTTTTTTTGCCACATAAGGTAATGTACACAGGTTCCATTGAGGTATTCAGCCTACCACAGACATTATGGTTACCAAAAGTCCATTTTTGCTTGGACATACTCATTTCCTTTCTAGAAATCAGTATAGAGTTATATGACACTTGGTTGTCACACAAGCCATTCAATAAACTTTGCATATCAATGCATGTGGTAGAGTCAGTGTCAAATAAATATTACTTCTCTCTCTCTCCCCTTTCCTGAAGATACACTGGGCCTTTCTTATGAAATAAGCTACAAAAATACTGAGTGGGCATTCAGCACGAGTTTCATTCATTCATTCATTCATTCTTTCTTTCTTTCTTTCTTTCAGCAAACACATACTGAACCTCATACATCTGTTAGGTTTGAGTCAGACACTCCAAATAATTTAGCTCACTTAATTCTCCAACAGTTTTTTGAACAAGAGCTTAGCACAGTGATTAAGATGTAGTGTTTTGAAGTCAGAAAGACTAGATTTCAATCCTATCTCCACCACTTATTAGCTGTGGGGATTATTTCACCTCTCCAAGTATCAGTTCCTTCCTCTGTAAAATGAATATATGAATACTCATTGCACCAGCACAGTGCCTAGTAGTCTTTAGATGACTGATGTCATACTGATTTGGAGAAGAAATTAGGCTCACGTGAGGTCTCATCTCACATAGATGAGTCTGACTTCAAGCCTTTGCTTTGTCTATTGCATCATTCTAGAAGAATCTCATTATAACTCAGCCTCACTGAGAGTGTTTCTGTGGGTTGAATCCAAGGATAGAAAGAACCAATATTAAATAATATTATGTAATAAGTATCTCTGGTCAAGGATAATTCCCTTAAAGAAACACAACTATTATACACTTGTTCTTGAATTAAATGTATGGTAAACTCAATTGTTTCCTTATGTGGAACATGTTAGAGTTTTAACAGTCTCCTACTTTTCCTTAACACTTCTCCCCTCTCTCCCCACCACACTATGGATATACACATTTATACTGACAACAAGAGAGTTCTAGTGTTCTAGAATACTAGATCCATTGAACCAAACCTGATGATATCTAAGGCACAGTATAATAGAGTTAGAAAGTGTGTTTGATATTCCCATTTGCCCCTCCAGACTCACTCTCCACCCTTTATCCTCTCTCTTCCATGCCCAGGATTCTACTCTATATGGACTGTACAGAGGGCTTTGTGCCCCTTTGGCTTCCTTTTGAATCTGGCTAATGGAAGGCAGCAAGAGAAGATTAGAGGGTGAGAGGACAGTGAAGTCAGGATATCTGTTACTCCGGCTCCCTCTTTGTGGTCTCCCCTTGGTTGATGCTGTCAGGTGACCCACCTATAAAGCTACTCTCTCCCTTACCTCTTCCTTTAAGGGACCTCACTATTGGTAGGTGTAGGTACTGCATTCTGTGTCTGTTGGTTTCCCTAAACTCTGCCTCACTTTTGCAGAGTCCCTGGATTAGACTTTCTCCAAATAACCTAGTTTGAATGTACCATCTGTTTCCTATCCTGGTTGGCAGAGCAAGTTTGAATATTATTTAGATATTGTCAGCTCCAAAGGGTGGAGTAGGGTCCCTGGATTTGCAAATAACTTTTAGACCTGGAGAAAGATCCTCAGATCCCTGGTGTTCCATGGTTTGAAAGGCAGTTTAATAAAACCATGTCCACCACCAACCTGTTAGCTGAGCCCTAACCCTGAATCTGAGCAAAGTTCTTGAGTTTGAGGTGGGAGGAGAAAAGTCTTAAACTTCATTTAGGACTAAAAGACTCTTCATGAGGAAAGATTCATCATAGTAAAAACACCATTTTGTTGAGAATATGTAGAAATTATCCTCTCCATTTTTTTTTCGTTAAATACCTGATACTGTTTTCCTCTTTGAGAACGTGGATTAAGTCTTTTTTTTTTCTTTTTTCTTTTCTTCTCTCTTTCTCTCTCTTTTTTTAAGGTATGATAGCACAGTGGTCAGAGGTAAAGAAGCATGTGCTAATCTCTCTGATTTGATTTTAGCTCTGCAAATTATTATTCTCATAATCTGAGACAAGTTACTCAGCCTCACTAAAAAAAACAAGTTGTTATCTCATGTTTGCTTTGAGAATAAAAGCACTAATCCATATTGTAGGGGATGCAATGTTAGATTGCAGAGAATTTCCTTTAGGACTAGAAGACTCATCTATAACTCTCTAGGTTTTGCTCTTCACTGAAGTAAACTGTGCTGCTCAAGGCTATGCGTCCTTACCAGGGGCATCAAATAATTGCTCAAAACTGTGGAAGAATGTAAGTCAACCCTGAAACCTATAGAAATTTGATCATCCTGTGAAATTAGCTGAGGTCCTTGTTGCCACTGCTCCACAATTCAACTTCTTCTTCCATCCAGTCCTATTTATACCATGTTAATCAGCAACAAGTGGTGAGTACTTTGGAGACTTTGGTAGGACACTCTCCAAAGGGTGAGTGATAGACTGATAAATATCCAGGGAGCTACTACATGAAGTTTGAAGGGTCTTCACTGCCAGTGAAGTTTGAAGGATCTATCAGCTTAAAATGCAAGGACATCTCCTCCAAAGTTAAAGGGATCATTGTATCTCATTTCTCACTCCTGAAAAAGAAGGAAAATGCTTGGTAGGGTTTTGTTTTTTTTTTTTTTTTTCATTCTGGAGGTAGCATATTCCACATATGTGGGACCCATGACCTTTTCTTCTTGCCAGTTTCTCCCTTTTAGAATGGGAAGTCTATCCTGTGCCTGTCTCACCACTGTATTTTAGAAGCACTGTATTCACAGGTTCACAGCTGGGAAATTTTGCCTTATGATGAATCATGAGTTTCATCTAAACTTGATTTAGATGATATTTAGAAGAGATTTTGGATTTAGAGTTGGTGCTAGGATGGGTTAAGTCTTTTGGGCTGTTGGGATGGGAGTTAATGTATTTTGCATGTGAAAAGGACATGAATTTGGGGGGGTTCCACAGGATGGAGTGTTATGGACTGAGTTGTGTTATCTCCGAATTCATGTTGTGGCCTTAACCCCCAATTTCTCACAATGTGACTCTACTTGGAGATAGGGCTTTTAAAGAGACTGTTAAGGTGGGCCCTAATCCAATCTGTTGGTGTCTTTATGAGAAGAGATTAGCACATACAAAGAGAGGCCACAGGGATGCGCTTGCCTACAGGGATAACCGTGTGGGACAACAAAGGGACAGCCATCTGTAAGCCAAGGAGAGAGGCTTAGGAGAAATCAAACATGCTGACAACATGATCTTGGACTTTCAGACTCCAGAACTGTTAGAAAATAAGTTTCAGTTGTTTAAGTCCACCCAGTCTGTGGGTTTTGTTTTGGCAGCTCTAGCAAACTAAGACAACCTTCACCCCGATTATTAGCCAATAAAGGGATACAAAAGCCCAACCCCATTGGTTTGATTCAGGACACATCTGAACTCAGGGCCATAACAAACTGCATTATAGTTCAGATTCCCTTTCTGCCTAATCCTGCCTCCTTCATTGTTACAAGTGATCTTGATAGCACATCAGTAAACCTCCACCTTAGAGCCTGTTTCCTGAAGAGACACCCAAAGAGTCTTGAGAGGACACATGAATGACAGAAGAATAGGTGGCACATGGTAAACATTTAATAAATGTAAGCAATTGCTATCAGTGTTACTAGTATCCTTACCAGTCTGGGACATTGTGCCTATGAAGTGTTGATTACCTATTTGTGTGCGGGAATGAATGAATGAATGACTATTGTGCTAACTCTGTCTTGCCCAAATACCTCTAATGAGTGAAGCTGTAGAGCCAGATTTAACTTGGTCAAGAGGTCGTATAGAGGAGCAGAGGGGAAAGAAGGCACCTGTGGCATCCCCCTCAAATTCTTGATGTTGAATAATAAAAAGTGTAATGCTGCATTCATTTGTATAATCTCTTTTTTTCTTTCATATTAATTTCCATTTCAAAATAAACTCAGGGGACATGAAATGAAAGCAATGAGTTAATTTTTTATGGCAACAGTGATTATTACTTATTCTTTATCATTCTATTTCTTCGGTTGTCTCCACTGTTTTCCCTTCTAGTCACATGGTTCAACTCTTAGTATTGAACAGAATCACTAAAATAATATTAAGGACATTTGAAGAAGTATAAATGTTGCTTACAGCTACAATTTCCACCAAATTTTTTTTAGTTCACACGTACACAGTACAGCCCCTGGGACTCAGAGAAAATAAGTGTGACAGGATTATGTATTAAGATACTTATTTGTGGTTGTGATTTCTGTTTCCTCATGCAGCCCACTTCCATGCTAAGAAGAAAGGCAGGCTTCAGGGGGCTTTGGACAGAGGATTCTTGGAGATAACTTCTCTTCCTGAGTTTTGTAAAAGAGGAAAGGGCTCATTGAAGAGATTCTGCTAGGTCCATGCTAGGAAGAAAGAAAATGGAGGACTCTGAAGTAAGAATTAAATGAGGGGAGAGTCCTTGAGAGCAGAAAGGGGATGCAGTTTTATTTATTTATTTATTTTTCTAAAGATTTTTACTTATTTACTTCTCAGAGAGAGAGAGAGAGAGAGAGAGAGAGAGAGAGAGCACAAGCAGGAGGAGCGACAGAGGCAGAGGGAGAAGCAGGCTCCCCACTGAGCAGGGAGCCTGATGCGGGACTCGATCCCAGGACCCCGGGATCATGACCTGAGCTGAAGACCGACACTTAACTGACTGAGCCACACAGCCGTCCCAAGAGTTTTATTTATTTTATTTTTTTAATATTGAAATTTTTAAAATTTAAATTCAATTATCTATCACATAGCACATCATTAGTTTCAGATGTAGTGTTCAATAATTCATCAACTGTGTATAACACCCAGTGCTCATCACATCACATGCCCTCCTTAATGCCCATCATCCAATTACCCCATCCCCCTACCCCTCCCCTCCAGCAACCCTCAGTTTGTTTCCTAGAGTTAAGAGCCTCTCATGGTTGTCTCCCTCTCTGATGACTTCCCATTCAGTTTACTCTCCCTTCCCCTATGATCCTCTGTGCTGTTTCCTGTATTCCACATATGAGTGAAACCATATGGTAATTGTCTTTCTCTGATTGACATTTTGCCCAGCATAATACCCTCCATTCCATCCACATCGTTGTAAATGGTAAGTATTCATCCTTTCTGATGGCCGAGTAATATTCCATTGTATATATATACCACATCTTCTTTATCCATTAGGGATGGAGTTTTTTTTTTTTTTTTTTTAAGATTTTATTTATTTATTAGAGAGAGAGAATGAGAGATAGAGAGCACGACAGGGAAGAGGGTTAGAGGGAGAAACAGACTCCCTGCCAAGCAGGGAGCCCGATATGGGACTCGATCCCGGGACTCCAGGATCATGACCTGAGCCGAAGGCAGTCGCTTAACCAACTGAGCCACCCAGGCGCCCAGGGATGGAGTTTTAAACATACTTTTAGTAGTGGGCCATTGTGCTCTGCTTCTTGGCAATGACCCTGGTTCCCACCTTAGGGAGTTTGCACTTTTCATTTTTATTTTAACCCTTTTACTTGCTCACAATTTGCGGCTCAGCAACTTAGAATGGTCTGTGTTGGGCCTAACTGAGGGGCTTGGAGTGATTTATGCAGCTGCAGTGATGTGGCTTAGCTGTGGTTAGGTGACCTGAGATGACCTCATTCACAGGTCTTGTGGTGGATGCTGGGTGTCTGCCCAGCCATTCCTTTCTAGTTCAATAGAACTGGCTTTTTTCATATGGTAGAAACCCTAATGCACTAGTGCTCTTCAAGCTTCCGAGTGCTACATATTTACTAATTTACTAACATATTTACTGGCCAAAGCAAGTCACATGGCCGACGGTCAGTGTGGAAGGGCTTATACACAGATATGGATACAAGCAGGCAGGGCTTATTGGGGACCATTACTGTAACAATATACCGCAAAGGCACGTATAGCCGACGCTCATAATTCATGGATTTGTATTTGCAAATTTGCCTACTTCCTAAAATTTCTTTGTAACCTCAGAATCAACTCTCAGTAATTTTGTCATCATTTGTGGGCTTGTGCAGAGCAGAGAAAAATTTCGGTTGCCCAACATGCATGTTTTCATCTTAGGTCTAACAACATAAGAACTTCTCATTTCAGCTCATAGTGTAAACAAGTGTCCTTTTTGCAATGTATTTTGTGGCATATTTTTCATATTTTTGTGTTTTCATCAGTGGTGTTGCCCCCAAGTATAGTCCTGATAATGCTGTCTGGTAATCCTAAGTGGAAGAAGGCTGTGATGTGCGTCATAGAAAAAATACATGCGTGAGATAAACTTCATTCAAGCATGTTGTTGACTGTGAGTTCAATGTTAATGAATCAACAATATAGATTAAATAAGGTGTCTTTAAGCAGAAACACCATTAAATAAGATTATATATTGCTTGGTTGCCAAAAATATTGTGACTAGGGGTTCACAAGAGCCTAACCCTGTGTTTCTGCTAGGAATAGTGATTTAGTGTTCGCTAATTTGGTGTTGGAGGAAATTTTATAGGACCTAACTACCACAAACAATGAGAATTGACTGTATATCAGCTCCTATCTAGTGTAGTCTTAGAGTAGTATGCCTACATTATTTCTAGGAGAAGAAAATCACAAGCCACTTCTGACTAATTAAACAATAAAGGAAAGGATGGAGTAACAAGCCCCACGTGAATTCAATTCGTTCAATAACAATTCAATTTGATAACTATCTATTAGGTATTTATAAAATTGGGCAAGGCAATGTCATGTGTAGGTGCTGTGGCTGGGGACGAAAATTTGAACACTTGGTTTTATCCTAAAGAAGCTCAGAATCTAGTAGAGAAAATAAGGCAGTGGGGATTGTGATTTAGATTACACAGAGGAGAAATGTTCACAAAGTATTAAGGAAGCCCAGAGATGAGAAATGGATTTGGCGGGCAAAATTAGCGCAGCATTCATAGAAGAGATATTGAAATGTGGATGATTTTTCAACATATAAAGATGAGGGAAAATGAAATTTCTTTTGTAAGAAAGGAGCATCATGAGCAATAGATATCCTGGAGAGGGGAGTGGGAGAAAGTTTGGGACATTAGGGAGTGGATGTATAATGAAAGTCTAGTGAAGTGGCTGCATCAAAGCTGGTAGGAGCTACCATTTATAGAGCGTTTAATACTACTTTAAGCATTTCACATGCATTATTTCATTTCACCCTCACTACAATTTTATGAAGTATAGTATGAGTATCATTGTTTCAGAGGTAAAGGAACTGAGGTTCAGAGAGAGTAACTTACCTACAGTCACAGTACTCTTCCATCTATGGTCCTTTCTTATTTCTCTAATAAGTCCAAGCACCTTCTTGCCATCCTTGTCCATGGCATTTGCATTTGCTGATCTCTCTCCTAGAATGTTCTCCCAGGTCTCAGCCCAAGTGTCAGCTCCTTAGACAGGCCTTCCCTAAACATCCTATCAAATCTTGGTACTAATTATAATGATACATACTTATATATTATATATTTGTGTTTGTCTGTTCATCCATTATTTATTCATTTACTTGTATATTTTATTCACAGCTGTGTCTCCTGTACCCAAGTAGTAGTAGACCCTCTTGGCACATAGTAGGCACTTGAGAAATACTGATTGAAAAAATACGTAAGTTCCAGGAGAGCAGGAACCTTATATTCTTGCTCACTTGTGTATTTCCAGCCCCCCAGATAATTTCTGGAATGTTATAAGGCACTTAATAAATATTTATGGCAACAATGAAATAGTAGAGCCAAGACTGAAAGCAGGTCAGAAAAAATGAATTGAATCCTGATCATAAGGGATCTTTAATTCCATATTAAATAACTTAAGTTGTAATATACAGACAACTGATGATTTCTGAGTGGAGGAAGCAATGAAATCAGAGCTATGCTTTAGATCAAATATTGTCTTCAGCAGCAGCTGGATTAGATTACTTAGAGAGAAGGAGCCACAAGAGAGGTAGGGAGAATAGTTAACGTATTATCACAAGAGCCAGATAATAGATAAAAGGGGCATCAGAATCCAAAAAGAGGGTGATGATTCCACAGATATTGGAGACAAAGGTAGAAGAGTACAGAAATGAAAGATAAGCATGAGGTTCCAAGCTTATCTGAATAGAATAGAGATGCCAATCATTGAAACTGTGAAGACGGCGGTTTTAAGAGGGATTCAGGATCTGGTGTGGGCATGCTCATTTTTTTGTTGCTGGTAGACCCTCTGTGGAGAGATAACTTTTTGAAAAAGAAGCAGGAAATTCAGGAGAGGCTAAGCTGGGGGTTTTGTAGAGAGGTAGTTAATGAGATTGTGATGATAGATGAAATTGCCACACTGGAGCAATTGCAGAAGAGGATGGAGAGTATATGTATAAAGAATCCTTTCACTGAACAGAAGGAAGCCAGAGAATGCAAAATGCAGGGATCAAGAGAGCCAAGAAGGAATAAAGTGCCAAGTTGTAATAAGGTATCAAGGAAAGGTTGTTTGGATGAGTAGGTCTTTGTAAATCATTTTTATGTATGCATGTATGTACGTATGTATGTATTATGTATGTATGTGTTTATTTTAGAGAGAAGGAGAGAGAGTGCATGTGAGTGGGGGGAGGGTCAGAGGGAGAAGGAGAGAGAATCTCAAGCAGATTCCCTGCTGAGTTCAGAGACCTGACATTGGGCTTGATTCCATGACCCTGAGATCATGACCTGAGTCGAAATCAAGAGTTGGACACTTGACGGACTGAGCCACCCAGGCACCCCTATAAATAATTTTTAAAAAGAAGATTTAAGAAATCTTGAAATGGGAGGTTGGATTGAAAGAGGTTGAGTAGAAACAAAAACAAAAACAAAAAACAAAAAACAAATGAAAAAAACAACAAAAAAAGAAAGAGGTTGAGTAATATTTAGTGTCTAAAGAAGAAAATGGAATGGTAGCTCAGTTGAAGAAGTTTCTTTAGGAGGGGGCCCTTGAAAATGAATTTTGTGATTTGAGGCCAGAGGAGGTTTGAATAACATAATGGGTTTAATCACAGTTGGGAAGTGGAAGGCTAGCATGGCAAAAAATTAGAATATAAGAATTCTGTGTTTCTGACAAGAGCAATTTTGAAATGACTGATCATGAGATCTAGGCTTCGGTAAGGAGACAAGTCATTTTTGGATGGATATGGTAGTCTGAAAGAATTGAAAGAGATCAAGATCAAAAGCACTGTGGATAAGGAATAGATTCAGTAAGATCAAGAAGTGAAGAACTAAATAAAAACTATAGCTTGTGGATTGAGTTAGAGAGGAGACTTTCATAGGCTTTGATTTTGGAAGTAGAGTAATTTCAGGTCTACTGATGTGTGTATAAAATAAGGTGGAAATGACAGACATAGACTAAGGAATGGGAGGAACAGAGTTTAGGAAATGTTAAAACATAAATGTTGAAGTTATCAAAGAACAATGACTGAGAGGGAATTGAGAGGAGGACCACAAACCAAATATGAACAACACTAAGTCCAAAAGATTTTACAATGGTCCAATTATAATGAACGAGTTCTGGCATGGTTGCTTAAAGGCTTGTAAGGCAATTAACAGAAGCATGCTAGAATACAAATAATAAAATAGTTTCTTTCAGTGCTTTATATTTATAATACATCTGTAGTATTAGTAGTAGTGCCTAGCTAGGTACTCCAGTACCTAACATCTGTGGGGAGTATCAGATCTCACATTTGATGCAATGGAACTCTGGAAGGCAATAAGACTATTTCATATTGGCTTAGCCAGCTCCTTATAGAGTTATGTTCAGTGAATTGAACTTTAATATTATATCATCAGATTTTAACATGGTCACCACAATTATACAACATGCCATAAGACATTTTATCAACATTTACATATTTGATTTCATTTAATTCTCATAAGAAACCCACAAATATTACTCTTTTTTTTTAAATGAGGAAATAAGAATCAGAATAAAAGGTTGTTAAAAGTTTTCCAGAGATCACACAGCTTATTAATCATACACAGCACCATGTTTTGAAACCAAGTCTATTGGTCATAGATTCCACTTTGTTTTTACATTAACTTTTACAAAAGTAAAGTGTACAGTGATAGAGGTTTTTCTATGACCAGACATTTCAGGTCTATTTTTTCCTGCCTTTGCCCACAGATGTAGAAGCTACACATTATTTCAGGAGTACTTTGCTCTAGCCTAGTAGGATTTGGCATCTGCATTACATAGTGGGGCATTGTTTTATTGTGTATTCGACATAAACTTTGGGATGAAACACACATAAAATACCATTAGCCTTGGAATAAGGAGGAAAGAGAGATTCAAAAATGAATAATACATAGCCACTACTTCCTATCACAGGAAGAGAAGCAAACATGAGAACAAGTAAGACAGAGAAGGAAATGAGGAAATGAAAAAAGCATGGGAAAAGTTCCTATGATTTGATTATAGAAACAATGCTTGAGCTTTAGGGCACAAACATGAATTTGTGGTGCTCATGAATTGCTTCAATATCATGTTTCTGGGTAAATTCTAGAGGGTGGCATGAGCTGGTAGAAAATAACTAGTAGACAGTTCTTACTCTCCTCTTGGGAGTTTTTATCTCCCAGGCAATGTCATCAGTTAGAAACTCAGGCCTCAACAGTGTATAAAGTTCTGATATGAATATGTTTCTTGCCACACTAGGTTACCCCAAATAATAATAATAATAAATAATATATTTATATATGATATTAATATAATAATACGTTATTATTATTATGTCAGATATGAAAAAATATAGAGAATAACATAGCAAGTATATAGTCATTCTCCACATTAGATTTGTAACACTACAAATATAGTTGAAAATCCTTGTGTAGCTGCCTTCTATCACTTTGGTATTCTTCATACATTACTAGACTCAGTGGTTATCATTTTCAAAAATATCTTCATTCTATACATTCATAAACTATGGTATTGTTGTCCATGTTTTAAAATTTATATGAATTGTTCCATCTTGTATGTATTCTTTATAATGAGTTTTAAAAAATATTTATCCATATCAACATATGCAATTCTAAGTTGTTTATTTTATCGGCAGTGTAGTGTTTTTTTGTGTGTGACTGACTGTATAACGTTTCATTTTTTCATTTTCCTGTTAATGCATATTTGGGTTGTTTTCAATTTTCTTTCACTATTAAGATAAGGCCACAATAAATAGTTCCTTGTGATTCTTTTTAAACACATGTGCAATAATACAAACTTAGGGCTGGAATTCCTGGGTTGAAGAATGCACAAATTCAGTTTATGAGATATGATTTAGTTGCTTATCAATGTGTTGTCCCAAATGTGTATTCCCTTCAGCATTGCATGAGAGTTTTAACGTCAACATATCATTATCAAACTTTTTTAAGGTTTGTCAATCAAATGGGTGTGAAATGTTCTCCCTAATTACTAGAAGAATTGATTATCTTATCATGTGTTCATTTGCCATTGGACTTCTCTAATTCTCATTAGAAATCTGTGTGACTTTTAGCTATTGGCCTAGATATTATTCTGACCATAGTTTTAATTGCAATGAATTATTTATATGCATGAAAATGGCAGCAAAGAATGTCACATTTCAAAGAGCCCTAATATTGAATGAGGCTCAAGGTGGTTCTCCTGCAGCTCAACAATAGCCCTGAGGTTAATTCTGGGGAGAACTGCTTAAGGTCAGTGAATACTTTCCCATCACATGTTTTCTACAATCACCATTATTTTTTTCCTAATGGAGTATAAAACAATAGTATGGCACTTTATGGCCAAAGACTCCCTTTCCTCTTTTAAAATATCAAATATAGTACAATTATATTATTGATATTTTGAGGAAGTAGAATGAACTTTGAATGAGCTAGAGAGTGAAAAACGATTGAATCACTCTGAAAAGGCTCGTTTTGAACAGTGAAAAAGAAAAGTTTCTCATAAAATCTGGCATATTTTCTCAGCTCTTTTCTCAAAAGGTGATATTTATTCATGGTTCATTTTTCCTATTTACTTCCATTTTTTAACTTGGAAAGCCCATTCTTTATGACTAATATATTCCACTCCCATTTGTCAATAACAGACAAGCACACTAGTCATTCATTTAAGGTAAAGGATTTCATAGACTGTGATATCAGCCACTTGAAATAATTTATGCAGTTGCAAAGCTCCTTATGAATAAGTTGAGCAGAGCTGTGTCATCCAATATGAATGAAGAATTTGACTGAGCTAGCTTTTGAAGAGAGAGTATTCAGTCTTACTCCAAGACCATTCTAGAGTATTTGAATATCCAGTATGAACAAAACTGCTAAAGGGGGCTTATTCCTTGTAAATAAGTTACTGTATTGACCTAAATGAGTTCCAATAATTAAGTTGATCAGTTTATTGAAATGTCCAGGGAATAAAACCCAAAATTAATGATTCTTCTAATGATATGATTGATTCTTCTTATTCTCATTGTCATGTATGATAATAGAGAAATTCAGTACCTTATAGTACATCAAAGTATATTTGCTTTGACAGATTCAGGGTATATCTTATTTATTTATTCATCTTTTTTCCAAGTTTTCATTTAAATTCCAGTTAGTTAACATACAGCATAATGTTAGTTTCAGGTATGGGGAATTTAGTGATTCATCACTTCCATACATCACTCAGTGCTCATCACAAGTTCCCTCCTTAATACCCATCACCCATTTAACCCATCCCCCTACCTACCTCCCCCCAGTAACCCTCAGTTGGTTCTCTATAGTTAAGAGTCTGTTTCCTGGTTTGCCTCTCTCTCTCTTCTTTTCCCTTTCCTTATTTGTTTTGTTTCTTAAATTCCACATATGAGTGAAATCATAGGGTATTTGTCTTTCTCTGACTGACTGACTTCGCTTAGCATAATAGCTCCATCCGCATCGCTGCAAATGGCAAGATGTCATTCCTTTTTGTGGCTGAGTAATAGTCCATTGTATATATCCATCTTTTTATTTTCTCTCTCCTCTACCTAGCATAGTCTTTTGGACTGGTTGTTTCTCAGTAACTAAAGAAATTTACATAAATAGGGGCATCTGGGCGGTTCAGTCGTTAAGCGTTTGCCTTGGGCTCAGGTCATGATCCCAGCGTCCTGGGATCGAGCCCCGCATCAGGATCCCTGCTCCGCGGGAAGCCTGCTTCTCCTTCTCCCACTCCCCCGGCCTGTGTTCCCTCTCTCATTGTCTCTCTCTCTCTGTCAAATAAATAAATAAAATCTTTAAAAAAAATGTACACAAGTAAATGATGTTTCCTGAACACTTTAAACACAGAATCAGGTTATCTGCAGGCAAACTTTTAGAATTAATATCAGAGTTCAATAAGGTTGCTAGATATAGAACAAACTTATGCAAATCAACAGCAATAATGAATATAACTTATAAAATATAGTATATGAATAAGGAATTCATTTTCATTAGATTAACTACAAAGTTATCTAAGATTCAATTTTACAAACCATGCAGGGATATTTTAAAGAAACAAAGCTGGAAGAATTTATGGTATTTATAAGTTAAAGATAATAGATCAAGTGTCTTATAATACAAAATCAATTACATAAACAAGAAGATGAAAGAAATTTATATATAATGTAGACTTTCAATGTGTAGATGAAGGAACATTATTGATGATGATTCAGAATTAAATTATATTTATATGAGTCAAAGGTGATTTTAGTACTATATTTAGCAGCTATGGTGATGCAGAAGCAGTTATTTATATCTATAGTTGTCCCCAGTTCCCTGTTTGCTTTGAAAATTAGGTCTGGCTGAGAATGACAGAAAATGTAAAATAACAGCAGCTTAAAAATCACAGATAGTTATCTTTTTGCTTTTAAAATGCAATATGGAATTTAACATTCCTGAAATGATATGGCAGCTCTGTAATTAGGAACCTATGCTATTTCTATTTTGTTGCTCTTCCATCTTGAACATGTGGAACTTCCTCCTTCTAGTTTAAGATGGCTGCTTGAGCTCCATCTATTATGTTGGTATTCCAGTCAGCAGAAATGGGGAAGGATAAATAAGGTGTACCCATTTCTTTTAGGGATCCCTACAGAAGTCACAACATGACACTTGTGGTTATATACCATCGAGCAGTACATGTCTTATGACCATAATTTGCTATAAGGGAAGCTAATCTTTACTTAGACCAGTTATATGCCTAACTAAAACTTAGCTTTCTGTTTCCTGAAGCGGAAATAAAGAATAGATATTTGATGACTTCTACTGGTCTCTACTACAGCATTAATTAGCCTTCTTCTCTTATGGAGAAATTCTGTTGACTGATGGCTTTGGAAACAAAATGAGGGTTGGGGAGGCTATTGTTGTCAATGTGGCTGGCAGATCCATTTTGGGAGGAATTTTATAATTTAATAATAAAAATATGAGTGAATACAATATATGACACTTAAATACTTTTATAGCCATATTTTGCATGAGAGGCTATTAATACACAGCTGAAATTCTCATTTCCTTCTAAATACAACTTTCTCTGTATATTCTCCAAAAATCAATGCAGATTCACAAGGAGAGCAGGCAAAATCACGGATACCCTAGGCCTATAGCATAAGTAGGAGACAGGGAACACCACAACTACAATTTGGGTGTAGGTCGGAAATAGTTCCAAACCAGTGGGGCCAACTGCATAGCTCATGCTAGCGTTGGATTTGGGTTGAAACTGCAAGGAAGAGGGAAGCGGGGGTGGGGGCTGAGGTGATAGAACACAAATAATATTAACTCCAAACAAAAAGAGTTCCACCATAAAAGGGGAAACATTGAGGGTAGGACAAGGATTTGATAGCTCAGTGGGCTGAAGGGAAGGAGATTTAAAGTTCCTAAGACCAGAGCTACAGTCTCATTAAGATGCTATTGCTGCAGATGGGGAACAACCTTGAAGTCTTGGTGATAAAGAAGGAAAAAAAGCAGTGAAAATTAAGAGTCTTACCAAAATAGAAAATAATCACAAAGTGAGGAGATACACCTTCTGTACAGAACAAGGGAAAACACTATTGATTTTAGAAACAGCACTTCCTGAGACAAACAGAAAAAGCTCTCTTCAGCTAAGAAATTGTGTAAGCCATACAAATCACCACATGCACCTGTTATTGTTGGCCCAGAAAGATACAAGACATTTTATACTGAACAGAAGATGGCAATCAGAGTTAATATAAGAAGAAAATAGAAATGAGAATCGTAGGATGTTAGGTGATAAACAGTCTCCCCAAAACCCACCATGAAGGAAAAGAACAAGAAAATTCTCCAGTCTTAGTTAAGTATCGTTAAACATTTTCAGATATCAAAATAATTTGAATTAGAAATAAAAAATGTACTTATTTTTTATTTTTTTTAAAGATTTTCTTCATTTATTTGACAGAGAGAGACACAGCGAGAGAGGGAACACAAGCAGGGGGAGTGGGAGAGGGAGAAGCAGGCTTCCCGCGGAGCAGGGAGCCCGATGCGGGGCTCGATCCCAGGACCCCGGGATCTGACCTGAGCTGAAGGCAGCTGCTTAACTGACGAAGCCACCCAGGCATCCCTAGAAATAAAAAATGTGGAACATAAATCAACAAGGAGAAAGAAAAAGAGAAAAGGAGAGAAAAACGGGAGAGGAGAAAAGAGGAGAGCTAGTAAGCTAGAGAGAGAGAGAGAGAGAGAGAGAGAGGTGAAAATATGTTAAATACTGATGAAATTCCTTGCACTGAACTTGGAACTTTTTCCATAGATTTGAAATTTTAAGCCAGGGTGCATACATGGACACGTAATTACTTAATTTCTACTTTGTGCCAACCACTGTAGGAGGGGCTGGGATACAGAGGCTATCTGGCCTCCCTGAGCTTAGACACCAGTGAAGAGATGAACATACATGCATTAATCATTTAAGCACACAAGTAAAAGCATCTTCACTGATTATGGTAAAGCCTATACAGGAAAATGCCCGATGCTAAAAAAAAAGAGTAGAAGGGGCAGTAGGATGGGTATCTGATTTATATTGGTAAGTAGGCATAACTTTCCTGAAGAAGTGATATCTGAGATGAGACTTGAGAAGTGAGTAGACTTTAAGAACAAATAATGAAAGGAAAAGAATTCCAGGCAGAAATATAGCGTTTATGTATACCTTGCATCAAGAAAAAGTTTAAAAAGGGTTTAGAAGTACGATCAGTTCTTTTCACACCTAACCTTTGTTCCTTCCACCTCTACATACACTTGTGTCTCCTGCCACCTGGAGACTGAGTCTAGGAGGGGAGTGTGGAGGATGTTGGGGCAGGTTGGGGGGCAGGTCAACTTTTTATCTTATTTTTTATACTTCTTTGCTGTTAGGTTTTTAAGAGTAGTGAGCACATATACCTTTTGCAAGAAAAATTAAAAGAAAAATTAAAAAATCATTTTACAAAAGGAAGGGTGCTGGATGTCTTCTGTTTGCCCCACAGACTTCTCTTTGCTCTTCTCCACCTGGCTCTGCATCTGAAAGACTGACGTGCATGGATGTCATTAGCAGGATCCTGTTGTCTTTTGGTTACTGGTGGGGTGGGATTTGGCCAATTGGAGACCCAGGCAAGAGGTCAGAGGTGGAAGAGCATAAGAAGAGGGTATTTATTCTTCCAGATCCTTCATTGGAGGGTCTGCATGGTTGGCTGTGTTGCTCCACAGAACTCCACATTTTACACCAGGTGTCCTCTGTACTGCTGTGTTTCAGCTCTGACAAACTCTCCCTTCCCTTGCCCTTTCAGGCTGTAGGAGGCTGAAAAATAGCCCCTAAAGATCTCCATCTTCCCTAGAACCTGTGAATGTTACCTTATATGCCAAAAGAGACTTTGTAGATGTGATTAAGTTAAGGATCTTGAGATTATTCTGGATTGTCTGGATGGGCCCTAAATATAACCATAAGGGTCTTTGTAAGAGGGAGACAAAAGGGTCAAAGACAGACTGGAAGCAGAGAGAGAAAAGGTGATGTGATGTGAGGACATGAGCCAAGGAATGAATACAGCCTCTAGAAGCTGGAAAAGGCAATGACACCTATTCTCTTCTCACACCTCCAGAAGAAAGCCTTCTTGTTGACGCCTTGATTCAGCACAGTGAAACTGATTTCAGATTTTTGACCTCCAGAACTGTACAAAAATAAGTCTGTATATTTTAAGTCACTAAGTTTGTGGTAATTTGTTACAGTGGCAATAGAATGCTAATCCATAGGCCTAGGATGGAAACTGCTCTCTACTAGCCCAGGGTAGCACACCGTCCCCTTTTGGCTAAACCTTGTTCATACTTTATATGTGGTCTTTATATTAAAATATCCTCATTTACCCAGTTTGAGTGTGCCATCTATTTCCTGTCAGAAGCATCTATGGATTTCTTTCCCTCCACTTTTCAAAAAGAATTTAATTCCAGTATAATTAACATAGGGT
Source organism: Zalophus californianus (assembly GCF_009762305.2). NCBI lineage: Eukaryota > Metazoa > Chordata > Mammalia > Carnivora > Otariidae > Zalophus > Zalophus californianus. The sequence goes on along the minus strand of NC_045596.1, from coordinate 39,032,880 downwards.
ATTACATTAGTTTCAGATGTACCACATCATGATTCAACAATTCCATTCATTACTCAGTGCTCATCATGACAAGTGTACACTTACTCCTCTGCACCTATTTCACCCATCCCCCCACCCACCTCCCCTCTGGTGACCCTCAGTTTGTTCTTTATATGTAAGAGTCTGTTTTCTCGTTTGTCTCTTTTTTTCTTTGTTCATTTGTTTTGTTTCTTAAATTCCACATATGCATGAGATCATGTGATAATTGTCTTTCTCTGACTGACTTATTTCACTTAGTATTATACCCTCTAGATGCACCCATGTTGTTACAAATGGCAAGTCTTCATTCTTTTTTATGGCTGAGTAATATTCTTTTGCATATATATATATCACATATATTGTGTCTCTCTATATATCACGTCTCCTTTATCCATTCGTCCCCCACTTTTTATAGTGGGTACTATAATACCTAACACATAAGATGGCTGTAAGGAGAAAAAAAATGAATTAATGAAGTAAGAACACTTTTTAAAGTATAAAGTAATAGAGATTTATTACATTGGAAATGGTTTTTTGTTCCATATCATTGGGCTCTACTTGTTTGACTCCTCACCCAGAATGGACAATCAAGCTAGAGTGATTAGGTAAAGGTGTCATAAACTCGTATTAGGCCCAGGTTCAAATCATAAGAATGGGTTATGATTAACTCTCTGGACAAACCTGAAAAGGCAAGGTGATTCTGGTGATTTGGGAAAGAAATAGTGTCCAAGCACAGTCAATATCAGCGGCTGGTTAACTAATGCTTTAAAGCTACAATTCTCTTCTTAAGTGTCCAAGAAGCTCAGCATTCTGCCATGGAGGGTGGTTTGCTTATGTCTCTAGGCTTTTCACATGCTGCCCTTTATCCCGAATGTCCTCGTTTTCTTCTCTGCTTTTAATTCCTACTTGTCACCTCTTCCTAGGGATGACATCCATCATCCACAAGCTGGGTTAGGTGTCCACTCTCAATGTTCCCATAACTCCCGTGATTATCTCCATCTTTGCTAATCAAATATTGGAAGTGTCTGCTTACTTGTTCGTCTCTCACCAATAAACTCTCAGTTCTTTTAGGGAAAACCTATGTCTGGCATGGTGTCTGGTTCATAGACCTCTCAGCAAATATTCAAGAAATCCATCATGAATGAATCAGTGAGCAATACGCAACACCTAGATTTAAATCTACATGATTATTGTATGAAGACAGCACTGTTCTTAGTATTAAGTTTTATCCATTCAGGGATTGAAATTAAAAGCTTTTAATAGTGCCCAGCAGCCCTATTCAAGACTTTAGAACAAAAATAATGCAAGGGAAATGCCACAATGTAAAAATAGTTACCTTAAATGGAACAGCCAGACATCAGAATCAAACACAAATGCTCATACGGAATCTGTAGATCCCTGAGAGACTTCCCTTCTGCTATGTAAATTTAATGTGGATAATTTATCATTCCATAAATAAATCCCAGCTTCGGTTCATTCATATGCTTTATAGCCTCTATGTACATTTCAGCTATTGGCTTTAGTGAATGTACAGGTATCAGGTTAAATAACTTACATAGATTTTCTATTGGAATTGAGTGGGTCAAAAATCTGAAGTGCATATTTAATACACATAATTTCTTAGAAAAGAATGACAGGATCCTACCATCAATAGCCCTTCTATTGCATTCCAATGCAGAACCATTAAGTTCTGCATTTCTCCCTTCCTGGTGTATATTTAATGGCACATCAGTTAAGGACAAGTTTAAGTGAGTAAATAGAGCACGTTGGAACTTAAAAAATGTTCTGGCTACTTTTTTGTAGTTAGCCAGAGTTTGATACATTTCTATTATGCCATTAGCAGGAAACTATGCTTATTTTGAAAGACAATGCTTTACTCTTCTTTAACAGGACTATAGTTCTTGGACTGTAAATATATATGTGTGTATATATATATACACACACACACACACACAACCAGTAAGGAAAGGGAATTTGTGGTGACAGTGGCTGTAAGGGGTGCTGGGAAGGCATATCTACATAGAAGATTGATGACTGGCCCAGTGAATATCTTACTAGTCACAAAACTGGGCACTTTTCTCACTGAGATATCTTTTTTTTTTTAATCAGTATAGATTTATTTTATTTACTGGGCTCTTTCAATGCCATCCATTTACTGATTCTTTTTTACTCATTGATTCATTTAGCAAACATTTCTTGTGCATCTACTATAGGCCAGACACTCTGGTTGAAGTGAGAAAATAAATAACACATGGTCCCTGCCATTTTGAAGTCAGGGAGCCCGACAAATATGCTAAAAATTGTGCACTGTGATGAATAGTAAGATAATATTATTGTAGTTACATGGTATAGCAATATTATAACCAAAGGGAGTGTCAGGAGTTATGATTTACTTAGAAATAGCAATGGATTACTGAGGAACTTGAGATATAGAATCATATCTGAGTCCAAACTTGTGAAATATGAGGTTAGATTTAATGGCTCTGGAATTTTTCCTTCTTTAGTCAAAAGAAAATAACTGAAGCTCTTAGGTTATAAATTATCTGGGGACATTTCAGTTAAGGGGGAAATGGAAAGGTCTAAGAATAGTCTAATAATTACTACTGTCAAATTTCCGATGTGGTAGTCAACCTTGTCTGTGATCTAAAGTGATGTCTGAGCAACAAATGGGAAAGGCAGGAAAACTTCAGCAATATTATCCCCAGCTAAGCACAGTCACATCCGCAGGGACAGGCAGGGTCAATATCAAGTCAGTTCCTCAACTTTCAGTAACATGTTGCACATATGGTACCAAGAGCTTAACAGAGTAGTTAGTTTAAGGTCCTTCAGTTATGTCTGTTTTCTCAGAATGGACCCATCTATAGGGAAGAATGAAAATGCTCAAGACTAGAAAGCATGACCAGCAGGGAAAAGAGAGGCAAACCTGAGCAATTTGCAGGAGCACAGCTGACAGTGCTATAGCTCTTATTTATTTACCACACTGACCCCTCCATATGGTCCCAAGCCCTCTACCCCTCACCCTTTTAGTTACGGACATCCATCTGTACCTTAGAACAATCTATTTTTGTTTTGTTTTGTTTTTAAAGCAGCTTTAATGAGATACAATTTACTCATTTCAAGTGAATGCTGAGTTTTGGTATATGGTTTTAAATTTTAATTTTTAAAAAATTTTGATAAAATCTATAACAAAATTTGCCATTTGGGGCATTTTTCAGTGTACGGATCAGTGACATTAATTGCATTCACAATGTTCTACAACACTCACCACTATAGATTTCCAAAATTCTAAAATTATCCCAAATAGAATCTTTGTACGCATTAAGCATTAGCTCCCTAGTCTCCTCACCCCACAGCCCCTGGTAACCTCTAATCTACTTTCTGTCTCTATGAATTTGTCTAAACTAGATGTTTCATATAACTGGAATTATGCAATATTTGTCCTTTTGTTCCTGGGTTATTTTACCTAACATTATGTTTTCCAGTAGTATGTATCAAAACTTTATTCCTTTTTATGGCTGAATAATATTTCATTGTTTGTATATACTGTATGTTGTTTATCCATCCATTTGTTGATAAACATTGGGTTGTTTCCAATTGGCTATTGTGAATAATGCTGCTATAAACATTGGCATACAAATCAGAACAATCCATTTTTATAGTCATTATTTGATTACTGTAAGTAAATTCATAGACTTAACAGTTTAAGAGTTAAGTAACTCTTCCAAGGTCATGGAAGAAGTCATAGCCAGGAGAAGTTTCTATTGCACTCTATTTTCTAAGATGGATTGACCCCTCTAGATTAAATATATAATTACAACTAATCTGGGTACCTTTGGGGCTAAAATGAGTTTGGAGTTCTATGTGCTACAGAGGTGTGACATAGAATGGAAACTGCATAAATGTAATTGAATAGCTGGCCATTTAAGTGAGGAGAAAGCATTTCTAAATTAGCGTGTATAATAAGCGGCTGTGAATGCTTTAACAATGTTATGTAAAAATAGTGCACCTTTGAAATCACTAGATGAAAACATCAGCAATACTTCAAATACCTGCAATATCCAGATTTTATAACAAAAGTTGACTGCTTGCTAACTTCTAGTCAGTTGTATACAGAGCCTAAAACGGTATTAAGAGTATGAGAATTGTGGAAGGTACATCCAATTGTATGATACTTTTCTGAAAACTAATTTCATTAATCAGTTCTGATTTATCTGCTTTTCTCACTGGCATAAGATGCAGAATACTGTGGCAAAAGTAAATAATAGGGACCTGCTTTGGAAGAATCATTATCTTGGTATAGTTTTCAATTCCTAGAATCTAGTCAGAGTTCATATACTAATAAGTAAACAAAATCACAAGTTGGAATTCTAAAGAAAAGAGAAAACAGAGAGAAGCTCAAGTTGACTGTAATGCCACATTAACATCAAGTTGATGGTTTGACTAGGCAGATAAATAAGCTAAACCACAATGAGATACCACCTCACACTGGTCAGAATGGCTAAAATTAACAAGTCGGGAAACAACAGATGTTGGCAAAGATGCAGAGAAAGGGGAAGCCTCTTCCACTGTTGGTGGGGATGCAAGCAGATGCAGTCATTCTGAAAAACAGTATGGAGGTTCCTCAAAAAGTTGAAAACAGATCTACCATATGACCCAGCAATTGCACTACTGGGTATTTACCACAAAGATATAAATGTAGTGATCCGAAGGAGCACCTGCACCCCAGTGTTTATAGCAGCAATGTCCATAATAGCCAAACTACGGAAAGAGCCCAGATGTTTATCGACAGATGAATGGATAAAGAAGAGGTGGTGTGTGTGTGTGTATGTATATATATATATATATATACATACACACACACAATGGAATATTATTCAGCCATCAAAAATGAAATCTTGCCATTTGCAATGATGTGGATGGAACTAGAGGGTATTGTGCTAAGTGAAATAAGTCAATCAAAGAAAATTATCATATGATTTCACTCATATGTCGAATTTAAGAAACAAAACAGTATCATAGGGGAAGAGAGGGAAAAATAAGAAATCAGAGAGGGAGACACACCATAAGAGACTCTTAATCATGGGAAACAAACCGAGGGTTGCTGGAGGGGAGGTGGGCAGGGAAATGGGATAACTGGGTGATGGGCATTAGGGAGGGCATGTGATGTAATGAGCACTGGGTGTTATATAAGACTGATGAATCACTGAACTCTACCTCTGAAACTAATAATACATTACATGTTAACAAATTGAATTTTAATTAAAAAATAACAAAAATATAAGCTAACCTTATATGGGGTTTGTGCAAGTTGTGCCATGATGCTACAAGTTTCGACATGTCCTTTCAGAATCATTAGTATACACTTGTGAATTCAAACCACCTATTTATAAAAATCTTGTTCCTTCCTTTCCTGTCAAGGAGTTAGGTTTGAGTTCATCTCAAAGTAGCACAGATTGCTAAGAAGATGGAAAATCAACTCACAGAAGTCATTGTCATGGTGGCTTAATGCCTTTCAGACTTTTTTAAAATTTAAATTCAAGTTAGTTAACATATAGTATATTATTAGTTTCAAGGGTAGACTTTAGTGACTCATCAGTTGCATATAACACTCAGTGCTCATTACATCAAGTGCCCTCTTAATGCCTATCACTCAATTATCCCATCCGCCCATCCACCTCCCCTCCAGCAACCCTCAGTTTGTTCCTTATAGTTAAGAGACTCTTATGGTTTGCCACTTTCTCTGTTTGTATCTTATTATATTTTCCCTTCCTTTCCCCTGTGTTCATCCGTTTTGTTTCTTAAATTCCACACAGGAGTGAAATCATATGGTATTTGTTTTTCTCTGACTTATTTCATTGAGCATAATAAACTTTAGTTCAGACTTCTGAATAAATTCAGAAAACTTTTTCGGGTGTAATCTGGGAAATAATAATAATAATAATAACTCAACAAAATAAAATTTTTCTCTAAATGTACTAAAAGGTCAGCTATTTTTCCCTGTGTTTATATTTTGTGTGGTTTTGGTTGTGAGTTAGACTGTGTGGGTCACGTATTTGACTGCTCTTTGCTAGCCCTGTGACTGGATAAATTACCTCCATCCTTCAGGTTCCTTAGTAAAATGAGAAAAATCGTAAAACCTAGATCTTTAGTGGTGTGAATGTTAAGGGAAATAATAGAACTCAATGCTTTATACATAGTAAGTATAAACCAATGTTAGCTATTACATTTATTTTTTGATTATGATATTCAGTATGTTTGAAAATAAAGATTAAATGAATGCATTTTAGATATTTTATTGGTTCTTTTGAGATGCAGTTGCAAAAGTTGAACAGGACTAGGGACACCTTTGAAAGAGGTGTGAGGTCATTGTGTATTTAAGGAGATCAAATACCATCCAGGTCCCATGGAGAGAAATCCATTTCTACCCTTGGCATTCTTTACTAAAATTATTTATAGACCGTGACAGGGTTTAGAGCCTCCATGAATTTTAAAATAAACAACGAACAAAAACCTTGCACCAAACATTTTCATCTTAGCTTTTTCACCCCCGCCAGGTTAACTATTCCTTTTTAAACTATGTTTTTACATCAGAGTGTCTGGATAAAAAACATGAACAAGCCCCATCCTGGCAAAGGGAAAGCCTGTAACTTAAGGTCAAGCCTGATTCTAAGACATTCAGGTTTGTGGGTTTTTTTGTTTGTTTGTTTTGTTTTAAATTTCGTGATCCTAATGCTTGGAGTGTGAAGTGTTTTATTAAAAAAAAATCCCCATGGTTCTTTTGTAGTTAAGCCTTTAAGTTTTAGCTAACTCTGGACATATACTCTATGCTAGTCTTTTTAAACATTCACAGATAGTTGAGCAAAAATCTGGAGAATGATAAAGATACCTCTGAACAAATTAGTGAAAGCATTTATCTCCCTGAAATAGCTTATATTTAGTAAAATTTCCCTAAAGAGCTCCTTTAGAGGGGTTTGATTTCATACTACAAGACATTTTCTTCTCTTCCATTACTCTTCCTTGATTCAATAATTGCAGGAACTCAAAGAGAAAAGAGGGGATAGGGAGTAAAGAACAAAGCAAAATGCTAGCCTCTGTTCTAGATGGTAACTGGAATTAGAAAAACTTCAAGAGGCTGTAACACCAAAATTTAAGAGCATGGCCTCCAGAACCATCCCTACCAGACATTTTATAGAATTTCAGAGGATACTTCAGAACATACATTCACATAAATCTTAAACAGAACTGCTTTTAAAACTTGAGGTGAAATCAAGATATGTTCAAGGATTTGTTTTGGTTCAAAATTAATTTAAAGGAAATAAAGTCAAGGAAAAGTTGAATATTTCAACATCAGAGATGTCCCATAATTCTTACAAGCCAATACATTTTATGAAAATGACATAAAGCACATCTAGACATGTGACTTAATCATAGTTCTCTTGAGCTGGATATTTCCTACAAAACTGGAAAATAGACAACTTTTATCTTCTCTGCCACATTTTTTCTCCATTCCGTTTTAATCTCAGTGCCTTTTTAAATTCTCATGTAAGAATCTGGTATCTATCAGTGTAAATTTGCATTAACTCGGGAGTACTTGGAGGTTAAGCCTTGGAATTAAACGTAGAGTCTATTACTTCAGAGATTTCATACACCCACAGCCTAAGACTGAGTTTGTGTGCCTCTGTGTAGTACACAGGTGTAACTGTGTGCAGTGAAATGATGAGTGGAGGAAAGGCAGGGAAGTGGTCCCTGAAACCCACCAGGTACTCATTTACTTCACTTATGTGTGAAGCCATTGATTTGTCAGCAGATTAAAGCCCAAGATGAGCCATGAGAGTTGTGTTTGATTAGAAGAACAATTTTTTTTGATGGGTATGCTTACAGACTGCTCATGGGAGGAGAGTGAGAAGAATTAGCTCTCAAGATCCCCATTAATCGGAGTAAAACTACCCAAACAATAATCTCTGAATGTTTGGCCTGTGATCTAACTGTCCAAGCATCACTTGAACCAAGGTCCAAGATTTAGAAGCTCTTAAAACATTAAAAGATTTGTTTAATCAGGGCTGTTTGTCGCCATAGTTTCTGCCTGTGCTTCTGATTTTGATCTTCAAATACAGACAGAAATCATGATGTGCAGCCAGTTGTGAGCAGAGATACCAGACCACATGTGTGCCAAGCATGTAACCACAAATCCCAGGCCCAATGTGTTAGAACACTTATTATGTAAGCACCCAGTCAGATAATTTAATCAACTTATAAAGAAGACCACAGTGATGTACCACTTATATTCAGATACATCTGCCTCCTTTAAACCTCAAGGCCAGATTCAATTTTCTCTTTCTCAGCATCTTCCAGAGCCAGTTTCAGAGGAGTGTGCAAAGTACAGAAAAATTATTGAGCTGGTTTTAACCTAGCTGTTTTATTTTTTATTTTTCAGACTCGTCTAAGGTCCTCTGAGGTCCTTGCTTTCATTTTCTCAACCCCAGAAGGAGCAAATGGAAAAAGCTCAGAGCAGCATGGGAGTTGTTCCAAGAGCAATGTTGAGCATACATTTGTCCTGCTCAGGAGTGAGGTTTCGCCTCCACCTACACTCTGAGGGGGCAGCTGTGATGTTTCGATGGGATGAGAGAAAAAATCAATATGCATGGCAATCTGGTTTTGTGCCCATGGGATCATGAGAGAAGATATGCTGTGTGCCATCAGTGTGTCACAAATGAGGGTTGCCACCAACAACCAGGGCACCTCTGTGTTAAAACAATTACTGAAAGGAAGGAGTGACAGTTGTAACAGCAGAAATAGGTTTTCCCACTTCTTCATGTCTTTTTTTTCACTTGCTTCAAAAAACCCTACTCATCCCTCTGCTCCTACCCCCTCATCATTTCTATGATATGTCTGAGTATTCAGCCAAAAAGTAGATTTTGGGGTGAGAAGCTCAGTAACTGACTGAAATAGTAAAAATGATAGCCCCCCCCCCCCCCCCCCCCGCGGCCCGGCTCAGATTTAGGTAGAGGCAGTTGGTGGCATTTGACCAGGGAATGTGAAACATCATAATGCTTTTACGTGTTGAACAACTCTTTACAAAGTGGAAACACACAAATCACTTCCTGTGGTGAGAGGGCAGGAGGTAGATGTTAGAGTCATAAATGCCCTGGGGTGGAGAGGCAGAGGAAATAACTTCTCCTTAGTTAGAAGTGCCTGGGATTGCTTATTTTCTTAAATAACACAGTCTGCCAAGGAGGTAGGAGTATGGGTGACATACCTAAAGGTCTATAGGACCGGCATTTTTCTTCAGGAAGGCTTGCACAGAGGGTGTCTACATGGGAGGCAGAGGAAGCAGAGGCCTCATTTCTTCTCTCTTCCAAGCCCTGAACGCTCACTTCATAGGCCAATGACATCGTGTCCCTTTAGAGAGTTATTGAGTGCAACAATTCTCTTCTCTGGCCTTGCTATGGATGCTGATGAACACCATGGGCTTCTCCTGTTCACATGGTCAGATAACCAACCAGGGAGCCAGTGCCTGTTTCTCTTTTTGTAAAGGGATGGTCAGTTCAAAAGAACTAGTGTTGATTTAGTGCTGAGAGCTCCTGGGAGATTTCGGATTTCAGATATTTCCATTACTGGGAAAGAGTTTTCACACTGGTTAAAGAGGCTGTGTCAACCACTCCTTGGAAATTAAGTGTTTGCCCCATACAAAGGAAATGAACGCTCTGAGACAGTCACATCGGTCCTGTTCTTGATTTCCTTTCACTAGCTCTGGTGGCAGGATGCATTCCAGTTGTCCCCTTTCTTCATAGGAACCAGTTGACTACCAAAAAATCTATATATTTGTAAAATTCAAAGTGACTTATTCACATGGGATAGAAGGGACCTTAAAACTTATAATTCCTTACATATACAAGATATTCAACAAATACTTATTAAATGAATGAAGATTGTGCCAAGATCTCTACCTTTGAAACCAGGATGGTGAGGGTGCAAAGACAAGAGACAGAGAATTTCTTGTGGAGTAAGGGTAGTACATGTTGCGTTAGGATGGGAGGACCCATCTTGATTCCTTCAAGGCTATAAGGGTGCTCTCCTATACCAGTTAATCTCTAAAATAGGATGAAGCAGCAGATGATTATATTCTTCCAAAAGATTGTAACAGATAGCACATAAGGGACACTACAGGCATACCTTGTTTAATCATGCCTTGTTTTATTGCACTTAACAGATACTGTGTTTTTTGCAAATTAAAGATTTGTGGCAACCCTACATCCAGCAAGGCTATTTGGGCCATTTTTCCAACAGCATTTGCTCATTTAGTGTTTCTGTGTCACATTTTGGTAATTCTCACAATATTTCAAACTTTTTCATAATTATTCTATGTGTTATGGTGTTCTGTGATCAGTTATCTTTGATGTTATTATTGTAATTGTTTTGGGATGCCATAAAATGTGCCCAAATGACAGAAAACCTAATAGATAAATGTTGTGTGTGTTCTGACTGGCCTTTCCCCCATGGCTCCCTCTCCTCGGCCTCCCTATTCCCTGAGTCACAACAATATTGAAGTTAGCCCAGTTAATAACCCCACAATGACCTCTAAGTGTTCAAGTGAACAGAAGAGTCCCATGTCTCACACTTTAAATAAAACCTAGAAATGATTAAGCTTAGTGAGGAAGGCATATTGAAAGCCAAGATAGGCTGAAAGCTAGACCTCTTGCACCAAACAGTTAGTGAAGTTGTGAATGCAAAGGAAAAATTCCTAAAGGAAATTAAAAGTGCTACTCCAGTGAACACATGAATGATAAGAAAGCAAAACAGCCTTATTGGTGATATGGAGGCAGTTTGAGTGGTCTGGACAGATCAAACTAGACACAACATTCCCCTAAGCCAGGGCCTAATCCAGGGCAAGACCTTAACTCTCTTCAATTCTGTGAAGGCTGAGAGAGGTGAGGAAGCTGCAGAAGAAAAGTCTGAAGCTAGCAGAGGTTGAGTCATGATGTTTAAGGAAAGTAGCCATCTCCAGAACATAAAAGTGCAAAGTAAAGCAGCAAGTGCTGATGCAGAAGCTGCAGCAAATCACCAAGAAGATCTAACTAAATTATTTAATGAAGATGGCTACACAAATCAACAAATTTTCAATGTAGACAAAAGAGCCTTATATTGCAAGAAGATACATCTAAGATTTTCAGAGCAAGAGAAGAGAAGTCAATGCCTGGCTTCAAATCATCAAAAGACAAGTTGATTCTCTTGTTATGGACTAATGTAGCTGGTGACTTTCGGTTGAGGCCAATATTCATTTATCATTTCAAAAATCCTAGGTCCCTTGAGGATTATGCTAAATTCTGCCTGTGCTCTATAAATGTAACAACAAAGTCTAGATGATAGCACATCTGTTTACAAGACGGTTTTACTGAATATTTTAAGCCCTCTCTTGAGACCTACTGCTCAGAAAAAAATTCTTTACAAAATATTACTGCTCATTCACAATGCACCTGGTCACTCAAGAACTCTGATGGAGATGGACAATGAAATTAATGCTGTTTTCATGCCCACTAATACAACATTCATTCTTCAGCCCATGGATCAAAGAGTAATTTCAGCTTTCAAGTCTTATCATTTAAGAAATATATTTTGTAAGGTTATGACTGCCATAGATAGTGATTCTTCTGATGGTTAAGTAGATTGAAAACTTTCTGAAAAAATTCATCATTCTAGATGCCAGTTAAGAACATTCATGGGAAAAGGTCAAAATATCAATATCAAATATCAATATTAACAGGAGTTTGGATGACTTTGAGGGGTTCAGAACTTCAGTGGAGAGAGTACCTGCAGATGTAGCAGAAATAACAAGAGAACTAAAATTAGAAGTGAAGCCTGAAGGTGTGAGTAAATTGCTGAAATCTCATAATAAAACTTTAATGGATGAGGAGTTGCTTTTTATGATGAGCAAAGAAAATGGTTTGTTGAGATGGAAACTACTTTTGGTGAAGATGCTATGAAGATTGTTGAAATGAAGATAAAGAATTTAGAATATTACATAAACTTAGTTGACAAAGCAGTGGCAGGGTTTGAAAGGATTGACTCCAATTTTGAAAGTTCTACAGTGGGTAAAACGTTATCAAACAGCATTGAATGCTACAGAGAAATCATTTATGAAAAGAAAAGCCAATCCATATGGCAAACTTCATTGTTGTCTTATTTTAAGCATTGCCATAGCCGGGCGCCTGGGTGGCTCAGTCATTAAGCGTCTGCCTTTGACTCAGGTCATGGTTCCAGGGTCCTGGGATCGAGCCCCATGTCGGGCTCCCTGCTCGGCGGGAAGACTGCTTCTCCCTCTCCCATTCCCTCTGCTTGTGTTCCCTCTCTCCCTGTGTCTCTCTCTGTCAAATAAATAAATAAAATCTTTAAAAAAAGATTAAAAAAAGAATAAGAAATTGCCACAGCCACCCTACCCTTCTAGTAACCACAACTATGATCAGTCAGCTGCCATTAACATCAAGGCAAGACTTCAAAACCAGCAAAATGATTATGACTTATTGAAAGCTCAGATGGTGGTTAGCATTTTTTTAAGCAATATAGCATTTTTAAATTAATATATATACTTTTTTTGACATAATGTTATGGCACACTTAATAGACTACATTATAGTATAAACATGACTTTTATAGGCAATAGGAAACCAAAAAATTCATTTGATTTCCTTTATTGTGTTATTCACTTTGTTGTGGTAGTCTGGAACCAAACCCACTATATCTCCAAGGTATGCCTGTATTCCAGTGTGGGAATCATAGCTTTTATATTCTGACATCTTACAGTATGACTTGGAAAGCATTATGATAGAGTTACGAGCTCAGAGCCTATAATATAACAGTAGCACTATTGATTCTGCCTGGGGAAATGGACAATGTAGCACTGCTTGGCTTCATCAGATTCAGTGGTGAATATTAAGGAAAATCAACAGTACTAATGAACCCCATTAGGTCAACAAAAATGGGCCAGCAGATGGGGCTTATTTATGGTGTCACATTGCCATTAATGAATCAGGGGCAGAGTGGGAAAGATCAGAGACTGGAAAATACAGTTAATAAAAAGGAGTAATCCAGGAAAAGTAAAATCCAATGAGCAAATCCACTCAAAACACAAAATGAAGAATACGTTAAGAATACACACAGGATGTTCCGGGCTTTGTAGCTGAACAAAACTACATGGAATATAACACATAATTTTTCCACATTTGGTAATGCTAGATGCCTCAGGGAACTCTAGCAGTTCTCTGTGATGTCTGGCCACTTCCAGAGGACACCTAGCTGATACTGCAAGTTATTAGAAGAGTTCTGGCCATTAGAAGAACCCAGAGGTCATAGACTTTGCTCTAATTTTATTTTTGCCACTTATTTACTACCCAACATAAGTTAGTTAAATCTCACTTTGTCTCAGTTTCTTGTCAGTGACCCAGCAAGTACATGCTGAGAGAATCTATGTATGAAGGACATAAGGGCTACCAGTAAGAGGGAATCATAAACACTGCCCTCAAGGAGTTCACATTCTAGCGGTTGTGAAGACAAGTAAACAAGAAATGTTCTACAGTGTGCTTAATGTAAAATGTATGTACAAGGTACGGAAATATACTAAGATCAGATTTATTCTGGCTACACCATAATCTGATAGATAAATACCTACACTTTTACTCTAAAATAATCACCCTGCTGATGAAAGTTTTTTTTAATACTAATACCCAGATTTCAATTCAATTGGGCATATATTTCCTGAGAAACAAAAAACATATCTGAACCTTATTCTAGTCTCTACACAACTTTCTGCCCAAAACACTCTGTCCTCTGAACCATAACTCCAGGGGTCTTTGGGGACTGTGTGGACCTATTCTAGGAGAGAGTGGAGATCTTTTCTGCTATTCTTTTTGTGCCCATCTTCTCTCCTTGTTTGCATATATACAGAGCCCTCAGTGCTCTACTCGGTCTGCCTCAGTGGTAACATCCAAGATTCTGGGCTGGATCTACCTAGCACTGAATCTTCCTGTTGCTTCCACCATGGGCATGATAACTAGGGTATAAACCCCATGAATACCCAGCCCAAGCACTTCTGACCATACTTCCTGACCTGTGACAATTCAATTACATTCCATGTATGAGTTGCTCAGGCTGACAAATAAATCACTCTCTGCTCAAGAATTATCTCTCAGGGGAATATCTGAGAGTTGCATGTCTTACTTCTTTAGATCCATATCCCTTGCTTTCCAAGGCTATGTTCTCATATGTGTGTGGGGATCTCAAGGGGAAGCATTATTTGGTAAATAGCTATCAGTGCCATCAATTTTGTTCTAAAATCTCAAAATATCCACTATTACATATGTCCTGAATTTTCCACAGTTAGTTAAATCTCACTTTGTGAGATTTAACTAACTGTGACATTCCTTGGTAGGAATGTCTACCAAGGTCTGCTTTTACTTTCCTTATTCACTCTATACCACAGAAATAGTACTGCATTAGGGGCCAGAGATGGGATCACCATAGATTTGACATCAGACAACAGGGCTTGCTATTGAATCATTGGTAACATTAAGCTATTACTGGTGATTTTAGTCCTAATTTTTCAAAAATAAAATTTTTAAAATTCATGTTTCTTTCCCTATTATTGAAAGAAGTAGGGGCGCCTGGGTGGCTCAGTCTGTTAAGTGTCTGCCTTCAGCTCAGGTCACGATCCCAGGGTCCTGGGATGGAGCCCCACACTGGGCTCCCTGCTCAGCAGGGAGTCTGCTTCTCTCTCTCTCTCTGCTACTCCCCCTGCTTGTGTGCTCACTCACTTGTTCACTCTCTCTCTCTCTCTCTCTGTCAAATAAATAAATAAAATCTTAAAAAAAAAAGAAGTAAGTGAAATTATTCAGTAGAGTCTTCAACACAGTGTCCGGAACCTAGTAATGCTTAATGTTAGCATTGTTGGTAAGAACAAACAAATATAATTACATTCCATTTGGAGGCTTGTGTCTTTATGGAAATAAAATTCAATGAAAATATTAGAGTCCAGAATTGTAATCCTTATCAAGGGCAGTTTAGAAAGTTTTAACTTTGAACATGAAGTGGTGGGAGTATTTAAAAGCTAGGAATTATAATTTGGGATACTGATTTATATAGGTAGGGCACAATTATGACCCACATCACCCACTTCTGCCCACGTGATGTCAAGAGGAAGATTCACTATAAAACTAATGAATCTTCAACTTCAAGCCCTCTCATTTTCATTGGATCCTTTTCAAGACCCTAGAAGGACTCTTGCATATATTAAATTGTACAACTTTTGGGCCCCTAAATCCTAGGTGTGCCTCTGTTCTGGTCCCCAGACACTTCCTCTTAGTTTGTAGCTATGGTTATTTAAGGAACTTTATATCCTTTGGTTGTTAAGTGCACCACATCTTGAAGAATCATGACTCAAGTTCTCACTGACAGCAAACCTTCTCTTTGGAGTGTATTCATTGAGTCCTACAGTGACTCTTGGAAATGCCCTCCTTGAGAAGATCTTCAGTAAAATATCTTATTAAGTGCTTAAGAATATACTTCTATCTGGTAACTTTTGGACATTGATGTGTTGGTTTGAATAACACCCACCTGGTGATTCATCATGGGAAAAATAGTATTTGCCATAAGAAGATAGAACTCTCTGTATTATTAAAATAAAGAAAGTAAAAAGAAAATTAGAAGTTTAATACAACATTTTTGGAATGAGAAGAAGAGATAAAATAACCCCAAATGGTAATTTTATGGATTTTCACTCATTTTAAATAACAGAAATGACAGATGGGAAAGGCAAAACAAGAAGACTGGCAGAAACAACTACTCATTCTAAATAGAGCTTAGCCAATGAAAAAATGTAAGCTTGTTAAAAAGAGTATGTATATTATTATGTGGTCCTCAGGCTGGCTAAAGAAACACATTCCAAATTTGGAATATATGGCTCAGGCTGTTTTCTGATTCTAGGCAAGCAGACCATCTGACAAAATGACGTCAATTTTATTCTGCACTGTTGAACTTATGTCCTGGTTTAATCAGCTTGACATGAGTTTTGCAAGAAATAAAAGCAGTATATTAATGAGCTGAGAGGAGAGTGCTGGAGTCAAAGCACAAGCCATTTTATAGTTAATGAAACTGGTGAAAATTTAGAGAGTAGCAGAGTACAGTTAATGCTGTCATTTTCAAAACAATCATCTGTTGTATCTCATTCTTGAGTATTGTGTCTGAAATAATGCGTTTTGCATGGAATTTAGATGATGAAAAGAGCTGCTGACCTTTTTTTGGTCATAAAAATGGCATTCAGATATCAATCACATTTTTGCATAATCTTGCCTTATTGTCAAGTGATGAAGACTCTAACTCTCCAATGAAGAATTGTGGAATGGGGCAATAATCTAATTTAAATCTACCACACACACACACACACACACACACACACACACACACACACACACAATTGAACAACATGGAAGGCAGGGGAGCCAACCCCTGCATAGTTGAAAATCTGAGTATCTTTTGATTCCCCAAAAGCTTAACTGCTAATAGTAGCTTAACTGCTACTTTTGATCCGAAGCCTTCCTGATAACATAAACAGTTGATTAGCCCATATTTTGTATATGTACTATATACCGTATTCTTATAATAAAGTAAGCTAGAGAAAAGCAAATGTTATTAAGAAAATTATAAGGAAGGCAAAATACATTTATAGTATTGGGCTGTATTTATATTAAAAAATCTACATGTAAGTGGACCCACGCAGTTCAAACCTGTGTTGTTCAAGGGTCAACTGGATATATGTATACACTTTACCCCATTTCTGCAGCATCCCTCTTGCACAAAATCATTATATTGATAAAGTAAGGTTAGACTCAATGCTTTCAATGTAGTCTGTTATTTCATTATGGAAAAAACTTTGATTTTCAAACAGGAAAGAAAGATTTTATAAGGAAAGATTTTATTCAAAACTTTTGCAGTGAGGGGAGACAGTAAATGTAACTCCATTGAAACAAAAGATGGGAGAGTTTTTAAGTCCCTGGGTGAGTTAGTAGAAAGTACTAGTGAATCTTTTTAGTGAGGTTGCTCAATGTGATCATGCCACCTGTGTTTGCTGATTGGTACTTATGAAAGTTAGGCTCTTACCCTACCTTAGAGACTGGGAGAAAGAGCCCTCATCTTTCCTAATGATTACATTTCAAAGGAATGGCTTCTAGGTCCTTGAGAAAGACATTCCAGGGGAGACAGATTTAGGTCACACCTTCAACAAAAATCCATTTGTGTAGAATCTATTACTTGCCACTTTACATATATATTTTATTTTAATTGTCCCCCAAACTCTCAAAGACACTTGATGTTAACCCAGTATACAAATGAGGAAATTCAATCTTTGAGAGATTAAGTAAATTGTCAGTGCTCACAGATTTATGAAACTTGCCTCTAAGTCCCAATTTCTTCATTTGTAAACTGGATAACACCACACATTTTACAGAGCTGTGGGAAGAATTAAAAGCTCTTGTTTTTTATACAGTGCTGGCTCCATGGGGATTGAAAACTTCCTCCATATGTGCTTAGGCATGTGGGCTCTGAAGACTGAGCACCTTGGTCTGAATATCTAGTTTTTCTACTTCTTAGCTATGTAAACTTGAAGTTATTTAACTGTTTTATATCTGTTTTCTCATTTATTAAAATGGGGGTAAAAACAATACTCAGAGTATATGATTGTTATGATTAAGTTAATACATGTTCCTTAGAATTTCAGTATCTTAGAACAGTACCTTAATACAGTACCTTAGAACTTCTTTCCACAAAGATTAACTATAATTAATATGGTCTCTTTTGAATATCGAATCCATTATTAATTTTATATTCCTCAACCTTGATTTTTTAAAAATTTTACTATAAAGATAATAAATTGCAGAATCTACTTTGTTTGTGGGACTACAGTGGATTAGTTGGAGAGTACAATCTTATTCCAAGGTTTCTACCATTTATGCAGAGGGAGAAACATAACATATTCAATTATAAATGTGTACTTCAAAACTGCTACATAATATTTTAAAAAATGATTTGTTATATTAAGATGGAATCTGTTCTGCTTTATTTTTTAAACTGTTCAAATTTTTGTTTAATCCAGAAACTACTTTAAATCTTTTTGCAAATAGGTATGATCATCTTAAACAATCAATGATATAATAAGGAAAAAATATATATAATGGTTAATAATTACAGACTGAAATATATTTTTGAAATATTCTTTTCATCATTTTTACTCTATTCAAATTTGAGTGGAACTAAACTGCTTTTTTCTCTTTTGCACAAAAGAATATATCCGCTGTGCTTTGAAGTCAGGTGATTCAAAAGCCTTGAAGAATACTGCACTGGCTTTCAAAAGCTCATAGAGAGGGATAATCATCAGTCCAGGTGCTACACTCCCTACTGCAGACATTTTGGTTTTCACACAATTTCCCATCAGGCTGGTAGTGAAGTAGGCATTAAAGACACAAGGACCCACTGTCTGTCTTTCAAGAACCTCTCTCAAGCATATATCTTATCCTGATTCTGGTGTGATAATGCTTGAGAGTTTAAAAAAAAATTCAAGGACAACAACAAAAAGAGAATGTGAATTATAGCTTGGTAATAGTTTGGTTTCATTGGATGACTAATTTAGATGCTCAAAGGTCTTTAAATGACTTATATATTACAATTTGTGATTCTTTGGTTTGTGAATCAACTATGTGATGGAGGTTTTCTTGCATAATTTTTTGGGTTTCCATTTAAATTACCGGAGTTAAGTTTTGTTATCAATTGGATAGCTTAACTCTTTTGTCGCTTGCAGTTTTAGCTTCATTCATGCTGTTGAACCTGTCTTTTTTTTTTTCATGGAAATATTCAAATATGTAAGATCCTAAAACTAAGTCTCCCATTCCCCAGCTACTTGGCTCTTTCCTAATATTTTTTTTCCTTTCATGGCCAATCTTCTTAAAATTTCCTAAATTAGTTTCCTTCAAAGTATTCCTTCACTTTCACTACTTTACTGAAAACATTCTTAAGGATGTTAATAATTTATTAATTATTAAATCTGCTGACATTTTCTTAGTCTCATTCTGTTCAGCTTTCATTTACGCATTTCACAAATATTTATAAACTCTTTACCATGAGCTATGCATTTCATTCATCACTGACAGTGGTGGAAATTGGTGAATAAGGAAGAAGTGAGTTCCTGCATTTGTGGAGGTAATGGATATTTCAGGGGAGAAATAAAGGTGGAAGATATATTTTAGATAAGGTGGTCATTTCTGAGGGGGTGACATTTAAGCTGAAAACTGAGAGATGAAAACCACCACATGATTTGGGGAAAAGAATATACCAGAAAAGGGACAGTAAAAGAGTTCCCTGAGGTACCAAAAAGCTAGGCACTTTAGAGGAACTGCAAGAAGAAAACTTTTTGGGGCATCTGCCTTCCTTGTCCTTGTTACATCTTAACATGGATTTAGATTTAGGGATGTAGATTTCAGCAGGTTATCTGACTCTCTGATCATCCCTTCTTTATTCTCCAACTTGTCTTCTATGGGGGCATTTTGTTTTCAAGTGAGGGAACGAACATAAAGTGGATCATAAATACCTTACTGGGAGTGTAATGCCTCAAAAAGACCCGAATTTTGTTCTTAAAAATCTGAAAATTCAAGCAGTAAGATGTACAATGCCAGGCCAAGGAAAAATGTCATGTGTCAGTTAGACCTGAGTTCAGCACTCACAGAGGTAAATCAGACATCTGTCATAGTCATTGGCACAGACTGAATTTTCTGTGCTTATCGCCCAGTGTAGTGGTTTAGAACCATAGTGCCTTAGTATTTATACTCAAGGTGTGCTTCCTGGAATCTCAGTCCCCACCTTTGACACATAACACTACTGAATCAAAATGCGCATTTTCCAAGATCCCAAGGTGATTCAAATGCACAAAAACCAAACTTAGAAAGAGAGAAGAGCCCGGTGATGGGTATTAAGGAGGGCACATACTGCACGGAGCACTGGGTGTTATATGAAAACAATGGATTGTGGATCACCACATCAAAAACTAATGATATATGGTGACTAACATAACATAATAAAATTTAAAAAATAAAAAATTTAGAAATTAAAGAACAAAAAAAGAAAAAAGAAAGACAACAGATTGGTGGTTGTCAGAGGTGAAGGTGGTGGTGGGTACGGGAAATTGGTGAAGGTGGTCAAAAGGTAGAAAGTTCTAGTTATAAAATAAATAAGTCCTGGGATGGAATGTACAGCATAGTGACTCCAATTAACAAAACTGCATTGTTCAGTTGAAAGTTGTTCAGAGAGTTGATCTTAAAAGTTTTCATCACAAGAAAAAAAATTGTAAGTATGTGAGATTATGGGTGTTAACTAAAGTAATTATGGTAATCATTTCACAATATATACATGTATCAAATCATTATGTTGGATATCCTAAATGAATACAATGTTATATGTCAATTATATCTCAGTAAAACTCAGGGAAAAAGTAAAGTTTGAGAACCAAGGGGTTTGGGAGTCAGACCAGCTGGAGTTTAAACCCTGGTCCCACTTCTTATTACCTATGTGGCCTTGCTCAGCTTAGCCTTTCAGAATTTTAGTTCTATATCCTTTCTTTTTTGTTCTCAAAATAATATATTCACTATGTTTTGAAGTCAAGGGATTTAGAAGTCTTTGAAAATGGTTGTGATGGCTTTCAAAAGCACATATGGGAGATACATGCAGGTATTGACTGTGATCAGGTTTGTTGGAAAGATTGAAAAAAAGATGTATAAAACTATTAGCACATAATAGATGTTGGTTTATGGTATGTACACACAACAGGAGAGTTAAATTTCTCTCGTTTGCCAAATCAATTAGAAATGAACCATCATGGAGGGGGGTGGGGCAATGGGTTAGCCTGGTGATGAGTATTAAAGGGGGCACGTTCTGCATGGAGCACTGGGTGTTATACGCAAACAATGAATCATGGAACACTACATCAAAAACTAATGATGTAATGTATGGTGATTAACATAACATAATAAAAAAAGATGAACCATCAGTTTAACTAATTCAGATAGAGTTGAATAGGGTTAGCAGGGAATGGGCAGGTTCTTACTTATGACCTCAGCTACTGAGCAAGCTGCCGGAAGATGTACCATATGACACATACAATTATTTTCTTAATGAAATTTCCCCCAATTTTCCAGCTGCCTTTTCAGAGAAATCTTGTCTGGTATCTTTACACTA